>NC_138964.1:115511203-116157870 GCF_055761805.1 Camellia sinensis | reverse complement strand
AGTTAGAAGAGGAACTTCAACAATTGAGAGTGAGATTGAAGGAGATTTAGAAGGGAAATTAAGAATTGCTCAACCTTGGAAGAATTAGGCCTATACACTTGTGAATTCAAAGTCTAAGGTAGGAAATCACTCCTCTAACTTTTAATTGAGTTGACCAATAATTATATTCTAGTAGATTGAGCAAGTAAATGCATGAATTAAGCTTAAAAAGGGGGAAATGAAGAACATTCATACATGCATGTACATTCTATAGCATTTTGTAGTTGATTTCAAGTAATTCTCTCATGCATGTCCATATTTCACCTTGGTTTTGGAAATTCATCAAGTTTCATGTCATTTCATATCACTTGATTATGTTTTAGAAGGTTGGAGTTCATGACAATTCATGCATGTTATGTTTTGAAAGTTTCAAGTTTGGTTTTGCACAATTGGCACGCTTTTGGGCTTTGATTTTGCAAAATGATTTTGAATTCACGATGTTTTCCAAGCTTAGATATGATTTCTCAAGTTTGGGGGCCCAAAAGATGTGTTTTGAAGCTTTACACTTGAGGTTTGTATCTTAAACATCAAGTTGGAAATTCCAGAATCTGCATCACCGCTCGACCGACAGATTCTGCGCTTAAGCGACCACTATTGGTTTTGCACTTGGCTCAATCGTAAAATTCATGCTCCTAGAAGTTTTGCAAAATTTGTAGACTACTCGAGAGACAAGAGTTGCGCTCAAGCGAGAACCCCATTTATTCAATCTTCTACTCGAGCGACCATCGAACGTCCATCAAGCAAAAAATTCATGCAACCGGTACTTTTGCAAGCCTAAGGGCTCGCTCGAGCGTAAGAAGTAACGCTCGAGCAAGGTGTCCTGTTTTTGAAAATTTTGCTAAGTGTTTCAAAGTGTATTTTGGCATCCTCATTACATCCTAGGCATTCCTAGTGTAACGCCCTCAAAATAATACATAAAACCCAACAATCTTGACATGCTTAGACATAAGAGAAATAAGCATCTTTCCATTTATCAGAGTATTCAATACAAAAGTATTACATGTTGACAACAAAAGTGAATGCCCTACAGGTTTACAACTTTCCAAGCCAACACTTGGTTACAAAAAAGAGTGCTAACTCAAATGCATATTAAGCCCTTGGCTTGAATTTACATGTAATACATCAAAAGATAACAAAACAACAAAAAAGAGTCTTCAACTCCCAGAACCTCCCAAGCTATGTCCTTGGAGGTGGCATATCGCCTGGACCTGAAAATGATGTCTCATAAAGGGTGAGCCACAGCCCAGTAGAGATATACTAAGCCAAATATAAGCAATGACTAAAACAATAACATTTGATAGATGGTTAACACTTATAAACCAATTATATCACAATACAGTTCCATGACACTTGTGTCCATGTTACATTCCATTTTCCTTTACTTATCCGAATCATTTCATATACATGGCTCAGAACCTGGCCAATCAATTCAAGGAGGCTATAACTCATATACTAACATTTTCATATTTCACAATAGATACACATATTTGCTGTATCAATAATCATATTAAAACACTTCCATACTTCACAATAGATACGCATATTTGCTGTATCAATACTGCAATTTAATACACATAATTGTTGTATTAATGGAGTTCATCCCATATCTCCTCCCAAACCAGTTTGAGAGTCCATCCCCTATCTTCCCTCAAACCATGGAGTACATCCCTTATCTCCTCCCACACAATACACGTATTCCAAGTATATAAACAATTATCATATACAAGGATCAATCAATACACATATTTGGTGTATTATTCCAACTGTCATATTCAATGACATATTCAATGTGACTAGTTTCGATTTTCCCTAATCAACATGCAGTGTCTACAACAATCAAGACTATCCTCTACCAATATCCCAAAGCAGATATTTCTAAACAGAACATAAATGCATCAACAGATATAATATCAACATTTTCATAGGTGAGTGATAAATTAATCCAACTACACCATTTAATCCCATAATTTTCCAATTTCATGGATTTCAACTCAATTTCATATTTCCCCAAATTAATTATTTATTATAATTAGGGCATTTTCCCCATTTTCCCATTAATAGCCCTAAGGCTCATTTTTCACCCATAATCCATAAACAACCTCCATTTCAAGTCTATAACACCAATATGACTCAAACAAGGAAAACCCCTCTTTTAGAAATTACAAAACAAACCCTAACTTTCTCAATATTACCCAACATCACCAACTAATTAAAATGACCAAAATTAAAGACAAAACTCATAAGATGGAGTAGGGTATCCTTACCTCGAAATGAAGAGCTCAAATGGAGAAGATGACCAAAACCCAAAGTGCTCCAAACCCACAAATTTTCAGATTAAAACGAAGCTCACACCACCCTCTATCTTTCTTACAAAGAACTTAGGGTAGCAACGCTCAAGAACTAGATCAATCCCTAGAGAGAAGGTGTGTAGAAAGAGAGAGAGCTCGGATCTAGGGTTTACAAAACAAAAGAGATGAAAAAGTGAAGTGTTTATCCGCTGCTGTCTACTGATATAACACAGACTCGCTCGAGCGACCAGACACAAGGAACTCTCGCTCGAGCCAAGAATTCGAAGCTTCAGGTCTGCAACCCAGAAGCACGCTCGAGCGACAGAATGCTCGCTCGATCGAAGGAACTCAAAACATACATTTCGCTCGCTCGAGCGAAAAAAAACTCACTCGAGCCAAGAAATACAACTCTCAGGTCCAGAATCAGACGCAGACGCAAGCTCGAGCGAAGGACTTCTCGCTCGAGCCACTAGATACAAAACTCAACTCTCGCTCGAGCGAAGGAACCCTGGTTCGAGCGAAGGATCTAAAACACAGAGCTCGTTCGAGCGACAAAAGCCTCGCTCGAGCAAAGAACCAAAATTCTGGACAGCAACCATTTGCTCCCAATCACACCCAACCTGTAACAAACCTGCCCAAAACATCCTATAACTCAATTATAAAGAATTAAAGGATGACAATAAGATATATACAACAACATGTTCCACGGAACCTAAGTCCGGATACAACAACCAAATGGGGAAAGACCGGGATCGCTATAACCTCCCCCCTTAAAGAATTTTGTCCCCGAAATTAGGCACAAGTTTTTCTCAATTTTCAACAATATTCCATTTCAATATTCAATAACTTGATCCATTATCAGTCATTCCATCTCTATTCAAGAGGCATTTCACAATATACAACTTCCAACGTGCATTATCAACATGCATTCATTTGAAATTTACCAATTTCAACATATAGTTCAAAATTCAATTACATAACCAATGCCAACAACATATTTGCATTTCTATAACATATTTAACATACACAATGTTAAAATAACTTCCATTCTCAAGGCATAATTCATAATACTTCCTCAATATCTCCATAAACCAAACATATACATGCTCTGAAGGTTTATCAATACAACAAAACATACAATATATGCTCAAACATCGACAAATAGATCCGGATATTTCTCTCGGACCTCCAACTCACGTTCCCAAGTGGCTTCCTCCACTCCGTGATGTTTCCATAAAACTTTCACCAAAGGTATGGTCTTGCCTCACAAGACTTGATCCCTCCTATCCAAGACCCGAACCGGTCTCTCCTCATACGAGACATCCTCATCTACCTCTAAGTTGGTCCAATCCAATACATGCGATGGATCCGGCTTATACTTCCAAAGCATACTAACATGGAACACGTCATGAACTCCGGACAACTGCGGCGGCAAAGCTAAACGATAGGCAACCTCGCAAATCCTCTCAAGGATCTCAAAAGGGCCAATAACCCGAGGGGACAACTTCCCACTCTTACCAAATCTCAACAATCCCTGCCTAGGTGATATTTTCAGGAAAATGTGATCACCCACCACAAATACCGAAGGCCTCCTCCTACGGTCGGCGTAACATTTTTGACGATTCTGGGCTGTAACAAGCCTCCTACGGATAAGCTCAACCTTCTCCGTCGTTTCCCTCACCAATTCCGGGTCCAACAAAGGTGCATCACCCACCTCGGCCCAACAAACTGGAGACCTATAGGGTCAACCATACAAGGCCTCAAACGGTGCCATACCGATACTCGACTAAAAACTGTTGTTGTAGGCAAACTCTACCAAGGGCAAGTATCTCTCCCACGACCCACTAAAGTCAAGGACACAACCTCGAAGCATATCCTCAAGGATCTGAATAGTACGCTCAGCTGCCCGTCAGTCTGAGAATGATAAGTCGTGCTAAAGGTCAACCTAGTGCCCAAGGCACTCTGCAAACTCTGCCACAACCTCGCAGTAAAACGTGGATCTCTATCTGAGACGATCGACACTAGGACCCCGTGCAACCTCACTATGTCCCGAATATACAAGTTGGCAAGATGATCTACCGAATCTCTCACGCGCATAGGGATAAAGTGCGCCGACTTAGTCAACCGGTCTACAACCACCCAAATAGCATCACTGCCCCGCTGAGTCCTTGGAAGACCTACAACGAAGTCCATAGTGACATGCTCCCACTTCCACTCGGCAATAGGCAAAGGTTGCAACAAACCCGCTGGCCTCTGATGTTCGGCCTTCACTTGCTGACAAGTAAGGCACTTCGATACAAAAACTGCCACATCTCTCTTCATACCCCGCCACCAAAATTGGCGACCCAAATCCCGATACATCTTAGTGCCTCCTGGATGCACCGCAAGGCGTGAATGGTGAAACTCTCGGAGTACTTCCTCTCGGCAAGACTCCGGTACAAACAATCGGTCTCGGTATCTCATACTCAGGTCGGGATACACAGACAAACCCTTCTCAACCTTCCCACTGGAGATCTTCTCTCGGAGGGATTCTACCTCAAGGTCACCTCTCTGTGCCTCTAACACTCAAGTCACAAGTGTAGGCTGCGCAACAACAGCAAACAAGGCCGCAGCCTCAACAAATTCGCCCAGAAGAAAATCAAACTCGCCAAGTGCACCCAACATCTCCCACTCCCGGATGGCTATACAAGCTACATCACTAATGGATTTTCTACTAAGGGCATCGGCCACAACATTGGCCTTCCCAAAATGGTAATGTAACTCAAAGTCGTAATCCTCAATAAACTCCATCCACCTTTTCTGCCTCAAGTTCAAGTCTTTTTGTGTAAACAGATACTTCAGACTCTTATAATCCGAGAACATCTCGAATCTCTCACCGTAAAGGTAGTGCCTCCAAATCTTCAAGGAGAAAATCACTACCGCCAACTCCAGGTCATATGTAGGGTAATTCCTCTCGTGTATTTTCAACTGCCGTGAGCCATAGGCTACTACTTTCCCCTCTTGCATCAACACACAACCCAAACCCTCTCGTGAGGCATCAGAATAAACCGCATAACTCAAACCTCTCTCCGGAATAATCAAGACTGGAGCGATGGTCAATCGAGCTTTCAATTCCTGGAACGACTTTTCATAAGTCTCTCTCCATACAAATTTGACCCCTTTCCGTGTCAATCTAGTCAAAGGCGAAGCTAGCCTGGAGAAATCTTTCACAAACCGGCGGTAATACCCAGCTAATCCTAGAAAACTGCGGATCTCAAAAACACTCTTAGGTTGTGCCCAATCCTGTACTGCCTCAATCTTGGATGTATCAACAAACACCCCTTCCCCGGAGACCACATAGCCTAAGAACTTGACCTCTCCTAGCCAGAACTCACACTTCCCAAATTTGGCATACAGCCTATGGGCTCTACGCAACTCAAACACCACTCTCAAGTGTTCCTCGTACTCCTCCTCAGAAGGCAAATAAATCAGAATGTCGTCCACGAAAACGACCACAAAACGATCTAAGAATTCTCGGAATATCCGGTTCATCAAGTCCATAAAGACTGTCAGTGCGTTGGTGAGCCCAAAAGGCATCACCAGGAACTCATAATGGCCATACCGCGTACGGAATGCCGTCTTCGGAATATCGTTATCCCTGACCCTCAACTGATGGTAACCCGATCTCAAGTCTATCTTGGAGAAACAACGGGACCCTTTCAACTGGTCAAACAAATCATCTATACGGGGCATAGGATACTTATTCTTAACCGTAGCCCGATTCAATTTTCGGTAGTCAATGCAAAGCCTCAAGGCACCATCTTTCTTTTTAGCAAAGAGGGCCGGTGCTCCCCACGGTGAAGTGCCATGGCGAATAAAGCCCTTATCTAGCAATTCCTGGAGCTAAATCTTCAACTCAACCAACTCGGCTGGGGCAAAACGATATGGTGCCATAGAAATCGGCGCCGTGTCGGACATTAGATCAATAGAGAACTTAATCTCTCGATGAGGTGGTAAACTAACAAGGTCCTCGGAAAAAACATCCAAATACTCGCAAACCACTCTCGGCAATACAGTCTGGGTCGCATCACACTCACTACTCATGAAGCTAGCGAGGAGACTACTAAGCTCACTCCGCCCTCGCAGATCATACACCGGTGGCAACACACTACCAACCCGATCCCCCAAGAAATGGAAACAATCCCCGCTCAAGGTACAAATAGTGACCCTTTGGCGGTAACAATCGATAACAGCCCGGTATGACAATAACCAGTCCATACCTAAAATCACATCAAAACCCGACATAGCCATAACTACGAAAGAAAATGGAAGCCGGCAGTCAGCGACCTCTATATCACAGCCCCGACACCCCTGTTTCAAAATCAATTCACCCCCAACAGGCGATACAACACATATAGGAGATGCTAACTGTGCCAACTCCAACCCCAAAACAGATGCAAATGCAACAGATATAAAGGAATGGGATGCACCCGTATCAATCAACACATTGGTAACCGAGTTGTAAAACAAGAAGGTACCTCTCACAACAGATGGAGCAGGTACAAAGTCCTACGTGGTAACAGCATACATGCGCCCTGAAAGTCTCTGATCTACCTGCTCACCCCTAGGAGCAAAAGACTGCTGCACGGACCGGGACGACGAAGCTCCCTGATTTGCCCTCGAGGCCTGAACTGACTGTGCTGGCTGAAAACTCTGTGTCTGCCTCGAACCAGACGCACCCGATGTGGCACTCAACTGCGAGCAGAACCTCTTCAAGTGCCCCGCCTGACCACACTGATAACATGAGTGCGGCTGACCTCTGCCCTGACTCTGGCTCTGAGGTCGAGCCGAAGATGAAGCTGTTCTCTGACCTCCTCCCCTCTGCGGGCAAGCTGGAGACTTGTGGTATAGCTGACCACACTTGTAACAAGTAATGTCTCCCTGACTGCCTCTCCCAGAACCTGCACTCGGCACTGGAAAGGTAGATCTAGCAAAACCACCCTGAAACTGCTGAGGGTTAGGACCCCTCTGTCTCCTGCCATCCCCCTGACCATCCTGACTCCTCTTGGAGCCCCTCAACCTCTCATCCTCCTCATGCATCATAATCTCCATATGGGCCGCAGCATCCACAAGGCACCCATAGTCCCGGGTCATAGAACCCCCAACTCTCATCTTAAGGCCATGCCTCAACTTCCTCTCAAAGCTAGATACAACGGCGTTCCTCAGACGCTACAAGCTCAGGTGCGAACCTGGATAAGCTAGTAAATGCGGCCTCAAACTCAGCCACTGATAAGCTCAGTTGCTTGAACTGACAAAACTAGTCTCTCAGCTTCTCCCTGATAGCTAGAGATAAGGACTTATCCTGGAAAGTATCTACAAAGGCCTTCCATGTACCACTAACACGACCTCTCATCAACTTCCACCACTGACCCGCATCCCCCTTTAGCTGGAAAGATGCCAAGGTCACCTTCAATGCCCCGCCTTCGATGCCAAGCATCTCAAACATCTTTGTCATCTGCTCCAGCCACTCATCAGCCTTAAGTGGCTCCTTAGGATCTCCAACAAACTCATCTGAATTAGACCGGAAGAACTCCATCTTCAGAAAGGAAGGCCCTGCATCAACAACCTGGGCCTGAACTGGATTCTTAGCTCTGAGAATCCCCATGGATTCCCTCAAAGCTCCTGCTATCTCGCGGGCTAAGACATCCATAGCCTGCTGACCCACTGGCTGGACCACATTGGCCTGGCCAACACCCTCCTGCAGTGCCAGAATCTCATCCGGTATAGGCACCTCCTGCCTGCCACGCCTACCACGCCTACCTCTGCGTCCTCGTCCTCATCCTGACATCCTAATAAAGGTAACGAAGAACATTAGCACATTCACAAATGTGCCGAAGCTATAACACTCACGTCCTAATGCAATGGACAACAGTAATTCACTCCACGTAAGCACATAATCACATAAGCACTTACGAATTTCATTTCCGGATAATGATAGTCCCGAGGCGTTGCTAGAGTTCCAGTTAGAAACAGCATTGATCAAGTGCTTTTCCAACAAGACTCCCAGCAACCCAACGATCCAATCAACATCCTAGAAACTCCATTCCATACCCAAGTAGTCACATAAACATGTTACCACATAAGCACATAACATTAAACTTAAGTCTCTACCAAGCGAGACAAACCCATTGTGGTACTGACCACTTCCCGCGTACCCAAAGTATTCGAACCCGGTACGCTCTGATACCAAGTTGTAACGCCCTCAAAATAATACATAAAACCCCACAATCTTGACATGCTTAGACATAAGAGAAATAAACATCTTTCCATTTATCAGAGTATTCATTACAAAAGTATTACATGTTGACAACAAAAGTAAATGCCTTACGGGCTTACAACTTTCCAAGCCAACACTTAGTTACAAAAAAGAGTGCTAACTCAAATACATATTAAGCCATTGGCTTGAATTTACATGTAATACATCAAAAGATAACAAAACAACAAAAAAGAGTCTTCAATTCCCAGAACCTCCCAAGCTATGTCCTTGGAGGTGGCATATCGCCTGGACCTGAAAATGATAACCCATAAAGGGTGAGCCACAGCCCAGTAGAGATATACTAAACCAAATATAAGCAATGACTAAAACAATATCATTTGATAGATGGTTAACACTTATAAACCAATTATATCACAATACAGTTCCATGACACTTGTGTCCATATTACATTCCATTTTCCTTTACTTATCCAAATCATTTCATATACATGGCTCAGAACCTGGCCAATCAATTCAAGGAGGCTATAACTCATATACTAACACTTTCATATTTCACAATAGATACACATATTTGCTGTACCAATAATCATATTAAAACACTTCTATACTTCACAATAGATACACATATTTGCTGTACCAATAATCATATTAAAACACTTCTATACTTCACAATAGATACACATATTTGCTGTATCAATACTTCAATTTAATACACATAATTATTGTATTAATGGAGTTCATCCCCTATCTCCTCCCAAACCGGTTTGAGAGTCCATCCTCTATCTTCCCTCAAACCGTGGAGTACATCCCCTATCTCCTCCTACATAATACACGTATTCCAAGTATATAAACAATTATCATATACAAGGATCAATCAATACACATATTTGATGTATTATTCCAACTGTCATATTCAATGACATATTCAATGTGATTAGTTTCGGTTTTCCCTAATCAACATGCAATGTCTATAACAATCAAGATTATCCTCCACCGATAGTCCAAAGCAGATATTTCTAAACAGAACATAAATGCATCAACAGATATAATATCAACATTTTCATAGGTGAGTGATAAATTAATCCAACTACACCATTTAATCCCATAATTTTCCAATTTCATGGATTTCAACTCAATTTCATATTTCCCCAAATTAATTATTTATTATAATTAGGGTATTTTCCCCATTTTTCCATTAATAGCCCTAAGGCTCATTTTTTACCCATAATCCATAAACAACCTCCATTTCAAGTCTATAACACAAATATGACTCAAACAAGGAAAACCCCTCTTTTAGAAATTACAAAACAAACCCTAACTTTCTCAATATTACCCAACATCACCAACTAATCAAAATGACCAAAATTAAAGACAAAACTCATAAGATGGAGTAAGATATCCCTACCTCGAAATGAAGAGCTCAAATGGAGAAGATGGCCAGAACCCAAAGTGCTCCAAACCCACAAATTTTCAGATTAAAATGAAGCTCACACCACCCTCTATCTTTCTTACAAAGAACTTAGGGTAGCAACACTCAAGAACTAGATCAATCCCTAGAGAGAAGGTGTGTAGTGATAGAGAGAGCTCGGATCTAGGGTTTACAAAACAAAAGAGATGAAAAAGTGAAGTGTTTACCCGTTACTGTCTACTGATATAACACAGACTCACTCGAGCGAAGGATTGGTCACTCGAGCGACCAGACATAAGGAACTCTCGCTCAAGCCAAGAATTCGAAGCTTCAGGTCTGCAACCCAGAAGCACGCTCGAGCGACAGAATGCTCGCTCGAGCGAAAGAACTCAAAACATACACCTTACTCGCTCGAGCGAAGAAAAGCTCACTCGAGCCAAGAAATACAGCTCTCAGCTCCAGAATCAGACGCAGACGCAAGCTCGAGTGAAGGACTTCTCGCTCAAGCCACCAGATACAAAACTTAACTCTCGCTCGAGCGAAGGAACCCCAGCTCGAGCGAAAGATCTAAAACACAGAGCTCGCTCGAGCGACAAAAGCCTTGCTCGAGCGAAGAACCAAAACTCTGGGCAACAACCATTTGGTCCCAATCACACCCAACCTGAAACAAACCTGCCCAAAACATCCTATAACTCAATTATAAAGAATTAAAGGATGACAATAAGATATATACAACAACAAGTTCTACGGAACCTAAGTCTGAATACAACAACCAAATGGGGAAAGACCGGGATCGCTATACCTAGGACATAATTAAGGCACAATAATGAGGATAAGACTTAGAACCACAATAAGAATGAAATGAAATAAGTTAAGTACTATCCGAGTGTGTGTTTTAATAAGTGTATCTGTTATATATTTGTATAGGTCACGTGCTGTGAGCGGTTTGATTCATTTGTTCTACTACCGAAGCTATCTATGAGTAATAACTCCATAAAGTTATGTTTGACTGTAATTATTTTCTGATGATATGAAATAATCAATTTTCTAAAATGCTATGTTTTGTATAAATGTATGATGATTCAATTCTTTGAGATGCATTTGAAGTATCTTTAGAAAAGGCCCTCGCCCAGGGGTCATAATACTGTGGTATATAGTCATGAGGCCCTCGCTGAGGGGAAACAATACTGTAGCATAGGCCCTTGCCCTGGGGAAACAATACCGTGGCATGAGGCCCTCGCCCAGGAGAAACAATGGCGTAGCTTACGTATGTTATAAGATACCCGGTACTAGAGGTTCCATTATGGAACTTGATATGCATGACCAAAGTGATATATTAATGCTAATGGATGTATCACAGATGATTTGAACATGATTATGACTTTGTTTCTAATACGAATATGAAAATGACAATGTTTCCAATTTGATAAGAGAATTGAAATCTGAATCTGTTATGGACATCATTCATTAAAATCTTTACTTTGTTATTATTCACTAGGCTCCCGCTCACTCTATTATTTATGTATGTAGGTGACTAAGCGCGTGACCAGGCTCAGTGATGATTGACTGGAGGTCCATTTTTTCGGCCAACCTATGTGCCTTCCGAGGAGGTTCCGGAAAGAGTTTAGTGGTCGAGTTTTGCGAACCCAGTCATAAGTTCAAGACTTTTGTTGTTTTGTGAACAGGTTTTTTGTCTTATATGTGTAATGACAATGTAAGATAGATGTATACATGACTTCATATGTAAGTTTATGTATATAAAGCTTTAACTTCATGTCCCATGTTTGTCCACACAGCTCAATGGACTGTATAAGTTTAATATATTTGCTTCTGCAGCCCCTTATCATGTATTAATTTGTTCTGAGGCCTTTGGTAGTCCCAAGATTACTGGCCAGTTGCGACACTAAACCTATAGGGACGGGTTTGGGTCGTGACATTAATTCACAGCGAACGGTGAAGATCATAATCGCCAAAGATAGGTGCATAGGCCTAGCCCGTATAAACGAAATGGTTATCCGATGAGCATGATTGGATGGACGAGGCAATTGGCAAGCTATCCCTAAGAAGCCTAACATAATTTGAGTCGCACATAGCAAGGCAATCCAACGGCAAAAGATCAAAACAATCTGACCACTTGCCTGACCAAAGTCTAGCAATAACCAAAACCTTTAGATGATGATGCCAATCCAACGGTCAAGGCCAGAACCACAACATTATAAAAGGGAAAGTAAGGGAAAGCAAATGGACGCAACCAAAGAAGTATAAAACCTATCTTCATAAATAAATATTATATTAAGCGATCCCGATTTTTCCTCTTCATTTATTGTATTCCGAACTCGGGTTCCATGATTGGTTGTTGTTGTCAATATCTTGTTCACATTCTTTAATTCTTTGTATTTGAGTTTTGGGATGTGTTGGGTAAGTTTGGAACAGGTTGGTTATGAGTTAAAACAAGTGGTTGCTACCTAGGATTTGGCTTCTTCGCTCGAGCGAGACTTTTTGTGCTCGAGCGAGCCTTGGGTGTTTACTTCTTCGCTCGAGCGAGGGTTTGTGCGCTCAAGCGAGTATTGTGGGTCTTCAGGATTCTTTTTCAGATGCAGCTTCCGCTCGAACAAGCCTTGTATCTTGTGTCTCTTCGCTCGAGCAAGCGATATTGCGCTCGAGCGTGCGTCTGCGTCTCTTTTAAACCTGAAGGATGGCATTCTTCGCTCGAGCGAGCTTTCTTGCATTCGAGCAAGCCCCGTGTTGTTTGATCCGTCGCTCGAGCGAGAACTCTTGCGCTTGAGCGTACGTCTGCGTTGGTTCAGACCTGTAGCTTCTCATTGTTCGCTCGAACGACGACTCTTGCGCTCGAGCGAGGTTCTTTTGTGTCTGGTCGCTCGAGTGACCAATCCTTCGCTCGAGCAAACCTTGTTTATATCAGTTCGCAGTAGCGTGATTCTACATCACTTTTCCATCCCCATTTCCCTCCAAACCCTAAATTCGGTTGTCTCTCTCTCTCTCTACTCTCTCATTCTCTCTACAAAAACACCTTGTTCTAAAGGTTTTCTACCATTTTTCCTTTGTTAAAAAGGTAGAGCTTTGTGTAGGCTTCACTTTGATTCGAAAAAGCTTGTGTTTGGAGCATCTTGGGTTTCACTCTCTCTCTCCTTTGAGCTTCTCCGTTTAAGGTAGGGATAATCTATTCATCTTTATGAGCTTTAACATAAATTTTAGTCATTTTGTATAAATGATGAGATTTGAAAATTTTGGGAAGTTAGGGTTTTGAAATTTGAAATTACAAAATAGGGGTTTATTAATATTGAGAGTTCATGTGTATGTGAAATTCTTGGAAATGGTGCTATTGGTGTATGGTTGATGAAAATAACCCTTAGGATTGGTGTTTGAACAAAAAAGGGAATTAATACCCTAATTTGGATTGAATAAATCATTTGTATAATTAATGAAGTAAATCATGGAAATGTGAAATTGATTTGGGAATTAAGGAATTGGGGGAAATTGTGATTAAGTAGTGTAGTTGGATAAATAAATCACTCACTCATGGAAAAGTTGATAAATTATCTGTATGATTAGTTTATTTATCTGTTTAGAAATAACTATTTTGGGCTATCGGTGGAGGATAGTCATGATTGTTGTAGAAACTGCATGATGATTAAGTGAATTGAAACTAATCACTTGGTTAATGTCATTGAATATGACGGTTGGATATAAGTGTTGAATATGTAAATTGTTGGGTCATTGTATATGCCAACATGTTTGATACATTGTATATGTATCTTTGTGTGGAATGAGACAGGGGATATACTCCATTGTTTGGGAGGAGATAGGGGATGGACTCCATTGATAACTAAGTTGGCCGGAGTGTCCTGGGTGAAAGTCCCAAAATCTTATATATTTGGGTGCCGGCTCCCTCGGACGTGGTTCCGTAAAATAATAAGTGATTGGAAGTGAATGAATGATGTTTATGATTGAAATGTTGTTAAATGAGTTGTAGTCTTATATTGAATTGTTTAAGTGAAAATGAATTATTAATGGATTGACTTGGGTAAATAATTGGAAATGAATTGAAATGTGAGCATCAATGTTGATAGATCATGGGAAAATGTGAGATGGCTTAAGAGTAAAACATTTATCGAATGCTAATGCTTTAGTTAATTCTCATATAATGTTTAGCATATCTCTACTGAGTTTTGGCTCACCCTACTTAGGACACCATTTTTCAGGTACAGGTGATATGCCGCCTCCAAGATAGCTTGGGAGGTTTAGGAGTTGAAGACTCCCTTTTTGTTATTTTGTGGATGTTACATGTAAATTCAAGCCGAGGGCTCATTATATATAGAGTTAGAACTCTTCTTTTGTTGTAACTAAGTTTATACTTGGAAAGCTGTAAACCTGTAGGGCATTTATTTTGTATCAAGCATGTAATATCTTTTGTAAGAAGATTCGGATAAATGAAAGTATGATATTTCTTCTTTAATTATGGACTCTATGAATGGATGTTTTATATGGTCATTTGAGGGCGTTACATATATGGCCTATCTTACGTCTAACTTGATTTTCGAAAGGTCCTCCCAACCATGTTTAGTCAGAAGAGATCACTGACCAATTGGTTTCTCTTTGCAAAGTACAAGGACTATCTCGTCTCACATTCCCTATGGAGAATCCTCTACTTTCCGCAATTGAGTATTGATTTTTCTTTAATATATATATATATATATATTTTTTAAAACTATTTATACGTATTATATATAATTATATATGTATATAAAGTTTAAATTAAATATAAATTTTTCCTAATAAACAATTTCATGTTAAATAGGAAACTTAATATAAATTAATAATAAAATATAAATAAGATAGAAAAAAATAAGAAATATATTTAATTTTAATATAAAAATTGAATATTTGAAGAAAAGTGAAAAAAGTAGAAGAAAATTATTTCATAAAGTATTTTTTAGTACTTATAATTATTTTAAGTTTATTTATGAGTAGTTTAGATTAAGTAGAAGTCTTTTAAATATTAGATTGTAGAAATAATTAAATATAAATGTATGTTACGTGGCCTTTTAAAAAAAAAAAAAAAGAACAAAAGAGATATGTCACATAAGAGAGACAATTTTTGAAGGTAAGTACTACTTATATATATATATATATATATAAAATTAAATATTAAGACATTAATACGATAGATAAAAAATATAAAATATAAAAGAAAATTAATTTGATCTGTGCGATGCACATGATTAAATACATTTTGTCTTATTTACTTATTTATTTGTATATTGAGAATATCATAATAATTAAATTATAATCATATATATGAAAAATAAGTATTTCTCAAATAAAGTCCATATAAAATTAGTTATTATAATTGAAATTGAATTTGTATAGAATTTTATATGTAAATGAAAATGGTATGCTGATGTGGATTTTTTAGAAAAAAGTAATTAATGTGCCACGTAAGTAAAAGAAAAACACAAAATTTAATATAATATATATATATATATATGATATATATGATGAGTGAAGGAGAGTCTTAATAGATTTTAACTTTTTTGATAATTATCTCTAATTTATTTAGAGATAAATACCAAAATATCATTTTAATAGTGTGTCATAATTTTTTTGGCTTCACCACCTCAATGTGATGAGTAGCTTAATTTGATTGGCCCAAGACTTGTCATCTTAAAGACTACATCGTTTTATGATTTGATTCATATAATCTTGAATTAAACAATATTTAATTTGTCAATAATTATATTATATTTTATAAACCTTTGTAGTACTTGGCAATTTGTGCAAATTAGTCCAATTAGCAACTACTTTCAGAAGAACACAAGTTCTGGTATCAGTCTGTTACTCGTGATGGCACACATCGGCTTACAATATACTAGCCGCGGGAATGTATAATTTAAATAATTTATTATAGTTATTTTTGTATTATAAAATAAAAAATTCTTATAAATCTAAAATATAATAGGGAGTAAGAACTAACAAATATTTTGAATATGATAACTATCTTATACCTAAGTTCATACATTCATTTTTTTTCATAAATTTATCATTTAATTTCTGTATTATAAAATAAAAAATTCTTATAAATTTAAAATATAATAGGGAATTGTAACTAACAAATATTGTGAATATGATAACTATCTCATACCTAAGTTCATACATTCATTTTTTTCTATAAATTTGTCATTTAAAACATTGATTATAAAATTATCTTAGTCCAAGTAAGTCAACATGAACTATATTTCTATCAGACGTTATTATAGCTTTAAAAATGAATAATGTAAAAATGGGTACTATTACAAATAATGTAAAAATGAACACTACTACAAATAATGTAAAAATGTTCAAAGGCCCGTTTAAAGAAAATAACAAAAAAATGCCCCCACTACATATACAAATAGGTATACAAAAAGAATAAAATTCATCAAACCCTAGAATCTTACAATTGCCTAACCAATTGTGACATTGTTGATGGTTTAATGCAACTTCAATCTTAACGCAGAGTTTGAACAAAACTTTATATCCAATATGTGAACACTAAAAAAACTCGATGGTATGTTAGAATATATAGCTAAAATATGAAGCATTTGAAAATAAGATAGAAATGAAATTGGAGATCATTATTAGATAGGAATGAATTTGAAGATAATTATTAGATTAAAGATTAAAATAAATTTAAAAAAGGGATCATATGAACAATATAATGAAAATAAAGTTGGAGATAATGATAGGATTGGGGATAAAAAAAAAATTTAAAAAGGAAGAAATAAGAAATAAAGATAAATGAAGATACAGTAGAAGATTAAGCAAAATAAAATATAAAATAAAAAAGAGATAAGGAGTCTTAGATAATAAAAATATTTTAAAAGTTAAAAATTTTAAATAAAAAAAATATTAAGAGAAAAAAAATGTTTTTTATTGGAGAAAAATAAGGATGAAGAAAAATTAAAAACGTAATTTTGAGAGAGTAACATGTAGGAAAAATATTATCAACTGTTTGAGAATTGAGTATTGAGACTTTGAAAATTTTAGAGTACATACTATATTTGCTTATATATAGTATAGATATAGATATATAGGTAAAAAGATAGATATCAAATCTAATTTGAAAAAAAGATAAATGTAAAATAAACATCATTTAAAAGAGAGAGAGAGAGAGAGAGAGAGAGAGAGAGAGAGATGTGGGAATTCAATTGCGGATAATGAAAATTTTTAAAAAGATAAGATATTTATAAGAGATTATGTATGAGTAGAAGATAATTTAATTTTTGTTATATCGAAATAAAGACATATATATTTTCTTGAATAGTAGCAAAATAAATTTACTTTTTTAATAAAGTTGTAATAGAATAAAATATATTTAATTTTTAAATTGCATGCTTGATGATAATTTTTTTTTTAAAATACATTGATAGAAAATTTTAAAATTGATGGTAGTCAATTGTTATCATTATGGCCAAAAAGAATTTAATAGTGGTCAATCATTAACCAATAATTTTGGATAAAATCATGGATAGCCGATAAAAAATCAACACTTAGCAACTTAAATTTTGTAAAAAATTTAAAAAAAAAAATTGAAAAATTCAGAAAAAAAAGTATTGGAATTCCACAAATCATATAGTTAAATATTTTAATTAATTTTAAAATTTAAATGTTAAATCCAGTAATATTTTTCCATGTGTAATAATTCAAAATTTAGATAATACACTAATAGATTTGAGTCATTTTTTTTCTAATATTATAAAAAAAAAATCAAAATTTTAAATTATATATGTTTAGATAAAATTTAAAGATTTTAAAATTTTAAAATTAAATATTGTTAAATGTACCAATCACTTTAAGCTAAATATAATTTTGTTTTCAAAAATTTTAAAATTAAGAAATTGTGTTTAAGGTTTGAAGTGTGTTGTTAAATGGGTGTATATTGGTTGTAGATGATTCGAAGAACTCTCATTTGAGAGAACTTGAAGGAGCAAAAGTGAGATTAACTTTATGCAGAGCTGATCTTCTTGATTTCGAGAGTTTACGCAAAGCCATTAACAGGTGTAATGGTGTGATAGACATGAGATAAAGTAAATTAAATTAAATTCAAGATTTGATGAGTTTCGAATCTGATTAAATTGAAAAACAAAAGAAAATTACAAATTAAAAAGTAAGCCCGCCCAAATCATGCGAAATGTAATAATAAAGAAGATGAAAAGATATGTAGATAAATTGAAAAATAATGAAAAAAAGAAATATATATATATATATACACAAAAGTAATAAACACTGAAAAAATACATATAAAGTAAGAAATAATATTATGAGCATAAAAATGAAGAAAATGAAAATATATGCAGATGAACTAAAAATATTTAAAAAGATATATACACACAAAGTAACAAACACTGAAAAAATGCATATAAAGTAAAAAATAATATTATACTGACCTTGTAATGATTTTTTGCAAATAATCAAACTTGCAAAATGTAACAATGGAGAAGATGAGTTATGATGAGAAAATAAAAGATGACAGGAATAAACTGAATAGAAAAATGTGTGTGTGGAAGTTGTAGGAGTTGTCGGTTTCTTTTTTTCTTTTTTTTTTAAATTGAGATTGAGAGTGAGATAGATATTATTGTGAGTGATGAATATAGATGAATATTTTATTATTTTTGGATAAGTATTATTATGGGTGATGGATATGAATGAATATTTTATTATTTTTTAATTTTATATTTTATATAGGGAGAAGGAGTGAGAAGGCTTGAAGAGTAGGAAGGGAGATAAAGGGAAGTGCCACGTAATATTATTTTTTTTCAAAATTATGAGAATTTAGGATTCAAGTTTTAGAGTCTTTTGACTTAACAACTACATATTGTGACGCCCCGATTCTACACTATAGGTTGCAGTCAAGGGAGAGTCACTAATGAGTCCTATGGTCAATAACCAAGTAAGATCCCAGATCGCCGGAGGAGTCAAATTAGCCTCCCTTCTAAGTCCGGCTTTCTTAGGCAGCGCACTACCCTTTTGACAGATCTTAAAAGGTATTGACACAAGGTCTCATGAGCAACGATAAGGTTCATACACATAAATTCATAGAACATAAGTACATAACAACCTCGAATATTCCTAATTCCAAAGGCTTGTTCCATTACATTACATCCCAAAAGGAAAATTTAAATCTTCACATGAGCCTTACAAAATATCAAAAGGGATTTCTAACTTTCCTAAGATGGCCAAAAGTCTTCGAAGGTTTCAGGTTTGTCGTCTCCAGCTATAAGTTCCTCTTCGGCACCTGGCATGACACGGCGTGAGCTTTGAATGCCCAGTAAACACACACACACCCCATCCCTTTTTCCCAGTCCAATACACAAT
The DNA here is from genome assembly GCF_055761805.1 of Camellia sinensis. NCBI lineage: Eukaryota > Viridiplantae > Streptophyta > Magnoliopsida > Ericales > Theaceae > Camellia > Camellia sinensis. The sequence continues at coordinate 116,138,505 of NC_138964.1, read as the reverse complement.
CACAAACATAACATCAAATAGTAAAGCATGATACTCAGTTAAATAAATAAAGGGCTACAAGTTAGATGTTAGTAAACTAGAAATCCCCCAAAGAGACTTCGTCCTCCCAACCACAAGAATTGGACACCAGACTATTCGGAACTCCCCCTTTTGCTGCTTTGTTGCAGAACTAACCTCGGATGCCTACCAACGGTTATATACCGCGTAGCGCCAACCGTAGGGCCTCAAAAGGGATAGCGAAAAGAAGAAGTTTTATCTCCTGAATCCAACCTCATCCTTCCAGAAAAAGTTTTATCATCCTGAATGTCCCATCCGGACCCATCCTTATCTCACCATTCAAACCATCGCAAGGAGTCCGAATACGTCCGTTCCATTCCAGGGTTTACGCGACAATTGCTTGCGCAAGACTTTAACTTTCAAATAGGGAACGCATCCCAAAAATCCATATATCACATATTCTCATCTTTTCATTACTCAAGTGCTCGAAAACCCAATACCCTCCCAATTAGGTTTCCCGTTGAAGTTAAATGTTTTATATCGAGGTTAGTCTAATTGATAAGACAATAATATCCACATAAGCATGCATCCTTAAGACGAGGAAAATAAATAACATAACCATAACACATATAATATCATGCCAAGATATGCTCATAAGTAAGTAGGCAATTTCATGAATTCAAGGGCATAAAACATCCATGCATAACACAGTTTCCAGATTCAACATCACATAAAGATTAAAATGAAAGGACTATTTTAGATCTTCCACCGGACTCGGTCTTCCTATAGTTCGTAGAGAATTTGATCTAGTTTCTAGAACATTTTTCGGGAATGGGATTGCTTTTCCAGATTTTAAGTTATTTAGAAAATACTCCAGCGCTGTCCACAATCTGTCCAGATCCGTCGACCATTACGAAAATTTGATTTTCTTGCAAACCGCTTGATGTTTTTCGATGAAACTAATTTTAGTTGAAAGCTAACATCTTAAGGAAGATTTTGATATAAAATAGAGGTCCAGAATAATGTTTTACATTTTTCTAGAATTTCTGGAAGTGGGCTGAAAAAAACAGATTCTAAGGTGCTTTGCCCAAAACAAGAAGATTTATGAAAAAGGGGTTCCATCCAGGGAAAGTTTCGTTTCTTTTGTGAAGAAAATATGCTGACTATCACATGTTTAACTCAGAAAATTTGTTTGAAAGAGTGCTCTTGAAAAGTTGAGAGATTGGTACAAAAGGAAGATGGCTTTGTGCCAAAATGGGGAAAATACAAGAGAGATGGAATCAATGCTCAACTTTTAGCATTTTTAACAAAAGTAACTCATCAATAACAGATCTGAAAACATTATTTAGAACCCTTAGAAACATGTATTTGAAAAAGGAAAATGAAAGAGAAGGTTGTGTTGTGGCTTACCTACAAAGCTTTGCACAAGAAGCTCTCTTCTTCCTCCTTCTTCTCCTCTAGACTTCACTTTCTTGCTCTCCTCCCTCTCTCTAACCTAATGTGTGTATGTGGGTGTGGTGTTTGTGCTTTGCCAAGCTAGGGGAGGTTGATATTTATAGACAATTCATGATGTAAAATGTCCTAAAAGCCCCTTAGTTGGAAATGGATGGAGATGTTAGAATTTGTTTGAATTCTAAAGGAATAGAAGGGATTTGGGAGGCTTGCTCATTGGTTTAGGAAACACTTAGTTGTAATGAAACTAGTTTTTGAAATTAGCAACCTAGGTCTAGGTCACTAGGTTGGTGTTTTCCTAGAATTTCATGATGGTGGTTCTTGGAAATTGGTTTCTCACTTTCTCCTAGGAAGGCTAGCCATAGGGAAGGGTGAAGGGGCTATTATTTTAATCATTTTAGGTATTAGGGGCACAGTTCTCAATGTATGCATATATATATATATATATATTTCAATTGATTGATGGTACTAATAGTACTAGGGTACATGTACTTTTTTTGGGGGGTAATTCTTAATAAAAGAAATGAGAGCTTGGAATTAAACTCATGTATTCGAACCTTATTTATGTATTTAATTATGATCTAGTTAGGTTTAGGGCTAATTTAAATACTCATAACAAATCTTTATTGGTACCAAAGTCATTATTGCTCCAAGATTCAAGGGATTTGTTTGTACTAAAGTATAATGATGGCGGCTAGTCATGTCCTCGAGATTTGGGGAGATTTGCCTATTTATTTTGTGTACAAATCTTGGAAATTGTAAAACATAATGTTAAAAAAAAAGATTTAGGGTACAAGTGTATATATAAATATATGATGGTACTTGTTTGAGGTCAATTTGTGATTTAATAAAAATGTGAGGGCTTGGGCTCAATTAAAATATCTATTTCAAGTGAAGAGTTAATAAATTAGTGTTTAGGAAAAATAATTCGGTTTGTATTATCTTGCTTTGAATTTAAAGGTAAATAATTGAATGAAGACTGTAAAAACCGAAAGTTAGGGTTTAGAGCAATTAATCTAAAATTTGAGAGTTAAATAATTAATATTAGAGTGTTATAAATGATTTCTAAGCTTCCAGGGTCGATTAGGGTTTGTATGGGTTCGTACGTGATATGTTTTCGGTTCTAAGGTTTAATTTGCGAGCAATCAACGAATTAAAGGCTTTATTATAGTAACTCAAAATTTTGGGTTTACAAAAGTTAGGGGTCTCACACATATAGTATAGATAGATAGATAGATAGATAGATAGACATATACATTTTTTTATCGTCGAAAATTAATTGTTAATTGTTAGATTAATACCTATAAGAGTTAGTCTTCTTATCCTTTCAAAGTACTAAGTGCTTGTCTCTAGGGTTACAAACGTGCCAAGCCAAGCTGAGTTAAGTTTTTGAGTGTCCAGGCTTATTTGTTAAGAATTAGTTGAGGTCAAACTCAAGTTGAACTTAAATAATTGAGCTCGAGTTTGGCTTGTCAAATATTTAATAAACTCGAACTCACTCGAGTTTATATGAACGAGCCGAGTTCGAGTTCAAGCTTGAAAAAAAAATTAACTTAAATTAATTTACTTATTAATAAAAAAAATAGAAAATTATGAACAAAATATACACAAATGCTTATATTACTAATAAATTTCATTAATCAAATATGTAAATTTACTGAAATACCAAACACAAATTAAAAAAATATATATTATTAAAAATTCATTTAATAAATTATTAAAAATAAATATTAATTTATTTTCTTTATGTTCACGAGTCTTATTGAGCTGAGTTTTGGACTACTCGAGCTCAACTTGATTAATAAACGAGCCTAAAAATCAAGTTCAAGTTTGATATTTATTCATAATTTGATTCCACAATAATAATATACACCATTGATTTAAAAGACCAAATAAATTTATGATAACTTTTCTGAGTTTATAGAATTTCTCTCTTTTAATGTTTTGTTAAATTTGATACAAGTTATTTATGTTATTAGCCCTGTTTGGTAGGGTTTATTTTCAGCTTATTTCAGCTTTTAGAAGCTATTTTGATGTGTTTGATTCAGCTTAACAATACAGCTTATAGCTTTTTGTAAGTCAAAAATCAACTTATTCTTTAAGTGGGAGAGGAAAAACTTAATTTATAAGTCAAAAATCAGCTTATGTTCACAGCTATAAGCTATAAGCTGTTAGGCTATAAATTATAATTACTTTCTCACAGCTCTACCAAACGGGGCCATTAAGTGATTGTGATACTATTATTCTTAACAATTTTTATAATTAATAATTTTTTTTGCATAGACATAATTTAAGATTAAAATGATGATTTATTTATCACATAAAATATATATATTTTATTTTTTCCGTGCATTGCACGGGTTACCGCTAGTGATTATGAATTGAAAGTGATGTTTTATCTTATTAAGTTAAAATGGGTATTTTGTTTTTTTGTGACTAAAATAGTCAAAAAGCTTGGCATACCAAACGAAGGCTCAATAATATAAGTTATTAATAATTTCTTTTTCTCTGTTTTATTTTACAAATGGACAGGTTAGGTTGGGAATTAATTAATATTTTTTTGTGATCAATACTTCTATATCTCAAGCCTAACTCAAATATTAGCAGACAAAATTTAAGCACAATCCAATTTTATAATTGAGAGGGTAATTTATATGAAAATTGGGCCGAACTGGCTAGTGGGCCGAGCTGAGTTGTTATGGGCCACATTACTAAGAGCTGAGTAAAAAGGCCGTAAAGTTACTCCGGCCCGAGAGAGATGTAAAGTTACTCTGGCCCGAAAGAGATGTAAAGTTACTCCGGTCCGAAAGCGACTTGGAGCTAGGCCGGTTTGAAGACGCTTTGAAGTTAGACCGGTCTCAGTGTTAGCCCGGTCATGACGTATTGTGGTTAGACTGGTCAGAACCTTGCTACTCGGTAGCTCGGTCTAACCACACCATTCTTTGTACATGAGGAACCGAGATAAGGAGTAGTGAAAAGGAGAACCCAACTAAAGAAGGTTCGGCCTACTCTACGGCTTAGCATAGCCATGATTACCTCGATCCTGTTGGAGTTTGGCCATGGTAAAAACCATCTCACTTGGTTTAAGCAGTGAGGGGGGTGTTGAAGGATAAGCATGATCTTTCAGGAGTATGAATCCTAGGAAGACTCTGCATGGAGAAGTCCTACTAGGATTGTGCCATGCAAAACCTATAAAAGCTCACAAACATCACCTTTGGAGAGGTAACACAACTTTACTTTCTAAATACACAGAGCTTTTGTCTATTTGTCAAGCTTACTGACTTAGGCATCGGAGAGGTTTCCGGCACACACCCGTCGGCTAGCTCACGTTTGTGTCTTCAAGCAATAAAGTGACGTCGTACGGAGGAGCGCAGACTTGATCAATAGGATTTTACGAGAAGGTTTATTTCTTTCCCATACAATTGGCGCCATCTGTGGGAAAAACAGACAGGACAAAACCTGTTGATCAAGCGTTACCTTTTTAGGAACAATGGCGCACGATGAAGAATTACCACAGTCTGTCATCGACGGGCAAACACCAGATGGGGGCGCAAGGCGTAAAGGACTACCTTCTATCCCTCAAATTCATTGATCAAATTCAGAGCAATTACAAGGGAAGGGCTCCCAGCCCGATTACAAGTCAAAGTAAAAAGAAGAGAAAGAGCACTAGTCCACATTGCCTCATATCAACAAGAATTATCCAGGAAATACAACAAAACAGTGCATCCAAGGCAATTCAAGATCGGAGATTGGGTGCTGCGCAAAGTGATGGGAAACACCCTGGTGCTAGGAGATGGCAAGCTAGGGCCTAATTGGGAAGGTCCTTACAAAGTGGTTGGATTAGCAGGCAAAGGGGCATACCACCTAGAAGACAAGGACGGCAAAGCAATCCCTAGGCCATGGAACACCGCCAATCTCAAGTTATTTTATTTTTAGCTTTCCTCTTTCGAACATATGTAATTTTTTCTTTCCTCAATAAAACAAGTCGATTCTTTTCAGCATAGTTATTCTCTGTAAAAGTTAATTTTAGTGAAGTTAGGAACATTGCAAACATTTTATTCTAAGCTGGCTGGAAAAACCAACTTAGAGGTTGGCTGGATTAAACCAACACCCTTCCTAAGCCCAGGATAAGGATTCAGGCTGCAGGACGTTTAGTCGGAATCACCAAACACTTTACTTTAGGTTGGCTGGAAAAACTAATCTAAAGATTAGCGGGAAAAACCAACACCCTTCCTAAGCCCAGGATAAGGATCCAGGCTGCAGGTCATTTGGTCGGAATAACCAAACATTTTATTCTAAGTTGGCTGGAAAAACTAACTTAGAGGTTGGCTGGATTAAACCAACACCCCTCCTAAGCCCAGGATAAGGATCCAGGTTGCAGGACGTTTGGCCGAAATAACCAAACATTCTATTCTAAGTTGGCTGGAAAAACTAACTTAGAGGTTGGCTGGAATAAACCAACTCTTGATACTCTTAGCCGAAGTAAGGACATTGGCTAAAGAGTGGTTAGCTGGATTAAAACAACTCTTAGTACTCTTAGCCGAAGTAATGACATCTGCTGAAAGAGTGGTTGGCTGGATTAAACCAACTCTTAGTACTCTTTAGCCGAAGTAAAGACATCGGCTAAAAGAGTGGTTGGCTGGATTAAACCAACTCTCAGTACTCTTTAGCCGAAGTAAGGACATCGGCTAAAGAGTGGTTGGCTAGTAAGCTCAGTCAGATTGCTCAGCTGAGACCAGAATAAAGTATCTCGGCCACACTACTATTAAAAAGCAAGCTCAAACAGGAATTTAAACCGAGATAACAGTTGGAAGTGAAAAGATCAGGGAAAAGTCATTACAAGTATGAGCATACAATTCAAACCGAAAAAAGTGTTGTAACAGAAAAGATGATTTTCATTGATCAAATTCAGAGCAATTACAAGGGAAGGGCTCTCAGCCTAGTTACAAGTCAAAGTAAAAAGAAAAAAAAAAACAAAATCAGCTAAAAAGGTCATCTATTTCAGCATCAACCCAAAGTCCAGTTTCAGACGGAATTACAATCTGAGTTGGGAGCTCGGTCTCGGCCTGGAGCTCGGTTTCAGCCGGTTGCTCAATGGTCAGATCTTCTACCACAGGCGCCGCCCGAACTGATTGATTAGCTGGAACATTGTCAACCGGAGTGTCAGTTGGCTCATTCTCTTCATCGTCGTCGTCAAACGCTTCAAGGAATTGCTTCTGAAGATCGGCTGCATACTCCGCTAGTGAAGCCGGAATAAAATACTGAGGAGCATTGTGGACCTCGGTGTCAGGACCGCAACCGAGCTGCTCCACGGCACCCCTCCAGCCGTACTTGAAGAACAAGTCCTTCGCAGCTTCACACTACTGGATGTATGCAGCTTCGCCTTCCTTGAAGCCCTTCACCTCGGCATCTTCAGCTTTCTTCTTCAAAAGATTTATTTCGGCGTCTTTAACACCCTCAAGTTTTGCAAGCTCCCACAAATACTTGTCTTTCATCTCAGTTAGGGCTCTCTGTCTGTCAGCATCGGCCGAAGCAACTAGGCCGGTCAGACGAGTCACCTCGGCTTCCAGCTCGGCCGTCCTCACTTGTTCTTGTTTGAGCTCGGTGGTTTTGGCCTCGGCCTCTGCCATGGCCTCCCTTGATGTTCTCCTGAGCTCCAACACCCGCTTGTGTGCAATGTGGTTCTTCTGAATGGCCTGCAATAGAATAGAAATTCTTCTTTTTAGCCGAGCTGAAAATAGGAAGAATTAGAAAGGTACAAAAGCAAAAGAGAGTGCTACCTACCAGGATCATGGATTTTGTTGAAGACCGGATAGCCTTCAGCTCGGTGTTTAGCTGATTATGGTGCTCCATGTCCTTTGGAAGGCACACACTTTTGGCAAGGTTGAAGGCCAGTATGTGATCCTTCTCAGCAACCACCGAATCAGTTTTCTCAATATCTCGGTTCTGATAAGTGAGCTTCGGTGCCCACTTGGAGGTAACTCAGTCAGATGGCTCTGGTTGTGGACTCGGTGGGTGGCTCGGTGGTAGGGTGGTTTGGTCTTCATCAACTAACTGTTGTTCGGTCGGGGTAGTCCGGGCGCGTTTAGTCCGGCGTGATGAAGAAGGCTGTTGAGAAGGAAGGGCCACCACGGTCTCTTGAGTTTGGTTTGGTGGTGGTACCTCGGCTCTGTTCGTCTCGGTCAAGAGGGCCCTGACTCGGTTTCTCTTGGCCATTTCTTCTTCAGCGGTCAGTGGGATTAGTCTAATTTCTGGCAAGGTTGGGTCCGGTTCAGGCGCCTCCTCTAGTAGAAAGTCGGTCGCTCTCGCTTTTCGGCGGCCGCTGTATCTATAGGTCGGTTCGAACTTTAGCAGCTTGGCCCAACTACGTTCTGGATACCGTAGTACGGCGCGTAAAGTCGCTAGATTTGGGTAACTGTATAGAGACTAGAGGTGGGCAGAATCTACGAGAAAAGACACTGTTAGCTCGGCTGCAGAATAGGAAACCGAAATAAAACGAAGCAGACAAGGAAAAAGATGTAATTATACCAGGTGTTCCTTTTTTCCAATTAATACTTCGGCCAGGAATCTGGGCTTGGTGATCCTCAAAGTTCCCAAACACCCAGAAAAAATCGTCATCATTCAAGTCTTTATCCGGTGTGTTTTTTATTATTTTCTCACGTCGACGGCGTATTCTAAGATAGTACACCCAGCCGTCTTCCTTCGAACCTATGAAATACTAGTGGAAGATTTCGGCTAGACCGAGGTTGATGCCTGCTTGGCAGTTTAGTTCGGCTATACCCATTATTATACGGTAGGAGTTGGTGAAAAGCTGGGTTGGGCATAGTCTGGTTTGCCTAAGGAATTCACAAATTAGGGGTTGGACTGGAAATCTTAGCCCAGTTTCTATTATTGAAAGAAGGGTAAAGGGTACAAAGCCCTGGTTTCCCCAAGGTATAACATCTTTTTCGGCTAAGGTTAGGTGGACGTCGTCGGGTATATTGTAATCTTTTCGGAATTCGGCTAGACCGCCCAGAGTATTTACTAAAAATCTATACTTCTCCATTAATTTTATAAGTTATAAATAAGTTAGATCGGTGGCATAATTGTGCTCAGTAGCTCGGCTGAGCGCTTAGAGTTCCTGGGCAACCTAAGTCTGCAAAGTGGAAAACAAAGGTATTAAGCACAGATCGTTGGACCGTGCTACAAAGAAAAAGAGCAAAGAAAATAAGACCTACTTTGGCTATATAGGATGTTACAGGATCTATCTCGGTTCCAACAAGGTGATTGATATCTCGGTTGAGGGGAGGTTCTATTAGACTGGTTATGCTCCTAGGGCAGCTTTCTGAGTTCGGTCTAAAAGCTTAGAAAGCTGGTTTAGCCCCGAAGCCATAGTTCGGTCGGAATTGACATTTTCCCAGTACACTTATTGCAGAATTAGTTCGGTTTCCTATCTCGGCTATGATAAAACAAAAAGTTTGACTTATTGAAACTACTGGTGTGAGTGTTAGTTCGGTTGTATAGTCTGGTCTCACCAGCATCAAACTTCAAACAGTTCACTAGTTCGGTTATGTGTAATTTTGGATCAAAAGCAGTGTTCTATAGGTTGTTTCATGAATGCTTAAGGATTATTCTAACATAGTGTTTTCAGAAGAAGCAAAGCAAATGGAAAAAATGTGTTTTGCAAAAACACACAAAACAAAGTACGAAAACAAGAAAAGCAAGATAGATGTGCAGTGCTTACCAGATGAAGAGGCAAGAGCTGGAGATGAGAGCAGCAGCAATGGAGAACACGAGCTCAGAGGTTGAAGAGCAATGGAGGAAAAATGAGAGAAGAAAGAGTGAATGGCGTAAGTGATTCAGAAACAAAGGGTTGTTTCGTGGAAAGAGAAAGGGCAAAAAGGCGGGAACTGTTCAAATTATGCGAAGTACAAGGACGGCGTGACAGCTGCAATAGGCCAATAAGGGCGTGCCACGTGTCATGGGAAGGATGTTAGGTTTTATTCTTGGCAACCCCGTTTGACAAAACTCCTTTCAGTTGTATTTTTTTCGCACTTTTATTTCAGTGAGGCTATGAGTGTTTAGATGCGAATCCAACCCGAATTGTGCTTTTCAGAGAAGGTACTACCTATGTTGTCAAATTCGGAGACAAAACTTTGTGTTGATTCAATTGTAATTTTTTGTGTTTTTGTTCTGTCCGCTCGAGCGGATCCTTGTGAGCTCGAGCGTAGATTAGCAGGTCTCAGTATTTTGTCAGGGCAAGCAAAAAATACTGGTGGGTGTGATTTTACGCTCGAGCGGATTCTCCTATGCTCGAGCGCATCTCAGTTTGTTCGCACGCAGTTTTTGGTCAGTCCGCTCGAGCGGGCTGTGTTGAGCTCGAGCGGACCGCGCGATCCCAGATTTCCAGATCTGTTAAGGAGTTGTTTTTCTTCTGAAACTAGGATTGCTTTGGTTTTTTATAAATACTTGGTTTTCTCCCAAAACTAGGGTATTGATTAAACTCCTCCAGATCTTATTTTTGGATCTTAAGGTTTATATCTGAAGAGATTTTGTTAGTTTTCTTTGATGTTTTGATTAAGTCTTCAACTCTTGTTCTAAAGAGAGTACATCAAAGGTTGTGTTTTGTTCTACAAAAGAGAGTGTTGTTCTTCGGTGGATTCTGAAGAATTCGAGCCTGAAGCTGTGGTGGAATCCGGAGTGGCTCATCAGAAAGACAATTCTGTGGTGAAGATGGGGTTGGAAGAGGCACATAGAGGTTGGTTCAATTAGGCGTTGTGGATTCGTTAGGTAATTGAGAGTATACCTGTGTAATTCCTTTAATTCTTCTTAGTGGATTGTCTTGTGGCTGTTGCCCGTGATTTTTTGATCACAGTTGGAGGTGTCCAATTGTGGTTTTTTCCACGTAAAATCGTTGTGTTTCTTTGTCTTGATTGTTTGATTGGGATTGTTATATTCTGCTTAAAATTGATACATAATCACAAATCAACATCTAGGAGATTTCTAGTTTTTTCAATTGGTATCAGAGTGGGTCGTTCTATTTTGTTTAAAACAAAAATATTTTTTTTGAACGAGATCTTGTTTGATTTGTGATAATGGATTCAAAGAGATCGGTTGAGAATACCACTAATGATGAATCCTCAGAGAGTGATAATGAAGAGCTTGAGTAAGCTTATGAGAAGTTGTATAAGAAGTCTCTTAAGTTATTCAAATTGAAAGACTAACTCACAAAGAAACTCAAAGCATGTGAATGTGAGAATGTCAAACTTAAGGAGGAGATTTCCGAGACTAGGATCAATGCCATCAAGGTAGCTGATGATCGACAAGTTCTCTGTGCAAAACTGTTGACTTGTGAGACAGAGAGGAATGAGCTACTGCAAACCCATGCCATGTATGAAGAAAAGATTGAATCTCTCGAGATGTCACAAGTTGCTTTGGAAGAACTAATGATCAAGAAAGAGGAAGAGCTCAAGTGTGCTATGGCTACCATTGGTCTTTGGAACAAAGGATCAAAGACTTTGGAGGATATCATTGGGTCTCAACAAATGAGTTGCGACAAGAGTGGCATTGGATTTGGTGGTAAGAGAGAGCAAAAGCAGAGTGCTTCAACATCTCATGATACAAGAACTCAAGGAAAGGGAGAACAAAAAATTCAACAAATGAATGGACTTCTCAAACTTCCTAGAGTTGGTAAGGTAAAAGAAAAGGAGGTACACCCTGTTTTTATTTGTTATCATTGTGGTATGCATGGTTATATTCGCCCTTATTGTTATAAATTGCATGGGAGAGTGTCTCAGAAGGGTAGGAATTCGAATACTTTTTGGATTAGGAGACAACCTTACATGTCCAGGCAGAATACAAAGATTCATGAGGGTGTTCACAATACCACGACATTTACCAAGACCGCTAGACCTAATTTTGTTAAGATCAAAAAGATTTGGGTGAGGAAACTTGACTTGTGTTAATTTGTTTATTTGTTTTAGCTTTTGGGTTTTTTGTGTCTTGTTTTTAATGAAAAAAAAATGTGAGCTTGTTCATTTTTTTTGTCTTGCTTTATTCTTAAAAAAAAAAGAAAAAAAATCCCAAAAAGATTTTCTTAGTATGGTTTTGCAAGCTTGAAATTTTTGAGTGGTCCTTGGTACATATTGGAATTGATGAGAAAACCTATTACATGTTAATATGTGTGTGCTTTCTGTAGTCATTACTCATTTTGGAGTGTGTGTTCTTTGATTAGTATGTCTCATTCTGTACACACTCTTGGATTAGAAAATTTTGGAGTCTTCCGCCTTAGTGATTATTTTTTTAGACTTCTGGCATTGTATCTTTTGCTTTTCTAGAGGAATTGACCTATACTAGCATATCATGGGTGATGTTGAGTCTCTTAACCACCTACCATCCTTTTGCATCTCCATGGCTTTCCCCTTAATTCTTTGCAGTCTAGCCATGAGGAAAAGGCTACCTCAGAGTCACCAACCAGGCCATCCTTATTATATCCATGCTTCTTTGGTTCGGTTTCCATACTCTTGAGCGTGTCAGCCACCAATGATTGTGCAAAAGAAAAAGAAAAAGAAAAAGAAAGAGAAGAAGACAAAATATGCAAAAGAAAGAAAGAAAAAAAATGTGCAAAAGAAAGAAAGAAAAAAGAAAAAGATTCATTGATTGAGGGGGAGCCTCCGCCTTTACTTACCAAATACCCCTTGATTCTTAGTGGTTTGACTTTCCTTTGGTGTGCTTAGATTCTCTTGTCGGAGGTCCGGCTTTCATATCACTACTAGGATTGAATCTAGTGTTTGTCGAACTCCAAGAGTCACACACACACTTTTATCATGGGATCTATGCTTTTCACATAATGCATCACTTTCTTGCATGAGGAATCTTCTACAGACTGTGCACATTGTGTTTTCTTGTAATGGTGCTTCTTGGATAATCTTATGTGTTTTAAGGTACTAATCTGAAATTCCTTGCTTGCTCCACCATATTATTTTTATCGTTTTCTTCTTGTTCACTGTTTTAAGTGTTTGTGGTTGCTTTTAGTGAGGGGGAGTTTGGTTCATTTTGATATGTTTTGGTAAGGGAGATTGACTATTTGTTTTGCATGTTGCTATGCCCTATTTGCCCTTCTTACATGCCCCTGATATTTACATCGTCATATCATTGCTTGGGGTGGTCTTTGATCTTGCTTTTGTTGTTTGAGAGTTGTTTTTCATGAGTCTTAGTCTTCATCTATTCATGTTTTCCATCTCATGTTTCAAGATAATTGTGTCATATGTCTATTGCTTCTTCATATACGCTTGTGGGATTAATAGTTGTTTTGGAGATTGTGGCACTAATAACTGTTTTGCAGATCATGACCTTGAGAAAGAAGTTGGCTTTTGTTGGCTGTAATGGGTTGGGGTGTTTAGGATTTTATTTGTTAGGTGTGTTTTGTCACGGCATTGCCAAAGGGGGAGATTGTTAGGTTTTATTCTTGGCAACCCCGTTTGACAAAACTCCTTTCAGTTGTATTTTTTTTCGCACTTTTATTTCAGTGAGGCTATGAGTGTTTAGATGCGAATCCAACCCGAATTGTGCTTTTTAGAGAAGGTACTACCTATGTTGTCAAATCCGGAGACAAAACTTTGTGTTGATTCAATTGTAATTTTTTGTGTTTTTGTTCTGTCCGCTCGAGCGGATCCTTGTGAGCTCGAGCGTAGATTAGCAGGTCTCAGTATTTTGTCAGGGCAAGCAAAAAATACTGGTGGGTGTGATTTTACGCTCGAGCGGATTCTCCTACGCTCGAGCGCATCTCAGTTTGTTCGCACGCAGTTTTTGGTCAGTCCGCTCGAGCGGGCTGTGTTGAGCTCGAGCGGACCGCGCGATCCCAGATTTCCAGATCTGTTAAGGAGTTGTTTTTCTTCTGAAACTAGGATTGCTTTGGTTTTTTATAAATACTTGGTTTTCTCCCAAACTAGGGTATTGATTAAACTCCTCCAGATCTTATTTTTGGATCTTAAGGTTTATATCTGAAGAGATTTTGCTAGTTTTCTTTGATGTTTTGATTGAGTCTTCAACTCTTGTTCTAAAGAGAGTACATCAAAGGTTGTGTTTTGTTCTACAAAAGAGAGTGTTGTTCTTCGGTGGATTCTGAAGAATTCGAGCCTGAAGCTGTGGTGGAATCCGGAGTGGCTCATCAGAAAGACAATTCCGTGGTGAAGATGGGGTTGGAAGAGGCACATAGAGGTTGGTTCAATTAGGCGTTGTGGATTCGCTAGGTAATTGAGAGTATACCTGTGTAATTCCTTTAATTCTTCTTAGTGGATTGTCTTGTGGCTGTTGCCCGTGGTTTTTGGATCACAGTTAGAGGTGTCCAATTGTGATTTTTTCCACGTAAAATCGTTGTGTTTCTTTGTCTTGATTGTTTGATTGGGATTGTTATATTCTGCTTAAAATTGATACATAATCACAAATCAACATCTAGGAGATTTCTAGTTTTTTCAAAGGAGAAACGATTCAGTTGCTGTGATTGAAGAGACGTTTTGACCAGACAAACAGAGCCCGGTGTGGAATGAGCTCGGCTGGATAGGCTAAAAGATTTGAGCTCGGCTGGAAAAACTAAAGGGCTTGAGTTCTGTTGGAAAAGCTAAAGGGTTTTAAGCTCGGCTGAAAAGGCTTAAAAAACCTTAGCTCGGCTGGGAAAACAGGTAATCCCAATCATCCTACGCAGATGGAATTACGGGGCAATTAAGAGGGTAATTTATATGAAAATTGGGCCGAACTGGCTAGTGGGCCGAGCTGAGTTGTTATGGGCCACATTACTAAGAGCTGAGTAAAAATGCCGTAAAGTTACTCCGGCCCGAGAGAGATGTAAAGTTACTCCGGTCTGAAAGCGACTTGGAGTTAGGCCTGTTTGAAGACGCTTTGAAGTTAGACCGGTCTCAGTGTTAGCTCGGTCATGACGTATTGTGGTTAGACCGGTCAGAACCTTACTACTCAGTAGCTCGGTCTAACCACACCATTCTTTGTACATGAGGAACCGATATAAGGAGTAGTGAAAAGGAGAACCGAACTAAAGACGGTTCGGCCTACTCTACAGCTCAGCATAGCCATGATTACCTCGGTCCTGTTGGAGTTCGGCCATGGTAAAAACCATCTCACTTGGTTTAAGCAGTGAGGGGGGGTGTTGAAGGATAAGTATGATCTTTCAGGAGTATGAATCCTAGGAGGACTTTGCACGGAGAAGTCCTACTAGGATTGTGCCATGCAAAACCTATAAAAGCTCACAAACATCACTTTTGGAGAGGTAACACAACTTTGCTTTCTAAATACACAGAGCTTTTGTCTATTTATCAAGCTTACTAACTTAGGCATCGGAGAGGTTTCCGGCACACACCCGCAGGCTAGCTCACGTTTGTGTTTTCAGGCAATAAAACGACGTCGTACGAAGGAGCGCAGACTTGATCAACAGGATTTTACGAGAAGGTTTATTTCTTTTCCGTACAATAAGTAAAACAATTTTTCCAAATTTTAATATATCATACGAGAGTGGGTGTGTTGGACCGGCCAAAATAGTTTAAACCTGTTAACTATGAAAGGGAGCTCTCCCTAATTTGTTAAGTTATTTTAGTTTGTAGTATACAAATTTGGTTATAACTCAAATTTATTGTTTTTGATAGGCACATATGGCTTCACATAGAATAGATGGACTATCTTAATACCTCAAGGATTGGGATTTTAGGGACAATTCAGTGTTAATAGTATATCCATGCGAGGATTTGCCTCCGTATTGCAGAGATAAATCATATTTCATAACTTCCATATTTTCCTTTTCAGAGTTGATTTCCAGAGACTCTTTGTTTTCTAAATTGATAAATACATAGTTATTGTGGTATTTTTTTTTGAACCATCTTGATGCATATGAGATTTAAATATTATATATTTTAGAATTAATATTTAGTTAGGAATATTTAATTTAGCATAGAATGGTATAAATTTATTTAATTTCTTAATTTGATTTTATAAAATTTTCCTACTCTATTAGTTTTAATTTTAATTTTTTATTTTATTAGTTTCTTATTGTCCAAGAAGTAAGTTTATTATGATAAATAAGGTTGTAAGCTTTGGGATTATTCAGTTTCAGTTTATATTTTAATTTCGTTTTTAGCATAGAATGGTATAAATTTATTTAATTTCTTAATTTGATTTGATACAATTTTCCTACTCTATTAGTTTTAATTTTAATTTTTTATTTTGTTAGTTTCTTGTTGTCCAAGAGAAAAAAAAATATGAGTAAATCAAAATAAAGATTTAGATATATATTTTTTTGATAGATATATAGATTAACAAATCATATCTTTAACTAAATTTTATTATTTTAATTTTTTGTAAATCAATTAATTAATCTTTATCTTTATTTGTAGACCACGAAATTAATCTTTATAAATTATTTATCAATTTTTATATGTTTATTTATCTATAAGTCATGAAATTAATTTTTAAATATTTTTTAATTTTTATCTTTATCTATAGGCTATGAAATAAATTTTCATAAATTATTTATTAATTTTTATATGTTTATCTATAATGAAATTAATTAAAGTACAAAATGAAGGAGGAAAAAAGATTCATTTTTTCAAATCAATTATTTAATCTTTATCTATATTTGTAGGCCATAAAATTACTTTTTATAAGTTATTTATCAACTTTAATTTGTTTATTTATGGGAAGCAATTTTAAATTTTCTATATGTTGTGAAATTAATTTTTTAATTTTTATCTTTATTTGTAGACTATAAAATTATTTAGATATATATGTTTTTGATAGATATATAGATTAACAAATCATATCTTTATCTAAATTTTATTATTTTAATTTTTTATAAATCAATTATTTAATCTTTATCTTTATCTGTAGACCACGAAATTAATCTTTATAAATTAGTTATCAATTTTTATATGTTTATTTATCTATAAGTCATGAAATTAATTTTTTTAAATAATTGTTTTTATTTTTATCTTTATCTATAGGTCATGAAATGAATTTTCATAAATTATTTATGAATTTTTATATGTTTATCTATAATGAAATTAATTAAAGTACAAAATGAAGTGGGGAAAAAGATTCGGTTTTTTTTTTAAATCAATTATTTAATCTTTACATTTATTTCTAGGCCGTGAAATTAATTGTTATAAGTTATTTATCAACTTTCATATGTTTACTTATGGGAAGAAATTTTAAATTATATATAAGTTATGAAATTAATTTTTTTAAATAAATTGTTTAATTTTTATCTTTATCAGTAAACTATAAAATTAATTTTCAGTTTTATATGTTTATCTATATGGAGGAATTTTGAAATTCCAATATTTATCCATAAGCAATGAAATTAATTTTTACTTTAATTAATTAAACAAATAGAAAATTAAGAAAAATAGAAAATATGAAAGACAATCAAAAAAGGTTGCCACGTAGGAAAGAAAGAGTTATATGATTATGAAAATTTAGGAATAAATATTTGGAGGCTTTTACAAAATAAATACATTTATTTTTTTAATTTTTAACTTTATCTATAGGTCATGAAATAAATTTTTATATGTTTATCTATAATGAAATTAGTTGAAGTACAAAAAGAAGGAGGGAAAAAGATTCTTTTTTTTTAAATCAATTATTTAATCTTTATCTTTATTTATAGGCCGTGAAATTAGTTGTTATAAGTTATTTATCAACTTGTACATGTTTATTTATGGAAAGAAATTTTAAATTATATATAAGTTATAAAATTAATTTTTTTAAATAAATTATTTAATTTTTATCTTTATCTGTAAATTATAAAATTAATTTTCATAAATTAATTTTCAGTTTTTATATGTTTATCTATATGGAGGAATTTTGAAATTCAAATATTTATCCATAAGCAATGAAATTAATTTTCATTTTAATTAATCAAACAAATAGAAAATCAAGAAAAAAATAGAAAACATGAAAGGCAATCAAAGAAGGTTGCCACATAGTAAAGAGAGAGTTTTAAAATTATGAAAATTTAGGAATAAATATTTGGAGGCTTTTACAAAATAAGTACATTTATTTTTTTTAATTTTTATCTTTATGTATAGGTCATGAAATAAATTTTCATAAATTATTTATGAATTTTTATATGTTTATCTATAATGAAATTCGTTGAAGTACAAAATGAAGGAGGGAAAAAGATTTTTTTTTTTTAAATCAATTATTTAATCTTTATCTTTATTTGTAGGCTGTGAAATTAATTGTTATAAGTTATTTATCAACTTTTATATGTTTATTTATGGGGAGAAATTTTCAATTATATATAAGTTATAAAATTAATTTTTTTAAATAAATTGTTTAACTTTTATATTTATCTGTAGACTATAAAATTAATTTTCATAAATTAATTTTCAGTTTTTATATGTTTATCTATATTGAGGAATTTTGAAATTCCAATATTTATCCATAAGCAATGAAATTAATTTTCATTTTAATTAATCAAACAAATAGAAAATCAAGAAAAATAGAAAACATAAAAGGTAATCAAAGAAGGTTGCCAAGTAGGAAAGAGAGAGTTTTATAATTATGAAAATATAGGAATAAATATTTGGAGGCTTTTAAAAAATAAGTACATTTATTTTTTTAATTTTTATCTTTATCTATAGGTCATGAAATAAATTTTTATAAATTATTTATGAATTTTTATATGTTTGTCTATAATGAAATTAGTTGAAGGACAAAATGGAGGGAAAAAGATTCCTTTTTTAAAAAAAAATCAATTATTTAATCTTTATCTTTATTTGTAGGCCGTGAAATTAATTGTTATAAGTTATTTATCAACTTTCATATGTTTATTTATGAGAAGAAATTTTAAATTATATATAAGTTATAAAATTAATTTTTTTAAATAAATTGTTTAATTTTTATCTTTATTTGTAGACTATAAAATTAATTTTCAGTTTTTATATGTTTATCTATATGGAGGAATTTTGAAATTTAAATATTTATCCATAAGCAATTAAATTAATTTTCATTTTAATTAATCAAAAAAAATAGAAAATCAAGAAAAATAGAAAATATGAAAGGCAATCAAAGAAGGTTGCCACGTAGGAAAGAGAGAGTTTTATAATTATGAAAATTTTGGAATAAATATTTGGAGGCTTTTACAAAATAAGTACATTTATTTTTTTAATTTTTATCTTTATCTATAGGTCATGAAATAATTTTTCATAAATTATTTATGAATTTTTATATGTTTATCTATTATGAAATTAGTTGAAGTACAAAATGAAGGAGGGAAAAAGATTCCTTTTTTTTTTTTAAATCAATTATTTAATCTTTATCTTTATTTGCAGGCGGTGAAATTAATTGTTATAAGTTATTTATCAACTTTTATATGTTTATTTATGGGAAGAAATTTTAAATTTTATATAAGTTATAAAATTAATTTTTTTAAATAAATTGTTTAATTTTTATCTTTATCTGTAAACTATAAAATTAATTTTCATAAATTAATTTTCAATTTTTATATGTTTAGCTATATTGAGGAATTTTGAAATTCAAATATTTATCCATATACAATGAAATTAATTTTCATTTTAATTAATTAAACAAATAGAAAATGAAGAAAAATAGAAAACGTGAATGGCAATCAAAGAAGGGTGCCACGTAGAAAAGAGAGAGTTTTAAAATTATGAGAATTTGAGAATAAATATTTTGAAGCTTTTACAAAATAAGTACATTTGGTTATATATATAGTATAGTATAATATAGTATATGGTATAGATATGGATGAAAACTTAACCGAACCCGCTTTATACCTTTCTCTCACCTATTCTAATTGTTTGCAATTGTTCCTAAAGAGTTGCCACCGATAGATCCAGTTCAATTTTTTTTTTTTTACAACAATATTATAATGATTATTTTTTATAGAGGAAATATTATTTTGGCTTTCAAATTATCACTCAAAAATCAATTCAACTACAGTTCTTTTAATATTACCAATTTTACACCTCAATTATTTGATTTTAGATCAATATTATCACCATTGTGGGCTACCGTTTCTAATCAAATGAAAGTTACTGACGTGGCACCAAAATTTTGTTTGAAATTTCATTTTACCGTCAAATTATCTCTAAAACATCAGTTAGATCCCCAGCCTTCATTTTATTCAAGGGTATAATTAATATTTTAGGATAGTTTGGGGAGTAAAATAAAAATTTTAAATAAAGTTTTGGTGCAACATGAGTAACTTCTGTTTGACCATAAACGACAATTGAATGTTAAGGTAAAATTGATAAAAAATCAAATAGTTTAACTATAAAATTGATATTATTAATAGATAATAAGTTGAATAGATTTTAAAATAATAATTTGAGAAATAAAATTATATTTTCTCTCTTTTTCAAGTGTTTATTATCCTATGTGTTATTATTGTATTACAATCATCTCTGTTATTAATACTACAATGACACATGAAACATGATAAATAATTCATATAAGCTAATAAGTTTTTTAGTTTTTTTTAGTCTGTACTTGAACTAAATTCAATTACTGCGCATGAACAAAGGGACGTCATGGCAAATTAAAAGTTTATTTGGCATGAATTTAAAAAGTACATTTATTTATCATTTTTTTTTTTTGGTTGAAGTATATCTCTTTTTTATATTTTTATTTATCTTTTTATAAAAATTCAAAAAATACATTTATTTAAATCATTCTAAACAAAAAAAAAAGAAACTAATAGCAACCCCTTATGTCTATCACAACACCGTACTGTGACAGCATGCCCCGTAATCTTGTTTAAAAGTTACTTTTGACTTTTTTTTTTATAGGAATAGGAAATGAATTAAAAGTTAGAAATTGATTTTTAATCTACTTTTCAAAATAAACTTTACTCATGACAAACGGGGGATGGCTACCAACACCTTTTATATATAAATAAAACTCAGCCTATTTAATAATAATAATAATAATAAAAGAATCAATTATATTTTTATTGAGGTTGTTAAAATCAATTTTTTTAAGTGAGATCATTGAGAGGAACTCATGAATCGAATCATAAAATCGAATAAAAAATCGTAAAATTCTACTTTCAATGTAAAATAAAATAAAAAATTATTATTAATAATACTGCTAGTTACATAATTTTAAAACCATTAAAAAACAATAAATTTAATATAATGCATTTTATATGTTAATATAAATTAGAAAAATTAATTAGAAAAAAATTGGAGAAGAAGTTTAAAGTCAATTTTTTTTTTTATTATTATTTATTATAAATTTACACTTATACATGCAAGGCCCCAATTTCTATGAAATCCGGTGATCATAATCGAGGGTCTATGTTCGTTAATCACCAATTTCACTAGAATCAATCATGCGGATGCCAACACTTCTATTAATATTCAACAAGTTTTTCCATAATCAAAAGAATAATGTTAGGAATCTCAAACAATCTATCAAATATTTTATCAAACTTCTCACATGGGTGTGTGTAGACACCCCATTTTTGACCGTTCTCAAGACTTAGACGTCACCACTTGAACACTCGGTGATCATTCATGTTCGTGTTTGTTTCGAGTTTCCGGAGGTCTTGGTTGCGCGCCTTGCCTCAGGATCTCTCGATTTGCTTGTTCTGTGCTTGGTTTTACACCAAGGACTTGTTTGTTTTTGCACCTAAGGGTAGAGAGTAGCTTGCTAGCTACCCCTGATACCCACCGGTCATGGCTTGAGGCCACCGGCCGTGTTTTGAGGCTACCGGCCATTGGTGAAATAGTCCATTGGCCGGTCGGCATTTTGTGTGGCCGGCCGACCACCTGTTTGGCCGATGGCCTTCTTTTCTAGCCAGTACCACCTTTTTGCCTTTTTCAAGTATGGTAGCTGGAATGCACGGACCCCGCCCCCCATGCACGGGTGTGGCTATTTTGAACCTTTGCACCCTTTTACTCAAGCATCTCATGGAAGCTTGACCTCTTTTGGTCTAGCTTCTTGAGGTAGCTTGACCTTTTGTCTTAGCTTCCTCAAGAAGCTTGGACCTTTGGGTTAGCTTCCCTTGGAAGCTTGACCCCCTTGGCCCTTTTATATTAGCTTCTCTAAGAAGGTTAGCACCATTGCCTTGTCTATATAAGGAGATTTCTCTTCTCCATTGAAGAGGTTCAGCAAAATCAGACCTAGAACATATATATTCTGATATATACATCTTCTCTCTCTATTCATTTGTGTGTGTTTGAGGGCCTAAAAGAGTGATTTGTTCTTACTTTTGCACTAAAACACACACCATTACACCATACTTCGACTTTGGGAGGTGTTAAGGGTTTATTCTTGAGGTTTTGAGCTGATTTTGATTAGAAGAAGGTGGCTGGACTTGCTGTTCTTGAGGTGTTCTTCAAGGGTAACACTTTTGCTTTAGATTCTCCAATCTTGCACTAGCTTTTGACCTGCTTTGCATACTGATTTGAGCTTCGTGTATAACTGAAAAAAGTCTTGTATTTGCATGCTTAAGATACTTCATTAAGGTCATTTTGTTGTTTGGGGTCGATCTCCCCCTCTTAGGCCTTGTTTGGCCCTTTTTGTGCTCTCTTTGATAAGCTTTGGGGACTTTTGTGTATTAGCCTTCTCAGCACTGAAATCCAGTGGATTTTCAATGGTGAAGAAGGGGTTTTGAAGTATTGCATAGGGGAGGGACACCCCTCTCCCTTAGTCTCTCTTTTGTTTGCATCTTTGGCCTATAAGGGTAACATGTATGATTAGTTGTTCTTGGCTTCATTCCAGAGGTTTTTGGGTGTTATTGGGTCATATTATGCCTCTATTTTTGGTTAGATTAAAGGTCCCTTGCATGCATAATATACTTGCTTTGTATTCCCCCCGTTATGCCTAGAAGTGCATCATGCATTTAACCTACTATGCTCTCATGTGTTTGGCCTAACTTTGTGAAGTGCTTAGCCATGTCTTACCATGCTTAAGGTCTGTTGGGAGCTTATTTGATCATATTTACCATGTTTGGTATAGCCCCTTTGTATTTTGGCTTGTGAGCCTTGGGGGTGTGAGTCATGAGCATGTTTTAGTTGGGTTGTTTCATGATTTGGAGTCATTTCACATGCCATTTCAGTCCCCTAATCCATGTTCCTATGCTTGTATCCATCATCATTTTCATGCCTTGAAGATGTGTCCTTTTGTGCCTTGAAATGAGCATTGTGCATGCTTATGTATTTAAGTTTTTGGGGCTGCCATATCAGTGGGTTTTGGGACATATTTTGATGCATAAAAACTCTGTTTTGGGTTCCTTAGTTCATGCCATGTTTGCTTAGGGTAGGTGTTGAGCAATGCTCTCTTTTGTGGCCTTGAATACCTTCTATTTTGCATCTATTCCCTAGCATGTCTTGGTGTCATCTTTTGCATGCTTTCCAAAGTTTAACATGAGTGTTTAATGTTCAAGCATATTACCTTTAAGTATGCTTAGAGTTGTCCCCTTCCATGCTTAGATGATAGGCCTTGGTGTGTGCATGGTTGCATGCATAAGTTGTGCCATTTTTTACCCTTTTGGCCATTGTTTTAGGGTGTGGCTGAGGCCTCACATTTCAGTCTAAGTCCATTCTTGTACATAGTTGTATGTTTGACTTGTTGCCTCTCGTTGCATGCTTGCATTGTACCATGTTTGCATCACATGTTAAATTGCATTGTATTGCCTCTTGTATGATTAGCACATTGCATACTTGCATAATAGATTGCATTGGATTTGGCATGTTTTGCATCTTAGCCTCATGTTGCATTCTTGAGCCATGTTTGTATACATGCATTGCATTGCTTGGTTTGGGGTGTCAAACCAAGCATGAGGATTGAGAGTGTTCGCACCCCAAGTGACGTAACACGTCTCAATCCTCGGTCGCTGACACCCTTGATCTCAATATGATTTGGTATTCATCTCTTTTGTTGCATGCATTTTACATTGAATGGCAAACTTGGCCTCTTAGGTCATCATGCATCAAAATGCATAATTGATGGCCCGAGGGCCGAGGGTCATGCTCCCTTGAGTCCATTGCATGATGGGGAGTGTAGCCATGCTCACTTTTGCTTGAAAATTCTATGCCATACATTGCTTGCCCTCTGCTGCTGTCAACTGTAGGATTCTGCAGGAAGAAATAGTCGGCCAGCTACTTGGAGTGTCGACTGACCAAATACAATTAGCCGGTGGCTCAACCAATGATCGATGACCATTCCCTTCGGCCGGTGGTGTTCCCACTTGGTTGGTGATGCTCCCCAGTGTTCATAGAAGCATCCTTGGGACTTGTGCAAATTTTCAGAGGAGCAGGGCAGTGTAAACAGAGGCAATAGTGCTATGGCAGCGAGTTTCCGAGCGGGGCGAGTCAAGCATGCATCATTCGCGCATTCCGAGGCAGAGCTGCGGCAGTCTCTTTAGCTTCACATTTAAATTATTTTTTGTGATTAATTTGTTAATTAATTAAGAGGGTCTGTAATAATTAATTAGCTAGGATAGTTGATTCATTATTCGGACTGTATTATTCTTTCGGTCCCCCCGAGTGAGGGCGTATTTGTAATAAGTGTGGGTGCGTGTGTACATGTCTTCCAACCCCACGTCTTTCTTCCCTTTTATTTACTAGCTTTCGATGGTTAGTTTAGGGCATGTTTCAATTAGCATACTTATGATAGCATGTTTACATACATTCATTCGTTTTGCATGCACCGGGCTCGGCGCATCCTACTAACTGCATTTGTATTTCAATCCCAAATTGAATACGTGTTAGCTGTAGCATTTCACATGTCATTTTAGAATAGCCGAGCCGATTGTAGTTGCATTCCTGCATGTGTTACATTAGGCATTTCTATATAATTAGGATCATAATTAGGATCATGCATGGATTTCTAACATAGTTTTTGTTTTGGCTTGGAGTACTCGGTAAGCTTTTACGCTTTAGCATCCTTGCATGCGTGTGAATGTTGCCATGATAGCATGATTACCATGAGGCTATTTGTTTACGTGATATAACTGCTTGAATGCTTGTGGATGGAGGTTGAATTACCTGAATTGGAATAATGCATTAAAACCGTGAGTTTTAAGCCCACTTGATAGTGGCAAAAATCATCTTTTTTAAAGCCCACTTGAGGGTGGCAAAACCTGCATTTTAGCCTACTTACGAGTAAAAAACTGCTTTAAAAAATAAACATGAAATGTTTTGTTTTAACTCAGGCGGTTCAGTTTATACTTGTATGTTGTGCGCATCACATAGTAAATCTAGGCTAATAATCGGAATAAGAACGCATAATGTTTTCAAAACAAGATATCATGATTAGTAGAGGCCGATCTTCAGATCGGGCGAGAGGGGGTGCTCATAGCAGACCTTTCCCAATCATACCCAAGTTCCCGAGCCGAGGCAACTCTGGTGATGACGGACATGTGGCCTTAGGCAAATGAGTCAGGGTTTCCTAAATTCTCCCAAAATAAAATATTTAGGTGGCGACTCTGTATCTGGCAAAGCAGTCCATGTTTGGCACTTCTTTACAAAAATCTATTTTTCAAAACGATTTGCCAGATTTGGACTCTTTGGTTCAGATTAAGAACCGTGACAATTAGAGTCCGAACTGTAGTGAGCCCAAAACGAACAGAACGGGACTCATCCTCTTAGGGCGTTCGGGGACGTCTACAGTTTCTGGCGACTCTACTGGGGAGAATAGAGAACTTGACTCGAACTCATGATATCTTGTTTTGACTACACTTATGTGTTTCTTTGCATTGCATGTGCATTGGTGCGCTTAGGACACCGTGTTGGCCATCTGCTATTCCTGAACGGTTTGCCGGAGGCTTGCCTTGTCAAGGCATGACCATAAGGCTGACCGGTTGCGTTATCTGCCAGTATGGGAACACAAACCCCAGTTTTTACCGGGGCACCCTTTTGACCATTCGACCTAGTGCATATTCGAAATCCATAGTGACCATTCCAAACTAGGACAGGTTGCTTACCCGATTATAGGTTGTTTGAAACTGCTGCGTGCGTAGTGAAACCCTAGCTCCTGACAAAATAGGACAGGGAAACCCTACCCCAACATAGGGGTGTTTTGGCCCTCACTTATCTGCTATGTGCTCTTAGAGTTGGCCTCTACAGGACTGCACGTATCAGTTTGCAAGTTTGGGCATCAGGCCTGCGGGCACTAGTATTTTAATCAGTTATCTGCGGGTATCAGATCTAGCTTTGGGGACAGTGATTTGGGGAATAATGATCAGTGTTTGAGAACAGTGTATTCAGCTTATCGACAGGGTGTTGTCATGCCCAACCATGTGTTATGTTTATTTAAGCTGTATGCTGTCCGTTTGTCTAGTCGTTTATTTCCTTATTATTGCTTTATTTATCTTTTTGATAGGTAGTTTAGCACGATGGCTTCTGACCCAGTAGACATTTCCCAAGCACCCTGGATTAGAGGTCACCAACTCCATCGATCTGAGGATCTAGTAGACGGACAACCGGTGTACTACTCATTACCCCCGGTTCCTAGATGGAGGGCAGTCAGGCAGAGAATATCAGTTTAGCAATCAGTACAGAGGGCTTTATCTACCCCACCTGAATACAGTAGAGATCAGGGTTCTGTTTCTCCCGCAGAGAGGGAATATATACCAGAAATTCAATCAGATCAGAGCAGTATGGCGAGCTTAGAGGAGACGGTGCGCCAGCTCCAAGAGAGCATGAAAACTATGCAGCAAGATACTGTCCGACAGGCGGAGTTCGCCAAGCAACAGGCCACGGTTATGACTGAACAAGCAGAGTTAATCGTGAGGCTACAACAGCAAGCCGGAGCATCTGCTTCGCATCAAGCTCCTCCCCCGCCAGGAGTTCCAATACTCGGGGAGACAGCTAATGTTCAGAATAATACGGACATTCCCACAGTGCCACCTCTGCCCCCAATCCTACCCCAGATCCTACCCCAGTTATCCAAAACACCCACCAACCTACCGGACTCTCCCTTTGAGTTCGAGACAGATCCCACCACATTGAAGTTGAGCAAGCTTGAAAAGTTGTTCAAGAGATCCCAGGGAGTCAAGACCATTCCTGATATTGAAGATGGGTACACCGACGCAACTGTGACGCTGCCGGACCGATTCAAGATGCCGCACATCGACCGATTTGATGGATCCGGGGATCCTATGGTACACCTGCATTTGTTTCCAAACATCTTAAGGCTGATGGGCCTCACCAGACTGCAGAAGCTGTCTCTATTCGGCCGAACCTTGTCAGGTGTGGCGGCCATCTGGTACGCCAAATTAGAAGATGATGTCAAGAGAAACTGGGACGAGATGGCAGAGGCCTTCATTACGCAATACTTGTATAACACGCAAATCGAGATTACGACTTGTGATCTTGAGACAACGAGGCAGGAGCCTAAAGAGAGCTTTTCGGAGTTCGTGACCAGATGGAGGGCTAAGGCCTCAATGATGACCCTAAGGCCCACAGATAAAGATCAAATTCGGATGATTGTGCACAATCTCCAGCTTAAGCTGATGTAGAAAATGATCGTGCTCCCCTTCCCTACCTTTGCTGATCTGCATGAGATGGGAGTACAGATTGAGGATGCCTTGAAGCAAGGCTTAATTAACAATGATTGGGAGCAATCCAGAAGAACTTTCAATCGCAACACCAATGCAGGCCCGAGCGGCGTTACAACTGCAAGAGTCTCAGAAGTGAGCATGGTTACCACCATTCCCCCTCCCCCTCCAAGACCCATGGTAGCTACGCCTTTCTCTGGTGCGTCCGGAAGAAATACACAAGCAGCCAGATACCCACCCATAAAACCAAAGAACCTTCGCTCCACTATATATGCCCCTGTCCAAAGCTCTGGGGGTTTTAATCACAAAAGGGCACTTGAAGCCCCTGGAGCCGCGGCCATTGCGGGAAAGACTTCCCCCTACCCACAACCCAGCCAAATATTACGCATTTCACCAACAGCACGGTCATGACACCGACTAGTGCTTCCGATTACGTCATGAGGTTTAAGATCTCATCGATAACGGGGTGATTTTGCCTCCCGAGAAACCTAATGTTACAACTAACCCTCTCCCACCACACAACCAAGCTCCACCTCCCAAAAGAATCAATTTTATCCAGACTGGGGTCGTGACTTACGATCCTAGCATATATGTCACTCCTTTCCACCTACCTAAGCCAGAGGTGTTCCTTCTTGACTGCCCTGACTTGTGCATGTTGGACATCTCCAGAACCCAACCAGAGCCAATGGTGATGACCATCGAAGATGGGACAGGGATGATTTCAGAGGAAAATGGGATTGTTGAGCCAGAATCTAAGGAATTTAGGAATTCTACTGAGGAAGCCTACAATCCAAGTGATTATATTCTATCAGTAGGCCAGGTTCGGTCCATTGTAGAATTGCCAGAAAGGGTAGAGCTGTGTATGATCCGAGGGGATGGATTTGAGCAGGAGACAGATAATTTGACGGCTATGGAAGAGGACCTTGCCAACCTCCAGTTTTTCAATGACCAAGACCCAAGGGACGCAACAGTCAACTGGTTTGATTATGAGGAATCGGCAGAGGCTACTGGGTAGTTGGATGATCAACCGGATGTTGTGGAAGAATTCCAACCAGAACGAGGCCCAGCAGGGGCGAGAATGTCAGTGACGGCCGGAAGGACCGAAGAGCAGAGTACATCGCCGGAGAGCGTCGGTATCGAGGATTTCGCTCAGGATCGGAGCATTTTGAATACGGGAATTATTAGACAGCCAGCTATACTGACACAGTCGGAACGGGAAAGGTTTGAGGATTCTGAGAGAATCAGGAAGCTAAAGCCCATGTGGGAACTGAAAGTGCTGTGTGTACAAGGACGGAGAATGCTGTGAGCATGTGGACGGAAAGTACTGCAAGTGTGATCATACCGGAGCCGGACAGGTGTCTGTTGGCTGCCGATGGAATGTGGTGGGAAGACGATGATCTATATCTTGCCCACACAGATGAGGATTGGGGAAGTAACCAGCCAGACGATACCTGGTACATCGGCGAGGTCGATCATATGACAAGGAGTGGATGATATTTCAAGCCTCCGCATCTAGATCAGCCAGAGGCGTCTGGAAAGGATAAGGAAGCTAAAAAATAGAATGAGAAGCTACTTCAAGATGAGGCTGTACTCAAACAGCTTAAAAAGATACAGGCAGACATCTCTATTTGGGGACTGCTTATGGCATCGCGAGTGCATTGACAAGCTGTCTTATCGGCCATGGACAAGGCCAAGCTCTCAATAGACACCACGCCCGAACAGCTGGTGGGCTTAGTTTTTTCAGGAGAAGCTACCCCGATGTTGACTTTTTCCGACAAAGAACTGCCACCTGAGGGTGCGAACCATAACAAGCCACTCTACATCTCTGTGGAGTGCAGAAACAAATGGATACCCGTGGTGCTTGTCGACACAGGGTCCGCCATCAATGTATGTCCAGCAAGGACTGCTTATGCAATCGGTTTAAAGACCGCGGACTTTGTGCCGACAGCCCAGGTGATTCGGGCATACGACAACACAAGCAGAGAAGTCATAGGGACAGTGCAAATTCAGACCAAGGTTGGGCCGGGGCAGCATGAAATTGACTTTCACGTCCTAGAGATTCCTGCCACTTTCAATCTACTCTTGGGGCGGCTGTGGCTGCATCAAGTGAAGGCAGTTTCTTCTACCTTGCATCAGATGGTGAAATACCCCCATGGAAAGGGTGTAGCCATTGCTTTTGGAAATTCATCGATCCATCCACCGCCGGAGGTGTCTACACCAGTCCTAGAAATTGAGCACGGTATGGAGGATGTGTTCTTATCCGATTTCACTCTGGCTGAGGCCCGGGTCGTGCAGAACATTTTGGCTGTTAATGAGGGGGTGTATGTCAGTGCTCAATCAGTATACCTCATGAACAAGCTTCAACACATCCCTGGGATGGGATTAGGAAAGAGTGGCCGGCAGGGCGTCGCAGCATTGGCCGAAGTGCCACACAACCCACATACCTTTGGCTTGGGTTATCTGCCCATCAAAGAGGATTGGATAGGGAAAGGCAAGGAGATGGCTGGAAGAGATAGAGCAAAGCAGGCAGGGAAGCCTTTTGAGTTAATGCACCGACCGATCCAGGGTACCCTAAACGGACGCTTCGTCCGGAAATGGGAGGACTTTCCATTTTGTGGCTTCCCAGAGCCATGGTTGAACGCGGAGAGAAAACGCGTGCCGGGGTTTGAGATCTTCTTCGACCTGCAGTTATCCGAGGATGACGTTGCCGAAGAGCAGACAGACCCATTAGCTGAGGCTGAGCAGAACAACAAAGTGGAGTTTGAGGACGTTGAAATCGAAATGGGGGTAGCGCTGGCTTGTCTACTTTCAGATCCTCCGATCGAACAGAAGTGCTTGGGGGATAACTTCTCGGTGTCCATGATCAGGAATGAAACGGCTGCGAACCCACCAGCAAACATTCTGGATACATCTATCGCATCTTCTCTCATTTGGCAGTATGAAGAGGGATTTTTGTTAAGCAGCACCAGGTCAGGTAGTGAGCCGGAATCTGATTCCACCGAGTCTTGTGAGTCGGAATCAGGTTCCAGCTCGACTGAGTCTGAGTTCGGTATTCTTGGGGGTGACAACCCGGATGCCACAGTCCTGTCCAGGTCGTCTTTTTCTTTCTCTTTTGAGTCTGTTGTAACAGAAGAATCGGACGGTTTGGATGTGCTTAATGAGAATGATGTGGACGTGATTTCTGAGTACTTTTCTGTACCTTTGATTTATTGCTTGAATCAGGACTTTCAAAATTTTGATAAAAACGACGAGGAAGAAATTCTCTCGGTTTTGCAACGCTTAATTGAACAAGAGCAGGAAAGATTTGTTAAACCTTTAATTGATGAAATCACTACTGTGAATGTTGGTACTGAAAAGGACCCGTGGTTGGTCCAGATCGGGTCCATGTTGTCTTCGGAGGAACGCGAGCGCTTAGTCGCTTTATTAAAAGATTTCAAAGATATTTTCGCGTGGTCCTACGAAGACATGCCTGGAATCGATCCTGAGATTGTACAGCACCGGATCCCTCTTGACCCCGAGGCCCGACCCATCAAACAGAAACTCAGAAGGATCCACCCCGACTGGGCCATCAAGATTAAGAAAGAGGTCACCAAGCAAATTGACGCAGGTTTTCTACTGGTGTCTGAATACCTGACTTGGTTGGCCAACATTGTTCCAGTGCCAAAGAAGGATGGCAGGATCCGGGTATACGTGGATTTCAGGGACTTGAACAGAGAAGGATGGCAGGATCCGGGTATGCGTGGATTTCAGGGACTTGAACAGAGAAGGATTGCAGGATCCGGGTATGCGTGGATTTCAGGGACTTGAACAGAGCCAGCCAGAAAGGCCGACTTTCCTTTGCCCCATATTGATGAGTTGGTGGACTTCACAGCGGGGCATGCTTTGTTTTCATTCATGGATGGCTTCTCAGGCTATAATCAGATAATGATGACACCTGAAGACCGGGAAAAGACTGCATTTACCACCTCATGGGGGACTTACTGCTATAGAGTGATGCCGTTTGGGCTGAAGAATGTTGGAGCTACATATCAACGGGCTGCGACCACAATATTGCATGACATGATCCACAAAGAGGTTGAGGTGTACGTGGACGACATGATTGTCAAATCCAAAAAAAGAGAGGGCCACTACACCGCCTTGCAAAAGTTCTTTCAAAGGATCAGAGAATTTCGGTTGCAGCTGAATCCTCAGAAGTGTACGTTTGGTGTTACAGTGAGAAAAATGCTGGGGTTTCTGATTACACAGAGAGGTATCAAAGTCGACCCTTCCAAAATCAAGGCCATCTTAGAAATGCCACTACCAAGGACTGAAAATGAGGTGCGAGACTTTCTGGGTAAAGTGCAATTCATAAGGCGGTTTATCTCAAGATTAACCTTGACTTGTGAACCACTTTTTGGTCTCTTGAAGAAAGGAACGAAGTTCCAGTGGGACGGTCGATGCCAAGCTGCTTTTGAACAGATCAAAGAATACTTACAGAACCCACCCGTGTTGTCACCCCCAGAACCGGGGAGACTGTTAATGTTGTACCTTTCAGTAACAGAGACTACAATGGGATGTATGCTCGTGCAAGAATCAGAGGACAAAGTGAAGAGAGCCATCTACTATCTGAGCAAGAAGATACTAGAGAATGAGACTCGCTACACACCGTTGGAGAAGGCTTGCTTAGCCTTGGTATGGGCTACCAGGAAGTTGCGGCACTACCTGTTAGCTCACTTCGTAATGTTGGTTTCACGACTAGATCCTATCAAATATCTTTTCGAGAAACCAGCACTTACGGGTTGGCTGGCTCGTTGGTTGTTGTTGCTTTCCGAATTCAATCTGAAATATGTGACGCGCAAGTCAGTTAAAGGAAGAGCAGTAGCAGAATTCTTAGTCGATCATCCAGTGGAATGGGGTGAAGCAGTTGAGTACTTATTCCCAGACGAGGCCATTTTGCATATCGACGATGAAACTTGGACGATGTACTTTGACAGAGCGTCAAACCAATACAGGTATGGAATAGGGGTG
This sequence comes from Camellia sinensis, assembly GCF_055761805.1. Taxonomy (NCBI): domain Eukaryota; kingdom Viridiplantae; phylum Streptophyta; class Magnoliopsida; order Ericales; family Theaceae; genus Camellia; species Camellia sinensis. The sequence continues at coordinate 116,106,536 of NC_138964.1, read as the reverse complement.
TTGTTGATAGCGCCCGACAATTCTTGTATCCCTCTAGCCTTCAAACTCCGGTTCAAAGTCTCGAACAATGAAGCAGAATATGAGACATGCATTGCTGGTCTAGAAGCAGCCCTAGAACTAGGGGCAAGATGATTGGACGTCATCGAGGACTCGAACCTTGTTGTGTCTCAAGCGAAAGGAGATTGGAAAGTCAAAGAAAAAAAGATGATAATGTACCACCAGACCTTGGACTTGTTAATTCCTCGGTTTGAGAAGTTAAACTTTGCTCATCTAGTAAGAGAGAACAACAGGTTCGCAGATTCATTAGCAACTCTATCTTCCATGATAGACATCCCGTTTGGAGTCCAAATGCGTCCAGTCATTATTGACCAGAAATTTGCGCCAGTCTACGAGTCGATTGCTGCTACAGATGAGGTTCAGGACGAGAACCCCTAGTATTACAACATTTGGAACTTCTTGGAGAATGAGGCGTATCCACCAGGGACAAATGCCAAAGATAAAAGGGCAATCAGAAGAATGGCCGTTCAATTCATCATTTGTGGGGGTAAGCTGTATAAGAGAGGTCATCTGAGAATGCATAAGCTGTGCGTTGAAGCTGAAGAATCGAAGCGCCTGATGGGGCCCATCCATGGAAGGGAATGCGGTGCACATATGAACGGGGTAATGCTAGCCAGGAAGATCCTCAGACAGGGTTACTACTGGTCCACCATGGAGGAAGATTGTATCGGCTTTGTTCGGCGATGCCACAAATGTCAGATCCATACAAACCGCATGAACATCCCACCATCAAAGCTATACAACATGACTTTGCCATGGCCATTTTCAGTTTGGGGAATCGATGTGATCGGGGCTGTCACTCCAAAAGGGTCAAACGGGCATGAGTTCATCCTGGTCGCGATAGATTACTTTACAAAGTGGGTTAAGGCCCAATCGTATGCGGTGTTGAAGGCTTCACATGTTACGAAGTTCATCAGAAACAACATCATCTGTCGCTATGCGGTCCCAAATGAGATAATTTCAGATAACGGTTCTCACTTTAAGAGAGAAGTGATTGACTTGTTGGAGAAATACAATGTGGCTTTTCACAAGTCATCCACGTACCGGCCTCAGACCAATGGAGCGGTTGAGGCCTGTAGACACCCCATTTTTGACCGTCCTCAAGACTTGGACGTCACCGTTTGAACATTCGGTGATCATCCATGTTTGTGTTCGTTTGGAGTTCCCGGGGGTCTCGGCTACGCGCCTTGCCTCAGGATCTCCGAACTCGACCGTTTAGTGTCCGGTTTTGCACCAAACACTTGCATTTTGCCTTGGAAGGGCAGGGAATGCCTTGTGAGGCATCCCCATACACCACCGGCAGTGGCTAGAGGCCACCGGCTGGCTTTTGCTGCCACCGGCAATGTATATTGCCGGCCGGCACTATTTGTTGCCGGTCAGCACTATTTAGTGCCGGTCGGCACTCTTTTTTGCCAAAATGGCATCTTTAGCCGGCCGACTACTGTGCATCTACTTTTGCAGATATTTTAAGATAGCTGTCTTGCCTTTTGCTCCCCTCCATACACGTCCCTCTTATGAAGCTTGTCTTGTAAGCTTTACAAGACAAGAAGTTCTATAAAGAGAGGGGCTCTCTCTTGTTGCAAGGGTTAGACACTTGAGATATTTTAGAGAGCTTAGACAGCCTTTTTTAGGGTTTGAGTTCTAGGGTTAGAGTTTGATACACATTATCTCTCTCTTTTTCCCTCTTGTGTGTGTTAAAGTGTGTTTGTGTCTTACTATTGCACACAAACACATAGTGTTTCACCTTCCTTTGGCTCCTGAGGTTCTAAGGGGCTGATTTTGGTGTTTGGTGTTGGATTCAAGCCAAGGAGGGCCATTGGAGCATCATTGTTGAAGAGGTCTTCAAGGGTGAGAATCTTACCCCTTTTTACCCCAGTCTTGCATTGTATTTTTACCTGTCTTAAATTCGTTTTTGAGCTTGGTGTATAATACAAAAAAGTTCTGTTTTTTAGCCCTCTTGATTGTTTATTAAGGGTGTTTTGTGGTTTGAGGGTGTTTGACCCCTCTTAGGCCTTGAAAGGCCTCATTTTGTGCTATTTTGTGCTAGTTTCGAGACTTTGGTGTTTGGGCCTCTTCACCACTGAAATCTTGAGGGATTTCAGTGGTGGAGATGGCGCCTTGAAGTCTCTAAAAGGAGAGGGCCATCCCCTCTCCTTGTTGTCCTTGAAATTGACCATTTTTGGCCTCTTGAGTGAGCACCTAACTAGGCTTCATGTTGACCATGCCTTAGTTGTTTTTTGTGCTTAATATGTCATATTATGCCTCTGTTTTTTGTTGGTTTTGGTACACCATACATGCTTAGCATACCTACCATGTAATGCCTTGTTGTTGCCTTGATATGCCTTAGGTTGTTAGCCTTAGTTCTAGCATGTTTTAGGCTTAGTCTTGTGAAGCTTTTGTGCATATTTTGCCATGTGTTAGGTCTGTCCATGGTTGTTTGGGTCGGATTTGGCATGCATCATATAGCCCCTTTGCATTTTGGCTTGTTGGCCTTAAGCATGTGAATGTATAGCATGACATTTTTGTATTGATTTGGTGATTTGGAACCATCTACCATGTCATTTCAGTCCCATTTGCATGCCTATATGTTTACCTTGGACGCATCTTTAATGCTTTGGAAGCTTGTGTAGTATGCTCCATGTCTTGGCACTTGTGCATGCCTTTGAATTTGAGACATTTAGATGCCATCTAAGTGGTCTTTTGGGCTTTATTTTATGTGCTAAAATTCTGTTTTTAGTCATTAAGTTCATGCCATGTTTGGTCTTGCTAAGTGTAGTTCAATACTCCATTGGTTTGTTTTGAGCATTTAGGCCATTTGTTGCATGCTTGGCTTGATTTATTGCTTGGTTTGGCACCATGTTTTAACATGATTTTTAATGCTTATGTTGCATGCTATATGTCCATGATTACCTTCTTTCAAATGTGTTTGAGAGTTATCCAATTTGTGCCTAAGTGTTGGCCCTTTAACATGTGCATGTGTGTATGTGTTTTGGTCCCTTGTTTTGGTCACTTTGGCCGCTGTTTTGGGCCTATTTAGAGTTGCCTAAATCGTGCATAAGTCCATCTTTTCATCCATTAGCATTGCCTCATGTTTGCTTGTATGCTTGCATAAGTGCCTTGCCATGCCATGTTGCATCCTTAGCTTGCATGCCTAGGTTGCATTGCATCTTGCATGCATGCCTTGTTCCTTGACTTGGTGATAGGAATTGGGTCTTGATTTGTGTGTTTGGTTTGCATTTCATTTGACATGAAAGTTGCACACTTGGTCACTCGGGCCATCATGCATGGAAATGCGTGATTGGTGGTCCGAGAATCGAGACACATGCCCCTTTGAGTCACAAACATGATAAGGGACATGAATGGTGCATATATGCTTTGAATTGTACTGCCATGCTTTGCCTTGCCCTCTGTTGCTGTCAATTGCAGATTCTGCAGGAACACTTTGCCGACCGGTAGTGTCAAGTGCCGAACGGCAATCCCTTCTCTGCCGACAGCTTCATTTTGTGCCGATGGCCATAACACACTGCCGGTGACAGTTCCATTCAGCCGGTGGCACTCCTCAGTGTCCAAGGAACCAGTTCTGAGATTTTGGCAGCCTCCAGAGGAGTAAAGGAAGGAAAACAGAGGCAGCCTATGCATGGCGGTGCGTTTCCGAGTAGGACCGAGCATGCATTGCATCGAGCTCTCCTCCCGAGGCGGTTTACTGCTTTTCTTAGATTAATTAATTTGCTTAATTGGTTAGGCAATTTGTAATATTTAATTAGCTTGCGTAGTTAATTAATTTGTAATATTTATTCGGTCCCTCCGAGCGAGGGCAAATCTGTAATAAGTGTGTGTGAGTGGAGTGTATGTCTTCCAATCCCCACTTCTTTCTTCCCTTTTACTTACCTGCTTTGATGGTTAGTACTAGGGCACGTTTAATTTAGCATACCTTATGCTATGCATGCGTGCATTCATGCATTTGTATTGCATGCATTAGGCTCGGTACATCACGCTAACTGCATTTGTACTTCAATTCCAAATTGAATACGTGCATCAAATTGATCGCATTTTCACATGCCACGATTAGACTAGCCGAGCCTATTCTAATTGCATCCTGTATGTGTTGCATTAGACAATTGACACGAACTAGGACATGCATGCTTGCTAACTAGTTTATTGTTTTGGCACGGAGTACAATGTAAGTATTTTAGCTTTAGCATCCCGCATGCGTGTGAGTGTTGCCATGACAGTATGCTTGCCATGCGGCTAAATGCTTATGTGATAAACTGTTTTAATGCCTGTGGGTGAAGGTTGGATTGTTTGAGTTGGAAAAACTCGTTGAAATCCGTATTTTAGCCTACTTGCGAGTAGCAAATTCCAAAGCGCTTTTCAAAACCAAACGGATATGCAATGCTTATTTCCAAATTAGGCAGTCTAGTCTATACTTGTTTGCTGCGCGCATAACATAGTGATTCTAGGCTAATAACCGGAATAAGAACACATAACGTTTTAAAAATCGGATATCATGGTTAGTAGAGGCCGGTCTTCGGACCGGGCGAAAGGGGGTGCTCATTGCTGACCTTCCCCGATCGTACCCAAGCTCCCGAGCCAAGACAACTTTGGTGATGACGGACATGTGGCCTTCGGCACCGAGTCAGGGTTTCCTAAATTCCCCCATAAAAAATATTTAGGTGGCGACTCTGTATCTGGCAAAGCAGTCCATGTTTGGCACTTCTTTTCAAAAATCTGTTTCTCAAAACGATTTGCCGAATTTGGACTCTTTGGTTCAGATTAAGAACCGTGACAATTTGAGAGTCCGAGCTGTAGTGACCCCACAAATGAACAGAACGGGACTCACCCTCTCGGGGCGTTCGGGGGACGTTTACAGTTTCTGGCGACTCTGCTGGGGATTTTAGAGAGCTTGACTCGAACTCGTGATATCCTGTTTTGATTACACTTATGTGTCTCTTTGCATTGCACGTGCATTGGTGCGCCTAGGAACACAGTGTTTGCCATCTGCCATTCCTGAACGGTTTGCCGGAGGCTTGCCTTGTCAAGGCATGACCATAAGGCTGACCAGTTATGGGCTCTGACAGCATGGGAACACAAACCCCGGTTTTTACCGGGGCACCCTTTTCGACCATTCGACCTAGTGCATATTCGGATCCGTAGTGACCATTCCAAATTAGGACAGGCTGCTTACCCGATGTTTGGTTGTTTGAGAACCGCTGCGTGCATAGTGAAACCCTAGCTCCTGACAAAATAGGACAGGGAAACCCTACCCTAACATAGGGGTGTTTTGGTCCTCTTTACTTGCTATGTGCTTTTAGAATGTATTTCACAGGGAAAGTACATATCAGTTAGCAAGTTTGAGTATCGGGCCCGAAGGCACCAGTATCAGTACTGTTGAGAACCAGTTATCTGTGGGTATCAGTTCAGTTTTGGGGACAGTGGTTTCTGGGGAACAGTGATCAGTAGTGGAATACAGTCGTTCGGCTACACCTGTGTTTGATCCGTTTGGGGCTGAAATGCTGTATGTTTTTCCTTTCAGTTCAGAAGGTCAGAGAGTTGATACAGAATAGCCAGTGTTCTCCCTTGCCGAGGCAGAGCTTATGATGACGCATAATTCATAAGAGATCGTAGTTATGACAACTGCATTAGAGCAGGGGATCACCCCTGCAAGGTGAGGCCAGCACTGATGTGTCACATCCACCCAGGTCGCCTGTTGTGCACCCGGTCTGGGCCCCCCAGCTATACCAGGCTCGCGAGCCTACTACATTTGAACTGATGGGGATGATAGGTGATCTCCAAAGGTCTGTGGCGGATCTCGCCTACGGAATGTCAGCTTCACCTCCAGCCGCACTGTATGCCGGGAGTTTTGTACCCCAGGAGCCCCCACTGTTGGGGCGAATTGTGATTGAACTTAGCCAACCGGAGATGGCCTCCAACTATGGCAATGACGTATCAACATCAACTCAAACCCCCGATCAGGCTGAGGCCGGAGGAAAAGACAAAATGAAGGTAGATGCCGATCCCATTGAACAACTGCTGTGGGCAGTCGAGGCTTTGAAAGCCAGGGGGATGAACAAGCAACAGATATCCGCAGTTGTGGCAAAGACTGTGGAGGATGCTTTCCCCACTCCACCTGAGGGTAGTTCAAGCCAGTCAGAAAATCGGGATAGGCCCCGTCATGCCAAGGCAGTTCCTCCTATTCCCGCCCCTGCACCCGGGACAGATCCGAAAGCTAAGGTGGCGCCTGCCGACCTTTTTGCTTGTGCAGCTAGTAAGAGCGCTCAGACTCCAAAATACCTGCCCCGGGGGCGCAGGACCTTTCATGCTCTCTACATGCCTTTGTCCAAGGCACTTCAGATCCTTGCCGAGAGGGGGCACCTTAAACCCTTGGAGCCTCGGCCTCTCCCGAAGAATCTCCCCGCTACGCATGATGCTGCTCAGTACTGCGCGTACCACCAGCAGACAGGCCATGCTACCGACAATTGCTTCCGCCTCCGTCATGAGGTGCAAGATTTGATTGACAACGAGGTTATCCTCCCGCCCACCGCAGCCAAGTCCGTTACCACCCAGTTATTGGATTTTGAGGACACAGATACTGCAAGTATATAATCAGAAGATGAACCACCTGCGGGTGGCATTTGGATGTATTTTGAATGTAGCGTCTGGCACGCATTTTTGAGTGGCTGTGAACGCTAGCTTTGTAAATCCTGGCTTGGGTATCGAGTCAGTCTTTTGTTTTGAGTTTGTCTCTTTGTCTTGAGTCAGTCTTTTTGCTTAAGGGTCTGTCTTGTTGTATCGAGTCAGTCCCCTTTGTATATAATACCAGGTGATTCTGGGGTTGTTGTCCCGAACACCGTTTTGTCTTGTAATTACCTGTTTTTGTTTTTGAGTCTATTTCTGCCGAGGCGCCAGTTGCACCAACAAATCTGAATGAAACAGCTGTTGCTATCTTACTTTTATGCTTGCTTTCAGCACAAGTGCCAGAGAATTTGAATGGGCTGACAGTACATCTCGCCTGCTCTCCTGCGCGCCAAACTCATTGCATTAACCTAAGTTTTTCAAAAAGAAAAAACCCTTTTGAACACTGCGGTGATAAAAACGAAGAGGAAGGAATTCCTCGGGTTTTGTAAAATTTTGATCATTTTGAGAGAGAAGAGAGGCGTGCTAAGCCCTTAATGAGTGAAATCATGCTTGTCGGCGTGAGTACTGGGAAGGACCTTGGCTTGATCCAGATCGGTTCCACACTATCTTCGGCGCGAGCGATTCGTCGCTTTCTTAAAAACTTTCAAAAACAAATGTTTTACGCAGCCCCTGTGAAGACTTGTGTGGAATCGCTCTTGAGATTGCGCAGCCTAGGATCGCTCTCAGCCTCAAGATTCAACCCCTTCGTTTTCAAACTTTGAACCCGTTCAGAACGTTCAGAAAGTTCAACGATCAAACGTCATGCAAGGTCTGTATGGCCAGATCAGGAGCAGTCCACGAGCAAGAGGCACCAAAGCCGAATCTGCATCAAAGGAGTAGATCTCACCAGAAGAAGCTCGTGGGGCAGCCATGACGAAGTCTCCTACAAATCATTGCAACAGTCGTTCTCCTAGACACAGAGAGGCTTCAACTTCAAAAACCATTTGGCATGGACTTGTTACACTTTTACCCTTTGAGAGGCTCGCTGGGCCGAAAACCCGGAAGGACGACCCAGGCAAAAGTTAGAGCAAGAGAAAAATACAAAAAAAAAAAAACAAAAAAGCAAAAAATACAAAAAAGCAAAAAGAAAAAAAGAAAAGAAAAGAAAAATGCGAAAAAAAAAGAAAAAGAAGAAAAATTCAAAAAAGAAGAGAAAGAAAAAGCTCGCAAGGTCGAAAACTCGCATCGGGCGCCTTGGCAAAAGTTAGAGCCTGAAAAGTGAAGGTTAAAATACCCGAGTGTACCTTAACTGGAACTACGTAAGGCTTGATTCCCATGTTTGGGATACGTAGGCAACTTCATCATGAAGTCCAGCCCCCAACGCTTTCATAGCGTTTCAGTCCATGCAATGGTTTCGATTTCATCCCAAAGTCCAATCGCCAACACCTTCCAAGGCGACTGTGTCCATATATTTGTTGTGACCGTCTTCGTCATCGCTGTGTCCAAGAGCTCGACCACCGCCAATGAAGACTGTTTGCGGACTGCTGCGGCACCATCCAAACAAGAGGCAACTTTCCGTTGCCACGAGACGCCATTCAAACCAGGGGCAACTTTCCGTTGCCTCCCACCCCCTTCAAACCAGGGGCAATTTTCCATTGCCTCCGATCCGAGGTTGCGCATCTCAAAGAGTAAGTTCCATGCCCGTTGAGCATTGACTGTTTGAAAAATAGTTTTTGAAAATTTTCACTGAGGTTGACTATTTTCTCGAAAATTGTTCCACTTTCCAAAACTGGACCATTGTCTTGGACCCAAAAGGAAAATTTTCAGTGCTTACAGCCTGACTCGCATGGTTTTCAAATCAAAAATCGAACAAGTACGTTAATCCGACTCTCATTTTGATCAAAACTGTTTTAGTAGAAAGCAAAAACAAAAATGGTTAAAATGATGAACTAGGGGCACAGTTGAGTCAGGCGTTCTGTCTTTCCCCCGTCATCGATGTACTTGCCAGAAGAGCGCTCTACCCGCCAGTGGAAATAGCCGTGAGCTAACGGTGTTGAGCATGAACCCGCAACTCCCTATTCATTCATTAAACACCCCGGGGAGGGATGAAAAATGAGAGAATGAAGAATAGAGAGGTGTGAGTTGAGAGAAAAGCGAGGAAAAGGGTTTTGAGAGAAAATCCGAGCTTGAGTGCCAGAGTGATGTGAGAATCACAAATCAGAAGGGGGTGGGAAACAATACCCAGATTGAACTGGCTCCTCGTGATCTGAGGTCCCCTGTCTTCGTTCAACACGCCTGTGTGTCGTGTCTTTTGTTTTGTTTATCTCAACCTTTGTTTTAGGTCTTTTCCGAGCGTGTCTCGTTGTGTTTAGGTCGTGTACCTCTTTGTTCGAGTCCTCCCCGCTGTGTTCAGTTGTAGGCTCGATACCCCGGTTTGAAAAACCCTCATTTAATTTCAGAATTGTTTATACCCAGAATGCGGTGCCATTCTCTAAACTTGAGTGTGTTTCAACTCCAACCGGTTCCATCTTTGAACTCCGTCTTGTCAGATTGGGCCGTTCACTCAAGTTTGCTGTGTGCAGGATGAACCGAATGCTGTGCTAAGGGCTGTATGCAGATTAATCCCCAGTAGAGCAAGGGCTGTGTATCCAGAATCAGGCAGTGGGCTGCTTGGGTTATTTTGCTGTTGGCTGTTTAGTTATCTGATTATTACAGTGCAAGTGTTCAATTTTCAAGCAACCAGTCAATTCCATTTACATTGAGGTGTAACATGATGAAACACAATGCAATACGTAGAGATATGTAAATGTAACACTTTTTCAGATAAAAAAGCCTATTTCATTTCATCATCTTTTCAAATGTACAAGTTGAGGAAAACAAAATCTGCCTGCGGCAGTACAAGGTAATCTAACTACCAACAAAAAGGAAAAGTACAAGAAAGAAGAAAAATGACAAAATCCGCATCTGTGTCAAGCACTCCAGGGGCCATCAGTCTGTCCTAGTCCTCTTCCTGGACGAGGGTCCAGGAGCATCATCAGCATCGTCGTCAGAGCCCGAGCTAAAACCGCCTCCGGTCTCCTCCTCCAATGACTCGGACTCCGCCTCTACCTCCGCCTCTGACTCCTCGTCATCATCATCATCCGGGACTGGAGCTCGCGAGCTACTCCCGACATGAGTGCGCCCCGCTTTGGAGCGGGGGAATACGCGGCCCTCCTCATCTCTCCTTCGGGCAGGGACGGAAGGTCCAGCTGAAGCACCTCCTGCCATAGGAATCTGGAAAGGAGGCTGAAAAAGCACATAAAAAGGGAAATGCATCAATATGCCGTGAACAGTTTATCAGTGCAGAATGCAGTGTATAAGTACAGTGTGTGAATGCCGTGAACAGTTTAACAGTGCAGAATGCAGTGTATGAGTACAGTGTGTGGATGCCGTGGGCAGTTTAACAGTGCAGAATGCAGAGTACAGTGTATGAATGTCGTGAGCAGTTTGTCAGTCCAGAATGCAGAGTACAGTGCAGAATGCAGTGTATGCAGTGGGTCAGATGCTGTGAGATCAGTGTGTCAGATGTGATGTCATGCATCAGATTATGTGAAGCAGTATATGAATGGTTTGAGGCCAGTGTCAGAAGAACGTACCGGAATGCTGTAGAGGGCCAGGAGATCAAAAGTCCGCTGGAGCATCCCCATCATGGAGGCATTCATCTCCAATTACTGCCGGGTGTACGCAGAAGAAGCCTGCAAAAATATCAGATGCATCAATATTCCGTGGAATATCAAATAAACTAAAATGAAATGGCTGTACAGAAATACAGTAATATATACCGGAGGCAAGTCGGGGACACCGACGAACTCGTGATTAGCTGGCGGAGGGGCGAAAAGGATCTGATAGGTCACCCCACCCTGCCCCCGGAAAGTCAGTACAGCAGGCAGGGCGGGCCAGCCAGCCCCCCGTCCTCCTTGAACTCCGGCCCTGCCACGGACTCGGGCCCTCCTCGAAGCTCCCGCTCTAGCTTCTGCTCTTGCCCCGGCCGCTGGCGCCGCAGGCCTGGCCCCCTCCGCTCGACGGCCGCCGCTCAGAGGTTGCATCAGGTGCGTCTGCACGTACTCTCGGTAGTCGCCGGTGCCTCTGAAGCGGGCCTCCTCCCAGCCGATAATGAAATCGTCCATCTGCTCGGTCGTGAGCCCCTCGGTCTCCCTCATATCCGCAGGAGGGTGAACCGGGACTATCTGCTCAGGTAACCCTAAGGTCTGGTGTAGGAAACACTCCCCCAGGTACCAAGCCCGACAGACCGGGCCCTCCAGCAAGATCCGAAAACGTGAGGTCTCATCCGCACCGGCAAACCGGTCCCGCGTCGCCGCCGGCAACGGAGCCCACGGCTGCCAGGTGATCTGAAAATGCAACACAGTTTGTTATCTACTGTTATTGAAATATACAGTGGAAAGGCAAAGCTTAAATAAACTGTAAGTAAAACATACCTCCGCGGGGGTGATGGTGTCGAAGTATCGGCAGAAAAAGCCGAATGCCTCTCGTGGCCTCCGGGTGCATCTCCCGTCAAAGCGACGTGAAAAGGGGACGACCAGAGGAGTCTCTGTGACTGGTACGGGAGCGAGCCTAGGAAAGTAGGCGTAAACCCATAACTGCAAGATAAATACCAGTGCATTTATCAGATAAAGCAGAATACAAAATAAAGCAGAAATGGCAGAGCCGTGTGTTGTGCAGTGTATTGTGTACAGTGTACAGTGTGAGCAGTGTACAGTCAGTGTAAAGCATAATGTATGTGTGTGCCGTGTGTACAGTATACAGCAAGTATAAAGCAGACTACAGTGTGTGCAGTGTACAGGGTACAGAAAAGATAGAAAAGCAGAAATGAAAAGCGGAGAAGAAATGTACCTCCCAAGCCCGCCAATAGCCTCCGAGCAACTGGCTGCTGCCGCGGGAAGCCGAGCTCATGTACCCGTAGAGGGTGGCCAGAGCGGCGCCACCCCAATCATAATGCAGGATGTCTCGGACGTCCACCAATGCGCTGAGAAGGCAGAGAGGCACGGTGTTCGCCCGGTCGGCGAAGATGGTCGTCCCGAATAAAAACATGAGGAAGCCGCGAGCGTACCTCTCCACGGCCTCCGGGGTCATCGGATCTGCATCACCGAGAGTGGGCTGGACCCTAAACTGTACCTCGAACCAGGAGTACCGAACAAAGCCTGGACGAGCAAGAGGTGGCGCCTCACCCAGCAGATGGACCTGAGCGGCAGTCCACTCATCCATGTCGATATCAAAGGGGATCGGATCACCCCCTACCCCGATGCCTGTGAGCATCGAGAAGTCGTAAGGGGTCATCGTCATGTCCCCTGCTGTGGAGAAGTGAAATGAATCGGTGGTGTCCCACCACCTCTCCGCCAGAGCGGCAAGGAGAGGCCTGCATGTGGTAAGCCTGGAGAGTCCTCGGCAGAAGGCGCCGAAGCCCGCCTGGTCCACTATGCAACGGACCGCGTCAGGGAGCTCGTCGTACCACTCCCGAGCGCCAGTGTTCCCATACCCGCGGATGGTATGGGAATCCTCCTGTAAACAGAAAATAACAATTGCAAAACAACATTCAAAATGCAGTTTTAAGAAGCATACAGATATAGCATGCGTGCAAGTTTAACAGATTTAAACAAATACCGGGTGCCGGTGTGCTTATAGTGAACTACGGCGTGTGATGTGTCAGCGTGTTTTGGTGGTTCAGTACAGATGTAGCATGCGTGCAAGTTTAACAGATTTAAACAAATACCGGGTGCCAGTGTGCTTACAGTGAACTACAGCGTGTGATGCGTCAGCGTGTTCGGGTGGTTCAGTACAGTATAGCATGTGTGCATATGTTCAGATTCAAGCAGATATCGGGTACCAGTGTGTATACAGTGTGCGCCGTGTGTTTGGGTGATTCAGGGCTAGTGCAGTGTGTGTGCATGTGTCAGTTTCAAGCAGATATCAGTTGTGTGTATGTTTACAGTCAACTACGGTATACAGTATATCAGCTAAAGCAGTTAAAGAGCATAAATAAGCTACGACAGTTTTTGTGCCCTACATTGCAGAAAGTAAAGTAGAGGAAAGAGAGTTACCTCGGAAACGCCGAAGGACAGGTGGGAGGTAGGCTCACGCAGCAATAGCTCGGGTGGCACGTGCCTCTCGAAGCTCCGAAACTGGCGGAGTCCGTCGGGGGGCAGAACATGGATCGCCGGCCGGTAGGTCGCCGGGTCGAACGGGCGCTCGCGCAAAGGTAGAAGCTCGACCCCGGGATCCATCTCATGATCTGGGGGAGTCCCGCCGCGTGGAATGTCATCCGCCATGTCGAGAATGATGAGAAAATAGCCGGAGGAAGGAAAACCGGGCTAGAATACGAAGAGTCAACCGAAAGGTCAACTCCCGAGAAGGTCGAAAATGGCCGGAAAGGCTGGGATGTGAAATGGCATGGAAATCAAGAGGAAAGCAAGGGGAACAAACCCCAAAAAGGCGGGAACGCCAAACGAGGCACCGAAACAAAGTTTTGTTCGGTTGAAAATGTCCGAAACGCGAAGGAAATCGCGAATCCGACGACGAAACGGGCGTAGAACGCGAAGAAACGGGCGAAAGAGGAGAGAAAAACACTCTAGAGAGAGAGGGTTTGGGTTTTCGGAGGTGGAGGAAATGAAAAATAGGGTTTGGAAGCCCTATTTTAAAACACCCGAAGTGAAATCTCGAAACTGCCCCGACTCAGCAACTTTTTGCCGGTCGGCAATGTTTTGTGCCGGCCGGCATGATATTGTGCCGATGGAGTTATTTTGCAGCCGGTGGACAGCCGGTGGCCTCCCCTCCCTGCCGGTGGTGTTCCCACAGCCTTGTTTAGGCCATATGAGAAGTTTCTGGTCTTCATAGCTCAAGAAAGTGCAAGAAAGTGCATCTCCGACGCTCAACCGGCCTCTGTTTTGACGTCGGGTCGTGTCTTCTGTGCGTGGCACTCGAATTCGTGCAAGGTGTATCCTTTTTGTATCCTTTTAAATTCAAAAGTTGCCCTATGTGCATCGCACCTCCATCGCACTGTTTTGTGCATTGCATTTCAATCGCGCTGTTTAGCGCATCGCACTGTTTTGTGCATTGCATCCATCGCGCTGTTTAGCGCATCGCACTGTTTTGTGCATTGCATTTCAATCGCGCTGTTTAGCGCATCGCACTGTTTTGTGCATTGCATCCATCGCGCTGTTTAGCGCATCGCACTGTTTTGTGCATTGCATTTCAATCGCGCTGTTTAGCGCATCGCACTGTTTTGTGCATTGTATTTCAATCGCGCTGTTTAGCGCATCGCACTGTTTTGTGCATTGCAATCAATCGCACTGTTTAGCGCATCGCACTGTTTTGTGCATCGTATTTCAATCGCGCTGTTTAGCGCATCGCACTGTTTTGTGAATTTCAAAATCAATCGCGTTGTTTAGAGCATCGCACTGTTTTGTGCATTGTATTTCAATCGCGCTGTTTAGCGCATTGCACTGTTTTGTGCATCGCAAATCAATCGCGTTGTTTAGCGCATCGCACTGTCTTGTGCATTTCAAAATCACTCGCGCTATTTTGCGCACCGCATCGCACTGTTTTGTGCACCTTACTCGCATCTTGCATGCATCCTCTCGCGCTATCTTGCGCACCTTACTTGTACTTGTTAGTACATTGCATTGTTTTGAATATAAACCGGCTTCGTGTAGCATATAAGTCCAATTTTCAAAATTTTGCATTCCGTGTGGCATGCCTGTCACACTTGTATTATTTTTGCACCTTATGAGGCATGCATGTCTCATTTACATCATTTTTGCATCTTATGAGGCATGCGTGTCTCATCTACAGCATTTTTGCATCTTATGAGGCACGCGTGTCTCATTTGTTTCATTTTACATTCCGTGTGGCATACGTGTCACACTCGCATCTTTTTTGCATCTTATGAGGCACGCGTGTCTCATTTGTTTCATTTTACATTCCGTGTGGCATATGTGTCACACTCGTATCATTTTTGCATCTTATGAGGCACGCGTGTCTCATTTGTTTCATTTTGCATTCCGTGTGCCATACGTGTCACACTTGTATCATTTTGCATCTTATGAGGCACGCGTGTCTCATTTGTTTAATTTTGCATTCCGTGTGGCATGCGTGTCACACTTGTATCATTTTGCATCTTATGAGGCACGCGTGTCTCATTTGTATCGTCTTGCATCATGCTTCATTTGCATCGGCATGCGTGTCACATTTTTGCTGGTATGTGTGTCGTCATTAGCATTGGCATGCGTGCCTCATTCTTGCATTGTCGTGCATGTTGTTACACGGTCTGGCGAGACCTTAAACACGCGCGCCGGTCTGGCGAGACCTTAAACACGCACGGTCTAGGAGACCTTAAATCCTTGGGAGGTGCGAAACCTCCGGTGCATTAATATGCACAGTTTTTCGTGGCATATAAGTCCATTTGTATCAGTTTACATTCCATTTAGCATGCGTGCCTCATTCTTGCATTGTCATGCATGTTGTTACACGGTCTGGCGAGACCTTAAACGCGCGCGTTGGTCTGGCGAGACCTTAAACACGCACGGTCTAGGAGACCTTAAATCCTTTGGAGGTGCGAAACCTTCGCTGCATTGTCTTGCATACATTTTGCATCCCGGTCTAGGAGACCCTGAATCCTCTGAAGGTGTAATTCCTCCGGTGTTTGTCGTGCCCGAACGACTTTCGGTGGTCTGGTAAAGCCACCTGTCTATGTTTGCGATGAGTTCCTAGAAGACTAACTGGGATGGTGGAAACTAGAGTTCGAACGGCTTATGCCTAGAACGCAAAGGTTCGGGAGTTCCGAGACTAAAGTCTGGTTTAAATACCCAGGGGTGTATCCTCGGCTTGAAATCTGTATGGAAGCCCCATAGATTGAGGCAGCATGTCGGCGCCTCAGTTCTGGATACTGAACCAACCTAGTATATCGCCCTCTTGGTAAGATAGGGAAAGTTGCAGTCATAGTCATTGCATCATAGTGCATTGTCATGCATTTCCATTGTAGCTTGCATGCATCCATTGCATTTTCCCCAGTAGATCGCATCATACTGCATTTTGTAAATATCCATTCCATTGCATATTTGTAAATATTGCATCGTAGTTTGCATGCATTCATTGCATCACCTTCCATCTATGGCTCGCGCCTTTCCATGGTGAGCTTGGTCTGGTATGTGCCCTTACTTTTCACGTTAAAGCATAGTTCTGCATGTGTACGCGCCTATTCCACGCTAGTATGTTGGTTTGAGGGTTGCGGCACCTTTTCTGTGTTAGACATGGCTCGTATGCGTACATGCCTTTCCTAGGCAAGATTTGGTTTGGCCCGCGTGCCATATCCATTGCATCGTAGTTTGCATGCATTCATTGCATCATCTTCCATCTATGGCTTGCGCCTTTCCATGATTGAGCTTGGTCTGGTATGTGCCCTTACTTTTCACGTTAAAGCACAGTTCTGCATGTGTACGCGCCTATTCCACGCTGGTATGTTGGTTTGAGGGTTGCGGCACCTTTTCTGTGTTAGACATGGCTCGTATGCGTACATGCCTTTCCTAGGCAAGATTTGGTTTGGCCCGCGTGCCATATCCATTACATCCATTTCCATTGCATCGTAGATCGCATGCATTCACTGCATCACCTTCCATCTATGGCTTGCGCCTTTCCATGATTGAGCTTGGTCTGGTATGTGCCCATACTTCTCGTGTCAAAGCATAGTTCAGTGGACCGTTCTATGTTAGACGTGGCTTGTATGCGTACATGCCTTGCCTAGGCAAGATTTGGTTTGGCCCGCGTGCCATATCCATTGCCCCCTCCCTAGCATTTTCATATATACATTACATTGTAGTGTAATCTTTTGCATCCGGCATTAGGATCATTGTCCTTTCTCCAGCGGGTTGTTTCCCCACTTATGTCAATCCCCCCCAATACTTGTTCTTGTGTCTGTCTACGATGCTTATAGTTCAGTTGACCGTTCTATGGTAGACAGACTTGTTACCTCCATCAATCTATTTGACATAGGTGTGGTCTCGAACCACTCGTGATTGGATCGTGATTCGATTGCTTTGCATATAGTTTGCATTGTTTCAATTACATTGCATCTTCATTTGCATTGTTTATACATTGTTTTGTATATATTGCATATCATTTTGCATCCATTCTTGCATTGTCATGCATGTTGCTAACAATATTGTATCTGTTAAGTTCGTTTTCTTTTCAGGCACGATATTGTATGTATGGTTCATTTGAGGCTGGTGCAACCAGACGAGCCGCACAGGTATTGTATCCTCCGAGTGAGACGTATTGAGAATTGCATAATTCTCTTACATCCTTTCTGCATTGTAGTGTAGTTCGGTGTATGCCAGCTTAAAATTGTCGCATGTGTGCTTCGTTACAGCTTTCTTTGCATGATCATAAGTTATGTCCGGCTCTGTGCATTGTCTTGCATTTTGCCCCTGCCTTCGGGCGCATACCTTGTTTGTCTTGCATGTTTGTCTGAGTCTTCAGCCTTGTCAAAAATGGGTCGTCTCTGGGCTTTGACATTCACTCCCGTCATCGTTATGACTTTCGAGTTCTGTCAAAGAGGGGCAACTGTAGACACCCCATTTTTGACCGTCCTCAAGACTTGGACGTCACCGTTTGAACACTCGGTGATCATCCATGTTTGTGTTCGTTTGGAGTTCCCGGGGGTCTCGGCTACGCGCCTTGCCTCAGGATCTCCGAACTCGACCGTTTAGTGTCTGGTTTTGCACCAAACACTTGCATTTTGCCTTGGAAGGGCAGGGAATGCCTTGTGAGGCATCCCCATACACCACCGGCAGTGGCTAGAGGCCACCGGCTGGCTTTTGCTGCCACCGGCAATGTATACGGCCGGCACTATTTGTTGCCGGTCAGCACTATTTAGTGCCGGTCGGCACTCTTTTTTGCCAAAATGGCATCTTTAGCCGGCCGACTACTGTGCATCTGTTTTTGCAGATATTTTAAGACAGCTGTCTTGCCTTTTGCTCCCCTCCATACACGTGTATGGAGGGATCTCCCTCTTATGAAGCTTGTCTTGTAAGCTTTACAAGACAAGAAGTTCTATAAAGAGAGGGGCTCTCTCTTGTTGCAAGGGTTAGACACTTGAGATATTTTAGAGAGCTTAGACAGCCTATTTTAGGGTTTGAGTTCTAGGGTTAGGGTTTGATACACATTATCTCTCTCTTTTTCCCTCTTGTGTGTGTCAAAGTGTGTTTGTGTCTTACTATTGCACACAAACACATAGTGTTTCACCTTCCTTTGGCTCCTGAGCTTCTAAGGGGCTGATTTTGGTGTTTGGTGTTGGATTCAAGCCAAGGAGGGCCATTGGAGCATCATTGTTGAAGAGGTCTTCAAGGGTGAGAATCTTACCCCTTTTTACCCCAGTCTTGCATTGTATTTTTACCTGTCTTAAATTCTTTTTTGAGCTTGGTGTATAATACAAAAAAGTTCTGTTTTTTAGCCCTCTTGATTGTTTATTAAGGGTGTTTTGTGGTTTGAGAGTGTTTGACCCCTCTTAGGCCTTGAAAGGCCTCATTTTGTGCTATTTTGTGCTAGTTTCGAGACTTTGGTGTTTGGGCCTCTTCACCACTGAAATCTTGAGGGATTTCAGTGGTGGAGATGGCGCCTTGAAGTCTCTAAAAGGAGAGGGCCATCCCCTCTCCTTGTTGTCCTTGAAATTGACCATTTTTGGCCTCTTGAGTGAGCACCTAACTAGGCTTCATGTTGACCATGCCTTAGTTGTTTTTTGTGCTTAATATGTCATATTATGCCTCTGTTTTTTGTTGGTTTTGGTACACCATACATGCTTAGCATACCTACCATGTAATGCCTTGTTGTTGCCTTGATATGCCTTAGGTTGTTAGCCTTAGTTCTAGCATGTTTTAGGCTTAGTCTTGTGAAGCTTTTGTGCATATTTTGCCATGTGTTAGGTCTGTCCATGGTTGTTTGGGTCGGATTTGGCATGCATCATATAGCCCCTTTGCATTTTGGCTTGTTGGCCTTAAGCATGTGAATGTATAGCATGACATTTTTGTATTGATTTGGTGATTTGGAACCATCTACCATGTCATTTCAGTCCCATTTGCATGCCTATATGTTTACCTTGGACGCATCTTTAATGCTTTGGAAGCTTGTGTAGTATGCTCCATGTCTTGGCACTTGTGCATGCCTTTGAATTTGAGACATTTAGATGCCATCTAAGTGGTCTTTTGGGCTTTATTTTATGTGCTAAAATTCTGTTTTTAGTCATTAAGTTCATGCCATGTTTGGTCTTGCTAAGTGTAGTTCAATACTCCATTGGTTTGTTTTGAGCATTTAGGCCATTTGTTGCATGCTTGGCTTGATTTATTGCTTGGTTTGGCACCATGTTTTAACATGATTTTTAATGCTTATGTTGCATGCTATATGTCCATGATTACCTTCTTTCAAATGTGTTTGAGAGTTATCCAATTTGTGCCTAAGTGTTGGCCCTTTAACATGTGCATGTGTGTATGTGTTTTGGTCCCTTGTTTTGGTCACTTTGGCCGCTGTTTTGGGCCTATTTAGAGTTGCCTAAATCGTGCATAAGTCCATCTTTTCATCCATTAGCATTGCCTCATGTTTGCTTGTATGCTTGCATAAGTGCCTTGCCATGCCATGTTGCATCCTTAGCTTGCATGCCTAGGTTGCATTGCATCTTGCATGCATGCCTTGTTCCTTGACTTGGTGATAGGAATTGGGTCTTGATTTGTGTGTTTGGTTTGCATTTCATTTGACATGAAAGTTGCACACTTGGTCACTCGGGCCATCATGCATGGAAATGCGTGATTGGTGGTCCGAGAATCGAGACACATGCCCCTTTGAGTCACAAACATGATAAGGGACATGAATGGTGCATATATGCTTTGAATTGTACTGCCATGCTTTGCCTTGCCCTCTGTTGCTGTCAATTGCAGATTCTGCAGGAACACTTTGCCGACCGGTAGTGTCAAGTGCCGAACGGCAATCCCTTCTCTGCCGACAGCTTCATTTTGTGCCGATGGCCATAACACACTGCCGGTGACAGTTCCATTCAGCCGGTGGCACTCCTCAGTGTCCAAGGAACCAGTTCTGAGATTTTGGCAGCCTCCAGAGGAGTAAAGGAAGGAAAACAGAGGCAGCCTATGCATGGCGGTGCGTTTCCGAGTAGGACCGAGCATGCATTGCATCGAGCTCTCCTCCCGAGGCGGTTTACTGCTTTTCTTAGATTAATTAATTTGCTTAATTGGTTAGGCAATTTGTAATATTTAATTAGCTTGCGTAGTTAATTAATTTGTAATATTTATTCGGTCCCTCCGAGCGAGGGCAAATCTGTAATAAGTGTGTGTGAGTGGAGTGTATGTCTTCCAATCCCCACTTCTTTCTTCCCTTTTACTTACCTGCTTTGATGGTTAGTACTAGGGCACGTTTAATTTAGCATACCTTATGCTATGCATGCGTGCATTCATGCATTTGTATTGCATGCATTAGGCTCGGTACATCACGCTAACTGCATTTGTACTTCAATTCCAAATTGAATACGTGCATCAAATTGATCGCATTTTCACATGCCACGATTAGACTAGCCGAGCCTATTCTAATTGCATCCTGTATGTGTTGCATTAGACAATTGACACGAACTAGGACATGCATGCTTGCTAACTAGTTTATTGTTTTGGCACGGAGTACAATGTAAGTATTTTGGCTTTAGCATCCCGCATGCGTGTGAGTGTTGCCATGACAGTATGCTTGCCATGCGGCTAAATGCTTATGTGATAAACTGTTTTAATGCCTGTGGGTGAAGGTTGGATTGTTTGAGTTGGAAAAACTCATTGAAATCCGTATTTTAGCCTACTTGCGAGTAGCAAATTCCAAAGCGCTTTTCAAAACCAAACGGATATGCAATGCTTATTTCCAAATTAGGCAGTCTAGTCTATACTTGTTTGCTACGCGCATAACATAGTGATTCTAGGCTAATAACCGGAATAAGAACACATAACGTTTTAAAAATCGGATATCATGGTTAGTAGAGGCCGGTCTTCGGACCGGGCGAAAGGGGGTGCTCATAGCTGACCTTCCCCGATCGTACCCAAGCTCCCGAGCCAAGACAACTTTGGTAATGACGGACATGTGGCCTTCGGCACCGAGTCAAGGTTTCCTAAATTCCCCCATAAAAAATATTTAGGTGGCGACTCTGTATCTGGCAAAGCAGTCCATGTTTGGCACTTCTTTTCAAAAATCTGTTTCTCAAAACGATTTGCCGGATTTGGACTCTTTGGTTCAGATTAAGAACCGTGGCAATTTGAGAGTCCGAGCTGTAGTGACCCCACAAATGAACAGAACGGGACTCACCCTCCCGGGGCATTCGAGGGACGTCTACAAGGCCGCCAACAAGAATGTCAAGCACATTTTACAAAAGATGGTGGAAACCTACCAGGACTGGCCAGATAAGTTGTCGTTCGCTCTGTGGGGCTACCGGACTTCAACTAGAACTTCTACTGGGGCGACTCCGTACTCATTGGTTTATGGGATGGAGGATGTTCTACCTATTGAAATTGAGGTTCCGTCTTTGAGAGTGCTGGCTGAGTGTCAGATAGCCGAGGCAGATTGGCAGCAGTGCAGATTTGAAGAACTCATACTTTTTGATGAGAGAAGACTGAAAGCACTGTACCATGTTCAAAGTTATCAGCGCAGAATTGCCCGGGGTTTCAACAAGAAAGTTAAGTCCAGGAATCTAAAAGAAGGAGATTTGGTGCTCAAGGACAACCGAGCTCCCATCCATGACCCAAGGGGCAAGTTCAGGCCCAATTGGACTGGTCCCTACATCATTAAGTCGATCTGGTCAGGTGGGGCTGTAGTTCTGATGGATCTAGATGGCCTAGAGTTCTCACAACCGATCAACATGGACAAGTTGAAGAAATATTACCCCTAAGAGGCTCGCTAGGCCGAAAACCCGAAAGGGCGACCTAGGCAAAAGTTAGAGCACAAAAAATTAGAAATTAGAAAAACTGAGCTCGCAAGGTTGAAAACCCGCAAAGGGCGGCCTTGGCAAAAGTTAGAGCGTAAAAGGAGAGTGAAAATACCCGAGTGAACCCGAGCCTGAACTACGAAAGGCTTGATTCCCATCTTTGGGATACGTAGGCAACTTCATCTTGAAGTTCATCCATAAACTGTTCCCCGATCAACTTTGTCCATTTGATCACCTCGGCCATCTTTGTCTATTCAGCATTCAAGAGTTCGGTTATGATCTCCGGTGCAGTGCTTTTTAGATTAGGGGCAACTTTTCGTTGCCATGAAGTGCTGCGGTACTATTCAGACTAGGGGCAACTTTCCAGTTGCTAGGATCCGAGGTTGTGCATCTCAGTGACAGATTTCAGGCATGTCCAGTCTTATCCATATCGAAAATGACTTTGAAAAGTTTTGATAAAAGTTGACTTTGTTCAAATTAATCTTTTTACAACTTAGACCATTTTTGGACCAAAGCGAAAAAATTTCAGTACCCACAACCTTTAATTTCATTGATTTCAATACAGAGTTCTCCTGCTCTTGCATACAAATTGAAGTTGCTTTTTTTTATTATTATTACATTCATAAAAAAAACTTGAAAGTTCTAATAAAGCAATAAATCCGGGGCATAGATGAGTCAGGTGCTCCTGCGCCCCCTCCCAGAGCTGGTCGAAGCCTCTGATGCCAAGCTGGGCCCAATCTGTGCCTCTTCATTGAGCCAATCTATGCACTCATCAGACAAAGTGCAACTGAAAGTGGGAGCGGGGGCTAGGAGCTCTTTAGTCCTCCATGTTGTAACATACCAGGCGAGCTATGCGCCTCGGATCGGGAATATAGCCGGGTACTCTATCCCATCTGGTGGACAAGTTTGATCATGACCGAACTGGCGCCGGATCTGGAACGAAAAATAGAAAACACAGTGTGTCATGCCAATCAATTGAATCCCAGGTTGACGGGTCATGCTGTAGCTCATCACCGGTAGGTTGAGCCAAGGGCACCGCCAAGCAATGCGGTCTGCAGACAAGCTGCACATCCAATCAAACCACCATCCCTCATCAAGGGCATCAACTAGGCGTTGCTAAAAGAAGTAGCCGCGAGCTGAGTATGCTGGGAAAGAGTTCATAACCTGCAACTTGTCTATCAACCACAACTGGGAAGGGATGAAAAACGAGAGAATAAAGAATAGAGAGATATATGATGTGAGAAAAGTGAGAAAAGGGTTTTGTGAGAAAAATCGAGCTTGAGGGCCGAGTGATGTAAGCAATACAAATGTGAGATTGGGTGGGAAACATTACCTGCAGCAGTAGTGGACTCCCCACAAATCTAGTTGTCTCTCAGCGATAAAAGGCATCCAAGCCCATCAACGTCTCAGCCAGAGTCATGGCAATGCAGCCCTTGCCCTCCTTCAAGCCTTGGGCAACCTCAATCAACTGGACGTTAGATTCTCCAGAGCCCGAGGCAAACAAGAAATGGAATAGCATGCGCAAACAAAGAGCATGTCGTCGGAAGCCTTGCCAATGATGGTCACCGCGGTCACCGGCGTCAGAAAATCGACAAATTAAACTCGGAACATCCAACGCCCCGTTACAAATCAAAGAGCGAGCGTCGGGTATTGAAAGCCCACACATTTGTCCTAAGGCTTGGGCGCGGCCGAAGCGAAGTTGGGGCAAGATTTCCTCGTCGCGCTCAGACTCTATTAAAGCTTGGAAATCTTCGAAGGTAGGACATACCTCTTGCCCGCTAAAGCCAAAGACATGTGTTACCAGATTCCAAAACCTTGTCGCGGCATGAAGAAACGGAAAGTGCAGCAGAGTGCGACTCAGAGTAAATAGTGCATTTATGCCGAAACCCCGAAAGTTCAGCTTTTCCGTGCCGTCCAAGTTGGCAATCCAAGCTGTGAGATTTTGGGAAAGAAACTCTTCTATTTGGAGCAAATCAGTGTGGAATTGTGAAAAACTACGAAGCTGAAGCCTTTTGTAGGGGATAAGGTTGAGTGGAGGACAGATGTCAGCATTCGGCTGGTCTTTGCCATTTATGGCCGGCCGGCCAAATATAGTGCCGACCGACCACCACTTTTGGCCGATTGATCAGATCTGCTGGCCAATGGCCATTTCATGAGGCCGAAGGATTTCCCTGGTGGCCGGTGGTCTTCCTTCTTGTCCCCTGAGCTGTTTATATGATTGAACATGCTGAGAATTTAGGGAATGCCACCACTTCCAATGGCCTCCGATGATGATTTTTGCGACGTCACGCCTATTTGCTTATCGAGTTGTTGTAAATTTGCTTATCGAGTTGTATTTCACTCTCTTTAAGTCTTTGATTTGGTTATTGAGTTTTTCTCACACTTGGTTAGCTTATCGAGTTTCTTTGTTTTGCTTATCGAGTTGTTAGTTGGTTCACTACCTGATTATTACGATGCAAATGCTTAATCTTCAATCGAATGTCAATTTCATTCACATTGTTATGTGATGCCACGCGATGCGATGCATAGAACGGACAAATGTAACACCTTTTTGAACAAAATGGCTGTTTGATTTCCATCATGTAGTTTGCAAAAAGTACACAGTTTTGAAAAAAAAGAAAAAAAAAAGTGAAAACTTGTCTGAGGTAGTGCAATGTGCTTAAACTACTAGTAAAAAGAAAAGTAAAACAAAAGGAGAGCAGGGCAGCAGAGTATCGGAATTGATACCAGTAACCTCCCCTTGCGGTCAATGCACCTCCCACGCCCTTGTTCGGGTCAATTATGTGGTTTGGCACCTTCATTACTCGAGACAGTTCAAGGAAGTGCACTTTTGGAACGTTATTAGACCTTCGAGTTGACCGCAGGCCATGACTTCTATGAGTGATGCCTGGTGCATGCGAAGAGCACCCCTCCCCGTATCTTTTTTGTCTCTTGCGAATTCCACAAATCGCTTCAATTATACTGTGTTGCAGTGCTTTGTATTTCAACATCATGAATAACATGTCCTTACCATGCTTCAAGTTGAATCTGCCCCTCTTTTCATTTTATACACATTGCATGCATACGTGCATTGCTTTACTTACATGTGTTCAAGTTCTTTTTATACACATTGCATGCATATGTGCATTGCTTTACTTACATGTGTTCAAGTTCTTTTTATACACATTGCATGCATACGTGCATTGCTTTACTTACATGTGTTCAAGTTCTTTCTATACACATTGCATGCATACGTGCATTGCTTTACTTACATGTGTTCAAGTTCTCTTTATACACATTGCATGTGTCGTCGCGTTATGCTTTACTTACATGTGTTCAAGTTCTTTTTATACACATTGCATGCATACGTGCATTGCTTTACTTACATGTGTTCAAGTTCTTTCTATACATATTGCATGCGTTGTCGCATTGCTTTACTTACATGTGTTCAAGTTCTCTTTATACACATTGCAGGCGTTGTCGCGTTATGCTTTACTTACATGTGTTCAAGATTCTTTTTATACACATTGCATGCATACGTGCATTGCTTTACTTACATGTGTTCAAGTTCTTCTTATACACATTGCATGCGTTATCGCGTTATGCTTTACTTACATGCGTTCAAGTTCTTCTTATACATATTGCATGCGTTGTCGCGTTATGCTTTACTTACATGTGTTTACCTTCATAACATTGTTATGCTTATTTCAAATCGTATTGCCATGCGTTCTATTCGACTTGCATTGTCATGCACTTTCAATTGCATCGTTATGCATATTGCTAACGATATTGTACTTGTTAAGTTTTCTTTCTCTTTCAGGCATGATGTTATATGTACGGTTCATTTGAAACGGGTGCAACTAGACGAACTGCACGGGTATTGTATTCTCCGCGTGAAACGTAGCGAGAATTACAAAATTCTCTTACATCCTTTCTGTATTGTAATGTAGTTGGATTTGTGTTTGATTGCTTAAAACTGTTGCATGATATGCTTCGTTACAGCTTTCTTTGCATGATCATAAGTTATGTTCGGCTTCTTGCATTGTCAGTTGCATTTTTCCCCTGCCCTCGGGCGCATATCTTATCTGTAGCTTGTATGTTTGTCTAAGTCTTCGGCCTTGTCAAAAATGGGTCGTCTCTGGGCTTTGACACTCACTCCCGTCAGTTTTATGACTTTCGAGTTCTGTCAAAGAGGGACAACTGTAGACATCCCATTTTTGACCGACCTCAAGACTTGGACGTCACCGCTTGAACACTCGGTGATCATCTATATTTGTGTCTGTTTCGAGTTCCCGGAGGTCTTGGCTACGCGCCTTGCCTTACGATCTCTCGACTTGCTTGTTCTGTGCTTGGTTTTACAATAAGGACTTGTTTGTTTTTGCACCTAAGGGTAGAGAGTAGCTTGCTAGCTATCCCTAATACCCACCGGTCATGGCTTGAGGCCACCGGTCATGTTTTGAGGCTACTGGCCACTGGTGAAATAGTCCATTGGCCAGTCGGCATTTTGTGTGGCCGGCCGACCACCTGTTTGGCCGATGGTCTCCTTTTCTAGCCGGTACCACCTTTTTGCCTTTTTTAGGCATGGTGCATGCCAGCTGTGCCAGCTGGAATGCACGGACCTTACCCTCCATGCACGGGTGTGGCTGTTTGGAACCTTTGCACCCTTTTACTCAAGCTTCTCATGGAAGCTTGACCTCTTTTGGTCTAGTTTCTTGAGGAAGCTTGACCCTTTGTCTTAGCTTCCTCAAGAAGCTTGGATCTTTGGGTTAGCTTCCCTTGGAAGCTTGACCCCTTTGACCCTTTTATAGTAGCTTCTCTAAGAAGCTTAGCACTGTTGCCTTGTCTATATAAGGAGACCTCTCTTCTCCATTGAAGAGGTTCAGCAAAATCAGACCTAGAACATATATATTCTGATACATACATCTTCTATCTCTATATCTCCCTCTCTCTTCATTTGTGTGTGTTTAAGGGCCTAAAAGGGTGATTTGTTCTTACTTTTGCACTAAAACACACACCATTACACCATACTTCGACTTTGGGAGGTGTTGAGGGTTTATTCTTGAGGTTTTGAGCTGGTTTTGATCAAAAGAAGGTGGCTGGACTTGCTGTTCTTGAGGTGTTCTTCAAGGGTAACACTTTTGCTTTAGATTCCCCAATCTTACACTAGCTTTTGACCTGCTTTGCATACTGATTTGAGCTTCGTGTATAACTGAAAAAAGTCTTGTATTTGCATGCTTAAGATACTTCATTAAGGTTATTTTGTTGTTTGGGGTCGATCTCCCCCTCTTAGGCCTTGTTTGGCCCTTTTTGTGTTCTCTTTGATAAGCTTTGGGAATTTTGTGTATTGGCCTTCTCACCACTGAAAGGGGTTTTGAAGTATTGCATAGGGGAGGGACACCCCTCTCCCTTGGTCTCTCTTTTGTTTGCATCTTTGGCCCATAAGGGTGGCATATATGATTAGTTGTTCTTGGCTTCATTCCAGAGGTTTTTGGGTGTTATGGGGTCATATTATGCCTCTATTTTTGGTCGGATTAAAGGTCCCTTGCATGCATAATATACTTGCTTTGTATTCTTCCCGTTATGCCTAGAAGTGCATCATGCATTTAACGTACTATGCTCTCATGTTTTGGCCTAACTTTGTGAAGTTCTTAGCCATGTCTTACCATGCTTAAGGTCTGTTGGGTGCTTATTTGATCATATTTACCATGTTTGGTATAGCCCCTTTGTATTTTGGCTTGTGAGCCTTGGGGGTGTGAGTCATGAGCATGTTTTAGTTGGGTTGTTTCAATAATTTGGAGTCATTTCACAGGCTATTTCAGTCCCCTAATCCATGTTCCTATGCTTGTATCCATCACCCTTTTCATGCCTTGAAGAGGTGTCCTTTTGTGCCTTGAAATGAGCATTGTGCATGCTTATGTATTTAAGTTTTTGGGGCTGCCATATCAGTGGGTTTTGGGGCATATTTTGATGCATAAAAACTCTGTTTTGGGTTGCTTAGTTCATGCCATATTTGCTTGGGGTAGGTGTTGAGCAATGCTCTCTTTTGTGGCCTTGAATACCTTCTATTTTGCATCCATTCCCTAGCACGTCTTGGTGTCATCTTTTGCATGCTTTCCAAAGTTTAACATGAGTGTTTAATGTCCAAGCATATTGCCTTTAAGTATGCTTAGAGTTGTCCCCTTCCATGCTTAGATGATAGGCCTTGGTGTGTGCATGCTTGCATGCATAAGTTATGCCATTTTTTACCCTTTTGGCCACTGTTTTAGGGTGTGGCTGAGGCCTCCCATTTCAGTCTAAGTCCATTCTTGTACATAGTTGTATGTTTGACTTGTTGCCACTCGTTGCATGCTTGCATTGTACCATGTTTGCATCACATGTTAAATTGCATTGTATTGCCTCTTGCATGATTAGCACATTGCATGCTTGCATAATAGATTGTATTGCATTTGGCATGTTTTGCATCTTAGGCTCATGTTGTATTCTTGAGCCATGTTTGTATACACGCATTGCATTGCTTGGTTTGGGGTGTCAAACCAAGCATGAGGATTGAGAGTGTTCGCACTCCAAGTGACGTAACACGTCTCAATCCTCGGTCGCCGACGCCCTTGATCTCAATATGATAGGGTGTTGGTATTCATCTCTTTTGTTGCATGCATTTTACATTGAATGGCAAACTTGGCCTCTTAGGCCATCATGCATCAAAATGCATAATTGATGGCCCGAGGGCCGAGGGTCATGCTCCCTTGAGTCCATTACATGATGGGGAGTGTAGCCATGCTCACATTTGCTTGAAAATTCTATGCCATACACTACTTGCCCTCTGCTGCTGTCAACTGCAGGATTCTACAGGAAGAAATAGTCGGCCGGCTACTTGGAGTGCCGACCGACCAAATACAATTAGCCGGCGGCTCAACCAATGGTCGATGACCATTCCCTTCGGCCGGTGGTGTTCCCACTTGGTCGGTGATGCTCCCCAGTGTTCATAGAAGCATCCTTGGGACTTGTGCAAATTTTTAAAGGAGCATGGCAGTGTAAACAGAGGCAATAGTGCTATGGCAGCGAGTTTCCGAGCGGGGCGAGTCAAGCATGCATCATTTGCGCATTCCGAGGCAGAGCTGCGGCAGTCTCTTTAGCTTCACATTTAAATTATTTTTTGTGATTAATTTGTTAATTAATTAAGAGGGTCTGTAATAGTTAATTAGCTAGGATAGTTGATTCATTATTCGGACTGTATTATTCTTTCGGTACCCCCGAGTGAGGGCGTATTTGTAATAAGTGTGGGTGCATGTGTGCATGTCTTCCAACCCCACGTCTTTCTTCCCTTTTATTTACTAGCTTTCGATGGTTAGTTTAGGGCATGTTTCAATTAGCATACTTGTGATAGCATGTTTACATACATTCATTCGTTTTGCATGCACCGGGCTCGGCACATGCTACTAACTGCATTTGTATTTCAATCCTAAATTGAATACGTGTTAGCTGTAGCATTTCACATGTCATTTTAGAATAGCCGAGCTGATTGTAGTTGCATTCCTGCATGTGTTACATTAGGCATTTCTATATAATTAGGATCATGCATGGATTTCTAACATAGCTTTTGTTTTGGCTTGGAGTACTTGGTAAGCTTTTACGCTTTAGCATCCTTGCATGCGTGTGAATGTTGCCATGACAGCATGATTACCATGAGGCTATTTGTTTACGTGATATAACTGCTTGAATGCCTGTGGATGGAGGTTGAATTACGTGAATTGGAATAATGCATTAAAACCGTGAGTTTTAAGCCCACTTGATAGTGGCAAAAACCATCTTTTCTAAAGCCCACTTGAGGGTGGCAAAACCTGCATTTTAGCCTACTTACGAGTAGCAAACTGCTTTAAAAAATAAACATGAAATGTTTTGTTCTAACTCAGGCGATTCAGTCTATACTTGTATGCTGTGCGCATCACATAATAAATCTAGGCTAATAACCGGAATAAGAACGCATAATGTTTTCAAAACAAGATATCATGAATAGTAGAGGCCGATCTTTGGATCGAGCGAGAGGGGGTGCTCATAGCTGACCTTCCCCAATCGTACCCAAGTTCCCGAGCCGAGGTAACTCTGGTGATGACGGACACGTGGCCTTAGGCAAACGAGTCATGATTTCCTAAATTCTTCCAAAATAAAATATTTAGGTGGCGGCTCTGTATCTGGCAAAGCAGTCCATGTTTGGCACTTCTTTACAAAAATCTTTTTTTCAAAACGATTTGCCAGATTTGGACTCTTTGGTTCAGATTAAGAACCGTGGCAATTAGAGTCCGAACTGTAGTGAGCCCAAAACAAACAGAACGGGACTCATTCTCCTGGGGCGTTCAGGGACGTCTACAGTGTGGGACCCACACACATATTGGTTTGTGTGAGTCCCACATCCATTTGAAAAATTCGATAAAACATTTGGTTAATAAAACATTTTATAGATTATTTGGGTTCATAGCATTTTCCTAATCAAAATAAGCCTCTTTTTCATTCATTTCATTACTTTGAAATATGAGAGTTATAACAAATTCACGTGTATTCATACATTCATAACTTTCCTAACCTAAATTTAGAGCATTTGAAAGAACTATTACAGTAATATAAATTAACAGGTAAAATGCGCTATAGGCTTGCATATTTCAAAGTTGAAACCTTATTACAAAAGATGGGTCTCTTCCCCCTACATTTAAGCTCAAAGTTATACAATGAAATCACAAAGTAGAAGTGCCTTCTTGCTCTAGAACATCACGTCCTAAGTCTTCAACGAGGCAGAGGCATCTCACTAGTATCTGAAAATGATTTTTCTACCAAGGGATGAGCACAATTGCCTAGTAGAGATAATATTATCAATGTATATGAGATTAACATGAGTATAATCATGAATGCAAGTGATGTCATTTCTTGCCAAAACGTTTTCATAGTCCATGTAAGTCTTTTCAAAGTTTTTCGAAAATCCTTTAATTCCAAATAAACCAATTATTAAATGGTGAATAATACACGGAAAATCTCTAGGCATGTATCTATAAGTAGTCTATTCAAAACTACCAAAAATCAACATTCTCTGACTATTAATTAGGAAGACAATTGGACACGTGATTTTGCATAAATTTTAGGACTTTCAACGAGGACCACAACCCAACTTAATCAATTTATAAGTGTTTTCTACACATTCCAAATTTGACCACATTATTTACTTTACTAATTTAACAAGATTTTCAATAGATATCCAAACAATCTCAACAACAATTTCTAAAAAATTCCATGATATCCATGAGTGAAAACTTGAGTATGACTATGCAATGCACAAATTGAAAATGGTTTTAGTTTTCCTAATTCGCAATTCGTTCTACGACAATCATGCAATCCTCCATCGACTGTCAAAAATAGTTATTTATATCATCGTATTCCACTAAGGCAATACAAGAGCATAACTAAATCAATTGCATCAATTGCATCAATACTTTCAACAATTTCTAACATTTCAATAATTTCAATAATCTCAAAAGATTCAATAACATTTGATATTCCAAGAAAATTTACAATTTTCAAATCAATTTATTCATTTCACACATGGAATTTCAATTTATAACAAAACCCTCAATTTCCAATTTATAAGGTTTGATCAAATTTTAGGGCTTTGCCAATTTGAGAACCAAAAGTTTAGCTTGTTTGGTTTCAAGATTTAAGATTCACTTTTTAGAAAATTGAAATTTTTTTATTTTTCGTGTTTTTTTGTTTTCAATGATTTTTTTTAATATTTTAAGTTTTTTTTAAAAAAATTTTAGATACACCTAACATAAATACACTTAAAAAATATAATATTTCTGGAAAAAAAATCTTTAAAAACTTCACTAAATACTACACACACACACACACACACACACACACACAAAAAAAAAAAGAGAGAGAATTCAGTACATTTTTGTATTTTTGTGTATTTATTAATTTTTTAAAATATATTTTTACAAATATTTTACTTTTTAGATACATCTAAAAAATTAATAAAAAAATTTCTTAAAATTTTAAAAATATTCACTAAAAACAAAAACAGAAAATGAAAAACAAAAAAACTTAATTTCCAGAAAATTGAATCAAAAAAATTGAAACCAAACACAATGTCTTTTTTAAAATTCAAACCTCATTTATCAATTTGAGAGAGATATCTATAAGTTTTAAAACAAACGGGGCAAACTCTAATTTTATAAACCCCACCACCCCCCACCCCCCCCCTCCCCATACACACATATATATATCCCAAATTTTCACAATATCATATCCAACAAAATACCACATAAACATGGTAAAACAAATGTAAAAGAATAATAAAATCCCTACCTCAAATAGAGAAGAGGAGAAGAAAAGTCACAAAATAGAAAGTGTTGAATGACCTTGGTCAAAATGAAACTTTCAATGTGCTCTACAATCCACTTCAAAGAAGTAAGGCAAGAATCTAACTCTAGGTGAGGTGGATTGAAGGTTTTGTAGAGTTTGGGTAAAAGTTTTAGAGAGGAGAGAGCTTTGAGAAAGAGAGGGTATAGAGAAAGTGATAGTGAAAAGTGAGGAAAGAGGCAGAGTATGGGTCTATATACAGCACAAGGGCAAAAAGTGAGTTTTGGGCCCACAAATTTGACTAAAATGATGGCTTTTACGTGTTGAATTCAGATAGACTACTCAAGAGATGAATGAAGGTTTGTAGGATCTTAGACTTTTTGAAGAATAGTGTAATGCCCTCAAAAATAAACCCATCATAACATACATTCATGATAAATAGAAGAGATTTCCTATTACAATCATCAGAGTATTCTTACAAAAAGTATTACATATTGACAATAAAAGTAAATGCCCTATGGGCTTACAACTTTCCAACTCAACACTTGGTTACAAAAAGGAGAGTACTAACTCCACACAAAAGAAGCCCTTGGCTTGATATACATGTAATACAACAAAACGACAAAAAAGAAATCTGACAGCCTCACGCCTCCCATGCTACGTCTTTGGAGGTGGCATAACACCTGCACCTGAAAATGATGTCCCATATAAGGTGAGCCAACGTCCAATAGAGATATGCTAAACATAATATGAGCAATAACTAAAACATTAGCACTTGATAAAAGTTTAACTCGTATAAACTAACATACAATATAATTCAGTTCCATAATCCATCATTTAACAAAACTCAACTTATAAACACAGCTCAGAACCTGGCCAAACAACTTAAGCGAGACTACATCTCAAGCCAACAATTCTTCAAACTACCATTTCACGGAAATTGCGTCCGCGGGATTCGGCACCCATGTGTAATTATTTTCCTATGGCCATTTTACAAAAATTTCGTCCGCGGGACTCGGCACCCATATATAGATGTTTTTGGATTGCCATTTTACGGAAATTTCGTCTGCAGGATCCGGCACCCATGTATAGATATTTTGAATTGCCATTTTACTGAAATTGCGTCCGCAGGATTCGGCACCCATGCGTGATTATTTTCGAATTGCCATTTTACGAAAATTTCATCCGCGAGATTCGGCACCCATGTATTCAAATACTCAACTTGATTATTTTTAATTCACCTAATCATCATGCAGTGTTTACAACAATCAAGACTATCCTCCACCGATAGCCCAAATCAGTTATTTCTAAACAGATAATAAATGCACCAACAGGTAAATTATCGACAATTCTCAAGGTGAGTGATTATTAAATCCAACTCCACAATTCTACTATATAATGAGCCAATTTCATTATTCCCAACTCAATTTCATAATTCCATAACATTCCCAAATCAATTATATAAATTAACTCATAGTAAAAATTAGGGCTTTCTCCTCCTTTTTCTCTACAATGACCCAAAGGTCCCAAATATCCTCAACAACAACAACAACAACAACATCATCATTTTAGGATTCTTATACAATTTGAAACCCTAACACCCAAAATCACCCAACATCAACATTATATCAAAATGACTAAAAATTTATGTCAAAGACCATAAGAATGAGTAGTTATCCTTACCTCAAATTCGAAACTCAAAGGGAGAAGGTGAAGAAAACTCGAAGTGCTCCAAATCAAGAAATTTTTGGATCAAAGTGAAGCCTACGCCAAGCACAACAGTTTTTACAAAGGGACAAAGGTGGGAGATCACTCTAACTAGATCAATACCTAGAGAGAAGTTGGGTTTTAGAGAGAGGTGCTCTCCAATGGTGGTTTTGAAAAGTAAGAGAGAGAAAGGAAATCAAAAAGTGATCCAAAAAGGTGAAACTCGGACTGATATACAAGTCGCCCCACTCGAGCGTGGGAACCCCCGCTCGAGCGTCAGACACAGACTCACGCTCGAGCATCAAAACGCCCGTTCGAGCGTCGGATGCACACTCACAGAAGTTTTGCAGGTGATGGTCCCCGCTCGAGTGTCAAACTCCCCGCTCGAGCGGAGGAACAAAATCAAAGGGTCACGCTTGAGCGTCAAAACTCCTGCTCGAGCGTACGAAGACCTGCGGAGAAAAAATATTGGGAGATGGAAATTTACGCTCGAGCGTCAAAACGCTCGCTCGAGCGGAGAAGCAACAACAAAGGGCCCGCTTGAGCGTGAAGGCCAATTTCTGGGCATCAACTTTTGGTTTCAAAGCACAACCAACCTATTTCAATCCTGTCCAACACAACCCAAGACTCAAATACGAAGAGTAAATGATGGAAATGAGAATGAGACAATAACACATCCATGGAACCGAGTCCAGAATACAATAAATAAAGAGAGGAAAAACCAGGATCGCTATAACCTCCCCCCCTTAAGGAATTTCGTCCCCGAAATTAAGTACAAGTTTTCAAAAACATGTTTTTCTCAATTCTCAACAGTATTACAACTCAACATTCATCAACTTGACCCAATACTGGTCATCCCATCTCTTTTCCAGAGGCATTTCACAGTATACACCAATATGCATTATTAGCATGTTTCCTTTGAAATTTACCAATTTCAACACATATTTCACAATTCCATATCATATTCAATGTTCATGATATAATTCCATTTCTACAGTACATTCAACATATGTAATGTTACCCTAAACTTCCATTTCAAGGCAAGTTTCAAAATACTTCCATAAATCAAAACATATACAATGTTTTACAACTTAAGACATATTTAATGCTCTTAAAGTTCATAAATATTACAAAATCCCAATATATGGTTAAACATTTACAAACAAGTCCGAATATTTCTCACGGACATCCACCTCACGTTCCCAAGTGGCTTCCTCCACTCCGTGATGTTTCCACAAAATTTTTACTAAGGAAATGGTCTTGCCTCACAAGACTTGATCCCGCCTATCCAAGACCCGTACCGGCCTCTCCTCATATGAGGCATCCTCATCAACCTCTAAGTCGGTCCAATCTAGTACATGTGATGGATCCGGCTCATACTTCCGAAGCATACTAACATGAAACACGTCATGCACCCCGGACAACTGTGGCGGTAAAGCTAAGCGGTACGCAACATCTCCAATCCTCTCAAGGATCTCAAAGGGACCGATAAACCGAGGGGACAACTTCCCACTCTTCCCAAACCTCATCAAACCTCACCTAGGTGATATTTTCAGAAAAACATGATCACCCGCCTCAAATGCCAAAGGCCTCCTCTTACGGTCGGCATAACTCTTTTGGCGACTCTAGGCTGTAACAAGCCTCCTATGGATAAGCTCAACTTTCTTCGTTGCTTTCCTCACCAAATCCGGGCCCAACAAAGGTGCATCACCCACCTCGGCCCAACAAACTGGAGACCTACACGGTCAGCCATACAAGGCCTCAAACGGTGCCATACCGATACTCGACTGAAAACTGTTGTTGTAGGCAAACTCTATCAAGGGCAAGTGCCTCTCCCACGACCTACTAAAGTCAAGAACACAACCCGGAAGCATATCCTCAAGGATCTGAATAGTACGCTCAGACTGCTCGTCGGTCTAAGGATGATAAGCCGTGCTAAGGGTCAACCTGGTGCCCAAAACACTCTGTAAACTCTGCCACAACCTAGCAGCAAAACGTGGATCTCTATCTGAGACGATCGACACTGGGACCCCATGCAATCTCACTATGTCCTGAATATACAATTCGGCAAGATGATCTACCAAATTTCTCACGCGCATAGGGATAAAGTGCGCCGACTTAGTCAACAGGTCTACAACCACCCAAATAGCATCACTACCCCACTGAGTCCTCGGAAGACCTATAACGAAGTTCATAGTGACATGCTCCCACTTCCACTCGGCAATAGGCAAGGGTTGCAACAAACCCGCTGACCTCTGATGCTCGGCCTTCACTTGCTGACAAGTAAGGCACCTAGACACAAACGCTGCCACATCCTTCTTCATAGCTCGCCACCAAAATTGGTGACCTAAATCTCGATACATCTTAGTGCCTCCCGGATGCACTGCAAGGCGTGAATGATGAAACTCTTGGAGTACCTCAACTCGGCAAGACTCCGGCACAAACAAGCGGTCTCGGTATCTCACACTCAGGTCGGGATACACCGTCAAACCCTTCTCAGCCTTTCCGCTGAAGATCTTCTCTCAGAGGGATTCTACCTCAAGGTCACCTCCCTGTGCCTCTAACACTCGATTCACAAGTGTGGGTTGCGAACTACAGAAAACAAGACCGCAGCCTCAACGGATTCGCCTAGAAGCAAATCGAACTCGTCAAGTGCACCCAACATCTCCCACTCCTGGATGGCTATACAAGCTACATCGCTAATGGATTTCCTACTAAGGGCATCAACCACAACATTGGTCTTTCCCGAGTGATAGTGCAACTCGAAATCATAGTCCTCAATGAACTCCATACACCTCCTCTGCCTCAAATTCAAGTCTCTCTGTGTAAATAGGTACTTCAAACTCTTATGATCCGAGAATACCTCGAACCTCTCACCATAAAGGTAGTGCCTCCAAATCTTCAAGGCAAAAATTACTGCTGCTAGTTCTAGGTCGTGAGTAGGGTAATTCCTCTCGTGAATCTTCAACTGACGTGAGCCATAGGCTACCATTTTCCCCTCTTGCATCAACACACAACCCAAACCCTCTTGTGAGGCATCACAATAAACCGTATAACCCAAACCTCTCTCCGGAATAATCAAAACCGGAGCGGTGGTCAATCTAACTTTCAACTCTTGGAACGACTTTTCACAAGTCTCACTCCATACAAATTCGACCCCTTTCCGTGTCAATCTAGTCAACGGCGAAGCTAGTCTAGAGAAATCTTTCACAAACCGGTGGTAATACCCCGCTAATCTCAGAAAACTGCGGATCTCAAAAACACTCTTAGGCTGTACCCAATCTTGCAC
The DNA here is from genome assembly GCF_055761805.1 of Camellia sinensis. NCBI lineage: Eukaryota > Viridiplantae > Streptophyta > Magnoliopsida > Ericales > Theaceae > Camellia > Camellia sinensis. Next base: position 116,069,541 of record NC_138964.1, on the reverse strand, counting down.
TACCTCAATCTTGGAAGTATCAACAGACACCCCTTCCCCGGAAACCACATGGCCTAAGAACTTGACCCCTCCTAGCCAAAACTCACACTTCCCAAACTTGGCATACAGCCTATGGGCTCTAAGCAACTCAAGCACCACTCTCAAGTGTTCCTCGTGCTCCTCCTCAAACAGTGAATAAATCAGAATGTCGTTCACGAAAACGACTACAAAACGATCTAAGAATTCCCAGAAGATCCGGTTCATCAAATCCATAAACACTGTAGGTGCATTGGTGAGCCCAAATGGCATCACCAGAAACTCATAGTGGCCATACCGCGTAGGAAATGCTGTCTTCAGAATATCCTCCTCCCTGACCCTCAACTGGTGGTAATCCGATCTCAAGTCTATCTTAGAGAAATAACGGGACCCTTTCAACTGGTCAAACAAATCATCTATACGGGGCATAGGGTATTTATTCTTAACTGTCGCCCGATTCAATTTTTGGTAATCGATACAAAGTCTCAAGGCACCATCTTTCTTTTTAGCAAAGAGGGCCGGTACTCCCCACGACAAAACACTAGGGCGAACAAAACCCTTATCTAACAACTCCTGGAGTTGAATCTTCAACTCACTCAACTCGGCTGGGAAAAAACGATAAGGTGCCATGGAAATCGGTGTCGTACCAGGCACTAAGTCGATGGAGAACTCAATCTCTCGATGAGGTGGTAAGCTAACAAGGTCCTCAGGAAAGACATCTGAATACTCGCAAACCACTCTCGGCAACTCAACCCCGGTCTCATCACACTTACTACCCAAAAGGCTAGCGAGAAGACCACTAAGCTCACTCCGCCCTCGCGAATCATACACCGGTGGCAACACACTACCAACCCGATCCCCCAAGAAATGGAAACAATCCCCGCTCACGGTACATACAGTGACCCTTTGGCAGTAACAATCAATAACTGTCCGGTATGATGATAACCAATCCATACCCAAAATCACATCAAAGCCCGACATAGGCATAACTACAAAAGGAAATGGAAGTCGGCGGTCGGCGACCTCTATATCACAGCCCCGACACCCCTGTTTCAAAATCAACTCACCCCCAACAGGTGATACAACACAAATAGAAGATGCTAACTGTGCCAACTCCAACCCCAAAACAGATGCAAATACAGCAAATATAAAGGAATGAGATGCACCCGTATCAATCAACACATTGGCAACCGAGTTGCAAAACAAAAAGGTACCTCTCACAACAGATAGAGCCGGTTCTAGATCCTGCGCGGTAACAGCATACACACGCCCTGTAGGCCCCTGATCTACCTGCTCACCTCTCGGAGCAAAAGGCTGGTGCACAGACTGAGACGATGAAGCCCCCTGATTGGCCCTCGAGGCCTGAACAGACTGTGCTGGCTGCAAACTCTGCGCTTGTCTCGAACCAAACGCACTGGGTGTACCACCCAACTGTGGGCAGAACCTCTTCAGGTGCCCTGCCTGACCACACTGGTAACAAAAGGATGACCGGTCTCTGCCCTGACTCTGGCTCGGAGGTCGAGTCGAAGATGAAGCTGCTCCCTGACCTCCTCCCCTCTGCGGGCAAGCTGGAGACTTGTGGCCCAGCCCAGCTGACCACACTTGAAACAGGTAAAGTCTCCCTGGCTGCCTCTGCCAGAACCTGAACTTGGCACTGGAAAGGTAAATCTCGATAAAGCGCTTTGGGACTGCTGAGGGTTAGAATTCCTCTGCCTCCTACCATCCCCCTAGCCTTCCTGACTCCTCTTGGAGCCCCTCATCCTCTCCTCCTCCTCCATCATAGTCTCCATATGGGTCGCAGCATCCACAAGACGCCCATACTCCCGGATCATAGATCCCCCAACTCTCATCTTGAGGCCATGCCTCAACTTCCTCTCAAACTCGATGCAACGACGTTCCTCAGACGCCACAAGCTCAGGTGCAAACCTAAATAAGCTAGTAAATGCGGCCTCAAACTCGGCCACTGATAAACTCAGCTGCTTGAGCTGACAAAACTGGTCCCTCCGCTTCTCCCTAACAGCTGGGGCTAAGAACTTCTCCTGGAAAGCATCTACAAAAGCCTCCCATGTACCACCAACACGGCCTCTCATGAACTTCCACCACTGACCCGCATCTCCCTTTAGTTGGAAAGATGCCAAGGTCACCTTCAATGCCCCGTCTTCGATGCCAATCATCTCAAACGTCTTGGTCATCTGTTCTAACCACTCATCAGCCTTAAGTGGCTCCTTGGGATCCCCAACAAACTAATTCGGATTAGACCGGAAGAACTCCCTCTTCAAAAAGGAAGGCCCTGCATCAACAACCTGGGCCTAAACTGGATTCTCAGCGCTGAGAATGCCTATGGATTCCCTCATAGCTCCTGCTATCTCGCGGGATAAGGCACCTATGGCCTGCTGCCCCACTGGCCCGGCCATATTGGCCTGACCAACACCCTCCTGCTGCGCCGAAACTTCATCCGGTATAGGCATCTCCTGCCTCGTAGGCCTATCTCGCCTACCACCACGTCGTCGTCCTGACATCCTAATAAAGGTAATGAAGAACATTAGCACATTCACAAATGTGTAGAAGCTATAACACTCACGTCCTAATGCAATGGACAACTGTAATTCATTCCACGCAAGCACATAATCACATAAGCACCTACGAATTTCATTTCTGGATAATAATAGTCCCGAGGCGTTACTAGAGTTCTGGTTAGAAACAGCATTAATCAAGTGCTTTTCCAACAAGACTCACAGGAACCCAAGGATCCAATCAACATCCTAGAAACTAAATCTCACACTCAAATAGTCACATAAACATGTTATCACATAAGCATATAACACTAAATTTGAGTCTCTAATAAGCAAGACGAACCCATTGTGGTACTAACCACTTCCCGCGTACCCAAAGTATTCGAACCCGGTACGCTCTGATACCAAGTTGTAACGCCCTCAAAAATAAACCCATCATAACATACATTCACGATAAATAGAAGAGATTTCCTATTACAATCATCAGAGTATTCTTACAAAAAGTATTACATGTTGACAATAAAAGTAAATGCCCTATGGGCTTACAACTTTCTAACTCAACACTTGGTTACAAAAAGAAGAGTACTAACTCTACACAAAAGAAGCCCTTGGCTTTATATACATGTAATACAACAAAACGGCAAAAAAGAAATCTGACAGCCTCACGCCTCCTAAGCTACGTCCTTGGAGGTGGCATAACACCTGCACCTGAAAATGATGTCCCATATAGGGTGAGCCAACGCTCAGTAGAGATATGCTAAACATAATATGAGCAATAACTAAAACATTAGCACTTGATAAAATTTTAACTCATATAAACTAACATACAGTACAATTCAGTTCCATAATCCTTCATTTAACAAAACTCAACTTATAAACACGGCTTAGAACCTGGCCAAACAACGTAAGCGAGACTACATCTCAAGCCAACAATACTTTAAACTACCATTTCACGGAAATTGCGTCCGCGGGATTCGGCACCCATGCGTAATTATTTTCCTATGGCCATTTTACGAAAATTTCGTCCGCGGGACTCAGCACCCATATATAGATGTTTTCGGATTGCCATTTTACGAAAATTTCGTCTGCGGGATCCGGCACCCATGTATAGATATTTTGAATTGACATTTTACGAAAATTTTATCTGCGGGATTCGGCACCCATGTATTCAAATACTCAACTTGATTAGTTTTAATTCACCTAATCATCATGCAGTGTCTACAACAATCAAGACTATCCTCCATCGATAGCCCAAAGCAGTTATTTCTAAACAGATAATAAATACACCAACAGGTAAATTATCGACAATTCTCAAGGTGAGTGATTATTAAATCCAACTCCACCATTCTACTACATAATGAGCCAATTTCATTATTCCCAACTCAATTTCATAATTCCATAACATTCCCAAATCAATTATATAAATTAACTCATAGTAAAAATTAGGGCTTTCTCCACATTTTTCTCTACAATGACCCAAAGGTCCCAAATATCCTCAACAACAACAACATCATTTTAGGACCCAAGATACACATTATGAGTCAAAACAACAAAACCCCTCTTTATACAATTTGAAACCCTAACACCCAAAATCACCCAACATCAACATTATATCAAAATGACTAAAAATTTATGTCAATGACCATAAGAATGAGTAGTTATCCCTACCTCAAATTCGAAACTCAAAGGGAGAAGGTGAAGAAAACTCGAAGTGCTCCAAATCAAGAAATTTTCGGATCAAAGTGAAACCCATGCCAAGCACAACACTTTTTACAAAGGGACAAAGGTGGGAGATCACTCTAACTAGATCAATACCTAGAGAGAAGTTGGGTTTTAGAGAGAGGTGCTCTCCAATGGAGGTTTTGAAAAAGTAAGAGAGAGAAAGGAAATCAAAAAGTGATCCAAAAAGGTAAAACTCAGACTGATGTACAAGTCGCCCCGCTCGAGCGTGGGAACCCCCGCTCGAGCGTCAGACACAGACTCACGCTCGAGCGTCAAAACGTCCGCTCGAGCGTCGGATGCACACTCATAGAAGTTTTGCAAGTGATGGTCCCGTTCGAGCGTCAAACTCCCCGCTCGAGCGGAGGAACAAAATCAAAGGGTCATGCTCGAGTGTCAAAACTCCCGCTCGAGCGTACGAAGACCTGCGGAAGAAAAAATACTGGGAGATGGAAATTTACGCTCGAGCGTCAAAATGCCCGCTCGAGTGGAGAAGCAACAACAAAGGGCCCGCTCTAGCGTCAAAAGCCCCGCTCGAGCGTGAAGGCCAAATTCTAGGCATCAACTTTTGGTTTCAAAGCACAACCAACTTGTTTCAAACCTGCCCAACACAACCCAAGACTCAAATACGAAGAGTAAAGGATGGAAATGAGAATGAGACAACAACACATCCACAGAACCGAGTCCGGAATACAATAAATAAAGAGAGGAAAAACCAGAATCGCTATAATCCAATGGTACGCCCCTGAAAGTAATCCAATGGTATGCCCCTGAACCGAGTCCAGAATGCAATATCGTACTGACCGGAGGGGGTAGTCCATTAGTAATCCAATGGTATGCCCTTGAAAGTATTGCATCAGTTTTCTTGTTGCCATGACGAGAGCAATGACGAGTTTTTCCAACGGAAGGTAACATGTTTCAGCGTCAACCATTGCTTTGCTCACATAATAAACTGGCCGTTGCTCCCCAAGTTCATTTTTTAACAGTACGGCGCAGACGGCTCGGTCGGAAACTGCCAGATATAAAATGAGCAGATCACCTGCCGAAGGCGTTGTCAAGAGTGGAACTGAGCGGAGGTAAGTCTTCAAACCGTCCAAAGCGGCTTTGCACTCGGGGGTCCATTCAAAAGCTTTACCCTGCCAAAGGGTATGAAAGAATTGTCAGCAGTGATCTGTGGAACGACTGATGAACCTGTTGAGTGCGGAAGCCATCCCCATCCCCATCCCCATCAACTTTTGAACCTCTTTGACCGACCAAGGAGAACCGAGTTCTAGAATTGCTGTCATTTGCCTCGGGTTGGCTTTAATTCCACGGTGGTTAACAATGTAGCCAAGGAATTTGCCGGATCCGATGCCAAATGCACATTTGGAAGCGTTCAACTTCATTTTGTATTTGCGAAGAATGCCGAATGTCTCTTCCAGATCGGCTAGATGAGTTTGCTCTTCTTTGGACTTGACCACCATATCGTCAATGTATACTTTTATAGTACGGTCGACTTGCTCCTTGAACATGGCAGTGACTAGTCTTTGGTAGGTTGCCTCCTGCATTCTTCAGGATAGGTCACTTCGCGGATTGCCCCAGCATCAAGCAACCAGTCAACTTCTTCAACAACGGCAGCAGTGTGTTCCGTGGCTAACCGCCGGCTTTTCTGAGTAATCGGCTTACATTTGGGATCAACGTTTAAGCAGTGCGGAGACACAGATGGATCCACCCCTGGCATCTCATATGGTGACCATGCAAATACATCAAGGTTGCCGAGTAAGAAGGAAATTAGCTCCTGTCAGTCGACTTTATTCAGGGAAGCGCCGACCATAAAGAACCTGTCAAGATTCCCGTCAATTTTAACTCGATCCAGGGCTGCGGTTGCCTTTTCACTTGGGAGCTGCCTAACGTCGTCGAGGCTCTCTCGATCCGACACCTCAAATTGAATTCACTTCCAGATCTCTTGGTGTCTTTGTGGCAAGAAGATAACATGCTTGCGCCGATTTTTGGGAACCTCAATTTGTTCAATGCCGCGTTTAGTTGAAAAACAAAGTAATTGATGATAGGTGCTTGGCACGGCCTACATGGTATGCAGCCAAGTTCATCCCATGATGAGATTATACGGTGAAGGAAGCTTGACAACCAAAAATTCTACATCCACTGATCGGGAGCCTACCCAAACTGGTAGTGTGATTTTGCCTAACGGATAATGAGCTGGAGACAGGTCTGACTCAGTGAAGCCGAGTTTGATGAAGTTCTTATAGTACATAACTTCCGAAGTACTCCCCTGGTCAATGAGAACACGTTCAACAGTGAATCGGTTTACGCGTAGTTCGATGACCAAGGGATCAATGTAATATTCGTAGCTTCATGGAAAGTAATACTCGTAGCTTCATGGGGCCGTTTTGCTGGTGTGATTTGCTTTTGGGGGTTAGGATGCGACTGAATTGTATGTACCGCGGATGTCGTCGGCAAGCTGTATATCATATGGATTACACTGAGCGGAGGTGAATCCTGCCGTAAAGCAACTGTTTTGGTTGAGTTGTTCTTTTAGACGTGTTGCTTAAGCCGACTGTCTTGTACCAACTCCTCAAGGTGATTCTTCAACGCATAACAACTGTCAGTATCATGACCGTGGTCTTTATGATATTCTCACCGCTTATCTCGTCTCCTCGTGTCGGGAGGTCCCACCATCTTGGATGGCCATTTGAAGAACTGAAGGTGTTGAACTTTAGACATAACCGTGCTGATCGACTCCGACAACTCTGTATATTTCTTGTCCGCGCGCCTTATACGCCTGCTATCCACTTGCAGTTGTTCATTAGCTCGGTGTGAACATTGGTCATTTGATCGGCGCGAATCACGTCTTTTGTCTCGTTTAGCCCAATTCCATGGTTCAAGGCTTCGTGATGGTACAGAATTTATCGGCTGAATGATTTCAGATGGGGCCGTCTTATTGGCCTTGTGCCCGGCTTTGACCCGTACAGTGTCATCTTCCACTTTGCAGTATTCCTTGACTTTCTTTATCAATGACCAGACTGTTTTGGGGGGCCTTCTGGTCAAGGAGCTGAGGAGGGCACTATTAGGATGCAATCCCATTTTAAAGGCAGTGATGGTCATGGAGTCATTGCAGGCATCATCTAGTGGATTAAAGCATTCCCAATAGCGCGCCGAATACGCACGTAGGGTTTCTCCTGGTTGGATTTGCATTGCCTAGAGAGAATCGCCCTGCTTCGGTTGGACCTCACTGGTGATGAACCTTGCAGTGAAGGATTTTTGGAGTTGATGGAAGCTCTTAATCGATGCCGATTCCAGTTTGTAATACCATCTAACGGCTAATGGTCCCAAATTGCTTGGAAATATTCGACACATGAGGGCCTCATCGTCTGCATGAAGCATCATGGCTTGCTTATAATGACGAATGTGATCAGTGGGGTCCGATTTTCCATCGTATAAGGTGAACAATGGAGCTTTGAACTTTTTGGGTAGCACTGCCCTTGCGATCCATCGTACAAAGGGGTCATGTTGATCTTCTTCGTCTGAATCATTTCTTTTTCGCTTTTCTGTGCACACGAACTTCCTTCGGAAGAACTGGAGACTTCGACTCATCCCCTCTTTTTGGATTCTGGGGATGATGAGTCAGAATCACTGCCATTATCATGTCTTCGAATTCAAGGTCGTCAACCATTCTTTCTCAGAGGCTGTCCTGGATCTTGGCGCACGGCCTGTTGGGATTTTGCCACCTCCAAGGCCAAATCTTGTCGAAGGCGCTCGTTCTCAGCCATCATGTTTTCCAACCTCTGTTCATTTTGCTTCGCCTGATCCATAATCGCTTGCATTGTCTCATGTGCTGATGTCGAGGGTGAGGTCTGGGCAACTGAATCGAAGTACAAGGCCCTTTCGTGCGGCAATGTTCTCTGGCCCAAGCATGTTGCTTGAAGTGGTATCATCTCGTGGCGTAAGGTCGTCAGCGACGACCGGAGGATCTTCCGTCACGCCTGCCATGGATGTGCTGGAGAATTCTCACAGACCGCGCCAATTGTGGAGAAGTGGTTTGGAAATACTCTCTGGATCCTGTAGGACGCTCTTGATCCTCAGCTAGTCACCTGAAAAGCAATGAACACTCAGGTCGGGGGTGTCGGAATTAGTACCCTGACGGATAAGTCAGTGTATACTCTCTTAGTTGCTTGTATCTCAAGTTAATTTTACTTGTTCTCACATACCTTTCTTTGGCTGATACTTCTCTATTTATATTTTTCCTTTGGGCCTGAGGGTCAAGTCCACCCTTAATCCATTGCACGTTTATGTATTCGGCTTTTGTTCAACTGATTCTACGGTTGATTAATATATTCGGCTTTGGGATTGTCTAGGATGAAGCCAAATACAAATTTCGTCATTGACTGTCCTCGTACCTTTATTCGGCTTTATTGCCCCCATAATATCCGGCTCCCACAATGGGAAATGAGGATGATATTCCTCTCTTACTCTCATTTCATATTCACATGCATATCACATGATTGGATTCTTTCAAAGACTAAACAATGAAGTAACAGAATGGGCAAATTAACACTTGACCGGAAGTGCAGGTGGTTGACTATCACGATTTTATGTGTAGGGATCGAAGTGAGATTTGACCAAAAGTGTAGAGGATTGACTGTCACGATTTTCATATGGAGAAACCAAAGTAGAATTTGATGCAAAGTGTATTTACCATAAAATTAGAATTATAATGCGATCTGAATCATTTTCCAACTAAAATTATAGAATCATAAAATTCTACGATTCACCTGAAAATGCTTAAAATTGCTTTTGAGTTCTTTTTTTTTTTTTCTTCTTATTTTTAAAAATCTTCATTGAATTTTTTTTATTCAATCTATTTATATATTTTTAAAATTTTAGATATAAATAATCTAAATATATAACTAAAAAAAATAAAAGATTCATGAATAAATCTGCCAAAAAAAATTCATTAAATAAAAAACAGAAAATAAAAATTTTATTAATTAAAGTTTAAAAAATACCAAAGAAACTAAAGAAAAAAACCCAGTTATCAGATCTGCCAAACCCGAGAACGAAAACCCATCTTCAAGCCCAAAAGAAGAACATCTTTATTGCCCAAAAATGAAAGGGTTAATTATAAATACACTCTTATAAGTTTGTTTAAAGGATTAATTACTCTTTGTAATTTGAAAAATTATAAATATACATTTATCAGAATTTTTTATTTGACATAATTAACTAAACAATTGAAATTCCTAAATGCTCTCCTACATAATAATAAAATTTCTTGAAATATTAATTAAAATAAATTTCTGACATTACTAAAAACTATTAGTTGACTTGATAATTTATTAATAAAAGGAAGGGTGAAATATAATTTTTAAAACTATATGGAGCAAGTTGTATTTTAAGTAAATTTGATGAGTGTATTTATAATTTAGGATAAATTATACTGCCACCCCTTGAGGTTTGTCTTCAATACATCCTCCTCATATTTTGATGAGTGTCTTTAATACATCCTCCTCATACCTTCTCATATTTTGAAAATTACATCCTCCTCCTTAATATTTAAACTTCTATTACAATTTAATCCTTTTGTTAGTCAACCATTAAGTCAACTAACGAAAAAAACTAATATAAGAAATTAATTTTTTAAAATGTCTATTTTACCCTTGTTTGCATAAATAAAATTGACAAACAATTTATCGTTTAGAAAAATTTTATATGCCCCAGTCGTGGTATTTGGTTATGACTTAGGCCTCATTTGGCAGTATAATTTTTTAGTCTAAAAGTCAAAAATTCACTAAAAAAATCAAAAAGCCAACAACTTATACCAAAAAATCAAAGATTCAATTTTTTTTTTTATTTTTTGCACATCTTTTCGTAAAAAACTAAAAAGTCATCCCAAACATACTCAGTGTGTTTGGTTTCAGTTTTGAAAATTGGGTTTTTTGAAAATTGTGTTTTTTATTTTTGGTATTTTGTTTGTTTTTAGTGAATATTTTTTAAAGTTTAGGTAATTTTTTTTTTAATTTTTTAACATGCACCTTACTTAGATGTATCTAAATAGTAATATTTTTTGAAACATATTTTAAACAATTAATAAATACACAAAAATACAACAAAATATATACTAAATTTGTGTATTTTTTATATATTTTTTGGTATTTAGGGTATTTTTTAAAGATTTTTTTCACAAATATTATACTTTTTAAATATATTTATATTAGGTATGTTTAAATTTTTTTAAAAAAAAATCCTTAAAATATTTAAAAAATTCATTGAAAGCATTAAAATACAAAAAATAAAAAAGTATAATTTTCTGAAAACCAAAACCAAACAAGTTAACTAGTTATTTTATACATCATATTTTAACCAAAAAATTAAAAAGTTATTAAAAAAATTTATTCGCAAACGAGGCCTAACTATTGATTATAACATTATTTTGATTATGATTGAAAATGTATTTGACTATATCTTATGCGATATTTGGTTATAACTTTTTTTTTAGTTATGATTAAAAATGATCTAATTATAATATTTGTGACAATTAATATCACAAAAGTTTGTGTACCATAACATTACCTTGATATTTAATAATATAATAATATATGTATGAAATGAATTTATGTAATTCTTTGTTGATTTTCTTTGCTTGTCTAATAGTTTTTTTTTAAAGTTTTCTTTTAATAAGAGTAAAATAGACATTTAAAAAAATTAATTTTTATATTAATTTTTTTTGTTGGTTGACTTAATAGTTGACCAACAGAAACGTGAAATTATAATAAAAATTTAAACTTAATTTTTATTTTTTATTTTTTATTTTCGAAATGTGAAAGAGCTACTTGTAACCTCGGTGTATAATTTATCCAAAATAAAAATAATTGAACGGTGCTCACGTAGGGGTGCAACTCGGGCGAGTTCGGTCGGATTGGGAGATTGTCCAAGTCTAGCCTAAGTTGTGCTGAGATTTGCTCAGGCCCGAATTGTAATTCGAGATTGCTTGCCCAAGCCTGACCCAAATTAAACTTGAATTGCCCGAACTGTAAATGAATTTTAGTTTAGTTAGTTAGTTAGTTAGTTTTTTTTTTTAACCTACATTATTAAATTATTAAAATATGACTCTATTTACAATTTTTTTATTTTTTTAATAAAAAATCATTAATACCATCAAAATAAATAATTTATGTAATGTAAGAGATATACCGTTATAGTAGTCTTTACAAGTTATGAGTGAAAATAAAAAATTAAAATTTTATATTATTTGTATATATAATATATATTCAATATGATTTAATAATCTAAATTACTTTAATATCATGTAATGACTAATAATTTATATGTATATTTAGTATTTTTTATATATCTAAATATGTATAATTCAGGCTTTAGGTTGCTAGGGTTGTTTGACATATTTGCCCAAGCCTGTCCAAATTTAATTCGGACCTCTGAATTTTTGCCTAAACTCGTACCGAATTTGAAAATATCTTATCCAAATCCTAAAAGAATTCAGGCTGGATTCGGGTTGCTCGGGTTAAACCTGCCCAAGTTGCACTCTTATGCTCACGCTCCGGGAAAATTATTTACTGTGTTTAGTTCTAATTTTTTAAATTTATTTTTTTGAAAATTGAATTTTTTTATTTTTCGTAGTTTTTTAATTTTTAGTGAATATTTTTAAAATTTTAAATAAATTTTTTATATATTTTTAGATGCGCCTTACTTTTATATATCTAAAAAGTAAAATATTAGTAAAAAATCAATAAATATATAAAAATACAAGAAATGCACTAATTTTTCATATTTTTTTTTTGTAAAAAATTCACAAATATTATATTTTTGAAGTATATTTATATTAGATATATATATATATATATAAATTAAAATATATATATATATATATAAATTAAAAGAAATTCAATAAAAATTAAAAAAAGCAGGGAAAATAAAAAAATTTAATTTTTTAAAAAGTAAATTATGAATTAGAAAACCAAGCAAGGTAATTAGTTAATCTTAGACGATGTCTCACATCAAACACAATTAATCATATCTTTTCATATTTTTCGATCACTCAACATATATTTGGGACTTTACTATTTTAGAAAGATAGTTAAAAGACGACTTTTTGATTTTTTTTAATTTTTTGACCTTTTTTTTAATCAAAAAAGATATGGGTTAAAAGCTTGGGAAGTGGGAATTAAGATCCTCTTCAGCCACTCTCTACTATCCTCCTTCTTTGCAATGGTCCAGATTCACCCAAGGAAAGATCCAACGATTCAAATCACTTTATTAAAAAATAAAAAAATTAAATTAATTTTTTTAATAAAGTGATCTGAACCGTTAAATTTTATGTGGTGTTTTGAGAAATTGGTAAAAAGTTAATTTTTTGACTTTTTAATTTTTTTTGGCGACTTTTTGGCAAAAAGCTTGTTTGTTTTGGATAAAAAAAAAATTGACTTTTTTTATTAAAAAAAGTTAAAAAGTCAAAGAACTAACTTTTTATCATTATTCCCAAAAAACCCCTATACAGAGTGATCTGAACTAGGGGTGGACGCGGGTCGGATGCGGCCATGGAACCTTCAATCCGCTATCTGTCCGCCAGATTGGCGGATTGGAGAAAATCAATCCGCATCCGTCCGCCAATCCGGCGGATGTGGATTGAGCGAATTGGCGGTTTGGTGGATGGATGCGAATCGGTTTGGCGGTTTAAAGTTTTATAAATTTTCAACATAATTCAACTTGTGCACTTCTTCCAAAAAAAAAAAAAATGAAGAAAGTATTACAGTTAATGACTTAAAAAAATATTACAATCACTGCATGTCTCATCCAAAGCAAGAAAGTTTGAAACTTTAAAATATCACAATTACTGCATGTCTTATCCACATACTACAATCACAACATGTATCATCTACATAAAGTATTACAATCTGTGGTTCTTCAAATATAAAAACAATTCAAACCACAAAAATCATGAACAAAGCAGTTGTAGAGATTGTATGTCTCTGTATTTTACATCTATATCTGTTTTTAAAAACAAAAACTAATTAGCATATATCATATTTTCTATTTATTATTTTTAGAGATAGATTTAAAAACCAAAAAATATAGATAAATAATATGTTTATTTTTTTCAATTCAAAAAAGATATTCAAGTTGAAAAAAAATTTTCAACAGAAAAGTTAAACTTTTTTTTAATTGAAAACACAAACAGAATATTTAAACAAATTGAAAACACAAAGTCTTATAAATTATTAGGGGTGTTCGCAGTTTCGCAGTTCGGTTGCGATCAAAGAAATCTCAAATCCACCATCTGTCAGTTAAATTAACGAATTAAAAAAAATCAATCCGTAATCATCCACTCATCATCATGCATCTGTCCAATATATAACGGATCAATTTAATTCGATCAATTCTAACCAATCATATATCCGCTGCTCACCCTAACCTGAACCGTTGCAAGGAGGTTGTTGGAGGGGATCTCAATTCGGGAAGTGGACCCACTCCCCCAAAATAGGCAAAAGACCAAACAATGACTTCTCCCGGCTCCCATACCCGACCAAACCGAGACGATCTGCGACACAGCCATTACAGGTTCCTCCCAAGTCTCTCTCTCTTCTCCGATTTATTCTCTTCCTTCTCCGATCAACTCCCTCACTCCCATAAACAACCCTGAAATTCTATTTCTTGCAGTCTTTCTAATTTGATTTGATTTGTTTATATATTTGTTTTTTCATTTTCAGGGAAGGTGTGATAGTAATTCCATTTCAGTGCAAAGGTAAGGAAGATTTTCTGATTATAAGCAACTTTGTATTATTGTTGTTATTATTCTGTGGTTTTCTGCACATTATGCAAAAGTAAATATTGTTCAGTGATAGCAATTTGTGCTTCATTCTGCAAAGGTGTTGAGATTAATACATATCACTGTGACTGTGTTTGGTTTATGGATTTGAAAAGGGAAAGGGAAAAAAGTGTGTGAAATTCCCTTTCAAAATCCCTCACCAAATCATGAACCAAACACAGCCCAACATGAATGAAAAAGCACCCTCATGGACCCATCAAAATATACTAGGTAAAAACTTAATACATATTTACGTGGTTCGGCACAAATATGCTAATGTTCTTGACATTTAAATTTACTATAATAGGTAAAAAAATACAAATATGTGACCAAAAACACCCAAAAATCTGATATCAAAACCTGAATTTTGAAACAATCCATGTTTCCCCTGGTAACCAAGCCCTAAAACAAATCTGCTTCCCTACTTGCACACAGTGTCCTCGGTATTTTTTCGTCTCCCCTACATCTATCTATACAAATCCTCTCAATCTCACACCTTTGGGATGATTTAAATATGTATACTTTTTGACTTTTAACGAAAAGATATACAGAAAAGTAAGAAGTGATGTGACTAATAAGTGCACTTATCTAAATAAGTCTACTTATTTAGTTTATGCCAAATAGTGCCTACTCTAGTTCCCTATTTATAGACATATCAAAGAAGTCTGTCTCATACAATTATTGAAACCCTACACATAATGAATTACTAGTAGATTATGAACTGCACACTTCAACCCAAATATATGTAAAAATCAATAATTGTATGGGTTTGTAGAATACAACACACACTTAACAATCTCTACTTTGGCTTGAATTTTGCAAACCGCTCAAAGATAACTAGTGTTGACCTCCTTGCCAATTGGCCACACTCAAACAACATGATCCACACCTCCACATCGAGATGCCTTGGGAATTTCACGACTTTGCCGATTGTTGTGGCTCCACCTCTCCTTCTACATGTGCACAACCAGCGACATCATTCCAAGTAACCAAATCTAGAATGAAAGAGATACACATCATCACATTTTGTGAACCTTCTAAAGTTTTCTTGTGAACATCCAACAACTATTTGTTGTTGTTGAATCTTGCTATAATCTTGCACAATAGTCACCTGCGCACATGTACTCCAATATCCCTTTTGCGTATCCCTACACTCATATGCATCCGCAACAGCCTACTCATCGTGTTCACGCATACACTTGACCTTCGTTGTCATTTACCTATATTACTTGTATGATGTTTGAAGTAGTTCCACCTATTACAACACTTCACATAAGTTTGTATAAGTTTCCAATCATCTGTCCAATCAAGAAAACACCAATTTATTGACTCCACCTATTACTAAAACCAAAGGTGTATCCATTGATAACTGGACTTTTGTCAATTGTACTAGATTGCTCTTGATCACTCTTGATTTGACCGTAGTGATCACCTATGGTCAAACTTGATCGCCCTTGATCAATCTTGATCTCCATTGAATTTGTACAGTGTTGTCCATTCGGAATATGAAAATTCGAAACCCATCGATGAATGCGCAATGCTTGAAAATCCTAAGAACCACTTCCTTCTTTAATCCTTCTGTTATATATACATCAATATAGTAAAAGAATTCTGAATCATTGATTTTGTACTTGTGTCACACTGGATCCCAACCTTGGCAAATTTAAGTCGATGTGACCTTTTTCTTCTCTATTGAACACAAAAGGCAAAATTGTAAACAAGTCCTTCACTATTTGCACACAGGTTGCAAGAAACAGTGCTGACAACCCCTGCATCAAGCGACTGTCTTGGTTTACACGTTATAGTTGAGTCCTCCATGCAAACTGTTTTCAATCTCCGACCCTTCATTGGATGTTTAATTTTTTATTTATTTTTTCAATGTAATTAAATTCCATAATTTTTTTTTTCCTATGCAAATCAATTTTTTTTTTTTATCCATTCGAACAATATCAAAAAAGTTTCTTGTTCTTTGAATCTTCCCATGGCTTTAGATTGGCTACCATGGCTTTGATACTACTTGTTGAGATTATTACATCCCATGAACATGAATGCAAGCACACTCATGCCTACACCAAAGAGAAAAATACAGAGACTTATGTGGTTTGCACAACTTGCTTATGTTCATGAGTGAGAGAGATAAATTCACTATAATATGTAGAGAGCACAAATATGAGGCAGAAAATTTCAAAAACCCCACTCCAATAACTGAGTCCTGAAACAATCTATGTTTTCTGGTTAAAGGGTAACTAAGCTTTAAAGCAAACCCTCTTCCCTACTCATTACTGGATCTTTGTTATTTTTTCGTCCCATGCATTTTTGCAAACCCTCTCAATCTTGCTCCTAGTTACCTCAAGTTCTCTTTTTATTGGTAAATTAAAGAAATCTTAGTCTCATACAATTATTAAAACCTACACATAATGGCCTTGTTTGTTATAGCTTTTTTTTAGGCTAAAAACTGATAATTAGAAATTATAAGTTAAAAGCACCCCTTCCTCAACTTCTAAATAATCTTTTAAGCTATTTTTGCCTAATAAGTTATAAGCAGAAGCTGCACCAAACAGTTTGGTATAGACTCCCAAATTAAAATAAGCTATAATCAGCTAATAGAAGCTGCAACAAACAGCCCCAATGAATTCCTGGTGGATTCCTAACTCCACACCCCAACCCAAGTACATGTAAAAATCAATAATTGTATGGGTCTCACATAACACAATACACACACCTAACAAAAGGTATATATTTCCATGGTTTGGCATAAACTTGTGTGCATCCATAGGTGAGAGAGCAAAATTCACTATACCATGTAAAGAGTACAAACATAAGATGAAAACACTTAAAAACCTGACACCAATATCTGAATCCTAAAACAATCCTTGTTTCCTCGCTCAAAGGTAACAAAGCCCTAACACAAACCCACTTCCCTGATTATTCCCAGTGCCATGGAATTTTTTTTTGGTCTCCCCATAATCTCAACAAACCCCCTCAATCCCACATTTAGAATTCCCTCAAGTTCCCTATTTATAGGTGAACCAAAGAAATCCTACATCTATTAAAATTCTATACATAATGAATTCTCAGTAGATTCCAAACTCCACACCCTTACCCAAATACGTGTAAAAATCAATTAGTTTATCCTGTAGAACACAAGACATGCACCCAACAAAAGGTACATATTTACATGGTTCGACGCAAACTTGTCAACGCCTATATGTGAGATATATTCAATATGTAGAGAGTACAAATATAAGACCAAAAACACTTAAAAACCCAACACCAATGCTCGAGTTATGAAACAGTTCCTATTTCCTCACTTAAGGGTAACTGAGCCCTAAAACAAACTTGCTTCCCTACTCATACCCGGTGTCTTAGTATTTTTCCATCTCCCTTGCATCTCTATAAACCCTCTCAATCTCACTCTTAAAATTCCCTCAAGTTCCCCATTTATAGGCAAACTAAAGAAATTCTAATACCATACAATTATTAAAACTATATTCATAACGAATTCCTAGTGGATTCTAGACTCCACACCCCAACCCAAAAACATTTAAAATCAATAATTGTATGGGGTCCCGTAGAATAGAAGATATGCACCCAACGAAAGGTACATATTATGTCACGTTTATGCTGTCATTAAATGAATGAATTCCGTAATCTCAGTTCAAAATTTGCATGTTAGTTTACATCATTTTCTTGGCATCTGTTACAGTATAAAAATGTTCTATGGTCTTGATAATATTTATGCATTTAGTTGATAGTAACATGGGCCTTGGTTGATCTCTCGTTGCTCTTTGTTTTCTGCTTATTGATTTTCTATCCTTTTTCCCCCTCTTCTGTTGCAGGTATAAAATATCAGTTTGCCTATACCTGAAGAAGACTAATATGGCTAGTACAGCTTGTTTTATGATTGTTAGCAGGAATGACATTCCTATATATGAAGCTGAAGTTGGTGCTGCAGTCAAAGTATGATTTCTTCATCATTTCTACATTATATGAGTCAATATGATTGTGAGTTTAATTATTTATGGAGTTTAATTTGTTGGAAACACAAAACTTGAAGCGAAATTTTTTGTTAGGCATTTCATTCATTCATCTTGTATGGTGTTACAATAAATAACGTTGTGTTTGGTTGGGGGATTGGGGGAGAGATTTGGAAAGAGAAAGGGAAAGGGAAAAGGTGTGTGAAACTAGGTGAATTGTAAGTATATTTTATTCACATTTCAACTACCTTTTCCATTTTCCTTTCCAAATCTCTCTTCAAATCCCCTAACCAAACACAACATAAGTGATCAATGCTTTTCTAGTTTGAAATAATCGAGAATTTACCTTTGTTGACTTCCTTTTATGGCATGCATGCTTCATCCTATCTATATATGTTTTTTGGCTTCTCTCTTCTAAATATGCTCACCGATAGTCGATTTGTACCTTTGACAAAGGATATGCCACATTGGATTGCCAATGTCGAAACTTGCTTGTGGAGAAACAAACCTTTGTGGATGGCTAACCAGTCTTGGGGGGGTTTCCCATAAACATCCATTTCCGAAGAACTTTGCGATTATGCTTGAGTGTCTTTATATTTTAGAGAGCAGTGTCTCACACTCAGGCTGCTCAATATTAGCTCTCTGCCGGTACCTGCATGCCCTTATTGGAACATGGTCATACTAA
Source organism: Camellia sinensis (assembly GCF_055761805.1). Taxonomy (NCBI): domain Eukaryota; kingdom Viridiplantae; phylum Streptophyta; class Magnoliopsida; order Ericales; family Theaceae; genus Camellia; species Camellia sinensis. The sequence continues at coordinate 116,050,815 of NC_138964.1, read as the reverse complement.
TTTATGAAACATATATATACTGTGGTAAGAATAAAGTTTTGAAAATTTAGAACTGTTTGGGGTTAGAGGGGCTTTATGAGATACAAAGTTTACTTTTTTTTTCTTAGTACTGACTTGCAGTGGAAACATTTTAATTATCTTGCAGTTACTAGTTCCACATATATGGTTAATTAACCCTTGAAATTTCAAATTTTCAAAAAAAATATTGAGTGTACCGATGACACCATCCTACATGGCATCACTAGCCAATAAAAAATCTTAAATAGGATTAGGTAGACCAGGCTTGTCTCCCCTTTACCCAACCATGTAGTCTCCACTACTGCAATTTGAGAACTCTCACTGGTTGATGATACCTCCATGTGGTGTTACTATTGTAACCAATATTTACTCCAATTTCCCAGTCTTCTCCAAACATTTTGTCAAAACGTGTAGTCACGCTTATTTTCATCTAACTTAATACATGATAGAAATGCTTATGAATGACAATAGTTCGTAAACCTATGAATTGCAGAGGGGGAGTGTGATGTTTGATTCTTCTATCTCACTCTGAAACCATTTGCATGCACATATGCCAATAGTTGTAAAAAAATATATATATAATAATAATTATTTCGTGGTCAATTATTTGTTGATTGTAGAATATCTCCAATATCATCAAGTTTTAGTGTTTCTTTCGCTCTCTCTAGATAAACTTTCCAGAAAGCTGTTTCTCGTTTAATAACACTCTTAACACATGAACATTGTGTTAGAAGGAAGAAGCTGCACACCAGCACCAGTTCATATTACATGCAGCACTGGATATTGTCCAGGACCTTGCATGGACAACAAGTGCTATGTGAGATTCCATCATACTGATTATCTTTGTGTGTGTGTGTGTGTGTGTGTGTTTCTCTCTCTCGTTTAAATTTGAATGAATGCAAAGAAAGTGTGTTCAAATGTGTATATATATATTTTTTTGGAGAACTTACGTATAGGTCTTAATCGGTGGACTTATTGTCCAATAGGTCTTGTGATAATTAACGGTAATTTTCTTTAAACACTATTAAAAAACGTTACTAATTGTTAATTTTCAGTGATGGTTTGAAAATTTTGTCACAAGAAAGTCATTAATTATAAGTTTTAGCGGCAGTTTAAAAAAATCGTTACCAAAAAAGTCGCTAATTTTCAGCTTTGAGCGATAATTTGAAAAATTCGTCACAGAAAAATGTCACGAATTGCAAGTTTTAGTAACAATTTATAAAAATCGCGACAAAATAAAGTTACGAATTGTCATTTTTTAGCAACATATGCAAAAAATGTCACACAAAATTACTTTTAGCAACAATTTTAATAGGACTAATTTTCAATTGGATTTAAAGGGAATTAAGTCTAACTATTAGGACCTATTGGTAGTTTACCCTGTTTTCTTTTGCAGTGGTGGATTTTTCTGTTATAATTCTTACTTTCATTGTCTTACCGCCTTTTATATTTCCCTGTATATCCAGGTTCTTGAAAGCAGTTGACCGATTCAATGATTTGGTGGTGTCAGTATATGTTACTGCTGGTCATATCCTACATATTTTCTGATTGATTCCTTATTTCAACAATCAGTTTGTGTCAGTATAACATTCTTGAGTCTATTTTGTAAACTTCAATCTTTATATGATATTTAATTTTTATATGTTTATATCAATTAGAGTTTATTTTTTTTTTGATAACTCGGTATTTGGCCAAATGGACCGATTAATCCGGGGGACCAATCTCACCGTTCACTAGTGAGGGGCCCAATTAAAGTTGGGACAAAGCCCCCGTATGGACTAGTCCCGAGAAATTGTTTACATCTAGAAGGTTTCGAACCTAAAGGCATGGAGGGAGCACACCCCATGCCCCATGCCCCCATGCCTTGACCACCAGGGTTTATAATTTGAAAGATGCCACTACCACATCATTTTGTATGTGTAATTTTTTGTTTGCTTATCATTTTCCTATCAATTATTTTCAATTTAACATTGTGTTTAGCATATTATTGTCATTTTGTTTTTAGGAAATTACCCAGTCACTGGTCCGTGTTAATGAAAGGTGTTGTGGGGGGTTTTGGGGAGGGGGGAGTCCACCCTTTTCATAATTTGCGCAAAGTGTCTGGTTTCAAAGTCTTCATTTCTTATCTTTGCATAATTTGTGCAAAGTAGCTGATCTCAAACCCTAAGCCTATATTTTCCTGTTAGGTAGCCTGAGCTTTTATGATTGCATTAAGCAATGCCTCTGTGGTTTTGCTTTTTAGTAATTTGATTAATAAATATAGAACTTATTTTTAAAGTTATGTGCAAGCTTTATTTATTTGTTTTCTTTAACAAATCATGTCATACATACACGACTTATGCTACTTCATGACTCTCGTAATGATGATGGAATCAAGAGCTTCTTTCAAGAGGTCCATGAGCTGTATATAAAGGTAAGTTTGTATGTTTAAATTTTTTAGAGCAGTCTTTTTCATACAAAAAAATCGTTATACATTTTTACTTATTCTAAGTTGTGTGCTGATTTGGCCTAGTATATACTGTTTCATGTTTTAATTTTTCTCTCTCTATGGATTATGAGATCTGTCTACCAAAACAGTGGGTTCTGCTGAAATGATGTATCTAGTTAGATGAACAACCATTCTATGACCTTTAGTTAAGGAAATCCACGTAGCAAAAAATATTTGAAATTATGGAAATTCGGTTATTGGGAAAATTTGTGGCATCACACAACCTCTAAAGCTAGCTATGCTTTTGTGGTACAGAAGGTGTGGCTAATTATGGAACATGTAGAAGTGTGAATATCGCCTACTAAATTGCTGCGTGAACAAATTTTAATAGAAGAAAATATCAAAACTAGCATGTTTTCCATGATAAACATGGTGTGGTAACCAGAACAAAATGAGGGAGAGTAGCTCAGATGGTTTGGTTATGCACAACAAACAACATTGATGGTGTAGATTTAACATGAAAGGAGATGGTGTCTTGGGACTAAAGGAAGGTGAAGATTTAAGTGTATCAATGTAGAGTACGAAAGGAGATGGTGTCTTGGGATTAAAAGAAGGATCTCACTCTCCTTTGAATGTTGAATAAGAACTTTTTGGAGTTTATCCGAAGTAGTTGGAATCATAGTTATCAAAATAAGAATTGTAATGTGAATTGAAATCCTAATTTTGAGAATTATGGGTTGAATCAAATCAAGAATTGTAAGATTCGGCACAAATTATAAATAATAATAATAATATTGCACAATCATATTATGAAAAAATAAATACATAAATAATTTTGAGACTTGTTTTGCAATGGTTCTTATATAATGACATGATTACACCATCTAGTTGAGAAGTGATGTGAGTCAAAATTCCACCAACCATAGAATTATTTAAACTATAATTTATTATCTCTTGCATCCAAAAAATAAATCTAGAAACCCTAGATACAGTAGAATAAGAAAAAAAGTACGTAAGAACCCCTTATTTTAAAATCTAAAACACTTTAAAAGTGTGTATATTTAGTGTGAAAAAAAAAAAAAAAAAACTAAAAATTAAAGAAACAGTTGTGGAACTATTGTGTCTGATTGACCTGACTCGTGTCATATTAGAGTGCTAGTTAGTTTAGCCTTAAACTTCCATTGAAGATGTATTTTGACATTTTGTTTGAAGAAAAAGTTAAAAACATGTTGGTTTTGACTAGATCTGAATGTATCCTGTTAAACACTACATTCACCAAAACAACAGAAAATTATGCATAGATATTGGTTATTGTCATATTACACACTCTTAGAAGTTGTATTATGATATTTTTACCAAAAAAATAGGTAAAAAGAAGTGAGAATCTATCAGACCCAGTACTTTCAAGAATTGCATGAATTGTAAAATGTAAATTGAATCGTGAATCTAATCATGAAGTATGATTCACCATCAATGCTATACCAAAATAAAGTCACCCAAGATGCGTATCAATCTGTGCATGAATCATGAATCGAATAGTTAATCGTAATATTGTGATTATAGAGGTTAAAATTCCAAATTTTCTTAGGAGAGTTGGCAGGAATTTGCGTTGGCCATTCTCTAATAAGTTAAGGCTCTCCAGATTTGATAAGAAATGGGAAAAGGAATGGAAAATGCTCAAGAATGCTTAAAAATAGATTCATTTGCAAAGCAATCTTGAGCATTTATGTTTCCTTTCCCTACTTACCTCTGTAGTTGTCTTTTAAACATTCTGAAATCTGAAGCTAATATCTTGTGAAGACTTGCTCTACTACTCCAGTACCATCATTGATTCTTCTTTTCCAAATCAAAACCATATATTTTCTCTCTGTCACCAAAATGGTACTCTCCAAATCTCTGTTACTTGAAACACATATCGTTCCAAACAAGAATGAAACAAGCCACATGCTATAAAATGTGATACAATCAGAGTAGAATTGTATGGGACGCATTATTAGAAGTTATATGTGCAATTTTCTTTTAACAATTAGATATTCAATAAAATATGGTCTATTGTAGAAGCATTATGATCCATTTTTTGCATTTTGTCCTATCAAAACTCTACTCTTTCTTGATTGTAGTTCATTAACCATATTTGATATTTTTTTTTTCTCTGAAGGAAAGTGACAAACACGAAACATTAATTAAAACTTGTGTATCAAATTATAAACATGCATATTAAAACTTAAATCACTAGGTATTATCGTTTTCTAGTGACACTGCTCTAGATATTCATGAACACATTTGTATTAAATATTTCTGCTAGCATTCCTTGTAAACTCTGTTGGCTCTGTACAAGGTTTTTCAAGCCCTCCAAAGATGTGCTTGAACATCCTCGTCATCTCCTTGCTTGCATGGAGAAAATAGAGATCAACTTATTTTGAGCCGACGACGAGTGCCTGATCGAATTGATTTGGTTATGTAGCAACATGCCTCGTCGTTTTGATTGACAATCCAATAGCCTTGTGATGGACATGGAAACTCATATACTTGATCCCATTGGTGTTTGTTTATTAGAAACCCTTCATGAGCAGCTTTCTGATTTTTACATACAGTGCAGTCCTGCAGGTCCTGCAAATGCTAATCTACCTTTCTTCCTTCATCACTCGTGATTACTTTCTGGTTGTTGAGACAAATAAGCTGCTTTGTTCAGTTTCTTCTTTTCTTTTGTTCTCTCTTGTTTGTGTGTGTGCGTATTTTGTTAGTCTGAGACGGATTTTGCTGATATGTTCATTGATCGAACTATTTGGAATTTGCAGATTCTTCTTAATCCACTTTATATACCTGGATCTCGGATTACATCATCTTGCTTTGATACGAAAGTTCGAGCCCTTGCAAGGAAATATCTCTGATCCTTTTGTCCACCACAGACCTGAGTTTGGTAGAGAGGTGTGGTAATTTGGGATGCACATTCTCCAAATTCTCTGTTCAATCTATATGTATCTTTTAATTGTTTATAGTACTTTTGACTAGTACTAAGGCAATTTGCTTTGGATAATTTCCTTCATGATCATATAAGATTAGTTTCAAATATTGAGTTACTCATCTAGTGTCTTTTTCAGTTTTTAAGGAAAGTTTTATACCGTGTCTCCTATGATAGTGATGTTTTCATTTGGAAATAGGGTTGTCTTTATAAAAAATTTCTTTTCTAAGAACTGGAGGGTTGTCATAGCAATGCTTGTAATAGTATCAACTACGGGTCAGGATTCCCTCCAGTTGGGTATCCCAATTGAAGGGTGCTTTTGGGCTTTGTGGGCCCTATTATGAGCCTCCACTCAATGATCCAAACTGTTCAATTTATAGAGATTAGACAAAGGTAACCATGTGATCAGATTAGATTTGACTTTAAAAAAATAGACGATTTATTTTTAAAATCATATTTATAATCTATTTGTTGAAGACAAAGCTTATTTGATCATGTGGTTATACTTGTCTGATCAACTTGACAAAATTTTTGCATGATATGTTTGAAGGGTTCTAAAAGTTGAATGGTTTGAATCATCGATTGGGAGCCCGTGGTAAAGCCCATGAAAGGCTCCTGACCCATTGACTACATAACTGTCAAACTCCTTAACTGTCTCATTAAATTTTGGAAAAGTCTGGCAACCCAGACTTGTCCACCTAGCGGTTGTGTGGTAGAGATTAATTTATGTAGTATAGAATTCATGTAGGGTTTATGTAAGGTGCGATAGAGATTAATTTTTAAATAATTTATGGGTTAATAAGGATGGATTTGTAATATTACTAAGTTTTTATTCAATTTTCAAATTTATTCGTAAGTTTTCCTAATTTCTCTCTCTGTTTGATTGATTTATAAGTTGTCCTGCCTCTTCCCAGAAGAGAGTAAGAATAAGTTGAGGACCATAAAAAATCAATTATAAAACCGAATACAAAATAAATGTTTAATGGTAAAATTTTGGCCTAATAACTTTAAGATTATGAGTTCAAGTTTCAAGGTGACCATTTTGTGCACAATGCTAAAGATTAAGTGTCCGATCTTTCATCTCTCAAGCACGTTAATGTGTATTAATTGAGTTTTTTTTTTTTTTTTTTTTTTTTTTTTAAATGTTTAGATAAGTTCAATTTACTAATTATGTAAAATATTGTCTACTCGTGTGTTTTCAGTTTTGTGTTCTTAGCAGAATATTGCTTTCATAGGCCATGTTTGGTTTGTACTTATAAAAACAATTTTGAAAAATAATTTTTTGGAAAGAGTTTACAAAATTTAAAAATTTGTTTAGTTATATGTTTTAAAAATAGTTTTGGAGTTTGAGATTATTTTTTTTTTTTAATTTTTTTTTTTTATAGTAGAATAGATGAGCGTGAGAGAAAAAGTGATTAATTAATGTGTAAGATGTGAGAGAATAAGAGAGCAGATAAAAAAAAAAAAGTGATTGACTGATATATAATAGAGAGAAATGTGATTTTAGAATTTTTTTTTTCAAAAATTTTCAACCAAATAAAGTTTTGAAATTTTTTCTCAAATATGGTCTCTGAAGTTATTTCTGATGTACCCAAAAAAAAAAATATGGTCTCTGAAGTGACTAGGGCTGCAAATGAACCGAGTCGAGTTTTGCTGAGCTCGAGCTCGGCTCGTTTACTTATCGAGCTCGAGCTCGAGCTCGACTCAATAGAAACTGAACCTGAGCTCGGCTCGTTAATATTAATAGAACTCGAGCTGGGCTTAGCTTGGCTTCGATAATTTTTTTTATTTAATATTATTTAAATAAAAAATATTATTTATATTATTTAATATATAAATAATATATTTATTATATAATTTAAATAAAAATAAATGAGACGAGTCTATGTGAACTCTCCGCTCATTTACTAAATAAATCGAGCCGAGTCGAGCCCTAACGGGCAAACTTATTTATAAACCGTTTAATTCATTTGCAACCTAGAGGTGACAAATCAAACCAGACCATAATCCCCTGTGAAGGTGATGATTTTCAGGAATCTAAAAGATTTTGCTCTCCCCAAAAAGCTTCGCTTTTTGAAAAATATTTAAGACCCTAAATATATATATATATATATATATCTTCTAATTTTAGCTATAATAATGTGATATAATGTGTCAATTTTTAATTTATTATATATTTATGTGAGACATTTAATAGAATATTTAGTAAGATATTTAGAGTTCCTAACATTACTCTTAAATTACAAATCTCTAGCATTTAATTTTTTTTTTGTCATTTAACTATTTTATCTTTTCAAATTCGTCTAAGGCGTTCTGAAAAATTTTACTATACATACCTTTTGAAAAGGGTATATCATATACCTCTCTTTTTTAGTTATGAACAATTTTATTTTTTAATTATAAAAATATTTAATTATGACTCATAAGATTTTTGGTTATGTCTCATGTGATGTTTGGTTATGATTTTTTTTAAAAATATTTTAGTTATGATTCAGAAAATATGGAATTAAGCCTTTTTTTTTTTTTTTTTTAGTTATAAGGTGTTTATGATACACACCTTTATACCATAGTCTTTCTCTATATAACTTTTTTTTTTCTTTTCAATCTATCTGATTCGGTTCTTAGTTGATCATTCTACTACAAAATTATGTAAGTTTTTAAGAACTTTGTTGGCTACATATTTTGTATAGACTAATCACAGTTCAACACGTGGCAGGATGCGGGTAATACGGGAAGATAATTTAAATCTTCAATCATAATCACACATGTGACAAATAGTATTGGTTATTATAGATTTGCATAGCACTGGATTAACAAAGAGATGCAAGATGACGTGGTTTTAACGGTTATACATATATTTAAATTCAAAATCAGGAGAGAAGCCTAACTGCAGATATGGCATAGTGGAGCTAACTGTAAGGAAAAACATCAGCGATCATGGAGGGGTGGTTCGACAGTTAGAAGTTCATTTTGACGGTTGTCATTGAGAAGTATAAATAGCAGAGAAGGCCCTAGAAAAAGCCCCAAACTCAGATCCAAAAAATCAGTTTTATCTACTTTATTTTCTTTCCAGTTTTTACATTTCTTGTTCTTTACATTTCTGTACTACAAATTCCTGCACTGCACTTCGTTCATAGGAGTAGTTTCAAGTAGTTTATTGCTGTAAACCTCTACGAGGCTGATTTGGATCTTTGTAAGTCTTCAATTTTACTTAATGAAATGCTACAGTTGTTCTTCATTTAATTGTTGTTTGCTTAATTCTCCTAAACAAAGTCGCCAGTAAAAGTCCTCTTTATTGAGGCTGAAAGAATTAAAACACAATCGTCTGATAATTGGTTGGCAATTAATATTCTGTAAGGACTGATTGATCCTTGTTGGCACGCTCAAAATTACAATAATAACCTTCGAAAGCCAAAAAGCCAATATATATTTTTGGCACGCCTAGTAGGACTAATTGAAATGGCTAGATATAGGAGATAGGGAGAAAATGAACGCTTGGAAGAAGGCGTGGAAGGAGAAGTAGAAATACCTAATCCAGAGGATAATGTGATAACACATCCTGTGGAAGTACCTGTTTTATCAGAACCTATGGTCGAACAGACCAGCACTTCGGAGCAAGTACCACATGTTCAAAGTATTGGACGAGGCCAAGGAATTAGACCATCCACTGTTCCATCTACTCAGTCAATGAATCCATGGAGAGGCCTCGTAGATGCCATGGGACAGTAGTTAATGAACACATGGAAAGATGGGCAACATCCTTTATTGATCGAATGAATACTCATCAACCAACTAACGCAAGGAAAATGGAGGAATTTTAAATGTCCCTCAGCAAAGATTGGCTAGAGATAAACAGCCTATGCAAAATAATAGACATTCTAATGGTCAAACTAGTAATCAAAACTATGAAAGACCATCACCTCAGTCTTGGTATGAGCCTCTTTCGAGGCCTGTGACAAATCAAAATGCATCATTACTTAATAGTGAAGCCATGCAAATTGGTGGATCTGGCCCAACACAAGAAAATGGCATAAGGATGTTTCCAAATCCCATGTTCGAAGCCATACCTGGCACGAGGGGTTCACTAATCATTTGTTCGAATTTGTACCTGGAGGGTTGGAAGGGTTTCCTACAACTGGAAGAGACACAACACCTGTTCCAGCACCTTTCACAGGTCCTTCCGTAGGACAGGCTCAGAGGGGTTACCCATACCCTCAACAGCAGCCAGCACCACAGGGACAACCAGTCCCAAATATACCGCCCTATGGACCAAGAGGATCTCAGACACAAGGTTGTCCACTAAATCTTGTGTTTGTTCCTCCAGTAGTGGTTCAACACGCACAAAATATGGTTCCTAGGGACCAAATTGCTGATATTGTTAGAGAGATGTGTGGACCGATGGCTCGAGGGGTTTAAACTCCTGTGTACAGGAAACCAGGGGTACATGAATATCCAAGAGGGTTTAGGATACCAGACTTTGCTCTTTTTTATGGAAATGGAAACCAGTCAACGGTAGAGCATATTGCTAGGTTTGCTGCTCAATGTGGTGAATTTACCAATAATGACTACATGAAGTTAAGATTGTTCCCAAATTCTCTAACTGGGGTAACTTTTGTATAGTATATTAACCTTACACCTGGCTCCATCCAAACTTGGCAACAAATGGAGGAGGCATTTCATGCCTAATTCTTCCAAACGGAGCCAGAAGTTTCCATGGCAGACTTGGCAAGATTGAGTCAAAGGCCTGATGAGAAGGCTGCTCAATTTATTGCCAGATTCAAAAGAGCATGAAACAAACGTAGGATCATCCTACTAGAGCTTGAGTTCGTGGGATTGGCTCAAAATGGTTTAGAGTTTAGGCTTCAAAAGAAGTTTGATTCAACTGAGTTTAGAGACTTAGTGGAACTGACCTATAAGGTGTCTAGGTATGAAGCATTACTAGAAGAAAAACAAGATCGAAGTAATGCATCATAAAAGATGTATTATAGAGACCCTAATTATGAGATTGATGCAGCAGAGATTGTAGGGAAAGAACCTGTGATCCATGAAGCATTAATTCATAAAGACACAACAATAGACCAGCAGTTTAAAAAGAAAGACTTCATAGGAAATACTATTTAACAAAGGCAGATGACATTTTTGATCATTTGCTTGCGGCAAACTTCCTGAAGTTACCAAAAGGAGTCAAAATTCCATCTCCAGAGGAACTTAAAGGAAAAGTGTATTGTAAATGGCATAATTCTTGGTCTCACTCAACTAAAAACTATATTGTTTTTCGAGACAGGATCCAAGAGCAAATTCGAAAGGGGAGTTTAAAATTCCCAACTAAAACAGAAAAAACTATGGAGATTAACACTAATCCATTACCAGAAATTACAGAAGTTGCAACTAATGTTATTGTGTCAGACTTCCAGAACTTATTCTTGAAGGAATTGGACGAGGTCAATGTGCAAATGCATGTTGCCAGCCAGACTACTATCAAGAAAGATGCTAGAAGTTTACTAGCTGTTGGACAAGGCTTTGCAAACCAAAGGGAAGATTCTGATGAAGAGACACTGGATGATGATTCTTTAGAGGCACCTGTCCTACAAAGAATGTGTCCCAGGTACAAGTTGAGCTACAAGTGGTTGAAAGGGCTTCCGATTAATGGGAAGCAATATTACAAGGATGTGCAGAGGCGTCCTAAACCAATCAGTGCCTATAACAAGAGGCCATATCCAACTGGTACTAGGCAGCAACCATTCATGGCTGAGCCAACAGCCACTAGAGTGCACTCCAAGGACAAGAGACCTCACATGAATTCAGACCACCCAACTATTACAGAATGGAGGCAATCATCCTGAGAGGAGACTTGAAGTGGGCTCAAGTCATGGGATCAAAGCCAGAGATTGGCCTCCTAGACCAGCCTCACACAAAAAGGAAAGTGGCCACCTTCATGGAAGACCCGAATTAGGCCCAAAACAGGGGTTAGGGCCAAGGAGTGGCCTTCACAGCCAGCTTCGAAACTGGCTTCGAAGGAAGAAAGAGATAGTTCGACAACTGGGCTAGTGGGTTCATGGGTACCTGGAGTTCCAGATTGGATTGTCATGCAGAACAAACCTAGGGAAATGTCTACCCAAAGAAATGTTGTTGGATACCAAGGTAGGATGGTTAAACCTCCTTTGGTGGCTCCAAATAATTGAGTGTTATTAAAGCATCCAAAAACAAAAGAACCAAATATGGTCCCAGTGATTTCTAGATCCCAAAGGAGGAAGATCCAGCGAAGGTACACTCAGTACCAGAAGGATCTGAAAGAAAGTCAAGAAAACTCTTCATTGGTCCAGTCAAAGGGCCAGACAGAGGAGAAGAAAACTCCAAAGTCAGATCATAGTCCAAACTCGACTCCTCAAGACAAAATGAGTAGCAGCAGAGAGTAGTTGGCCAAAGTCCACTCCGAACTAAAAGCCAAAGAAAGATCCAATTTAGCAGGATTGGAAAGCGCTTTGATGGAAATTGATAGTGAGACGGAGGGAGAAGTTGGCCTAGGCCAAAGAAAGGAGATGGTTGAGGAGGAAATGTTTGAAGCCTTCATGGTTGAACAGACATTTTTTGTCGAAAAACCAGCAGAAACAGACTATTTGAAGAAAGTTACTAGTACTGAAGTGCCAGAATGTAGCATGTAAGATGTTTCTGAAGTAATCGAACAAGTTAGCCACAAAAAGAAGCAGGTACAACCAGTCGTCCAATTTGGCTCGTTTCCTCCTGTGTCAGTAAATATGGTGCATATACTACCACAGGAGTTTCAAGCTGAAGATGAAAACCAAGATCAGGAGATTGACCCAATTCCAGTTTCTAGTGAAGACTCACAAGTGAGTATGGTGCAAGACGAATCCGAAGTGGCTACACCAATGGAAACTAGAGATGAGAGTGAGGAAGAGATGAGTATTATCCCCTCATACCCTTTTGAGTATTCCACGATATCCATGTCACAGCATGTCAAACCCTTGTATATCAAGGCCTTCTTCGATGGGGTACAGATGAATCGGGTATTGGTGGATAATGGGGCAGCAGTAAATCTGCTTTCGAAATCTTCTTTGAAGAAACTAGGAAAGAGGAACCCTAGATTAATCCCAACTAGCACAACCACTGCTGGTTACGCTGTAGACAAACAGATGGCTCAAGGCATTTTGCCCATCAACTTGAGTGTGGGAACCAAGGACAGCATGACGGCATTCTTCGTTATGGACAGCAATGCTAAGTATAATGCTCTACTTGGAAGGGATTGGATTCACACCAACAAATGTGTGCCTTCCTCTTTACATCAGAAGATCATGATGGCCTTGTGCAACAGAGAGACAGAGGAGATCAATGCAGACCCTCAACCTGTGCAGATTTTACAGAGGCCAAATTGTATACTGAAGGAGTGACACCACTCAGTGTACTGAGAAAACCTGATGGATCAGCCGAAGTGACGGCTGATGAGGAATTAGCACACCTGAAGCATTTAGTCTAAGAAAGTGCTGATGAAGAGTTTGTCGACAAGGATGACAATGATGCCTGGTTATAGGCAAAAAGATAGAACCCAAGAGGCTAGATCTTTGGCTTTAGTTAAGTTCTCAGTATTGGACGTAAAATCAATAGTCCAGAAAGTGCAAGAGCAAGAGAAAGAAACCATGATAATTGGCTATAAGCAGGAGCAGCAGCAGGTTAGGTTTTTGGCCTTTGATAAATATTGTGCTTTGGACATTGAAACAAAAGTCCAGGAGATACAGGAAGAAGAAGCCTTATGGACAGACTTTGTCTATGAGGATGAGGGTAAAGATGTTGAATCAAAGAAACTGAGAGCAGAACAAAGGAAAAGGATTGCTTCGAAGACGGAATAAATCAGAAAAGGAACATCAGTGAGTTCTCAAATACAACACCCCTTGGAAGAAATCAACTTAAGGGAAGGTTCTACACAGCAACCCACCTACATTAGTGCTTGGTTAAGTGCTCTTGACAAGGACCAGTTGTTGGTGGTCTTAAAGAGATATAGAGATTGTTTTGCATGGTTTTATAATGAACTATTAGGATTGGATAGGTCATTAGTAGAACATAGGCTTCCTATGAAGCCTAATTTTAAGCCATATAAACAAAAACCAAGAAGGATGAGTCCTAAAGTGATTCAGAAGGTCAAGGAGGAAATTCTTAGGCTCCTTAAGGCAGACTTTATCAAGACAGCCAGGTATATTGAATGGCTATCCAATATTGTGCCTGTAGTTAAGAAGAATGGTAAAATGAGGGTATGTATCGATTTCAGAAACCTGAATTTGGCAACTCCAAAAGAGGAGTACCCTATGCCCATAGTAGATCTATTGGTGGATAGTTCAGCAGGGCACAAAATTTTATCAATGATGGATGGGCACTCTGGTTATAACCAAATTAGCATTGCAGAAGAGGATATCCACAAGACAGTATTCAGATGTCCTGGGAACATTGGCACATTCGAATGGATTAAAATGCCATTTGGCCTGAAGATGCTGGGGCTATATATCAAAGGGCTATGAACACTATCTTTCATGATCACATTGGAGGATATTTAGAGTATTACATTGATAACATTGCAGTAAAGTCCCAATCCATGGAGGAACATTTGTTTCACTTAGAAGCAGCTTTTGAAAGAATGAGAAAGTTCAAGTGGAAACTTAATCCTCTCAAATGTGCTTTTGGCATATCAGCTGGAAACTTCTTGGGCTATTTAGTACGCAAGAATGGAATACAGATTGATCAGAACAAAGCTAAAGCTATCATTGAAGCCAGACCTCCATCAAGCAAGAAAGAAGTACAAAATTCCTTGGGCAGGTTAATTTTCTTCAAAGATTTATTTCTAATACTGCAGGGAAAACTAAAGTATTTTCTTCCTTATTAAGGTTGAAAGATAAAGAGGAATTTGTGTGGACAACAGAGCATCAAACTGCTTTCAAAGGAGTCAAAGCATACTTGGCCAACCCTTCAGTGCTGATGCCACCAAAGGGTGATAAGCCCTTGAAGTTGTATATAGCTGTAGCAGAAGATTCACTAGGAGTTTTCTTAACCCAAGACAATGAAGAAGGCAAAGAGCAAGCAGTTTATTACCTTAGTAAGTTTCTAAATTATTGTGAATGTAAATATTCAGCTGTAGAAAAGCTGTGCCTTGCATTGTATTTTGCTGCAATGAAACTAAGATACTATTTTTTGCCTACAATTGTCTTGGTAATTGCACACACAGATTTGGTTAAATATATGTTATCTACACCTATGTTGAGAGGAAGAATTGACAAATGGATATTAACTTTATCAGAATTTCATCTAGAATGTGTTCTGCAAAAAGCAGTAAAAGGACAAGTTTTGGCTAATTTCTTGACAGATTATCCATGTCAAACAGAAAGTCAAGAGATAATGGAACTTGGTATGGTTAGTGTTGAACCATGGCAAATGTGGTTCGATGGATCAAAGGCCAATGGTCTAACTGGAATTGGTGTGGTGATTAAGTCACCACAACGGGTAGAAACCATACATGGTTTCAGAGTGGATGAAATTAGTTGTTCCAATAATCAAGCTGAATATGAAGCTTTAATAATGGGACTGGAACTACTTATTGGATTGCAAGCTCGTGCAGTTGATATAGTTAGAGATTCTCAGTTGGTGGTTAACTAGGTGAAATGAATTTTCAAATGTCAAAGTGTAAGCATGTTACCATACTATGTTGTTACATTACATTTGCTTTCTTAATTTCAGATAGCAAATGTAACTTATGTCCCAAGATTCTTGAATAATAAAGCTAATGATGTGGCTTAGAAAGATTCGAATTTCAAGAGAAGGGATAACACTTAAAGGAACATAAGCCAAACAACATATTAAAAGGCAATACCACCTTTGAATAAAACGAATATGGTCTTAGAAGTCAATCATAATGACTTACAAGAACAAGATTTGAGGCATCCAATAATGCAGTATCTAGGTGGCCCATTTTCGAAAGCCAGCAGAAAAATCAAATTGTAATCTATGCAATACATAATGTATGGTAATGCTCTTTACAAAAGAGGGGCAGATGGGTTATTATTGGAATGTTTAGGTCCAAAGGAAGCGTTGACAGCCATGTCTGAGGTTCATGAAGGCATCTGTGGTGCTCATCAGCCTAGTGTGAAGATGAGATGGCTACTTCGAAGACATTCTTACTATTGGCCAACCATCCTTAAGGATTGCATAGAATATGCTAGAGGTTGGCAGGCATGCCAGAAGCATGGCACAATAAGACATGTACGTATAACTGATCTGCATGTGGTGGTGAAGCCTTAGCCGTTTATAGGATGGACTATGGATATGATAGGAAAAATACATCCACCCCCTTCGAAGCATCATTGTTTCATCTTAGTGGCCACATATTACTTCACTAAGTGGGTCGAAGCTAAGCCATAAAAGGCTGTAGACCAGACCGAAGTTATTGGATTCATTAAAGATCTGATCCATAGATTTGGCATCCCACAGACTATAACTGTTGATAATGGGACTGTATTTGATGGGAAAATGGTAAAGTCTTTTGTGGCAGAGTTTGGAATTAGCTTTGTTAATTCTACCCCCTATTATGCACAAGCCAATGGTCAGGCGGAGACATCCAACAAATCTTTGAAGAAAGGAATACAGAAAGTCGTGGAAGACAATCCCAGGGATTGACATAACTTACTGTTGGATGTATTATGAGCTTATAGGTGTAGACGCGCCCGCGTGGAGGGGGGCCCTTATGCTACTACAGTTCGGACTCGCGATTTTGTTGTCGCGGTTCTTAATCTGAACCAAAGAGTCCAAATCTGGCAAATCGTTTTGAGAAACAGATTTTTGAAAAAGTAGTGCCAAACATGGACTGCTTTGCCAGATACAGAGTCGCCACCTAAATATTTTTAAAATGGGAAAATTTAGGAAACCCTGACTCGGTGCCGAAGGCCACATGTCCGTCATCACCGGAGTTGTCTCGGCTCGGGAGCTTGGGTACGATCGGGGAAGGTCAGCTATGAGCACCCCCTTTCGCCCGGTCCGAAGACCGGCCTCTACTAACCATGATATCCGATTTTGAAAACATTACGTGTTCTTATTCCATTTATTAGCCTAGAATTACTATGTTATGCGCGCAGCAAACAAGTATAGACTAGATTGCCTAATTTGGAAATAAGCATTGCATATCCGTTCGGTTTTGAAAAGCGCTTTGGAATTTGCTACTCGCAAGTAGGCTAAAATACGGATTTCAACGAGTTTTTCCAACTCAAACAATCCAACCTCCACCCACAGGCATTCAAACAATTTTATCACATAAGCATTTAGCCGCATGGCAAGCATACTGTCATGGCAACACTCACACGCATGCGGGATGCTAAAGCATAAATACTTACATCGTACTCCGTGCCAAAACAGTAAACTAGTTAGCAAACATGCATGTCCTAGTTCATGTTAAAAATGGCTAATGCATCACATGCAAAAATGCAATCTAGGCAGGCTCGGCTAACCCTAAACATGGCATGTGAAATACGATCAACTACCACATATTCAATTTGTGAATTGAAATACAGGTGCAGTTAGCGTGATGTACCGAGCCTAATGTATGTAATACAAATGTATGGATGCACGCATGCATAGTATAAGGTATGCTAATTTTAAAGATGCCCTAATCTACCATCATAAGCAGGTAAATAAAAGGGAAGAAAGAAGTGGGGATTGGAAGACATACACTCCACTCGCACACACTTATTACAGATTTGCCCTCACTCGGAGGGACCAAATAAATATTACAAATTAATTAACTACGCAAGCTAATTAATATTACAAATTGCCTAATTAATTAACAAATTAATTTAAGCTAAGAAAACAGATAAACCGCCTCGGGAAATGCGCCGCCATGCATAGGCTGCCTCTGTTTTCTTTCCTTCACTCCTCTGGAGGCTGCCAAAACCTCAGGATTGCTTCCTTGGATGCTGGGAGACATCACCGGATGCATGGAATTTCCACCGGCAGTGTGGTATGGCCACCGGCACAAAACGAAGCTATCGGCAGAGAAATGATTGCAGGTCGGCACTTTACACTGCCGGTCGGCAGAGTGTTCCTGCAGAATCTGCAAATGATAGCAACAGAGGGCAAGGCAAAGCATGGCAGCACAATTCAAGGCATGTATGCAACAATCATGTCCCCTATCATGGTAATGACTCAAAGGGGCATGTGTCTCGATCCTCGGACCACCAATCACGCATTTCCATGCATGATGGCCCAAAGAATCAAGTGTGCAATCTTCATGTCAAATGAAATGCAAACCAATCAAACAAATTAAGGCCCAATTCCTATCACCAAGTCAAGGAACAAGGCATGCATGCAAGATGCAATGCAACCTAGGCATACAAGCTAAGGGTGCAACATGGCATGGTAAGACATTTATGCAAGCATACAAGCAAACATGAGGCAATGCCAACCAATGAAAAGGTGGTCTTAAACATGATTTGGGCAACTCTAAATAGGCCCAAAACAGTGGCTAAAATGACCAAAACAAGGGGCCAAAACACATGCACACATACATATGATTAAGGGCCAACACTTAGGCACAAATTAGACAACCCTCAAGCACACTTGAAAGGGGATATCATGGACTAACTAGCATGCAACATGAGCTCTAAAATCATGCTAAAACATGGTGCCAAACCAAGCAATAAATCAAGCCAAGCATACAACAAATGGCCTAAATGCTCAAAGCAAACCAATGGAGTATTGAACTACACTTAGCAAGACCAAACATGGCATGAACTCCTTGACCAAAAACAGAGTTTTAGGACATTAATACAAGGTCTAAGGATCACTTAGATGGCATCCAAATGACTAAAAAACAAAGGCATGCATAATCACCGAAACATGGAGCATGAGATGACAACCTTACAAGGCATTAAAGGGACAACTAAAGCAAGCATGCATGCATACTATAAGGTCTGAAATGACATGGTGAATGGTCCCAAATCACCAAATCAATGCAAGAATGGCATGCTACACACTCACACACTTAAGGCCAACAAGCCGGAATGCAAAGAGGCTATATGATGCATGCCAAAATCAACCCAAACACTTATGGACAGACCTAAAACATGTCAAGATAAGCACAAAATCTTCACAAATGTAAGCCTAAAACATGCTAGAAACAAAGGCATACAACCTAAGACATGTTAAGGAATCACAAGGCATTACATGGCAACTATGCTAAGCATGCATGGAGCACCAAAACCAATTTAAAATCATGTTATATTATGGAAATATAAGCATGGAAAACAGTCTATACATGCTCAAATACACACTCAAACATAGGCTCCCTTTAGAGGCCAAAACATGTCCTTTTCAAGGACAACAAGGAGAGGATATGGCCCTCTCCTTCTTGGGACTTCAAGGCACCATCTCCACCACTGAAATCCCTCAAGATTTCAGTGGTGAAGAGGCCCAAACACCAAAGTCCCGAAACTAGCACAAAAGGGCACAAAATGAGGCCTTTCAAGGCCTAAGGGTGTTCAAACTTGCCCAAACCACAAAACACTCTTAACAAACAATCAAGAGGACTAAAAAAAAAAACTTTTTTGTATTATACACCAAGCTCAAAAACGAATTTAAGACAGGTAGAAATAAGGTGCAAAAATGGGGAATAAAGGGGTGAGATTCTTACCCTTGAAGCCTTCTTCAACAATGATGCTCCAATGGCCTTCTTTGGCTTGAATCCAACACCAAAATACTAAAATCAGTCCCTTAGAACCTCAATAGCTAGACAAAGGTGAAACACTAGGTGTTTATGTGCAATAGTAAGACATAAAACGCCTAGAGCACAAAAGAGAGGGAAAGAGAGATAGGATGTGTATGCAACTCAAACCCTAAAACCAGAGCTTAACAATGGCTATCTAAGCTCTCAAAATATCTCAAGTCTCTACCCTCTGCAACAAGAGAGAGCCCCTCTCTTTATAGAACTTCTTGTCTTGTAAAGCTTACAAGACAAGCTTCATAAGAGGGAGATCCCTCCATACACGTGTATGGAGGGGAGCAAAAAGCAAGACAGCTGTCTTAAAATATTTGCAAAAGCAGATGCACAGTAATCGGCCGGCCAAAAATGCCATTTTGGCAAAAAAGAGTGCCGACCGGCAGAAAATAGTGCTGACCGGCAACAAATAGTGCCGGCCGGCAATATACATTGCCGGTGGCAGCAAAAACCAGCCGGTGGCCTCTAGCCACTGCCGGTGGTGAGTGGGGATGCCTCACAAGGCATTCCCTGCCCCTCCAAGGCAAAACACAAGTGTTTGGTGTGAAACCAGACACTAAACGGTCGAGTTCGGAGATCCTGAGGCAAGGCGCGCGAGCCGAGACCTCCGAGAACTCCAAACGAACACAAATATGGATAATCACCAAGTGTTCCAAGCGGTGACGTCCGAGTCTTGAAGACGGTCAAAAATGGGGTGTCTACAATAGGACTTCTCCAAGATTAAGTACAAGAATCACTCCTTATACTTTAGTATATGGGCATGATGTAGTACTACCTGTGGAAATTAATATTAAGTCCTTGAGGGTGAGATCCCAGGATCAGTTAATTCTTGAGCAGTACCATCAGAGTATGTGCTTGGAATTAGAAAGTGTGGATGAAGTTAGAATTCTAGCATTAAATAACATTCTTTTCCAAAAGAAGCAAGCAGCCAAGAACTATAATAAAAAGGTCAAGCATATTAGTTTTGATGAAGGTGATTTGGTATGGAAGACAATACTCCCAATAGGGATTAAAAGCCACAAGCTTGGCAAATGGTCACCTAACTGGGAAGGACCATATCAAATTCATAGAGTCTTGCCTTCGGGAGCATATCATTTGAAAATTTTGAATGGATATGTACACCCCAAGAAGATTAAGGGCAGATATTTGAAGTCTTTTTATCCAACCATATGGGAAACACAAGGAATATAATAAGTGCTAAATAAAAGAGCATGAAAACACTCAAATAATAAAATAAGGATTTTATTTCATAATGAGTTGAATACATGTAGCCATAAATTGGCCCAAAAGTCAGTACAGTGTTTCAGCTATTCCTTTACAATTGACTCTCTACTCTTAAGAGATGGGAACAACTGAATGGCTATAGCCATCTCTTGTTTTCGATCAGCCAGTCCTTGGTTAGTGTTCTGCAGCTTAGTGGCTGTTCGATCTAAAGCCTAGTTAACTGTTGATAACTCTTCCTAAAGCTGAGCTTTCTTCTCCAGTAGTTGAGCTCGAAATTGGGAGACAGAGGAATGTTGTTCTTTCAATTCTGACATTTCAGCATGTATTTGGGAAACAAAACTCTGGTCTCTCAGCAATTTCTCTTCTGCAGCTTTAGCAGCATGGCAAATGTTGATGTAAAAATCAATGGTGGCTGCCGCCTGAGATAAATGACTTGAAATAGTCATGTTGGATTGCTCAACAACCTTGCAGCACTGGAGGAAGCCATTCTTGATTATAGGCCTTTTTAAGGCTTCGAAGGGGATCCTCGAGAAGGATGTCAGTAACTCCAAACAGCTATCCAAGTCTAATGTAGGCAAGGAAGTCCTACTAGTGGAGGAAGAGCTCTCAAAAATTTCTAAAAGAGAATCAGCTAGGACTAATGGCTCAATTTCATTATTAGCTGGTGGAGTGGTGAAAGGCATGTCAAAAAGACTAACTAACCTAGCCTCGAAGATGTTCACCTCATCTGTTGACATGGAGGGTGCAAAAAGAACTCTGGTAGGAGGAAGAAATGGCTACATAGGAATAAGAGAAGAATGTGAAGTATCCCTAGCAGTCTCCATAGTTTTGGCTACCAGTAGGTCAAGAGGAGAGGGACTGGAGCTAGGCAGAGATAATGGACAAGGAATTGGAGAGTTACCAGTACCGTCTCTATGGTAATCAGCTATCACTGGATATAAAGTAATAGCTGGAATTTCCTCAGGAGGGGAAGGAGCAGCAAGGCTTGAAGGAAGAATAAATTGGATAGAGTTAAAGGATAGAAAAGGAAAGTATGAAGTTAAGCCAAAAGATAGGGATGTAGAAATGCTTGGCCTCAAGAAAGGTATGGAAAATGTAGGACCAGGAAGTGGGAGTATTGTTTGAATTGGCTCCATGTTTTGAGGTTTTTCAACTTCAGATGAAACTAAAGGAGTCCTTATTGAAGGAGAGGGCAGAGTAACTATTGCTACAAAAGAAGAAATACAAAGTAATGTCAAGTCTCAGTATCAAAAATTTGAGAAAGGAGAATAAAGACACGAAGGAAATTACTGGTTTCAGAAGTAGTGGCTATGATCGGAGAGCTGCGAAGAGTATAATGTCCAGCAGTTTGTTGTTTTCTTGCAACTTCTCTTTGGAGTGCATCAGCAGCAACAACTTCTTCCCTAAGCATTTGCTGTTGCCTCCTCTTTTCAGCCCTTTGAAATACAATAAGTTCTTTGGAATGTTCTGCTTTCACTGCTTTAGTAGATGCTTCGTGAATGGGATCTCCAGTGAAATCAGACAAAGAGACAGTCATTTTCTTCCTTCTCTTTAAGGGTGTCTCTTGCTCTTTTTCTGCTTCCTTTTCTTCTACACGAACCTCAAGTATCTCCTCTTCAAGGTCAAGTAAGAGCCTTCTTTTCTTCTGTTGTTATTGTTTGCTCTTGAGAAGATTTAAAGCTTGAACTTTTTGGGGAGAATCTCCTTAAGAGGCACCCGCACCACCTACACCAAAGAAAGAGTTATAAGTAAGAACAAGAGCATCATAAAGGAGAAGAGGAGAAAAGAAACAGGAGTACATACTTTTCTTCGAGGCAGCTCGAGTAAATCTAGAAGGAGTTGAGGCAGTAGAAATAGACTTTGTGATGACAGGCACAAGAACTGAAGTAACAGAAACAGTGGAAGAGGTAACAGCTCCAGCTCCTTTGGACTTGGCTTGAGGTACATCCAGTACCATTAACAGATCTTGAGGAGGAATGGCCAAGTGTACCTCCATATTGGCTATCCACCAGTTCTGACACCTTTTCAATATGTTGCTTTGAGGTATGAAGGGGAAGTATTCAAAGTCAATGAAATCCTGGATGAATTTCAAAGTTTCTTATTCCAATCTAGATCTTCAAACTTTTAGATCCCTGCTGGTAAGGCTTAAATTGGTCTGACTGCAGAGAGGTATTGGGATCCTTTGTGAGAATCCAAATTGCCTAGCAAATTGGGCAGGATAATAAGGCTCAACAATGCATTTATAAGCTCTGGGGTTCATAGTCCCAATGAATAATTCTCTGGGAATCAGAATAGAAGTCCACATGTTTTTGTGTTGGGGTGTAGAACAGGACCTATCACTCAAAAAGGTCTTCAACCAGGATGGGCCAATATTGGTAGGTTCGAAAGGACGGAAGCTATGAGAAGAAGGGGAAGCGGGGAGTTAGTGGAAGAATGAAAAGTAAAAAGCAAAGTTGGAAGGATAGAGTGAAACATTGGCTAACTTCATGCCATGAGTGGTGGGGTTTGGCTCCAAAAACTTTAAGAATTTAGACTGTAACTCGATGAAATATGCAAAAAGCCAAAGTTGAAGTATCCAAAATGGGCCTCCGTGATTGGCATCTAAGGGTTTTTCACAAAAAATGGAACAAGCTCGATAGACATGACCTAGAATGAATAGAGCTAAGACCACATTTCTTTGTAAAACAAGAGCTTTAGCAAGAGGGGCAAATTCAGGCATGATCCTCTGAGAAGAGGTGCAGAAGAGGAAATTACAAAGCCAATATAATATAAAAGAAAAAAAATTCCCTATCAGTCACAGGGCCCTCTCTTTTATTCTCAGCCTTGACAAAGTCACTATAGGATGAGTTCAGAGAGGGAAGGGAAAAATGGGTTTTGAGGGCAAGATAGTCTGGACTAATGGGTGTACCAATAGAGGACAATCCTAACAGATGGAAGATGTCAAGAACAGTAGGAGCTATCATCCCACATCTGAATTGAAAGAAATTAAAAGTAGAATTCCAAAAACAAAGGGCAGCAGGTATTAAAAAAGGGTCCTCCGAAATGGTGAACCTGGATAATTGGAGGGCATCGAAGAGGCAGAGCTCCTGAAGATCCAGAGTCCTATCAGGGACGACTCGATCATACCATTCCTCCCACTCTGGTCTCACTGTGGGCCAGCAGCGATGGGGTCGGTTCATCCCCCAGCTTCCCCAGTCAAGACCATCTTCGTAAAGGAGATAATGATCTTCTAGACGTGGGTACAGAGCTGGAAGCTCAGTAGGAATCTCCTTAAAAATGGGCCCAAGCACATACTCTTGTTGCTCATGATGAAGAGGAATGAAGATGCGTCCGTCAATGGCACTTTTCCCACCAGCCTTGTACTTCTCACGCTTCATCAATGATCCTTTTCAAGGCTACGGATGGACTCACATGCTCCACAACCAGTATTTTCAAGGAAGAAGAAGCCATTGATAGAGAGTTTTTTCAGAAGACAAAGTTGGGAAAGAGAGTAAAGGGAAAGAGAAAGCCAACAGAAGATGAAGGGTTTGTGTGTTAGACGATCAAGTGGATTGGAAGCACAAAATAAAAGGGTTTTTAAACCTTTCCGTCTGAAAAACACCCAGTCGTTTTATATGGACGGAATTCATAAAGAAGTACTAAAGGTACGGGTGCAAAAAGTTTCCCTCAATGTTGATAGTTATGGAGGGAAACGTATCTCAAATACTAGTGTTAGCTTCGAAATAGAATATTTCACTTCGAAGCCAAGTTTTGGCACCAAAATCAAGTGACAAACGGCTTCAAAAGCAGGAAGTCGACTTCGAAGCACATTCCACACCTAAGGGTGCAGAAATGCTCAGGTATTTGTTTACTTCAAAAGGATTAAAGACCGGTTTTTAGGTTTCTTGATGAGAGTAAAATCCTTCGAAGCGAAATTTGAAATACCTTACGTTTAGAATTTGTTTGTTCTAGGCTTCAAACCAATAGTTGGTTTAGTAGTATACAGAAGAAATCACTTTTTTAGAATAAAACAGTGCAGTCCTTGAAAAAGGTTTCCATATTTCGGAAAATATAGACTGTTTGTTTGAAGCAAAATTAGTTGATTTGAAACTACTTGATTATATTAACCATATGTTGGGGAATTAAATATGATCAAATCAAGCTTCGAACACTACAACAAAAAAAGGCCTTTGGTGACAGACTGATTTTGTCTCCAAATATCAAATTTTCGTCACTAAAGTGATCTGTGACGAAAAAATTTGTCAACCGCATTTGTCACCTATACGTTGTCGCTGAACGTACCTGGTGACGAAAAACAGTTTCGTCACCTATTTTTCATTTTTGACGACGAAATGTTTCATCTCCAAATGTTGCATTTTTGTCCTCTATAACATCAATTTCATTACCAAAACTAAATAATATTTTATTTTAATTGTTTTTGGCGATGAAATATTTCGTCACCAAATAAATTTTAGTGACAAAAGTTTTCCTCACCAATGATATTGATTAAGGTAACAAAAAAATTCGTCACTAAAATGAGAAGAAAAGAAAATTCTTCAATGACAAAAAATAATTTGTCACCAAATATTTCAATTAAGCGACGAAATATTTAGCAAATGTGACGAAATTATTTGTTTGGTATTATATCATTAATGACAAAATTATTCGTCATGTTTTTTGAAAACTAATAGCGACAATTTTTTATTTCGTCACTAATAAAAATAATTTTTTTTTAAAATGGGGGTACTATTTTCTTCCGAAGTTTTTTCTTTTCAGCAAAAATTCCCTACGCATTTCAATAACCTGTTCAATAAAATATCTATTACAAATCAATACAAAAATTTGTTCATTTTCATAAACGTTTGAATTTCAGCACTATCCATAAAAATACAATATGAACTGCATGCGGATTATAAACATGTCTCCTAATATCTACAAAAAACGTCGACTAATATCCACAAAAATGTAATATCAACTGCATGCAGATTACCAAATACGTCTCCTAATATCCACAAAAAAACATGTCTACTAACATCAACAAAAATAAAATATCAAGGGTGGATTACCAAACATGTCCTGTAATACCAAAAAAAATATAAAATTTACAACGCAAAAATGAAACACAAAAAAAAAAAATAAATAAATAAAATTCAAGTTAGACAATTATTATTTTATCCATAAAATATACAACTTAACATGCATTTTTTGACTTAGTTTTCAAATCGGGAGTCCGGGGCAAGTTCCGTAAGTTTTCACAACTTACATTAGTCCCTCCCGACGTGTTTGAGGTGTCCCCCGAGCCGTCCCGTGGCTGTTACACAATTTTGGCCCCCAAAGACCTATTTTCAAGCTTAAGTGTGAAAAGTGCAATTTTGAACTTAGTCTTCAAACTGGGAGTCCCGTGCTACTTCCGTAAGTTTTCATAACTCACATTGGTCCCTTCCGAGGTGTTTAAGGTGTTCCCCAGGCCGTCTCATGGCTGTTGCACGATTTTGGCCTCCGATGGCCTATTTTCAAGCTTAAGTGTGAAAAAGTACATTTTTTGACTTAGTTTTCAAACCGGGAGTCCCGTGCTAGTTCTGTAAGTTTCCACAACTCACATTGGTCTCTCCCGAGGTTTTCGAGGTGTTCCCCGGGCCGTCTCATGGCTGTTGCACGATTTTAGCCTCTGATGGCCTATTTTTCAAACTTAAGTGTGAAAAAATGCATTTTGGACTTAGTTTTCAAACTGGGAGTTCCGTAAGTTTCCACAACTCACATTGGTCCCTCCCGACGTGTTTGAGGTGTTCCCCAGGCCGTCTCATGGATGCTGCACGATTTTGGCCTCTGATGGCCTATTTTTCAAGCTTAAGTGTGAAAAAGTGCATTTTTAGACTTAGTTTTCAAACCGGGAGTCCCGTGCTAGTTCCGTAAGTTTCCACAACCTACATTGGTCCCTCCCAACATGTTTGAGGTGTTAACGGAGCCGTCTCGTGGCTGTTTATCACAACCCAAACCCGCCCTTGTAGGTTTAGCCTCGTAACCGGCCAGTAATCCGTGGATTACCAAAGGCCTCTTAACAGATAAGCACATAATAAGGGGCTGCGGAAGCAATATACAAAATAGACAGGGTCTAATGAGCTGTGATAACATACATAGGATAGGAGATTTCAAAACTTATATATATACATAAGCGTGTTAGTCGAAGGACACCAATATTTACAGAACATTTACATAAGTGTAATTCCCAAGATCCGACTTTACAAAGTAGACAGAGATTAACATAAGTACAAAAACAGCCACGTAACTAGACTTCGATCAGAACCTCCTCGGGAGGCACAACGGTTGGTTGACAAAAACAGAAATGAAGGCTGTCAACTCTGGCCCTGATCACGCGCCGGCTCACCTATATATATAATATAAACTGTGAGCGAAAGCTCAGTGAATAATAACAGAGTAAAGGGGTTTCAATCAATGAGTCCGTACAAATTCAGAAATCATAATTTAGTTTCTCATCAAATTCATAATTTGTACAGATCATATACAGAAAGCATAAGTCATGTGTAAGCATACGTGATACATCCCTTAGCATTAACAGAGCAAATACAGAACAGATGCAGACACGTGAGGGTTACGAATAACCAGTTCCATAAAGGAACCTCCGAATCCAGGTAACAGAGAATAAACACGCTGAGCCCCCATGACGGGGCCTCCGGCATGGGTAACAGAGTGCAAATAGATTAAGTTTCATGATGGAACCTCCGATATCGGGTAACAGCCACAGATATCACATGATGCTAAGGATGTCACGAATACATTTCAGAAATTAGACAATCATTCATTGCACAGAACTTATCATTTCAAAAAACAGATCTTATTTCATCATACAGAAAATAAGTAAAGTTGAACATAGCTTTACTATGTTATTACTCACAGTTGGCCTTGAGACAAATAGACGGAGCAGAGTGTTCAAACAGTACGCGGCACGTGACCTACATAACACATAACAGACACACACTTGAAACACACGTTCTAACTATACATAACTTACGTCGTTGGTTCTTAGTGTGTTTCTAACCTTTAATCCTCATTATGGAGTCTTAAAAATGGCCTAGGAATGCCTAGGATGGAATGAGGATGCAAGAATGCATTGGAAAATATTTCTTAAAACTTGCTGAAAATAAGGTCCACGCTCGAGCGTGGGTTTCCTCGCTCGAGCGGACATGCAGACAATGAAGCTCCGCTCGAGCGAACTGTAAATTCATGAAAAAGTACTGGATGCATGATTTTCACGCTCGACGGACGCTCGACCTCCGCTCGAGCGTGAGACTCAGACCCTCGCTCGAGCGGACTGCAAAACACACAAACTTCTGGGTATATGCAGTTCACGCTCGAGCATAAACTTCTACGCTCGAGCGGAGTGCATGTACTCAGAGTGCATGCTCGAGCGTAAAGTTCCACGCTCGAGCGTGGATCAAATCTCTGGAAATTCTAGATTTGATCACCAAGCTCAAATCCAACCTTTGAACATCCAAAACTCATTTTTCTAGGCCAAAATTTGAGGAAACACATAATAACTCATAAAACAACATGTATTAAAAATCATTTCAAGAAATCATGGCCCAAAGTATGCCAATTGTACAAGAATTCAACTTTAAACTCAAATCAATTCATGAACATGACATGCATGAACTCTCTTGCACTCAACCTCTTCAAAACATGATCAAACTAGGCAAATTGTTGGAAAACATGGTGAATTCTCAAAACATAGATGAAATGAACACATGCAAGAAAGAAACCTTTGAAATCATGCTCACATTGTGAAGAAATGCACATGCATGCATGAATTGGTCCATCAGTCCACTCTTAGAGCTTGATTCCCACATTTAAAGTTCAATTACTTGAATTCATCAATAATCTTGTAGAATCTAACTCAATTACTCAATTTAGGGTTTAGTCTCATACCTAGAGGCTCCAATCTACAAAGATTAAGGTTGAGGCTCTACAAATCTTCTTCAATTATCAACAATTCATAGCACCTCCTTGAGTTTGAGCTCAATCTCTCTCAACTCTCCCTCTCTCTCACATTTTGGTCTTGGAGGTGGATGAGATGATGAAACAAATGCATAAATCAAGTCCAAACAACGTTTTAGAAAGTGGCCCACTCTATGGCAAACATGTAATTAACCTAGGCTCAAATAATTTAACATTAATCAATCTAATTTGCCCATTCCAAATTGAATTTTAATTAAACCTTCCATAAAATTCTATAAATCCTAACTTGCACATACGTCAAGTCAATTTCTGATTCGGACGCCGATAAGATTTTCAATTCGCAAACCGAAACTAAAACGCGAACAAATCTTTCTACGTCTAACAAATATAAACACAACAATGCAACACGCACATGTATTTTAATTCGAAGTTTCACCTTAATTACTAATTAGGCATAATTAATCATGGATTAACGTTAATCAGAGGTCGGGGTTGTTACAGTCTTCCCCCCTTAAAAGAGTTTGGTCCTCTAAACTCGAATTACCTTCATCTAGAACAACATTGGGTCCAACGGGAACAAATCTGGATATCTCTTCATCATGTCTTCTTCGGTTTCCCAGGTTGCATTGGTTCTTCCGTGGTTTTGCCAATCAACTTTAACCAACTGTATTTCCTTGTTTCTTAATCTTTTGATCCTGCGGTTCACAATCTGGATAGGTCTTTCCTCGTAGGTGTAATTATCTTTCAAAAGCACGTGTGTTGGCTCAATGACGTGGAGTGGATCCCTCAAGTATTCTCGAAGCATCGATACGTGAAATATATTGTGCATATGCTCCATTACCGGTGGTAAAGTTACCCGATACGATACTAGATTGATCTTTTCAAGGACTTCATAAGGTCCAACATACCTTGCGCCAATTTTCCCTTAATACCAAACCGAGTTTGACCCTTCATCGGGGTCACTTTAATGAACACATGGTCCTCAACTTCATATTCCCTATCTCTTCTTCGGACATCAGCATAGCTCTTCTGCCGACTCTGTGCAGTTTTCAGACGTTGCTGGATCAGTTTCACTTTCTTGGTTATTTCTTGCATAAGTTCCGGTCCTAACAAAGGTCTATCACCTACTTCAGCCCAACATATCGGAGAACGGCATTTTCTTCCATACAAAACTTCGTAAGGAGCCATTCCAATGATTGAATGGTAACTGTTGTTGTACACAAATTCAGCTAATGGTAAGTGGGTCTCCCAATTCCCTTGGAAGTCTAACACACACATTCTGAGCATATCTTCCAAAGCTTGGTTAGTCCGTTCAGTTTGTCCATCTGTCTGTGAGTGATAGGCACTATTCAACCTCAGTTCATTCCCCAAAGCATGTTGCAAACTCTGCCAAAATCTCGACACAAACTTTGAGTCCCTGTCAGACACAATAAATATTGGCACTCCATGTAATCTCACAATTTTAGTCATATAAATATTGGCCAATTTATCCGCATTATAAATAGTTTTGACAGGCAGAAAATGGGTAGACTTAGTTAAACGGTCAACTATAACCCAAATAGAGTCTATACCTCGGGAAGAGCGAGGCAATCCCACAATGAAGTCCATGGTAATGTGCTCCCATTTCCATTCCGGTATTGGAAGTGGTTGTAGCAAACCAACGGGTCGTTGGTGTTCAGCTTTCACCTGTTGACAATGTAGACACCTAGCCACAAAATCAGCAATACTCTTTTTCATTCCAAGCCACCAAACATTCTGTTTCAAATTATGATACATTTTCGTGTTCTCCGGGTGCATGGCAAACTTACGGATGTGAGCTTCGGTCATAACACGTTTTCTCAAGTCACCACAATCGGGTACACAAAGATGGTTTTGAAATTTCAGCACATCATTCTCAAACACAAATCCCGACCTCGGCTTTGAATCAAATTCCTCTATGATCTTTTTCAAGTATTTATCTTCGCATTGTTTTTGTTTGATCTCGTCAAGAATTGTAGGTTGAGCGGAAATAACAGTTAAAATCCCACCTTGTTCTCGCACGACAATCTCAATCTCTTTCTGTTCCAGGTCATTGTAGACACCCCATTTTTGACCGCCCTTAAGACTTGGGCACTACTGATGGTTTGCTCGGTGTTGAGAGATGTGCAGGGCAAAGAATCAGTTTCTTCGGCAAGGAGAGAGGCAAATCCTTCAAAACACTTTGTTTAGGGGTTTGGAGTTGAAGAAGAGAGGAAAGGAGAGGAGAAAACTAGTTTGGGAAAAGTTCAGCATGAATCCGGGTAGAAGTGAGTCGAGCAGCCCTCGCTGAATCGGGCTTATTAATCTGCATACTTGGATTTTAGCTATGAGGCCACCACCGTTGGAAAGCTTACTTTCGGGGCTTCATTTTGCACTCAAGAATCTCCTAGAGCCAAGTCCGGGTGGGGGAGATATGATCAGTTGAAGTTGGGCATCATCCGATTGGATCGAATCTGTGCGGCTTCACCAAAATGGGCATAACTTTTTCCACAGGAGGAATTTTAATGCAAGGTTTGCGCCATTGGAAAGCTAACTTCCGGGGCTTCAATTTAGACACCAACCGGCAGTTTTTTGACCTTACCGGCCATCCACCGGCACTATATTTATCCGGCCGGCAATTTATTGTGCCGACCGGCACTTTATTTTGCTGACCGGCAATTTTTGCTAGCCGACGACCTTCCGGAGCATTCTGCAGATTGAGTGGATTCCAGCTGTGCCAGCTGGAATGCACAGAATTGATCCCCCACGCACATGTGTGTTTGTTTTGCACCTTGTGAGCCTTTGAACCCCCTAACCTTCTAGAAGCTTGAACCTTTTGGCCAAGCTTCTTGCTGTTTTAGCTTCCTCTAGAAGCCTTGCACCCCCCTTGAACCCCTTGGCCCCTTTGAAGCTTGTCTTAGAAGCTTAGCATTGCTTATATAAGCACCCCTCCTCCTCCTTTGTTTAGGTTAGAGATTTGAGGCAAAAAAACCAGAGATATACCACATATATCTAATATACATACATACAAACCTCCATCTCTCTCCATATCTCTCTCATTCAACCATCAAACACCTTTGTTCTTGGGCCATTTCTTCATCAACTCATAGCACAAGGCATCCAACGCCTATTCCAACAGCTTGAGGCTGTTCTCCAGAGCTTAGGAGCACCTAAACTTGGTCCAAGAGGTGCTGGTTTGCTGGTCTTCAAGGGTGAGTCCTCATCTTCCCTTTTCTAGCTTTTTCTTGCTTCATATCTAAGCCATAGTTGCTTGCACTTTTGGGCTCCGACCTAAACTTCAAATCATCATATTTTGAGGTCCTCTTCATGTTTGATTGAGGACCTCTTGCTGTTTGAGGACAGTAGCTTGCACTTGCTTCAATATCCTCCTTGAATGCCATAATCTTGCATAGAATTTTTGGCTTGCGTGTGATCTGTTTTAGAGCCTGATGTAAACTGAAAATAGGCTTATTTTGAGCCCCTATTCAACATTGAAGAAGGGCTCAACACTGTTTGGGACTTCCATGTTGTACTTCCCTTTATATCCTCTTTTTGGTCCCATTTTTGTATGTCTTGGCAGCCCCTGATGTTGCTGTTTTTGGACCTTGGTCCGAACTAAAAGTGGCTTTATTTTGACCTCCTGAACATGTTTTATTAAGGGTATTTTCTTGTTTGGTGAATGTTTTGTATACCTCATGTTATAGCCACTTTTGAGCCTCATTTTGCATTGCATTTCTAGCATGTTTGTATACTGATTTCGTTGGGCTGCCATGAACTGTAAATGTGCATATTTTGGGCCCCTCTTCAATGTTGTTGAAGGGCCCTAACATGTTTGGGGACAGCAGCTGTGAGTTGCTTCATAATCTCATGTTTAGGGCCGTTTTTGTATGCCATTGTTGCCCTATCTTTGTTTGCTTTTTGGCCATGAGTTGTACTGTAAAAATGCTTGTCTCAGAGCTGTCTTGCTTCTGTCTTCATGCTCCATGTCCATATTGTGCATGCTTTGTATAGCTGTAAGCCATTTCATGTGCCTAATTTTGCATTTCGGGATTCATTCCGTGCGTTGAGTGTTGTTTCGTTATGTTTCGGGGCTGTTTTGCATCACCTATCGCCTCTGAAATTTGCATGCAAATTGTCCATGTTTGTGCCTTTCAAATGCGTCGAAAAGTTGCTTCATTACGCTTAAGTCTTGGACCATGTATCTATGCATGTTTGCATGTCATTTGCCTCCATGCACTTAGCATTATGGCCACTGTTTTAGGCCTTATGAGAGCTGCCTAATTCATGTATAAGACCACCTTAGCATTAGTTTGCATTGCCATATGTATGCTTGTATGCTTGCATAAGCTTGTCACCATGCCATGTTGCATCCTTAGCTTGCATGCTTAGGTTGCATTGCATCTTGCATGCATGCCTTGTTCCTTGACTTGATGATAGGAATTGGGCCTTGTTTGGTTTGATTTGGTTTGCATGCATTTGAAATCAAAGTTGCATACTTGGTTCTTTGGGCCATCATGCATGGAAATGCGTGATTGGTGGTCCGAGAACCGAGGCACATGTCCCTTTGAGTCATTACAATGATAAGAGACATGGTTGGTGCATATATGCCTTGAAATGTGCTGCCATGCTTTGCCTTGTCCTCTGTTGCTGTGGGTTGCAGGTTCTGCAGGAATACTCTGCCGACCGGCAGTGTAAGGTGCCGGCCGGCAACAACTTTTCTGCCGACAACTTCATTTGGCGCCGATGATCATACAACACTGCCGGTGGAAATTTCATCTAGCCGGTGGTGATCCCCTCTGTCCAAGGATGCAGTCTTGAGGTTTTGACAGCCTCCAGAGGAGTGAAGGAAGGAAAACAGAGGCAGCCTATGCATGGCGACGCGTTTCCCGAGGCGTTTACTGCTTTTCTTAGTCTTTTTTAATTTGTTAATTAAATTAGGCAATTTGTAACATTTAATTAGCTTGCGTAGTTAATTAATTTGTAATATTTATTCGGTCCCTCCGAGTGAGGGCAAATCTGTAATAAGTGTGTGTGGGTGGTGTGTATGTTTTCCAATCCCCACTTCTTTCTTCCCTTTTATTTACCTGCTTATGATGGTAGATTAGGGCACATTTATTTTAGCATACCTTATGCTATGCATGCGTGCATTCATGCATTTGTTGACATGCATCAGGCTCGGTACATCACGCTAACTGCATTTGTACTTCAATTTACAAATCGAATATGTGATAATTGATCGCATTACATATGACATGCTTAGGTTAACCGAGCCTATCTAAATTGTATCCTGTATGTGTTGCATTAGGCAATTTAACATGAACTAGGACACGCATATTTTGCTAACTAGTTTACTGTTTTGGCACGGAGTACTAGGTAAGCTTTTATGCTTTAGCATATCGCATGCGTGTGAATGTTGCCATGATAGCATGATTACCATGAGGCTAGCTGCTTATGTGATAAACTGCTTGAATGCCTGTGGGTGGAGGTCAAATTGCTTAAATTGGGATAATGCGTTAAAACTGTGAGTTTTAAGCCCACTAGATAGTGGCAAAATCATCTTTTCTAAAAGCCCACTTGAGGGTGGCAAAATCTGCATTTTAGCCTACTTGCGAGTAGCAAACCATTTTCGAAACAAACATGAAATGTTTTGTTCCAATTTGGGCGATTTGGTCTATACTTGTTTGCTGCGCGCACAACATAGTAATTCTAGGTTAATAACCGGAATAAGAACACATAAAGTTTTCAAAAACAGATATCACGGTTAGTAGAGGCCGGTCTTCGGACCGGGCGAAAGGGGGTGCTCATAGCTGACCTTCCCCGATCGTACCCAAGCTCCCGAGCCGAGATAACTCCGGTGATGACGGACATGTGGCCTTCGGCACCGAGTCAGGGTTTCCTAAATTCTCCCATTTTAAAATATATAGGTGGCGACTCTGTATCTGGCAAAGCAGTCCATGTTTGGCACTACTTTTTCAAAAATCTGTTTCTCAAAACGATTTGCCAGATTTGGACTCTTTGGTTCAGATTAAGAACCGTGACGCAAATCGAGAGTCCGAACTGTAGCGAGGTCCCCCCCCCCCGCGGGCTTGTTACAGTTTCTGGCGACTCTGCTGGGGATTTTAGAGAGCTTGACTCGAACTCGTGATATCCTGTTTTGATCTCATTTATGTGTTTCTTTGCATTGCATGTGCATTGGTGCGCCTAGGAACACAGTGTTTGCCATCTGCCATTCCTGAACGGTTTGCCGGAGGCTTGTCTTGTCAAGGCATGTCCGTAAGGCTGACCGGCTATGGGCTCTAACAGTATGGGAACACAAACCCCGGTTTTACCGGGGCACCCTTTTTGACCAGTCGACCTAGTGCATATTCGGATCCATAGTGACCATTCCAAGCTAGGACAGGTTGCTTACCCGATGTTAGGTTGTTTGAAAACTGCTGCGTGCATAGTGAAACCCTAGCTCCTGACAAAATAGGACAGGGAAACCCTACCCCAACATAGGGGTGTTTTGGCTCTCTCTTACTTGCTATGTGCTTTTAGAGTGTATCTCTACAGGAACGCATATACCAGTTTGCAAGTCTGGGCATCAGGCCTGTGGGCATCAGCATCAGTATTTGGGGAATCAGTTTTACCCGAGGGTATCAGTTTACAGGCAGATATTTGGGAAACAGTGATCAGTATTGAGTACAGTCATCCTAGTATGCTCAAATCTGTTCCAGTGAAATTGTGTTGAGATGCTGTCTGTTTTCTCTTTTGCTAGGGTAGTCCCGGAACCATAGCTTCAGGAGGCTCCGATATCCCCGGGGTACATTGGACTAGTGTTGATAGACTTTGTCAGGTCAGAGACTCAATTCAAGGGTAATCAGGGCCAGAGCAGGCTAGTCAGGCACAGATCATCAGTTCAACAGTCTTCAGATCAACAGTCATTATCCATCTCGCCTGTGTGCAGTTGGGTTGAGATATATGCTTTTGCCACAGAGACAGATATACCGGTTGCTCAGTTAGATTAGAACAGTATGTCGAGTCTGGAAGAGATGGTGCGCCAACTCCAGGATAGTATGAAAGCCATGCAGCAAGACACTGTCCATCAAGCAGAATTCGCCAAGCAACAGGCTGTGGTCATAGCCCAACAGGCAGAGACAATTGCCAGATTGGAGCAGCAAACTGGAGTATCTACTTCACACCAGGCTCCTCCCCCACCAAGAGTTCCCATACTCGGGGAGGCAACCCATGTCCAGGATGATACGGACATTCCAGTTGGGCCAGCTCCACCCCCGATTCTGCCTCAACTATCCAAGGCACCCACTCCCATCAACCAATCAGATTCTCCCTTCGAGCCCGAGGTGGAGCCCGTGGCATTAAAAATGCACAAGCTTGAAAAGCTGTTCAAGAAATCTCAAGGTGTGAAGTCCATTCCGGGCATTGAGGACGGGTACACCGACGCAGCTGTAACTCTGTCGGACAGGTTCAAGATGCCTCACATCGACCGTTTTGATGGGTCAGGAGATCCCATGGTCCACTTGAGCTTGTTTTCAGATGTTTTGCGCCCGATGGGCTTGACAAGATTACAGAAGCTCTCCCTTTTTGGCAGGACCCTGTCGGGTATTGCGGTCACCTGGTATGCCAAATTGGAGGATGACGTCAAGAGAAGTTGGGATGAGATGGCTGAGGCCTTCGTCGCACAATATTCATACAATACACAAATCGAGATTACGACCCGTGATCTTGAGACGACGAGGCAGGAGCCTAAGGAGAGCTTCTCAGAATTCGTGGCCCGCTGAAGGGCCAAGGCCTCAATGATGACCATTAGGCCAACAGATAAGGATCAAATACGGATGATTGTGCGCAATCTCCAGCCTAAGCTAATGCAGAGAATGATTGTAATCCCCTTTCCCACTTTCTCAGATTTACACGATATGGGGGTACAAATCGAAGATACAATGAGGCAAGGTCTGTTTGACCAAGATAAGGAGCAGCCCAGGAGGGCATTTTCCCGCAATTCGAATGCGACCACCAGTGGTGATGCAGGTTCAAGATCTTCTGAAGTAGACATGGTTACCACCACCGCATCAAAAACAGCTACCCCATTCACCGGTGCATCCGGAAGTAGCTCACCAAAAAACAAATATCCACCTCGAGTCAAGAGAGTCTTCACTCCACTCCATATGCCTTTGTCAAAGGCTCTAGAGGTCTTACTCCGGAAAGGACATCTGAAACCGTTGGAACAACGGCCCCTACCCGATCCTATCCCTGCAAAGCATGACCAGACAAAGTACTGTGCGTACCACCAACAAACCGGTCATGAGACCGATAGCCGCTTTCGTCTGCGCCATGATGTACAAGATTTGTTTGACAACAAGGTCATTGCCGCACCAGCTCAGTAAAGTCTATCACCACTGGATCAGTGAACTCGGGGGATAGTACGAATATGTGATCAGGGGATGAACCACCTGTGGGCGGCACTCAGTTTACTCCAGATGTGGCGTTTGGCACGCACTGTTTCGAGCATTTTACGAATGCTAGTTTTTGTGTTTTCTGACTTGGGTATTGGGTCAGTCTTCTCAATTTGTATTGAGTCAGTCTTTTCATACTGAGTCAGTCGGGTCTGTCTTGTTGTATCGAGTCAGTCCTGTTTTGTTAAAGTCGGGTGATTCCGGGGGTGTTACTTCGGATATCACTATTTTACTTTGTGTTTGTCCTTTTGAGTCTGTTTCTGCCAGGGAGCCAGTTGTGCCAACAGATTTGAATGAACAGCAGTGATTTTCACACTCTTGTGTTTGCTTCTGTCGTGTGCCAGTTGTGCCAGAAGTATTGAATGGAATGACAGTGCTCTTCGCCTGCCTTTTCTGTGCCTTGAAATCATTGTATCGACCTAAGTTTTTTTCAAAACTTTTTTTTTTTTGAACACTGCGGTGAAAACGAAGAGGAAGGAATTCCTCGGGATTTGCAAAATTTTGATCATTTGAGAGAAAGAGAGGCGTGCTAAGCCCTTAATGAATGAGATCATGTTTGTTAATGTGAGTACTGAGAAGGATCCTGGCTTGATCCAGATTGGTCCCACACTGTCTTCAGCGTGAGCGATTTGTCGCTTTCTTAAAAACTTTCGAAAAATGTTTTGCGCAGTCCTGTGAAGACTTGTGTGGAATCGCTCTTGAGATTGTGCAGCCTAGGACCGCTCTCAGCCTCAAGATTCTGACCATTTGTTTTCAAACCTCGGACTTAAATTCAGAATGTTCAATGGTCAATCGCCATATGAGGCCTGTGTGGCCAGATTCGAAGCAGCCCTCGGACAAGAAAGTCAGATCAAGAAGATTAGACCTCATCAAAAGAAGCTTGCAAAGCTAGAACAGAAGTACCCTTCAAACTAGGGGCAAAGATGTCAGACATGCTCGAAGAGCCGAAGATGAGTCCTCTTGCAAATCAACAGCCACTCTCCTGGATACGGATGGCTTCAAAACCCTAAAACCATTTGGCATGGATTTGTTACACTTTTACCCTTTGAGAGGCTCGCTGGGCCGAAAACCCGGAAGGGCGACCCAGGCAAAAGTTAGAGCAAGAGAAAAATACAAAAAGAAAAAATGCAAAGAAAAGAACAAAAAAGAAAATCAAAAAAAAAAGGGAAATGAAATGAAAAGAATTGAAAAGAAAAGAAAAACAAAGCTCGCAAGGTCGAAAACCCGCATCGGGCGCCTTGGCAAAAGTTAGAGCCTAAAAAGGAGAGGTTAAATACCCGAGTGTACCTTAACCCCGAACTACGTAAGGCTTGATTCCCATGTTTGGGATACGTAGGCAACTTCATTCTGAAGTCCAGCCGTAAAATCCTTCAAATTCAGCTGTGTCCATGTGATGGTTCTAGTCATCTTTGTCTTTTCTGTATCCGGGAGTTCGGTTGCAATCGTCGCTTTGAGGACTGATTGCAATACACTACGGGGCCATTCAGACAAGGGGCAACTTTCCGTTGCCATTCAATGTGCTGCGGTGCCGTGCAAACAAGGGGCAACTTTTCGTTGCCATGCAGCTCTCTTCGAGCAAGGGGCAATTTTCCTCCAAATCCGAGGTTGTGCGTCTCAAGAGTGGGTTCCGTGCTTGTTAAGCATTGGCCGTTTGCAAAAATAGTTTTTGAGAATTTTTACTAAGGTTGACTAATTTTCTCGAAAATTGTTCCATCTTTTCCAAAAACTGGACCTTTTCTTGGACCCAAAAAAGGAAAATTTTCAGTGCTCATAAGCCTGACTTGCATGATTTCAAATCAAAAATTGAACAAGCGCGTTAATCTAACTCTCATGTTGGTCAAAACTGTTTTCGTAGAAAACCAAAAATAAATGGTCAAAATGATGAACTAGGGGCACAGTTGAGTCAGGCTTCCTGTCTTTTCCCCATTTTCAACATACTTGCCAAGAAGGGCACTCTACCTGCCAAGAAGGGTACAAATGAAGTCAACAACAAAGGGCTAAAAGCCCTCTCATCCTCCAAGCAACGAGGAATCAAGTCAAGTACGAAGCACGAAATGGGATGGGGCGAGATATTCCACTCTCTCATCTGGACAGATCTAACCGCGTCCAAACTCCCCAGCAGGGCATCATCAACCGATGTTAGCTGCAGATTTGCTACATACCCAGTTGTAGCACAACCCCTCTATGGGAGAAACTTACTGTTGTGAACAAGAGTCTGGTAAAATACCAGGGGCAAGAGCCCACAATTTCCAGCTTATCCATCAACCACCCAGGGGAGGGATGAAAAACGAGAGATTAAAGAATAGAGAGATGTGCGCTGAGAGAAAAAGCGAGAAAAGGGTTTTGAGAGAAAAACCGAGCTTGAGAGCCGAGTGATGTGAGAATCACAAATAAGAAAGGGTGGGAATAATACCCGGTGAAACAGGCTCCCTGTGCACGTCTGTGTGTCGTGTCTTTTGTTTTGTTTGTCTCGATTCTTGCTTTGAGTCGTTCCGAGCGTGTCTCGACGTGTTTAGGTTGTTTACCTTTTGTTTTCCGTGGTTGAGTCTTTCTCGCTGTGTTCAGTCGTAGGCTCAATACCTGGTCGAAAATTCATCTCTCAATTTCAAAAATAAATCGTTTTGTGCTCAGAGTGCTGTGCCATCCTTCACGTTTGTGCAAAACAAGATTCTTTTTTCCATAAAACTGCAGGGTCCACCCCCGATAAGTGTGAACGGTGAAACCAGGACCTATCTGAAGCTATGATGGTTCCAAACTGCAAAGCAAAAACAAAAGAGCGAAAATCGAAGTATCTGAATTTGTGTCAACTTCAGAAAATTCCGTGATTGTACTCCGGACGTACCTCTTCAGGGCCTTGTCAATGCTCCGAAATATGAGTGTACCTCTACCTCAGGCGCAAGATCAATCCTGCTTCAAGGTTATGCACTCTTCCACTTACATTGTTATGCACCCACTTCACTTGCATTGTAATGCATTATACCTATCAAGTTTCTTCCTCAGTCATGCACGATATTGTATGCACGGTTCATTCAAAGAAGTTCCGTTTCAAGGTCATTCACTTTTGTGTATCAATCACACACACTCACTTTAGTGTATCAATCACACTTCATTCACTTTAGTGTATCAATCACACTTCATTCACTTA
Organism: Camellia sinensis; assembly: GCF_055761805.1. Lineage (NCBI taxonomy): Eukaryota > Viridiplantae > Streptophyta > Magnoliopsida > Ericales > Theaceae > Camellia > Camellia sinensis. The sequence goes on along the minus strand of NC_138964.1, from coordinate 116,010,879 downwards.
GTGTATCAATTACACTTTAATTTCAATTACACTCTAATCTACTTAGTGTATCAATCACGCTTCAGTTATGCTCTCATTCATATAGTGTATCAATCACACTTCATTTGCCTTAGTGTATCAATCACACTTCACTCGCTTCGAGTATCTATCACCCACATTCTCATTTAGTGTATCAATCACACTCTCTTCACTTAGTGTATCAATCACATTTCTTTCATTTTGTGTATCTATCACACATTCTCATTTTGTGTATCTATCACGCACATATTCGCTTTTGTGTCTATTGCACTCTCACTTAGTGTATCAATCACACTTCTTTCATTTTGTGTATCTATCACACACATTCTCATTTTTTGTATCACACTTCATTGATTTAGTATATCAATCATACTTGTTCACTAAGTGCATCTATCACACTTTGTGTTCACCTTTAGTGTATCAATCACACTCTGTTCACATAGTGCATCTATCACACTTTGTGTTCCCTTTTAGTATATCTATCATACTTGTTCACTAAGTGCATCTATCACACTTCGTGTTCGCTTTTAGTATATCTATCATACTTACTCACTAAGTGCATCTATCACACTTCGTGTTCGCTTTCAGTATATCTATCATACTTTGTTCACACTGTGCATCTATCACACTTTGTGTTCACTTTTAGTATATCAATCACACTCTGTTCACATAGTGCATCTATCACACTTCGTGTTCGCTTTCAGTATATCTACCATACTTGTTCACATAGTGCATCTATCACACTTTGTGTTCATTTTCAGTATATCAATCATACTTTGTTCACTTAGTGCATCTATCACACTTTGTGTTCACCTTTAGTATATCTATCATACCTTGTTCACTTAGTGCATCTATCACACTTTGTGTTCACCCTTTGTGTATATATCACACTATGCTCACCACACTCGCTTAATGTATCAATCACACGCTCAACTACTGTATGTATCACATGTTGCTTCATATAGTGTATCTATCACATGCTCGCTTTGTGTATCAATCACACACGTTCGCTTTGTGTATCAATCACACACTCTCACTTTGTGTATCTATCACACGCTCACACTTTGCTTCATATAGTGTATCCATCACACTCGCTTCACCTTTTATGTATCTATCACACTATGCTCATCTTGTGTATCCATCACACTTTGCATGATACAGTGTATCCATCACACTACGCTTACCTGGTGTATCCATCACACTCTCTTCACTTTTGTGTATCTATCACGCATATTTGTCCACTCAGTGTATCTATCACATTTCGTTCACTTTTGTGTATCTAACGCACATGTTCGTGAGAATTGCATAATTCTCTTACATCCTTTCTGCATGAGATGTAGTTTGGTTCATGTCTACTTGCTGGCATAGCATTCGCTTAAAATGTTGCATTTATTTTGCATAATTGCTTCATCACAGCTACATTCGCGCTATTTTGCGCATCGCACTGTTTTGTGCAGTTTACATTCGCGCTATTTTGCGCACCTCACTTGTACTTGTTAGTACATTGCATTGTTTTGAGTACAAGCCGGCTTCGCGAAAGCGTATAAGTCCAATTACAAGCTGGCTTCGCGTGGCGTATAAGTCCAATTATCAAAGTCTTCCTGCATATCATTTGCATCCTGCCCCTGAACTACGCTGGTTTGATTCCTTGCAAAGGGATACGTAGGCAGCCTGTGGGCGCAACCATTTATTTATCGGTATTTTGTTTGTTTGTCCAAGTCTTCGGCCTTGTCAAAAATGGGTCGTCTCTGGGCTTTGACATTCACTCCCGTCATTGTTATGACTTTCGAGTTCTGTCAAAGAGGGGCAACTGTAGACACCCCATTTTTGACCGCCCTTAAGACTTGGGCACTACTGATGGTTTGCTCGGTGTTGAGAGATGTGCAGGGCAAAGAATCAGTTTCTTCGGCAAGGAGAGAGCCAAATCCTTCAAAACACTTTGTTTAGGGGTTTGGAGTTGAAGAAGAGAGGAAAGGAGAGGAGAAAACTAGTTTGGGAAAAGTTCAGCATGAATCCGAGTAGAAGCGAGTCGAGCAGCCCTCGCTGAATCGGGCTTATTAATCTGCATACTTGGATTTTAGCTATGAGGCCACCACCGTTGGAAAGCTTACTTTCGGGGCTTCATTTTGCACTCAAGAATCTCCTAGAGCCAAGTCCGGGTGGGGGAGATATGATCAGTTGAAGTCGGGCATCATCCCGGTTGGATCGAATCTGCGCGGCTTCACCAAAATGGGCATAACTTTTTCCACAGGAGGAATTTTAATGCAAGGTTTGCGCCATTGGAAAGCTAACTTCCGGGGCTTTAATTTAGACACCAACCGGAAGTTTTTTGACCTTACCGGCCATCCACCGGCACTATATTTATCCGGCCGGCAATTTATTGTGCCGACCGGCACTTTATTTTGCTGACCGGCAATTTTTGCTAGTCGACGACCTTCCGGAGCATTCTGCAGATTGAGTGGATTCCAGCTGTGCCAGCTGGAATGCACAGAATTGATCCCCCATGCACATGTGTGTTTGTTTTGCACCTTGTGAGCCTTTGAACCCCCTAACCTTCTAGAAGCTTGAACCTTTTGGCCAAGCTTGGCCAGCTGTTTTAGCTTCCTCTAGAAGCCTTGCACCCCCCTTGAACCCCTTGGCCCCTTTGAAGCTTGTCTTAGAAGCTTAGCATTGCTTATATAAGCACCCCTCCTCCTCCTTTGTTTAGGTTAGAGATTTGAGGCAAAAAAACCAGAGATATACCACATATATCTAATATACATACATACAAACCTCCATCTCTCTCCATATCTCTCTCATTCAACCATCAAACACCTTTGTTCTTGGGCCATTTCTTCATCAACTCATAGCACAAGGCATCCAACGCCTATTCCAACAGCTTGAGGCTGTTCTCCAGAGCTTAGGAGCACCTAAACTTGGTCCAAGAGGTGCTGGTTTGCTGGTCTTCAAGGGTGAGTCCTCATCTTCCCTTTTCTAGCTTTTTCTTGCTTCATATCTAAGCCATAGTTGCTTGCACTTTTGGGCTCCGACCTAAACTTCAAATCATCATATTTTGAGGTCCTCTTCATGTTTGATTGAGGACCTCTTGCTGTTTGAGGACAGTAGCTTGCACTTGCTTCAATATCCTCCTTGAATGCCATAATCTTGCATAGAATTTTTGGCTTGCGTGTGATCTGTTTTAGAGCCTGATGTAAACTGAAAATAGGCTTATTTTGAGCCCCTATTCAACATTGAAGAAGGGCTCAACACTGTTTGGGACTTCCATGTTGTACTTCCCTTTATATCCTCTTTTTGGTCCCATTTTTGTATGTCTTGGCAGCCCCTGATGTTGCTGTTTTTGGACCTTGGTCCGAACTAAAAGTGGCTTTATTTTGACCTCCTGAACATGTTTTATTAAGGGTATTTTCTTGTTTGGTGAATGTTTTGTATACCTCATGTTATAGCCACTTTTGAGCCTCATTTTGCATTGCATTTCTAGCATGTTTGTATACTGATTTCGTTGGGCTGCCATGAACTGTAAATGTGCATATTTTGGGCCCCTCTTCAATGTTGTTGAAGGGCCCTAACATGTTTGGGGACAGCAGCTGTGAGTTGCTTCATAATCTCATGTTTAGGGCCGTTTTTGTATGCCATTGTTGCCCTATCTTTGTTTGCTTTTTGGCCATGAGTTGTACTGTAAAAATGCTTGTCTCAGAGCTGTCTTGCTTCTGTCTTCATGCTCCATGTCCATATTGTGCATGCTTTGTATAGCTGTAAGCCATTTCATGTGCCTAATTTTGCATTTCGGGATTCATTCCGTGCGTTGAGTGTTGTTTCGTTATGTTTCGGGGCTGTTTTGCATCACCTATCGCCTCTGAAATTTGCATGCAAATTGTCCATGTTTGTGCCTTTCAAATGCGTCGAAAAGTTGCTTCATTACGCTTAAGTCTTGGACCATGTATCTATGCATGTTTGCATGTCATTTGCCTCCATGCACTTAGCATTATGGCCACTGTTTTAGGCCTTATGAGAGCTGCCTAATTCATGTATAAGACCACCTTAGCATTAGTTTGCATTGCCATATGTATGCTTGTATGCTTGCATAAGCTTGTCACCATGCCATGTTGCATCCTTAGCTTGCATGCTTAGGTTGCATTGCATCTTGCATGCATGCCTTGTTCCTTGACTTGATGATAGGAATTGGGCCTTGTTTGGTTTGATTTGGTTTGCATGCATTTGAAATCAAAGTTGCATACTTGGTTCTTTGGGCCATCATGCATGGAAATGCGTGATTGGTGGTCCGAGAACCGAGGCACATGTCCCTTTGAGTCATTACAATGATAAGAGACATGGTTGGTGCATATATGCCTTGAAATGTGCTGCCATGCTTTGCCTTGTCCTCTGTTGCTGTGGGTTGCAGGTTCTGCAGGAATACTCTGCCGACCGGCAGTGTAAGGTGCCGGCCGGCAACAACTTTTCTGCCGACAACTTCATTTGGCGCCGATGATCATACAACACTGCCGGTGGAAATTTCATCTAGCCGGTGGTGATCCCCTCTGTCCAAGGATGCAGTCCTGAGATTTTGACAGCCTCCAGAGGAGTGAAGGAAGGAAAACAGAGGCAGCCTATGCATGGCGACGCGTTTCCCGAGGCATTTACTGCTTTTCTTAGTCTTTTTTAATTTGTTAATTAAATTAGGCAATTTGTAACATTTAATTAGCTTGCGTAGTTAATTAATTTGTAATATTTATTCAGTCCTTCCGAGTGAGGGCAAATCTGTAATAAGTGTGTGTGGGTGGTGTGTATGTTTTCCAATCCCCACTTCTTTCTTCCCTTTTATTTACCTGCTTATGATGGTAGATTAGGGCACATTTATTTTAGCATACCTTATGCTATGCATGCGTGCATTCATGCATTTGTTGACATGCATCAGGCTCGGTACATCACGCTAACTGCATTTGTACTTCAATTTACAAATCGAATATGTGATAATTGATCGCATTACATATGCCATGCTTAGGTTAACCGAGCCTATCTAAATTGCATCCTGTATGTGTTGCATTAGGCAATTTAACATGAACTAGGACACGCATATTTTGCTAACTAGTTTACTGTTTTGGCACGGAGTACTAGGTAAGCTTTTATGCTTTAGCATATCGCATGCGTGTGAATGTTGCCATGATAGCATGATTACCATGAGGCTAGCTGCTTATGTGATAAACTGCTTAAATGCCTGTGGGTGGAGGTCAAATTGCTTAAATTGGGATAATGCGTTAAAACTGTGAGTTTTAAGCCCACTAGATAGTGGCAAAATCATCTTTTCTAAAAGCCCACTTGAGGGTGGCAAAATCTGCATTTTAGCCTACTTGCGAGTAGCAAACCATTTTCGAAACAAACATGAAATGTTTTGTTCCAATTTGGGCGATTTGGTCTATACTTGTTTGCTGCGCGCACAACATAGTAATTCTAGGTTAATAACCGGAATAAGAACACATAAAGTTTTCAAAAACGGATATCACGGTTAGTAGAGGCCGGTCTTCGGACCGGGCGAAAGGGGGTGCTCATAGCTGACCTTCCCCGATCGTACCCAAGCTCCCGAGCCGAGATAACTCCGGTGATGACGGACATGTGGCCTTCGGCACCGAGTCAGGGTTTCCTAAATTCTCCCATTTTAAAATATTTAGGTGGCGACTCTGTATCTGGCAAAGCAGTCCATGTTTGGCACTACTTTTTCAAAAATCTGTTTCTCAAAACGATTTGCCAGATTTGGACTCTTTGGTTCAGATTAAGAACCGTGACGCAAATCGAGAGTCCGAACTGTAGCGAGGTCCCCCCCCCGCGGGCTTGTTACAGTCATCTAGCAGTTCTTTTCGATTGGACAGCAAGCATGACAAATTTGCACTGGATTTTTAGCTCAAGGCATCTGCTACGGTATTAGCTTTCCCTAGGTGATATAAAATCTGCAAATCATAATTTTTGATTAACTTTAACCATCGCCTCTGTCTCATGTTCAATTCGTTTTGGGTGAAGAAGTATTTCATGCTTTTATGATCTGTGTACACCTCACAAGTTACCTCATACAAGTAGTGACGCCAGATTTTCAAAACGAACACCACAGCTGCTAATTCAAAATCGTATGTCAGGTAATTCTTTTCATGAGGTTGGAGTTGTCGAGAAGCATAGGCAATCACGTTTTCATTTTGCATTAATACACACCCCAAACCTTTGTAGGAAGCATCACTGTAAACCTAAAACCCATCAGTACCATTGGGAAAGGTTAAAATTGGTGCAGTCACTAACCTTGTTTTCAACTTTTGAAAGGCTGCCTCTCTTTGTTCATTCCAATCAAATGACACGTTTTTCTGAGTTAACTGGGTCAATGGCATGGCAAGCTTGGAAAAGTCTTTTACAAATCTCCTGTAGTAACCTGCAAGTCCCAGAAAACTTCTAACTTCTGTCACATTTGTCGGTTTAGGCCAGTCCATGATAGCTTCAATTTTCTGAGGGTCAACAAAAACACCATCCTTGTTGATTACATGGCCCAAAAATGCCACATTGTCAAGCCAAAATTCACATTTGGACAATTTAGCATATAATTTCTTTTCTCTCAAGGTCTGTAAAGCAATTCTCAAGTGATTCTCATGTTCTTCCCTGCTTTTGGAGTAAATCAGGATATCATCAATAAACACAACAATAAATTCATCCAGAAATGATTTAAACACTCTATTCATAAGGTCCATAAAGGCAGCAGGTGCATTAGTCACCCCAAACGGCATTACTAAAAATTCATAATGTCCATATCTAGTTCTGAATGCAGTTTTCTCTATGTCTTCAGCCCTGACCTTTAGCTAGTGATACCCAAACCTGAGGTCAATTTTAGAAAACACTTGGGCACCCTGAAGTTGGTCAAACAAGTCATCTATTCGGGACAGAGGGTATTTGTTCTTGATAGTCACTTTGTTCAGTTCTCGATAGTCTATGTACAATCTCAAAGATCCATCCTTCTTTTTGACAAACAAGACTGGAGCACCCCAGGGTGAAGTGCTCGGACGGATAAATTTCTTTTTCAACAACTCCTAAAGTTGAGTCTTTAATTCTTTCAATTCTGAGGTGGACATTCTATAGGGGGTTTTGGAAATAAGTTGTGTTCCCAGAAACACCTCAATAGTGAATTCAATTTCTCTATCAACTAAGTCCCCAGGCAAGTCATTCGGAAACACATTGAGAAATTCACAAGCAACAGGGTTAGTTTCTACATTAGTTCCGTTAGATAATGCAGTCAGTATACAACACAAGTAACCCCTACATCCCTTCCTAAGCAGTTTTATAACTTTCATAGCCGAAATCAGATATGGGGGAGGAACTACGCCATTCCCAGTAAAAATAAACTCAGGCATACTCGGTGGTCTAAACACAACAGATTTACTTGCACAGTCAATAGTAGCACAGTATTTAGTCAACCAGTCCATTCCCAAAATGCAATCAAAATGATCAATATTCAAGGGCAATAAGTCAACATATAACATCATATCGCCAATCATAATATCACACGCTGGATAAACATGAGCACACATCATAGAACCCCCAGATGGCGTGGATACAGATAACACATATGTTATAAGTTCTAATGGTCTAGTCAATTTTCGAGAGAAAGCATGCGATACAAAAGAATGTGTAGAACCAGAATCTATCAGTACACATGCATTTTGAGAACATACAGAGAGTGTACCTAACACCACAGTATAGGTGTTTGGTACGTCACCGGGCACTAAGGTGAACACTCGACCTTGTCTCAGAGGTTCTTTCCCAGTATTTGCTTTTGCATTTGTTTTAGCCACAGAGGCGGATCCAGCTGAACTTGCCGCAGGATGGCTAGTATGCTCAGACTTGAGTGGGCAATCTTTCACTACATGACCTGACTGGCCACATCGAAAACAAGCACCGGATACTTGGTAGCACACACCCCTATGCCTTCTACCACAATTAGAACAGACCGGGATAGACCCACTACTCTGACTCGAGCTGCTTGTAGACCCCGTGTTTTGCTTCTTATTGACAAAAGACTGGCCTCTTCTAAAACCAAACCTAGACCTCTTTCCTTTCCAATCCGTTTGTATAACTGTTGGGGCCTTACTTTGTTTCATAGCGGCTATGGTGGCTTCCGCCATTAATGATCTGTCTAAAACTTCCACATAAGTAGGCAATTTCAATACACCTACTCGATCAAACACCTCTAAATCCAGTCCACCTTCAAATTTTCGTGCTTTCTTGTAATCAGTATCCACCATATGTGGAGAAAATCGTGCCAGTTCGGTGAACTTGGCTTCATACTCTGCTACAGACATTCTTCCCTACTTAAGTTCTTGAAATTCAGACACCTTCCGATCCCTGAAACGTTGGGGAAAATATTTATCATAGAAGATGGCATTAAATTATGCCCATGTCATATTCCCGTTGCCACTTCGAATCAGTAACCACCATCTTCGGGCTTCATCCTTCAGAGTATAGGTGGCTAGGAGGACTTTCTGGAGTTCAGAACAAGGAAACACCTCATATAGCTTTTCCATTTCCAGTAACCACGTCTCTGTTTTCAATGGTTCAATTCCACCATAGAATGTCGGCGTTTCATTTTCATGAATTTCTGTGTCAGGTTGATGATGTCATTATTATTTGCTTCGGCTTGTGCCGGCGGAGGCAGAGGGGGCAAAGGTTGTTGTCTCTGCTGTTATATCAAAGTTTCAGTCAATTCTGCAAGCATTTGTTCCATTCGGCCCATGCGAGCCTCTGAAGATTCACTTTTATCACTTCCCCTTGCATTCTCCATGTTGCTATAGAGACATCAAATGGTAATAAACATAGGCATAATCTTATTCGTTTCTTTCAATTCATTTGCTCAAATTTACATTCAGTTTTCATTTTCAGTTGGATTACCACACACTCACACATGCAGATGGAATGCCCCTAACTCTTACTAGGACATCCTAAGCTCATATGGACCTATGTGCGCGGTAGAACACGTGCTCTAATACCACTCTGTCACGACCCAAACCTGCCCCTGTAGGTTTAGCCTCGTAACCGGCTAGTAATCTGTGGATTACCAAAGGCCTCTTAACAGATAAGCACATAATAAGGGGCTGCGGAAGCAATATACAAAATAGACAGGGTCCAATGATCTGTGATAACATACATGGGACAGGAGATTTCAAAACTTGTATATATACATAAGCGTGTCGGTCGAAGGACACCAATATTTATAGAACATTTACATAAGTGTAATTCCCAAGATTCGACTTTACAAAGTAGACAGAGATTAACATAAGTACAAAAACAGCCATGTAACTAGACTTCGATCAGAACCTTCTCGGGAGGCACAACGGTTGGCTGACAAAAACAGAAATGAAGGCCATTAACTCTGGCCCTGATCACGCGCCGGCTCACCTACATATATAATATAAACTGTGAGCAAAAACTCAGTGAATAATAACAGAGTAAAGGGGTTTCAATCAATGAGTCCGTACAGATTCAAAAATCATAATTCAGTTTCATATCAAATTCATAATGTGTCCAGATCATATACAGAAAGCATAAGTCATGTGTAAGCATACGTGATACATCCCTTAGCATTAACAGAGCAGATACAGAACAGATGCAGACATGTGAGGGTTACGAATAACCAGTTCCATAAAGGAACCTCCGGATCCGGGTAACAGAGAATAAACACGCTGAGCCCCCATGACGGGGCCTCCGGTACGGGTAACAGAGTGCAGACATATTAAGTTCCATGATAGAACCTCCGATACCGGGTAACAGCCACAGATATCACATGATGCTAAGGATGTCACAAATACATTTCAGAAATTGGACAATCATTCATTGCACAGAACATATCATTTCAGAAAACAAATCTTATTTCATCATACAGAAAATAAGTAAAGTTGAACATAGCTTTACTATGTTATTATTTACAGTTGGCCTTGAGACAGATAGATGAAGCAAATTGTTCAAACAGTACGCGGCACGTGACCTACATAACACATAACAGACACACACTTAAAACACACATTCTAACTGTACATAACTTACTTCGTTGGCTGTTAGTGTGTTTCTAACCTTTAATCCTCATTATGGAGTCTTAAACATGGCCTAGGAATGTCTAGGATGGAATGAGGATGCAAGAATGCATTGGAAAACATTTCTTAAAACTTGCTGAAAATAAGGTCCACTCTCGAGCGTGGGTTTCCTCGCTCGAGCGGACATGCAGACAATGAAGCTCCGCTCGAGTGTGACTTTCTCCGCTCGAGCAGACTGTAAATTCATGAAAAAGTACTAGATGCATGATTTTCATGCTCGACGGACGCTCGACCTACGCTCGAGCGTGAGACTCAGACCCTCGCTCGAGCGTAAATTCCCTTGCTCAAGCGGACTACAAAACACACAAACTTCTGGGTATATGCATTTCACGCTCGAGCATAAACTTCTACGCTCGAGCGGAGTGCATGTACTCAGAGTGCACGCTCGAGCGTAAAGTTCCACGCTCGAGCGTGGATCAAATTTCTGAAAATCCCAGATTTGATCACCAAGCTCAAATCCAACCTTTGAACATCCAAAACTCATTTTTCTAGGCCAAAATTTGAGGAAACACATAATAACTCATAAAACAACATGAATTAAAAATCATTTCAAGAAATCATGGCCCAAAGTATGCCAGTTGTACAAGAATTCAACTTTAAACTCAAATCAATTCATGAACATAACATGCATGAACTCTCTTGCACTCAACCTCTTCAAAACATGATTAAACTAGGCAAATTGTTGGGAAACATGGTGAATTCTCAAAACATAGATGAAATGAACACATGCAAGAAAGAAGCCTTTGAAATCATGCTCACATTGTGAAGAAATGCACATGCATGCATGAATTGGTCCATCACTCCACTCCTAGAGCTTGATTCCCACATTTAAAGTTCAATTTACTTGAATTCATCAATAATCTTGTAGAATCTAACTCAATTACTCAATTTAGGGTTTAGTCTCATACCTGGAGGCTCCAATCTACAAAGATTAAGGTTGAGGCTCTACAAATCTTCTTCAATTATCAACAATTCATAGCACCTCCTTGAGTTTGAGCTCAATCTCTCTCAACTCTCTCTCTCTCTCACGTTTTGGCCTTGGAGGTGGATGAGATGATGAAACAAATGCATAAATCAAGTCCAAACAATGTTTTAGAAAGTGGCCTACTCAATGGCAAACATGTAATTAACCTAGGCTCAAATAATTTAACATTAATCAATCTAATTTGTTCATTCCAAATTGAATTTTAATTAAACCTTCCATAAAATTCTATAAATCCTAACTTGCACATACGTCGAGTCAATTTCTGATTCGGACGCCGATAAGGCTTTCAACTCGCAAACCAAAACTAAAACGCGAACAGATCTTTCTACGTCTAACAGATATAAACACAACAATGCAACACACACATGCATTTTAATTTGAAGTTTCACCTTTATTACTAATTAGGCATAATTAATCATGGATTAACGTTAATCAGAGGTCGGGGTTGTTACACTGTTACGCGATTTTGGCCTCTGATGGCCTATTTTCAAGCTTAAGTGTGAAAAAGTGCATTTTTTGACTTAGTTTTCAAACTGGGAGTCCTGTGCTAGTTCTGTAAGTTTCCATAACTCACATTGGTCCCTCCCGACGTGTTTGAGGTGTTACCCGGGCCGTCTTGTGGCTGTTACACGATTTTGGCCCCCGAAGGCCTATTTTTCAAGCTTAAGTGTGAAAAAATGCATTTTTTGACTTAGTTTTCAAACCGGGAGTCTCGTGCTAGTTCTGTAAGTTTTTACAACTCACATTGGTCCCTCCTGAGGTGTTTGATGTGTTACTTGAGCCGTCTCATGGCCGTTGCACGGTTTTGGCCTCCGATGGCTATTTTTCAAGCTTAAGTGTGAAAAAGTACAATTTTAGGCTTAGTTTTCAAACCAGGAGTCCCGTGCAAGTTTCGTAAGTTTTCACAACTCACATTGGTCCCTCCCGACGTGTTTGAGGTGTTACCCAAGTCGTCTCATGGCTGTTACGCGATTTTGGCCCCCGAAGGTCTATTTTTTAAGCTTAAGTGTGAAAAAGTGCATTTTTAAACTTAGTTTTCAAACCGAGAGTCCCGTGCTAGTTCCGTAAGTTTCCACAACTCACATTGGTCCCTCCCGAGGTGTTTAAGGTGTTACCCAGGCCGTATCATGGCCGTTGCATCGTTTTGACCTCCGATGGCCTATTTTTCAAGCTTAAGTGTGAAAAAGTGCAATTTTAGACTTAGTTTTCAAACCGGGAGTCCCGTGCAAGTTCCGTTAGTTTCCACAGCTCACATTGGTCCCTCCCAACGTTTTTGAGGTGTTCCCCCGGCCATCTCGTGGCTGTTGCAAGATTTTGGCCTCCGATGGCCTATTTTTCAAGCTTAATTAAGCTTTATTATTACCTAAAAATGTAAGCTTAAAAAGTACATTTTTAGGTAATAATAAAGCTTAATTAAGCTTAATAAAAGTACATTCACAAGATTTTTGCATGATTCTAGTATATTTTCAGTCCCTAATTCTGTGCTTTTAAATGTTCATTGTGAAATTTTAGGTGGAATTAAGCTTAATTAAGCGTATCCTATGATTATGGATTCATATTTGTATAATAAGAGAACTATCTGTTACAACTATAAAATTTGGCTCAAGAATTAGAGGCCTTAAAAGCTTAATAATCTGAAATTGGTTTTATAGTTGGAATCAGCATAATTTTTAGGTAATAATAAACATTTTTGTGAAATTTCAATTTGGAATGATTAAATTGATTAAGTTTTGTCTTATTCACCATATATATATATATATATATCCATGCTCTTTAACCATTTGACTTGGGGAAGTTCATTTCATAAATATCTCCTGGGAGAGAATTGAAGAAGAAGAATAATGAGAGTTCCACAAGGTAGGGAATTAGGACAAACCTTGTGAGGATTTGTAGAGATTAAACCAAGGTATGTAAACTCCACCTTAAATTAAGCTCTTTCTTGGGTTTGAGTGAGTATGACCTTTCAATTGGGAGAGCTAAGGGTTGTGTTGGAAGTTTTGTATGAGATAGTTGTCTTGGGGAACTAATTTGAGTTATAAGAGGAAATTGCATCTTGCTTCTTTGTTAATTTCATGTAGATACTCAGCTATGTGTTTGGATTATGTGATTGGATAGCTATATATATGTATATGTATACATAGGTATGTGTATAAATGAACCCAAAAATAATTAGAACTTTGGAAAGAATTGGATTGTAGTTGGTCATGATTATGAATTCAAAGTGAGTAAGGACTAAAGTAGATTGGTGATTGATTTTTGTGTGATTTTGAGCCTTATTCTTGTGTTAAGTTCATCTATTTTGAACCTTGCCATGTATTTTCTAAGGTGGGTTTTGTGGGAATTTCGGACTGCCAAACAAGGCTACGGCCGCACGTGCGGAGGTCATGGCCACATGTGTGGAAGAGAGGAAAAAAATGGGATTTTGGTTCTGCTTTCTGCCGCTCGTGCGGTGAAGGGGAACCGCACGTGCGGCCCATGTCCGCTCTTGCGAAGGGAACTGCCGCACGTACGGCCCAGTTCGGAAAAATTTGTCTGCTCAGTTTTGCATGCTTGACCCTCTGATATTTTTAGAATAATTTTTTGATGATCTTAAGATGGTTGTAAATTTGTTCGAAGTGAAATGAAGCAGGAAATGAATTAAGAAAGGAAAAAGAACTAATGTATAAGTTGTGCATGTGTGTAGGTCATAACTTGGGAGGGACAAGCACTCCGCTACAGCACTGTGAGTAGTAATACTGTAATCGTACGTTTGTTACCGTTAATAATTCTTATTATTAACTTTGCTCTTTACAAGTAATTACGTTAACGTTTATGTTGTTTGGAAATCGGTGAGAACGTTGAAAGACTTTGTGTACATCGGCATGACTCTAGTACTACTCTGCATTCTGGTTATGGTTAATAGTTAGCATTAATGTGCTACAACCTGTAAGTTACTTATGACTCCGTATAAGAATTACATACGAATTATTAATACTGTACAATTGATTAATGAAAAAGGAATTGGGGATGTAAACCCCGCTTACGGAAACATGATATTTTGAACGTCCTATTATGGACTCCTATAATCTGGTTGATATGGCGCATGTTTTATGACATTGATATATGCCTAAAAGGGATTATCGAAATGGATAATCGGATAAAACCGTGGGTTGCTTTATACGTCAAAGAATTGAATATCAACAACATTGTTATATGGCCCATGTTATGTTGTGAATTGGTCCGCTCTCATGAAAAGTACCGTAATGATGCATATGCTTCTGTAAACAATTATTATTAATGCTCTGTTATACGTAAGACAACTGTGTTAATCTGTAACATACGCTTTACTTAGAGCTAATGATTGCCACTAGCATTTTGTTATCGCATGTTAATTATGTAACTACGTGAATGATTCAAAGAATGTAACTACATGAATGATTCAAAGAATGTAAATGAATGATTGTCCATATATATATATAAGTATTCATGGCATCCTTAGCACAAGGCCCTTACCCGGGGGTAAAAATACCGTGGTCTTATGGCCCTTGCCCGGGGGTAATAATACCGTGGTTCATGTATGTTATGCTATACTATAACACTATATGGATGGTTCGGTCTATAAGACCTAAAGATTTCTGGTATGGAACAAAGTGTTGTATGGAATTACGTGCTGCTATGCGAGTCACCTCTAGAATCCGTACGAGCCACCTCTTGAGTCCATACATATATGAACTGAGGCCTATGACCGTTCTGTGAAAGCTATGAGGCCTATGGCTGCTTTGTGAACGATATGAGGCTTATGGCCGTTCTGTGACATATGTGAGGCCTATGGCCAATCTGTGACATCTGGGCCTATGGTCATTTTGTATGATCCGCTAGTATGAAACAAAGTGCTGCACGGAACTAAGTGCTGCCATGCGAGTCACCTCCAGAATCCATGCGAGCCACCTCTTGAGTTCATACATGCATGAAAAGGGCTTAATGCCATTCTGTTAAGGGCTCAATGCCACTCTGTTCAAGGGCTTAAAGCCATTCTGTTTGAAGACTGGGCCCGAGGCCGTTCTGGAAACAATTACAGGATAAAATTAACTACATGTATTTTACATTATATACGTATTGATATGCGTTGTAACTCAAGTTGATCATTTAATTATTTAGGTACTATTATTCACTGAGGTTGTCTCATTCTGTATTTTGTCTGATTCTGTAGGTAGCAAATCTGGAGGTCAGCCTTAACCCTCGATGCTAATCTCCCTCTTGTGAACCTCTGTGTGTCCAGGCATTTGGGCGAAGCCTGCTTATTTTTGTGGAGTTTTACTAAGCTTTTGACTTGTACGCTGAGTTTCCATAATATGTTTTCAATGTTTTTGTTATACGCCCAAGCAAGGGGCGGTGTTTGTATATGTATATGTAAATATTCATTATCTGATGCACTGATTGTGATCCTGGCGTGAAGTGGTCGCTCAATGGATGTAGTTTTTCTTTATTTCATGTTATTTTATAATATATGATGCTTCCGTATGTAATGTATATCAGGTTAAGTGTCCATTTCTGTATAGGTCATGCCCAAACTTTTAGGGGCGAGTTTGGGGCGTGACAGTTTTCAAACCGGGAGTCCCATGCTAGTTCCGTAAGTTTCCACAACTCACATTGGTCCCTCCCAAGGTGTTTGAGGTGTTACCCAGGCCGTCTTATGGCCGTTGCACGATTTTGGCCTCCGATGGCCTAGTTTCAAGCTTAAGCGTTAGAAAAGTTCATTTTTGGACTTTGTTTCATGCCTAAATGTTGGAATAGTGCAAATTTCAAAGTAGTTTCCTAATTGGGAGCCACTTGCATATTTCAGTGTTTGTGATGTTTCTCGGGCTTTTACATGCATATTTCACTATCTTAGTTGAAGAAGAAATTTCTACTAAATTAACATAGAAACATAATATACTAACCAAGAAGCTTGTCCATCAGAGTCTGAACGTTCCCCACTCTCAAAATTTCCTGTGATACCTTTCTGCCTCAAACACTCTATGATACTTTGTGTCTTCTTGTTGTGTTTCTTCTCTGACTTTTCGAACCTTGCAATTTGTTCATTTTGTTGTGCTATTTGCAGCTCGAGGCATTGAACATAGTCAGTATTTTTAGCTGGTGCAACAGTTGTGTTCATAGAAGAAGATGGCCTCATGCCAAGTCCTTTCACATAACCTGGCCTTGGCTTAAGCACCTTGACTGACAACTCCTCTGGAGTCAAGGGGATCGCACTAGTCTGCGAGAGGTGTTCTGCTTGCGTTTGCATCATGTTGTCCTATTAATTTGAAATAAATCAAACAAGTATTAGTTATTCTACCCTACACAGCAAAATAAATAATATTATCAAAATTGAAAGGCATTGCCTTGTACATACATAATTAACTTGGCTGTCCGAGGAAATCCATTCATGTGTGTCCGAATTGTAGTGAATGGACTTGTAAAATTCTGCTAAATCGGGCACTTTGCCATTTGCAATTATATGCTTCATTTGTTTTTCAATGTTATTTCAATTATTTAAATAACAAAGCCTACTAATCCAATAAAATAAATTAGTAGAACGTACCGAGCTGTGTACCCTGACCGGGATTGATTTTGATCCACATCGATGTTTTGTTTTCATTTGCATCCTATTATTGACATTAGCTAGTGATTGTTCCTACACAATTGAAACACCAATACAAACAAGAAAAGATAACATTAGTAAGAAGAAACTTACTTTTTGACAATTAACATATATAAAACATTTTACCTTGAATTTTTTACTATTCCACTTGTCAATTAGAGATGTCCACTGATTAAGAGTAACTCTTGCAGGTGGGTGGCTTCACGCATAATCCTCCCCTTTTGCATCCTTAAGTTGCTTATATTGTTTGTGCAACTTATAGGTGAAACCACTTAATCGTCGACCAAATTGTGTGTCTAAAGCCTTTGCTACATCAGTCCGATTGCCTTGTAGATCAAACTGATCCTGGAAAATAAAAAAATTAAAAAAAATTAAAAAGAACCAGAGCCTAAACATGAAAAGAGTTTGTCAATAATTACCATTAAGCGTTGGATGATTGGCTCATTATCAGCAGCATTCACATTCTTCCACCTACGAACGCTCAAGTCTGGTAACTGCGTTCGAACCTCTATACCAATCTTGGAGACTAGCTTAGAGGCGTTGTCTCCTACTGGTGCACGAAACTGTTTAGGTATAGGAACTAACATCTTTCCATCCTTTTCGACAATGCGATGGGCCTCTATGTCATGTGTCGGGCCACGACCACGTTTGTCATCTGATGCTGTAAGGACATAATATTAATTGAGTTAGTAATTAAACAAATGCAAGTTAAACAATAATTACAACTTTGCAAACTTACCAACGATGCTAGATGCAATCACCTCGTTCTCAGGTTGCACATTATGAGGTGGTAAGGGTTGGGTACCGACCTTCTGACTTGGGGGATCCATCCTTTCCTCTGGGGTAGGAGTTAATGGCCTTGAATGAGATCGTAAACGGAGTCCTGGTGCCATCTCTTGTTCCTGAAAGAACATAATCAAATAATAAAAACGATATTTAAAACAGTTAAAATATATTTTAAAAAATATATGATGTGTAAGATATGTGAAGAAGAAATGTAAATAGTAAAAGACATGTTCACACACAAATATAAAATAATGTGCATAATACCTCGTGGTCAAAGGAACCCAATGACTCATCATCATTGTCATCTTCACTCTCTAAAGGGTTATACTCAACATTATCATTTACCTCAACCCTAATTTCCTTTTCCCTTGCATTTGCACATTTGGGCTGAACCGCACTCACTAAAGAATTTGTAATATTCTTCACTCCAAAATTGTTCATTACCTCACAGTTCTCCTTGATTTGCTTATTTCTTTATTTCTCGTATTCTGTTAGCTTCTTAGTTTTCAAATCACCTGGTTTCAGCCATTGTTTTTTGCCTCGAACCATTTTCTACAACTATATAACATAATTCAACTTTAATTGAAAAATATAGACAATGTCATCATGCACCATTAAATAAAAGAAGAAACAAAAAGTAACATAAACATATAAAATAAAAATTACATTAATTAATAACATCTGTTCAAAAATAAAGTAATATACTAAAAATTACATATCATAATCCATATCAACATCAGGAATGTTATGTTCTTCATCTCCTTCATCATCTCTATTCTCTTCCATTATCTCATCTAATGACCCTACTTCCGAAATAACACTGAATTCAACATCATCCCTACAGTATCGAACAATTGGGTCAATGTCAATTGGAACATCATCAGTAATGTTTTCTTGTTGGAACACATCATTATTTTCTGAAGGATCCAATAATTCTCCATCACTAGTGTTTGGAACATCAGAAAAACCCCTATGTTGCACCCTTTGCATGACATTCCAAGGCTCACCCAATTTGGTATCATTTAGATAGAAGACTTGCTTAGCTTGACTAGGTAGGATAAATGGGTAAGATTGGTACCACCGACTTGTGACATCAATGCTTGTGCAATATGTATCAAATCGTATTGTTCTGTTTCTACCAGTGTTACTGGTGTTGTACCATTCACACTGGAACAAAACAACCTTTTTATCACATATGTAGTCAAATTCCAACACCTTGCACAAGTGACCGTAGAAGTCATGCAATTTTCCTTCATGATCCCCCTGTGTAAGCACACCACTATTCTGACTCGTACGACGGTTGTCTAGATCTCGAGTATGGAACCGGCTGCTATTGATTATGCAACCTGAGTACTCTTTCACTAGCAAATTAGGACCATTTGCTAATGACCACAATTCATCAGTTGCCTCTGATGACTCTTCTATTCTCAATCTATTTATCTATAATTACATGTAACAAACAATAAGTAAATAATTTATGAATGACGACGTTTTATAAAACTTTAATTTTGTATAAGTTGTAAATGTCGAAAAATTATAAATGTTTTACCCTCTCTTTGAACCACTTGGGAAATTCTTGTCGTTGTATGTGGGTTATGTCATGTCTAGCTTGAGTTTGTAATAGATTTTTGTGTTTCCTACTCAAAAAAAAAAAAAAAAAAGAAGTGATTACTACGTAGTTCTGAAAATAAAAAAGCTAAGCATAAACATAATTTAATGAAACACATACTCACTACTACAAAAACAAATAAAGATAACACTTTTTTTGTGTGATGTATGTTATTTAATCACACATTTTAAGTTTTATTAAAGTGTGATATTTGGGAGTGTGATTAAAAGGGGTCATTTTCAATCACACATTTTAAGTGTGATTAATAACATTTAGATCACACCTTTTAAGTGTAATTAAAAATATTTAGATCACACTTTTTAAGTGTGATTAATAACATTTAGATGTGAAAAATATATATATATTACACTCACTAGCTTCTCATTTGCTCTTATGGAGATTTGAACCATCAACCCTCTCACACCATAAACCTTATACAACACACTCTTTCAACTACACCCCTATAACACCATATGATTATATATGCAACATATATCATTTATATAGTACATAGACCCGTATTAATATAAAAGTATATATATAAAGATAATTATTTTTTATTGAACATAATTTATGCAAAAATAAATTATTTACTAGAAAAAAAAAGAGACCACTTTTGGCAACTAAACATAATTTTAGTTGCCAATTCTATACTTTTGGCTACTAATTATTTTTTAGTCGTTAAAAAATTTAATTCCCGGGCTAAAATTACTACTTTTGGCGACTAAACTTCTTTTCAGTCGCCAAAAAGCCTCACTTTTGGCTACTAAACATCTTTTTAGTCTCTCAATATCTCAGTTTTGGCTACTAAATTTTTTTTAGTCGCCAAAAAATCTCACTTTTGGCTACTAAAATTTTTTTAGTCGGTAAAAGCCTCACTTTTGGCGACCAAGCATCTTTTTAGTCACCCAATACCTCACTTTTGGCTACTAATTTTTTTTACTCGCCAAAAGCCCTTACTTTTGGCTACTAAAATTTTTTTAGTCGGTAAAAGCCATATATGGGCAACCAAATAAATTTTTCGTCGCCAAAACCTATACTTTTGGCTACTAAATTTTTTTAGTCGTCAAAAATCTTTATTTTTGGCTACTAATGCTTTTTTAGTCGCCAAAACCTATACTTTCAGCAACCAAATGTGCTTTTTTAGTCGCCAAAGATGCTTTTTCTTGTAGTGGAGTGTGATTAAATATATATATATATATAATTACACTTATTTAAAAAGTGTGATTAAAAAGTAGTAATGTATGTATAATGACACTTTAATTAGAAGGTGTGATTAAAAAATATATAAATAATCACATTTTAATTAGAATGTGTGATTAAAAAATATATCTATAATCACACTGATTTAAAAAGTGTGATTAAAAAATAGTAGTGTATATATAATCACACTTTAATTAGAAGGTGTGATTAAAAAATATATAAATAATCACACTTTAATTAGAATGTGTGATTAAAAAATATATCTCTAATCACACTTATTTAAAAAGTGTGATTAAAAAGTAGTAGTGTATATATAATCACACTTTAATTAGAAGGTGTGATTAAAAAATATATAAATAATCATACTTTAATTAGAATGTGTGATTAAAAAATATATATCTAATCACACTTATTTAAAAAGTGTGATTAAAAAGTAATAGTGTATATATAATCACACTTTAATTAGAATGTGTGATTAAAAAAAAATATATATATATATATATAATCACACTTAATTGAAAAGTGACATAAAAAATGAATATTATCACACTCAATTAAATTAAGTGTGATTAAAATATCAATCTAATTTTTTTTATCACACTTCCAATAAAAGTGAGATATTTTTTTTTTTCAAAGTGTGATCTTTAACTATTTTTGTAGTAGTGACTTCAAATTCTTTTCAATCCCTGGGCTATTGTACAACACAAACTGATGAGCAACATCACGAATTTCTTGAGACATTTCAGCATCTCGTGTGATTAGACCAATTGGAGGTGCAGTTTCTGTGAATACTGTCAACCCTTGGTGACGTTCACCGCGATCTTCATTCCATTTTGGTCGATTATGCACGGTTTCAATCCCATCAACATACATTGAACAAAAAGTAATGCACTCTTTGACAATGTAAGCCTCAGCAATTAAACCTTCTGGTCGAGCTCGATTGGTCACATATTTTTTTAATGCTCCAAGAAACCTTCAAGAGAGAACGAATTAGGAGTATAATTACATATGCAACACACTTATGCAAATCTCATTTACAAGTATAAGTGTAAAAAATATCTTTCAATTGGGTACATCCATCGATATTGTACGGGTCCTCCAAGAATAGCCTCACGAGGCAAATGAACAGCCAAGTGGATCATCACATCGAAGAATGCTAGAGGAAAGATCTTTTCAAGCTTGCATAAAATGTGTATTATACGTTCCTCTAATTTCTCCAATTCGCTCCGCCTTAGTGTCCTAGAGCATAGGTCTTGGAAGAAATTGCCTAACTCAAAAAGTGATGTGCTAATTTCTTTATCCACATAGCTACGCATTCCAATGGGAAGAATTCTTTGTATCAGTACATGGCCGTCGTGGCTTTTTAGGCCTGTTAGTCTACCATTTCTTGCATTCACTGATTTGGATATGTTTGCCGCATATCCATCTGGATACTTGACAATTTTTAAAAATTCAAAGAAACCCTCCCTCTCTGCAGGTGTCAATGAAAAGCTTGCTCGAGGCTTGACATATGACCCATTGGGTCGTTGTGTTAGCCATAGCTCTTTCCTTATACCCATATCTTCCAAGTCTAACCGTGCCTTGTCTGTGTCCTTGTTCTTTCCATTAATGCCTAACATAGTTCTAAAAACATTTTCACTAAAAATTTTCTCCACATGCATGACATCAATGTTGTGTTGAAGTTTTTGCTTCTTCCAATAGGGTAACTCATACAAGATGCTTACCTTTGTCCAATTAGGTGCTTGACGGGGCCTTTTTCTATTACTTGGATGCTTTCCATATATGACATCTGTCACGTTGTCCAACTGGTTTTGTATCTTTTTCACCGGCAACTCCAAAGATCTCTTCTGTTTCTCAATCTTACCATTGTAAGTCCTACTCTTTCGCCTTTCTGGGTGGTCCTCAGGCAAGTAACATCGATGGTTAGTGTACCCCGTCTTACTTCTCAAAGATTCAAAATACAGTTCATCATTGCAAGTGTAACAAGAATAATGACCCTTTGTTCTCCACCCAGATATGTCACCAAATGCAGGCCAATCATGTATTGTCCACAACAAAGCTGTATGCATTCAAAAAGTCTCATTGGTGGAGGCGTCGTAAGTTAATGCACCATTTGTCCATAAATCATTCAACTCATCCACCAATGGTCGCATGTAGACGTCAATATCAATCCCTAGTTGAGATTCTCCGGGAATAAGTAATGACATCAAACAAAATGGATCCTTCATAACCAACCAAGGTGGCAAGTTGTATGGAATGAGTATGACGGGCCACAAACTATAAGAGTTGTTCATGTTCCCAAAAAAGTTAAACCCATCAACGGCCAACCCTAGCCTCATATTTTGAGGCTCCAAGGCAAACTTGGGATGTTGTGCATCGAACTCCTTCCACTCATCACTGTCAGCGGGATGCCTCAACATCTCGTCGTCCACTCGTTTGTCTTTGTACCATCTCATGTCCTCAGCCCTCTTCCTTGACATGTACAATCTTTTTAACCTTGGTGTCAAAGGAAAGTACTGCAATACTTTATGAGGGATCTTCTTACCCCTTCCACGATTGATCTTGTATCTAGATGTGTTACAAGTCGGACATTTATCTAGTGTTGCATTCTCCTTCCAAAATAATACACAATTATTTATGCAAGCATGAATGAGCTCATATGACAAGCCCAAGTCACGTAGTATTTTCTTAGCTTCGTAAGTTGACTTTGGAACTAAATTTTCTTTCGGTAAAAGTCTACTTTAAAACTCTAGCATCATATCAACTGACTTATTGCTCCAATGATTTGTTACCTTCATATTAAGCACCTCAATCACAAACTTCAACAAAGTATAATTTCTACAATTTGGGAACAGCTCACTCTTGGCATCAGTCAACAATTGATCAAAAGTTCTCACTTCCTCCCCTTCGGTTGTATCAGTCGATTCCCCTCTTATTCGATCTTCCACTAAGGCTTCAATACCACCTATAATTTCATCACCATTAAGTCGCATCTCGTCATCATGGTAAGCCTCATTTGAAACACGGGATTCCCCGTGCTGGTGCCATATAGTGTAAGTTTGCATAATCCCATATTGGAGCAAATGAATTTCCACATTTTGAAGATTTTGTCTATAAACATTCACACACTTTATACATGGGCACAAAATATTACCATTCTGGTCTAAAACCCCCATGCAAATTGAAGAAATAACTTGACACCATCATTATATGGTTTACTCATCCTTTCATCAGCAGTCCTACCTAGGGCAATCCAACTTTTATCCATGTCTGGTCACAAATGAAAGATTAGAAACAAAAAAGATCATTATTGATTTTAACACATCTTTACCAAAAAAGATCATTAAAAAATCAGCAAAAATCACGAAGTGTACAGTGTTCTATAATCTTCAAATTAAATTAAACAACTAATCAAACCGAATACTAACAAGAGAAAATATATATTAAAGAGCAGAGGCTGGTGTGAGGATAAATCGAAATACAAGATTTAGTTATTGTTTCATATTGTTTTTTTGTAGCAATAATGTCAGATTTTCCTTGGGCATAGGGATGCCAAAGTTTTTCAAAGGTGTATTTCTTTGCATGGACAGAACACCATTAGATGCAAGCTTAACAGTTCACAATTTGATGAGGGGAAATGTTCTCCCTAAATGATTGCAAGCATGGTGCAAAAGAAACTGTGAAGCACCATTTGTTGCATTTTAGAATGGCTAAATTGTGAAGCACCAGTTACGCCTGGCATGTTAGCATTAGGCTTTTGGTGAATTTCTCTGCTTCTACTATGTTGAAATTAGAATGGCTTATATTTTTGCAGTGAACTTCATTGAGATTATGGACAGGGGAGATAAAATGTTTTTCCACACTTAACTCCATTTACCCAAGATACTTTTCATACTAGTTGCATGATATTTTCACAAGTAGACTCTTTAATTACACAGATGGAGAAATGTCTAGAATTAGTTCATAACACCACTCTATTAGATTTGCTTTCCTACCATACCACCTTAAAGTTTTACATTGTGGACTTTTGGCAAGAAGTGGAAGAAAAGAGTAAAACTTCACTTTGTTATTACATGCTTAAATTGACTTCATAAGAGGAGTACATACATATTACATCATCTGAACAACATTCACTCTTCATAACATCACTCTTCAACTACAAGATTAAATATATTTCTAAAGACTACCCAGTGACACAAACCCAAGACTAATATATTTCTAGACTACCCTATTGACACCATATATATATAACTTCAACGAAAGAGAAACATGCTAGACACAGAGAGCAGAGGAACATGTTATATATATATAAAATATTAGACACAGAGAGCAGAGGCTGCTGAAGTTATGTATATATATATATAATAGAATGTAGTGGAAAAGCTAAACAGTTGTCTGGTCCTGTATGGCACTGGTAACTGTACAAACCTTAAATTGATAGAGAGAGAGAGAGAGAGAGAGAGAGAGAGAGAGGGGTGGAAGTGGAAGGAAATTCCATTGTTGTTGGAGATATTTAAAGAGAAAGATCAAATAAAACAAATACTAGTATTGCAGAGAAAAATGGTTCATCATCTAGTGGCTCTACGATCATCACCGGTTCTTCTTCAATCACATTCTTCCCCTATCCACTTCCCCAGGTACACCCCCATATTACTATTTTTCTTGCATTTTCCTTCCTCTGTTTGGTATCAGAGAAAAAAAACACACCCCCTAAAAAAGGAGGAGAAATTGAATTAGTGAATCTTTATATCTTAATTTCCTAAGCGAAAAATAGCTCTAGTGGAAGAAATTACAGAGTAGATTGGGATGATTTTGGTGTTTGGGGTCCCCTGATATTTGGATAAACCTAAACCTACAAAAGTTTCAGTTTTTAACAATATATCCAAGAAAAAAAAAATCCTGAAAATAAAATGTGTGGATGAGATTTATTCAATGTGATCACACCACTCCAAGTTTGAATTTACACTTTACCATTTCATTTTCAAGCTACAATTTTCCCAGTATGCAAACAGAAAATATTTTTTTTGTCTTAGATATATGCAACAAGTTTTGTGTTCCATTGGCAAATCTTGAAAAAAAAAATTGAATTAAGTTTAATCATCAACAAAATTATATAGGTATTTCTAGCTCTTGTTGTATCTCTTTTTGCGGCATTTTTTTTTCTTTCTCGTTACAGATTATATATATATATATATTATATGTATATAGAGCATATACATCAGAGAAAGAAAATATTAGACACAGAGCATCGAGATCAAGATCGAGAGAGAGAGAGAGAGAGAGAGACTAACAGCGGTGGTAGTGAGCCAATCGGCACAGCAGTGGCGGTGAGGAAAAGAGAGGCTAACGATCGGCAGCAAGGAAGAAGAAACGAACGGCGACGGTGAGGAAAGGCTGTCAGCGGTGAGCCGATCGGCACAACAGCAATGTGTGAATCGATGAAGTATAACAGCGGCGGTGAGGAACTGTGTGTGAATGAGTATAAGGTGTGTGTGTGTGTGTGTGTGTGTGTGAAATTAGGTTTCATGGAGAAATTATTGTGTGTGTGTATAAGTAAGCATAACAGGGATTTTTTTTTTTTTTTTTTTTTATGCAGATTGGATGAGAAGAAGAACTCTGCGCGCCAATACATTTTTATTTCCCTCTAAAATATTTAGCAACTAAATCATTTATTGGTGACAAAATTATTTCTTCACCAAAGATAAAAATATTGGCCACAAAAATAGTTTTGTCACTAAATGGTATTAAAATATTAAAAATTATTGGTGACAAAAATATATTTGTCATTAATAATTTTATAATTGGTGACCAATTTTTTCGTCACCAAAAGTCTCAAAATTTTGGTACCCTCCGAAAAACTTAGCAGGAAAATCTTTAGTGACAAAAAAAATATAAATAATGACGAAAAATAATTTCGTCACCTAATTTTTTAATTATGTATTTAGATTGGTGACAAAATTTTATTTTTGTCTCTAAAAATGGTATATTTGGAGACAAAAAATTATTTTCGTCATTAAAAGATACGTATTTCGTGACAAAATTTATTTTCATCATTAGTTTTCGTCTCTAAAGACTATTTTTGTTGTAGTGGAAAGACAAAGTTGATTAATTCGAAGCTGATAGCTAAAGAATTATATTAATCCTAGAATCAGTATGTGAGGCAATAATTGTTTTCTTCAAGGGAAAACTTCACACTTTGGAAGAGTTTGAGTTAGAATTTGGGATGAAATTGAGGAGTTAAAGCACATCAACCATACAGATTAAGTTTACAATTAGAGTGGTAAATCAGAATCTAACAAATAAAATTCGGAAATCCTAGTTTTGTTGATGAGTACTGTTTACACTGGGATTCATTTGATTACATTCTCAATTTCATAGAAATATGGAATGGACAAAGTTACAAGATCATAGAATTTAGTCCAACAAAATTCAATAAATGAATACTTTTTTCCTACTCTATCCCCTATCTTGTCTAGGTTTGGTTTATCTAATTGGTAAGCCCTTAATTGAGAAGAGAGTTGTTGGGCCTTCACTTTGAATTCTATCTGTTTTAGGGCTTTATCTATGGCGTCCATCTTCTCTTCTTCATGCATTTCGTTCATAGCAACATCCTCCTCATGCTCAAAATCTTGGCTCATGACGGCCTCATATTCATCGAGGAGGTTCTCTGCCTTATACTGAACCTGAATTCTAGTAGAGAAGGCTTTATCCAGAACTTCATTGGTAATGGAAGCATTGAAGTGCCAATTGAGCAGGAGAGGAAGTTGGTCTAAAAAGGTATAAAGCTCTATTTGGGCCACAGGGTTGAGAAGGTGACTTCAAGACATAATATCACAAGTCCATAGAAAGTTTTTATGGAGAATGTCATCTAGAAGGACTTCAAAGGATAAATGGGAAAAAGCAGCAAGCAAGGTCTGAGCCCTAAATTGCTGATAGGGAGTTGGAGGCACTGGGGCCTGGTAGGGGGTGAAGTATTGGCTCTCAGAAAGAGTGAGCCTCAATTCATCAATCCAATTTGGATTAGAAGGCAGGGGAGGAGCATTCCGAGGTTCCCTGAATGAATCTAGGAATTCAGGTCTGGCCACACATTTTAGCCAATCAGAGGTATAAAGTTTTGCTTTTTTGGCTAAAAGCACAGGACTGATCCCTAAAGCTTCATCAGGACGTGGGACACTTTGAACCATCCGAGATGGCAAGGTAGAAGTATACCATGCTGAAAGCAGATTGTCCTCAAGACTGCGTATACGATCAATAGGAACATATGGATATACTATATAACTACGTTTGGAAGGGGAGATTTCAAGAGGGTCATCAAATTTAGGGAATCGGTGATGAATGCGTTCCCTCGTCTGAGGTTGAGTAGGAGTAGGCCAAGTTCCCCAACCAGAGGTCGTAGAAGAAGAAGAAGCAATAGGTTTATCCCACGCAGAAGGCTTTGCTGCAGAAGAAGAGCTTCTAATATCCATAGTTGCAAATCTTTGTTCCAAAGAATCGTAAGTAGTAGGTTCTTGTTTAGAAGGTCGATGATTTGCGAAAGCTTCCATAACTTGCATAAATGGAGGCGGATAAAGGTGACTAATCAATGCATGAAGGTTCTTTCGAGGATGAACAACATTATCAAACAACTCTTCATATGCTTGATCAAGGTAAGAAAAGGTCTGTTTGACCATAAGAGTTGTACCAGTCTTTTCGAATACTGAGATAGTGGGAATGTTCAAAGGATAGAAGAGAATTTAATGCAAATGTTCATTGATGAATGACGGTTGCATTTCTAAAAAATGCAAAGCCCATGCACGTTCTAGGACGTGGATAAATACCTTGATCCACTAATATCACCAAGTATTGGGTATATTAGTACGGGGGGTAATGTTGGCTACATATTTTGCATAGGCCAATCACAGTTCAACACATGGCAGGATGAGGGTAATATGGGAAGATAATTCAAATCTTCAATCATAATCACACACGTGGCAAATAGTATTGGTTATTATAGATCTGCATAGCACTGGATCAACAAAGAGATGCAAGATGACGTCGCTTTAACGGTTATACATATATTTAAATTCAAAACCAAGAGGGAAGCCTAACTGCAGATATGGCACAGTGGAGCTAACTGTAAGGAAACATCAGCGATCATGGAGGGGTGGTTCGACAGTTAGAAGTTCATTTTGACGGTTATCATTGAGAAGTATAAATAGTAGAGAAGGCCCCAGAAAGAGCCCCAGACTCAGTTTCAAAAAATCAGTTTTATTTACTTTATTTTCCTTCCAGTTTTTACATTTCTTGTTCTTTACATTTCTGTACTCCAAATTCCTGCACTGCACTTCGTTCATAGGAATAGTTTCAAGTAATTTTTTGTTGTAAACCTCTACGAGGTTGATTTGGATCTTTGTAAGTCTTCCATTTTACTTAATGAAATGCTACAATTGTTCTTCATTTAATCGTTGTTTGCTTAATTCTCCTAAACAAAGCCACCAGTAAAAGTCCTCTTCATTGAGGCTAAAAAAACTAAAACGCAATCGTCTGATAATTGGTTGGCAATTAATATTCTGTAAGGACTGATTGATCCTTGCTAGCACGCTCAAAATTACAATAATAACCTTCGAAAGCCAAAAAGCCAACAAACTTATATAAGTGATCTCACCAAAATATGTAAATTGAACACAAATTAGCTTAAATTCGTAAAAATTTTACGCGATTTTGTGTTCAACTTAAGCACTTTTGTGAGATCAATTATGTAAATTCATAAAAACTTATGTAATTTTGTGGTAGAGTTGCATACAGTGTTCATTGCATTTTTTTTTTTTTTTTTTGCGTAGTGTAATAATTTTAAACAATTCTAAATTGTAATTGTTTATAATTGATAATAGCATCATACAATTCAAACTTTGGTCCACACAAAATTAAGGGTTAAAGATATATTTTGGCATGTTTTACAATATTTTAATTGTTATTGTCTTCATTTTTAAAATTGAACTTTTGAGTTTTCAAAATGAAGATGGATAGTGGAACAGACCCCATTTTATTTTACTTTTTACGTGCATTATTTTGAGGGGGGAAAAATATGAAACTAATTTTTGAAACAATTGGGGGAAAGTGTTGTTGTTTGTTTTTTTTTTCATAATTTTTTTGTTTATTTTTTTGAACAAAGAAACGCCAAAAAGCTACAAAGCATCAACAGACAAAACAGCAAAAAGCTCAACAAGGGAGTTGACAACCCAATCAAAACGAAGAGAACCCTTTAGGTTCCTAGAATCTATTCAATGAGCTACACGGTTAGATTCTTTAGGAGTCCAAATGAAAGAGATATTGCTTCTCACTCGAGCTTGGAGAACTACACGGTTAGATTCTTTAGGAGTCCAAATGAAAGAGATATTGCTTCTCACTCGAGCTTGGAGAATATCATGGATGATTGCTTGACAATCCCATGGAGGAACCAACTTGGACACACTCAACTTGATATCTGTCTTATTATCACTTTCCACCTAGACTTGCTTGAGATCGACGGTTGTGCAAAAGGCGCAAGCCAGTCGAACTGCTTGTGGTTCACCTTAGGTTATTAAAGATGACTGAACAATGGAAGTGGTCTTATCCATCAGATTTCCTCTCTAATCCTGTAAAATAATTGCTAAGGATGTTCTAGAACTGTCCTTTGCGCAACTGGCATCACAATTAATCTTTAACTGCCCTTGAGAAGGAGTCCAAATCGAAGATAGAACCAACCCTCAGAGGTTATTGAATGTTTAACGATGTGTTTGGTTCAGAGATTTGAAAAGAGAAAGGGAAAAAATGTGTAGAACTAGGTAAAATGTAAGTATATTTTATTTACATTTCACCTACTCTTTTTTTTCCGTTTCCAAATCTCTTCCAAAATTCTCCAACCAAACAAAGTATAAGAGAAATCTAGTGCAAAGCAAGAAGCTCCTTCCATGGGCCATAGCAAGATCCAAAGTAAGCGAGGGATTTGTTGGTTCATGATTGAAAAAGCACTCATTTCTTTCTTTCCAGATTTGCCAGCAAATAACCATCACTTTACCTACCAAAGCTCTACAATCTTCATTATTAGAGCATTTGTCCATAAGCGAAATGGCCCACCCTGCCACTGAACCAAGGAACTAAAATTTAGCTTTGAAACCCAAGTCACTCCCAAACCACACACCTCTTGTCCCAGGGCATTGAAAAAAAAAAGTGTTCAATAGATTCAACATAACTACCACAGATTGGGCACGCTTTTGACGGTGCACATCTCATACGGAATAAGTTTTCTTTTGTTACAAGCTTGTTGTTGCACGTTTTCCACTAAAATTTTCGAATTTTTAGAGGGATCATCAAGGACTAGATCAGTTTCCACATTCTTTCTGGAGGAGCAAAAGAAAGGGAAGCCCCGAAGAACACCTGTCATGTTGCTTCTTTATTTCCATTTTATTGCCGCTCTGAACCTCATTTATTTTGTTTGGTTTAGTTTATTTGACTTTTGAGAATATGAGTAACTTTCAAAAGCATATATCAATGAAATAAAAATTATTAGGTGATCTAGGGATGCACTTCGGGGTGTGCAAAATACCTAATAAATTAAAGAATTGAACTAACCCAACCATTTTGCGTTGGGTTGATTTGGTTTCAAATCATCAATCGGATAAGATTGTGTTAGTTTTTGGTTTTGGCAAAATCGAACAAACCTACGAACTGAACCTATATATATATATTGTTAGGTTTTTATTCTTGGCAATCTCATTTGACAAAACTCCTTTCAGTTGTAATTGTATTCGATCTTTTATTTCAGTAATGCTATGAGTTTTAGATGCGAATCCAACTCGAATTGCGCCTTGCAGAGATGTTTCAGAAGTTTATTCTTTCATGTCTGCCACTTTGCTGACTATGTCGGGCATCGAGGGGTCGAGAGAAACCGCCCTTGAAGCAAAAAGCAAACAGCAAAAATGCAGTCGAAGTTGCTTGTCCGCTCAAGCGGCCATTTGTGCGCTCGACCGACGAATCTTTGGTTCTAGAAGTTTGAACTATTTGCAAAAGTACTGGATGTTGTGTTTTTGTGCTCGAGCGGAACTTCTTGCGCTCGAGCGTCAGTCCACTCGAGCAGCCATTCTTGCGCTCGAGCGGAGATCGCGGATCAGTTTTCTATAAATATGTGGTTTCATCCGTTTTTAGGGTTACGGCTTTCAAATCTTCTTCTTGGATATTAGGGTTTATATCTGGAGCTTCCTTGCTAGTTTCTTTGATGTTTGTTTGAGTTTAAAACTGGTTTGAAAAGTATACATCAAAGGATTGTTTGTTTTGTTCAATACAAAAGCGAGTGTTGTTCTTCAGTGGATTCCGTGGAATTCGGGCCTGAAGCTTTGGTGGATTCCAGAGTGGCTCATTGTCATGATTCGACATCGGTGCTGTGGATTCAACGTTGGGAAAAACAATTCCGAGGTGAAGACGGGGCTAGAAGAGGCATATAGGGGTCGGTTTGATTCGGGCGTGGATTTGCTAGGTAATTGAGAGTACACTTGTGTAATTCCTTTATGTCTTCTTAGTGGATTGTTTTGTGACTTTTGCTCGTGATTTTTTTTTTTATCACAATTGGAGACGCTCTAATTGTGGTTTTTTCACGTTAAATCATTGTGTTGATTTGTCTTTGATTGTTTGATTGGTATTGCTATTTACTCGTTAAAATTGATACATAATCACAAATCAATAATTAGGAGATTTCTAGATTTTTCATATATATATATATATATATTGTTGGAAAGTAATGGTCTTTCGGCAACTTTAATTTGAAATTAAAGTGGGACCTAACCGCTAGTTGAAGTGGGTCTGAGTGATTTTGTATTCTTTTAAATAAGAAAGTTGCAATATAGAAATAATGAGCCAAAACCATTAAATTGTGAATGAGAATTGTCTCATAAAGTAGGCATCAATAAAAGTTGGGCTTGGGCCTAAGCTTGGGCTTGGACTTGGACTTAGAGTCTTGGTCTGGATTGGCCTAGGCTTGTGTATGTGTATGTGTTGGACTTAGTCTTGGGCATGGGGTAGATTGTGCTATGCTGAGCTGAGTTTGTCTTGTGCATATGTTTTAAATTGGGTTTGGATCGAGTTGTGACCGAACACCCGTATCCATTTTGTGACCCATCTAGTTGGATTATTTAAATGGCATTATATATATATAGGTTTTCAACCTTTGTAACTCTTATCTTTTGATGATGGTGTTGATGATCATATTATGTACATGGGAGTTTTGCACCTTTGTAACTTTAGCCCTAATGGCTAGAGTTAATGAGCATTGATATTAGATTTTATGGTAGCCTTCATGGCTAAGACCACTTCCCTACAAGTATAAAAATGGCCTTTCCCCTCCAACTTAGATGGATAAGATAGAAATATTTTTGAGATGGAAAATTTGTGATTTTCTCTAGAAAAAGTTTGAGAAGATTTTTATACCAAAGAAATTTTTCTATCTTCTTTGTGCTAGCCCCTTCTTTGGTTCTTGTTAGAGAAAGAGTGCTGCCATTGTCAAGTTCGTTGGAGCTATTTAGAATGTGCTTCTGCATTAGTTGGTTTCGACCGTCGTATCTTGGGAGACAGACGTCGGCGTACCTCTAGCACCCATCGGGAGGCGGTGAATCTGGTTTAAGGAAACTGTGGTATCACACAGGTTTTGGTTTGCATCTTTTATCTTTATTCTTCAAACTTTTAGATTTGAACTATTTCTTAGATATTATTTTATATGTTTATGGGAATCCATCTTGTAATATGTTCCATGATGTAATATAATTTATTTATGTATTTTTAGTTATAGCGATTCCGGTTTTGACTCGACCTTTGTTATATTCCGGACTCGGGTTTCATGATTTAATATTGTATCCATGTCTTATTTTCCTCCTTTAACTCTTTGAATTTGAGTTTTGGAATATGTTGGGCGTGCTTGGAACAAGTTAGTTGTTAGTTGGTCTAGATTGTTGTTGCCCAGATTTTGGCTTCTTCACTTGAGCAAGGCCTCTTGTGCTCGAGCGAGCCTTGTGAAATTTGCTCCTTCGCTTGAGCGAGAATTGAGAGTCCTGAGGTTTCTTTTCCAAACGCAGAATTTCTGGAAAGGTGAAGTGCTTCGCTCGAGCGAGGCTTCTTGCGCTCGAGCGAGCGTGTGCATCTATAAAACTTCTGAAGCTTTGCATTTTGCGCTTGAGCGACGCTTCTTGCGCTCGAGCGAGGTCACTTGTTGTTTCTGGTCGCTCGAATGACAACTCCTTCGCTTGAGCGATAGTCGTGTATATCAGTTCGCAGCAGCTCATTCTTACATAGAAATTTTACCTCTTTTTGCTCCAAAACCCTAATCCGACACACTTTCTCTCTAAAACACTCTCTCTCTCTCTCTACAAATACTTCATGATCTAAGGGTCTTTCCACCCTACTCCCTTTATTAAAGAGTTAGAGCATCTTGTGGGCTTCCCCTTGATCCGAACAAAATCGAGTTTGGACACCTTTGAGGTTCTTCTTCATGTCCTTTGAGCTTCTACACTTGAGGTAGGGACATTCTACATTCTACACCTTGATATGGTTTTTAACCTAGGTATTTGTCATTTTGTATAAGTAGTGAAATTTGGGAGGATTTGGGTGAAGTTAGGGTTTTGGTCCAAAATTTAAAAGAGGGATTTTATATTGGGTTCCACAAATATGTATATGGGGTATTGAATATGAGATTATGTGGGTTAAAATGATAAAATCTGAACTTGGGATTGATTTTTGAAAAAGGGAAAAAATTGCCCTAATTTGTGTTAAATAATTGTTTTGTATAAATAATGAAATTGATATAGAAAATATGAAATTGGGAGGATGTATGAATGAATGGTGTAGTTAGATTTGATAAATCACTTACCTATGGAAAATTTGATAAATTATATGTTGATAAATTGTATATCTATTTAGAAATATCTACTTTAGGCTATCGGTGGAGGATAGCTATGATTGTTGTAGAAACTGTATAAGGACTAGGTAAATTGAAACTGGTCATTTGAATTATGTCATTGAATATGACGGTTTGATTAAACCATTGAATGTGTGATTTGGATAGTCATTGTATATGACAACGCTTTTAAATACATTGTATATATATCATTATTTGGGAGGAGATAGGAGATGTACTCCATTATTTGGGAGGAGATAAGGGATGGACTCCATTTTAAATTAAGTTGGCCGGAGTGTCCAGGGTGAAAGTCCCGAAACCTTATATATGTATATTTGGGTACCGATTCCCTTGGACGAGAATCCGTAAAATGGCAAGAAGTTTGAAGTGTTTGAATAATGAATGTTATTGAAATGTGAATGAATGAGTTGTAGTCTCATTTGGAATTGTTTAGATGATAAGGAACTATACTTATGCATTGACTTGAAATGGATGAATGGAAATGGATTAAGTTGTGATTATCAAAATTGAATGGTAATGGGGAGAATGTAAGTTTGCCTTGAGTATTGGACTTTTATCTGACATCTATATATTAGTTAAATCTCATATATCATGTTAGTTTATTTCTATTGAGCTCTGGCTCACCCTACTTGGGAAACCATTTTCAAGTACAGGTGACATGCCTCTTCCAATGACGTAGCTTGGGAGGACTTAAGAGTTCGGTGGCTTTATTTTGTTACTTTTGTGTTTAAATATTAATTCAAGCCAAGGGTTTTACATGTATAGAGCTTATGACTCTTTTGTTGTAACCAAGTGATATCTTAGAAAGATATAAACCCGTAGAGCGTTTATTTTGTTGTAATCAATTAGTATTACATGCTGTAGTTTCAGAATGAATATTTATGAAGGTATAATGCATGTAATATCTCTTGTAATATAAACTCTGATGAATGAAAGTATAACATTTTCTATTATATTTATGAATCCCTTGGGTTGGATTATCCTCTTTTTTTTCTTTTTTCTTTTTTCTTTTTTTTGAGGGCATTACATTAGTTGTATAGTTTATTCTGCATTTCATTCTTTAATAATAATAATAATAATAATGTTTTGTCATTTCTATTTATTTTATTTTATATATTTTTCTTATATTATTATGAAAAAATACCAACATATATATATAATGTAAAATTCTATTTATATTGACATGTATCTTCACCTAATTGGTTTATTATAGTGAACTTGATTGCATTTAATAATTTCTCTCATAAAATAGATCTTATTAGATTTAATTTGTATTGGTTATGTTTAAATTTAAGTTAGATTTTACTATACTATTTATAGTTATTGGCATGTATTTAAATAATATTTTGTTCTCTATTTGTATTTGGTGATTAGTGAGGTGTATTTAAGGGTTGATTTGGTTTAGGTTGACACTAAATTTAAAACCAACCTAATTATGATTGGTTCTAAGGTGTTGGATCCAAGACTAAACTAATCATGCATTAAAAACAACTCAATAAATATTTTACAATAATATTAACATAATCATATTTTATTATTATGTTTTAGTTACCATCATCTCATGTGTCAATATTACATTAATATTAAGTATTATTGGTTGAGGTAATAAACAAATTGTAATAAAAACAAAATGATAATTTTAACATTATTAAAAAATTTAATTCGGCCATGTTAAAAAATATTGTAATAAAAAAATAATATAATTTATTTAATTTGTATGAAATCATATTAAAAAAAAAATTGTACTAACAATATGAAATCATAGTAATTTAATGGAATTACTTGTGAAATTTTGTGGACTTAAGGATATTGACCTTTTTAACGATTATCTATAAATTCTTACATTTTGACCTCCTTAACGATAAAATTGGTAGAAATAATATTTAATTGAGACTGATCAAACCAAACCAAACCAAACCAAGCCAAGCCAAGCCTTCAATTTCATCAAATGGGGTCAGCTACATGAAACCTTAATTGAGACTATTCTCTTATAATTTTATTGGTCCAGTTAACCTCTATTGAGTAATATTTAATCAAATAAAACTCGAGCCAATCCATCGACGGCTTAGCAAATTTATCATATGCCTCCCCTTGACAATCTGCTCCCCCTGGACGTTTCTTGGCTTCACCCCCTACACCTAGTCATATTTCAAGACTATCAAATAACTTTTCCAATCATGGAGGGAACAATGGTACTCACGTTGAGTTGTCCTAAAAAATTTACAAAATAAAATACACATGTGAAATAAAGGGTGTGACCCATTATATATTATTGTTGAAAAATTAGATTTACATTTAAGAAATTATGATAAATGAGTTTTAAAGAGAAACATTTAAGAATTTTCTTATTTCTTAAATTTATATTTGAATTTTAAATATGTGAATAAATTTATCAATTATGGGCGGATCATTATGTATCGTCTGTCTTATCTTCCTCCTTGTAGCGTTTCAAAATGTGAATAGGGGACCACGCATTGGTGTGAAAACAAATGAAACAATAAACTCAACGTGAGCATCTCCAATGCATTAGGCATATAATACTTGTTAGTTAAAATGCCTAGTGTGATTCACTTTTTTCAATTCCAACGCACTAGGCATATGATTAGGCATTTTGGCTCAACTCATATTCACTAGCTACATATAGCTAGCCTTCAACGCTAGGCAAAATGTATTCAATCATTAGGATCATTTCCCTCCATCTTTGTTGTTGACGTGGCATTCTATAAAATTAATAGTATTTGGATTAATAGCTAAAATAAAGAGTATGGTTGGAGTAAAAACATAAAACAGTTGATAGGCAAAATAAAATATATACTTTATAGTAATATTTAAATAGGTAAAATGCCTACTACCATTGAAGATGCTCTTAGAAGCCATGACATTGAACCAAGTTTAAGAAAACAAAAATAAAATATAAAATTAGACATAGAAAATAAATTGATGATGGATGAGATTTTTGAGAAATAGGTCTTAAAAACCGTTAGGGAACCTTATCTCAATGCCTGAGTCGAGCTCCGATACACAACATAACCCTAGCAACACTAGTGTGGAGGCCCTTTGAAGATTAAGTTAATCCCTTGCTATTATAAACACTCTATATATGTATTTAAGATTACATTTATCCTTATTAGAAATAAAATGGGTGTATATATTGTTGGAAAAAAATAATTTTATAGTGATTTTAATGTAAAATTAAAATAGGTCCTAACCATTGGTTGAGATGAGATTAAATTGGTTTAGATTCTTTATAACAAGATCTTTCCATCACAAAAAAGATGACCAAAAACATTAAGAATTTTGAATGAGAAATTGTCTCATAAAGTTAGTTTCATGAATGAAGTATTGAGAATTGTGTATAACTATCCATCCCACATTGATTGTAGAGAAAAGTTTTGATGGGTATTTAAACCTCAAGATTTTAATAAAGACATAAGTCCTGTGGGGCATCTAAATTTTCCGAAGAAATGGAGTTATATATGCTCTAAGGATAGGCTTTGACCAAAACTATAGTCTAAGTTGGTTATGCAGAAATTACCACACGTGCATGCGCCGCCCGGGCCAGGTCCATGAATCTTGGGCTTGAGGCTTGAGTGGGTTAGGTTTGGGTTGGGCTGAATTAGTGGTCCACCAACCTAATTTTTTTGGGTCAGGTTTGTTTGGTAGTTGCAGATATACACACATGCATATATACATTATAAGTCACACACTTTTCCCTACCATTATGCATTACTCCATTAGTTTTACAAGAGTAATCGGTGCATTTGCTGCCAGCCTTCATGGTTGGGAGGCTTCTTATCTCTCCCCTATTGTGTATAAAAGGAGGCCATCATCCTTGGTTTCAACACAGAATTTTTGCCTCCATATTATACAGTCAGTCTACCCATATAATTTTCTTCCCGTGTGAGAGAGTGTTGCCATTGTCAGTTCACTGGAACTAAACAGAAAGTGCTTCTGCGTTAGCTGGTTTATACCGTCGTATCTTAAGAGATAGGTGCCGACAACCAGTGAGGCGGTGAATCTGTCTTAAGGAGACTATTGTACCACACATGTTTCGGTTTGTTATCTTTTCTTCGTTTTATCTTGTTATATATTTTTGTTTAATCTAGTTGTAATTTCCAACATATTTTCTTATTTTGTATTGTAACTTATTAAATATGAATCTGTTTATTTATTTTATTAAATTACATAATTTGTACAATATATATAAGTGATAAGAATGTGCTTAGAGGTAATCCTGTATTCCTTGGCCTCCATGTATCTTTCTAACAGTAATACGATTGTAATGACCTCTCGATTTATGCTAGCTGGGTAAGCGGTTAACCTCCAGCCTTTACCACTTTTTAAAGCCCCAAGTCAGATCATGTTGACCCGGAGTAATTAATAGGTTTCCATCAAGAGCTGGACCACGTTGAGCCCGACTTGTGGAACTATGGGTTAACTTTCCTTACTGGTCCTCTTCTGGTATATTAATACTCCACCACAAACATATCTTATAAAATCTTAACTTTTCATGTACTTTTGGTGTCTGATTCTTTATTACTAACATTTTTATAACTCAAAAATAAGAAATGTGGGCATACTAGGCCAAGTAGGGCCTAAATTAAAATTATTTTAATAATTTTTTAACTTTTTATAAAAAAATATATTAAAAAATAAAGAAAGTGATATGATAATTTATAATAATTTTTTAACTAAAATATATAATTGATAAACGAGGACTAGTAAATACCAAAATAAATTTTTTTTCCAAGCTCAAGCTTAGGTGCCCACCCTAGTCAAGGTTGCATTATCTCCTAGGCACTTCTGGCCTGCATTTTGTCAAATGGTACACATAGGACCAATTCTCAAAAGTCAATAATTGAGGGATATGCTTAATTATTCGAAAATTTAGTGGCCACACTGACCATGAAGCCACCCCCACCATGATGTGATTGGAAGCTCCAATACATGCATACATTTCAGCCTCATTTAATAGTTTTTGTTTTTATGGAAGTTTTCTGAAATATCATTAAAATATCATTCAATGTTGATCACCATTTTCTTCAATTGTACATAAAATTTTCATTGGAAGTTTTGGTGAATAGAAATTTTCAGTTTCCTATATGTAGTGATATTCCAATGTTATATATGTAGTGAACTTTCAGTGTTCAAAATTTCATTATTCTACTTGTAGTAAAATTTCTCTATATGAAGAAATCTAAACTTTGAGGGTTGTTCTGAATGATTAGTGAGTTTGCTTCTTACACAATTGCTCAGGGTTCAACCCTTGAAGTTAGATCACAAGAAAGAAATTTTCTAAAGTCCCTAGCCCCGGTATGGATGGTCTACTTTTGACCGGATCAAAGATTAGTCGATGTGCAGCAAGCTAATCAGGACATTCCTTACCGTTAAAATATATATATACACTAGAATTTTTGAGAAATTTTGATGTTTATTAATGGGTGAATGGTGGTAATACTGGTGGCAATAGTACTTGGTCACCCTCAAATTGAAATTACGTACAATATGTTTGCTATTGTTTTTCAATTTTTCATTTTTAAACCTAAATTTTGAAATTTCTTCAATACATTGAAATTTCACTACAACACAGAAAAAAACTACAAACATACTAAATTTCACTAATCTTTTCTTAATACATTACTTCATATTGAATTTGTCTTTCTTGATAGATATCGACATGAAAATTCTAAAAATATAAATTTTATAAAAAATGAATATTTAGATCAAAAGTTATAATATTTAAAGTTTTGAAATAACTCCAAAATGGAACTTTTGTCACACTGAAAATTCATTACAATTTGTTTTTAATAATTTCATATTGAATATGAGCTTTTGGGATGTTTGGTAGAGATTATTTTAAGTTAAAAAATGATAAGGGGAAATAACTGCACAATGGTGAAGTAAAAAAAAAATACAAAAGCATGAAAAAGTATAATATTTAAATTATTAAAATGTATAAATTTTTTCAATAATTTATAATTTTTTTTTACTGCCCCACTATGCAGATATTTTCTCAAGTTGATAATTAGAAAATAAAAAAAAGCACCCTTTCCCCAATTTTTAGAAAATTAATTTTTTAAACTTATTTGAGTCATTTTTATCTAATAAGTTATAAGCAAAAGTTACATCAAAAAATTTGACACAAGGAAAAAGCTTCGTAGCTCAAAATATTTGGCTCGAAAGTGGCTCAAATACCCAAAACGACGTCGTTTTAGGTTTTTTTTTTCTTTTCTTGCTTTCGAACACAGAGGGAAGAGAAGAGGAGAGAGAGAGAGAGAGAAGAGGCGAGAGAGAAGGAGGAAGAGAAGATCGACGGTGATGGCGGTGAGAGGAAGAGAGAAGAGCCGATCACCTCTGTTTTCTCTACGCTTTTTTTTTTTTTTTTTTCTAGTTGATCTGGATCTAGATCTGAAGGGAAAAAAAAATCGTTAATGATGATGATAATGTTGATAAAGATGTTGTTGTTGATGATGATGATGTATTGATGAAGATGTTGTTATTGATTTTAGACTCTGTTTTATTTACTTCTTCTTCTTCTTCTTTTTCTTCTTCTTCTTTTTTTTTCCTCTAGTTGATCTGGATCTCAAGATGAAGGGAAGAAAAAAAAAATATTTATTGATGATGATGATGTTGATGAAGATGTTGTTGTTGTTGATGATGATTTTGATCTCTTTTTCTTCTTCATTGGGTTTGAGGAGATAGGGGAC
Source organism: Camellia sinensis (assembly GCF_055761805.1). NCBI lineage: Eukaryota > Viridiplantae > Streptophyta > Magnoliopsida > Ericales > Theaceae > Camellia > Camellia sinensis. The sequence goes on along the minus strand of NC_138964.1, from coordinate 115,969,924 downwards.
TGTATGGCTGTGTGGAAGAAGAAAGAAGGAAGAAGGAAAAGGAATAAAAAAAAAACAATTTCGAGCCATTCGAGCTCTATACTTTCGAGCTGCGTAGCGGGGTCGCTGACACAAATTCCTAAATTAAAATAAACTAGGCGTTGTTTGGGAACAAATTTTTTGGATTTTTTTTTTGTTTTTTTTTCACTAAAAGACAAATTGGTTACAAAACCAAAAAAATAAATCCATACAAAATATCACATAAAACTCTATAATCATTTTACTTTTTCTCTTACAAATATCACATCCAATTACAAAAAAATCCAACTATCTTCTTAAATATAAAAAAAAAATTCTTCAATAATATCCTACAACTAAAAAATTTACAAAAAAAATTACTTTCCAAACACCCACTATGAATTGTTTGTATAATTCCCACCAAACACCTTCTTTGATGGATCTCATTTCAAAAATATCAAATTCATAAAAAATGAAGATATAAATAAATAAATATATATATATATATGACATTTTAAAGTGTGAAAACTGAAACTAGACGGAATATTTTGGTAATGATTTTTCTTTTCTTTTTTTTGGTGTGTGCGGTACACGTGTATTCTTCGAACAAAAAAACTCACACGCGTCTTAGTGGCAGAAAAAATTTAATTATGAGGTGGCTTTCACCGAAATCTCCCATATAAAATTCAAGACCCATTTGCAATATACATGCCAGTAAAATCTGCAAAGTGTTTAATTTAACAATCAGCAATGTTACATGCCACTAATTTATTATTTTTAATCTCATCCTTAATGAGATGAAAAAGAAAAATAAAATAAAAAATCAAGACATAATATACACTGTGACAATAGATGAAACTCAATTGGTAAAGATGGATTGTGCCGTCCCTTTAAACTTGTGATTGAATCCGGTTCTCAAGTGAGGAATTTCATGCTTTTTAACAATAGATTAAAAATAAAATAAAAAATAAAAATAAGAGAGACTTATTTATAAGTCTTTTTTTAGACACTTATAGTAGGTTAAGTCCTATGTAATTTCTTATAGAGTCTCAAGTCATATTTAGATAGAAACTTATTCCACAAGATCTTACAGAAACGTAACGTGACGTGACACTTACATAAACGTAACGTAACGTGACACCTATATAAACGTAGCGTAACGTGACACCTATATAAACGTAACGTAACGTGTCACGTTACGTTTCACAAACTTAATGAATTTTTATTTTTTTAAATTGAATGTGAAAATGTTGTCGGTTTATGTTGGTGTCACGTTACGTTTCATAAAAATATGATATATGGTAACATTCAATTTGCTATATAAGAAATTGAATGTTGCCATAAATCATAGGTATCATGTTACGTTTATGTAGATATGATCTATGGTGACATTTAATTTCCTATATAAGATATAGGAAATTGAATGTTGCCATATATCATAGGTGTCAAGTTACGTTTATGTAAGTGTCACGTTACGTTACGTGTATGTAAGTATCACGTTACGTTACGTTTATGTAGATATGATCTATGGTAATATGTAATTTCTTAAGAAATTACATGTTACCATATATCATAAGTATCACGTTACGTTTATGTAGGTATCACGTTACGTTACGTTTATATAGATATGATCTATAGTAACATTCAATTTCCGATATATGATTTTACTATTATTTATGATATTAACAACTAATATTGAGGATAAATGTGTCAATAAACTTCCCACAGGACTTATGGGAATATAATTTTTTTAATAAGACTATATGTAGCATAAGTCTCCTTAATAGGATTTATAAATAATTTTTCCTAAAAATAACTTGGGGGATTAAATTAGAAGAAAAAAAAAAGTAAATAAGGATGATTAAATCAGACTTTGTTGATTACTAATTTAATTTAGTTGTCGGCGCTTAGCAAGAAGACAATATTATCTTCAACAAATTTGTCTACAAGAAAGTGTGAAATTTCATATTGGGTCAAATGTGAAATTTCACATTGGAAGGTGGCAGCCTCCCTCGTGTGCGATATTAAAAAGATAAATTATAAATATATTTTTTGAGATTTATTTAAAATATAAATTATTTTTTGTGATTTGTAAAATTACTAATATTTTTTTGTTAAAATTTTTTATTTAACAAAATTAATTGAAAAAGTGAAATTTCTAACTGTTTATCTATATAATAATAAAATTATCTGAATTATTAATTAAAATAAAATTTTAACATTATTAAAAATTATTAATTAACTTGATAATTTATTAATAAAAGGGAGATTTATTTATAAGTCTTTTTTCAGACACTTATGGTAGGCTAAGTCCTGTGTAATTTCTTATAGAGTCTCAAGTCCTATTTAGATACGAATATATTCCACAAGATCCTACATAAACGTGACATGACGTGACACTTACATAAACGTAACGTAACGTGACACCTACATAAACGTAACGTAATGTGTCATGTTACGTTTCGCAAACTTAATGAGTTTTTATTTTTTAAAATTGAATGTGAAAATGTTGCTGGTTTATGTTGGTGTCACGTTACGTTTCATATAAATTTGATCTATGACAACATTCAATTTCCTAATTTCCTATAGGAAATTGAATGTTGTCATAGATCATAAGTGTCACGTTACGTTATGTTTATGTAAATATGATCTATGACAACATTCAATTTCCTATATAGGAAATTAAATGTTGCCATAGATCATAGGTGTCACGTTACGTTTATGTAGGTGTCACGTTACGTTACGTTTATATAGATATGATCTATAATAACATTCAATTTTCTATATATGGTTTTACTATTATTTATGATATTAACAACTAATATTGAGGGTAAATGTGTCAACAAACTTCTCACAGGACTTATGGAAACATAAATTTTTTAATAGGATCAGATGTAGCATAAGTATTTCTAATAGTACTTATAAATAATTTTCCCTTAATATTAATAAAATAATTTATTTATTATGAAATTAAAAATCTTAAAACACATAACACAATTTTTAAAATTACAAAAAATAATTTATAATTTAAGTTTACCAATTAAAAAACCAAAAGAGTGCTCATTGTACCGAAGACAAAAGAAATTTACAAGAAATGTTTTCACACGTTTCAATCATGCAGTTGACAGATGCCATTTTGGCCTTGACTGAGCTTAACCAGATCCAAAATGATAGCAGTACGTAATTTTTATATAAAAAATAAAAAATAAAAAAATTAATACAGTAGGATGTGACAGCGGTACTTTTGCATTTAACAAGTGCTGAGTAATTAGAGTTGCAAATGAATTGAGCTGTTCGTGAATAAGCTCGGTTCGGTTCGTTAAAAATTCAGCTCGGTTCGGTTCGATTTGGCTCGTTTTGTAAATGAACCGAGCTCGAGCTCGCATGTGTTCGGCTCGTTAAGTTCGGCTCGTTTATCTTTAGTTAAATTATATAATAAATATATTATTATATATTAAAAATATATAAATATATATAAAAATAATAATATAAATACATTTTTTATATATTAAATAATATAAATAATATTAAAAAAAATTTATCGAGCCGAGCCAAGCTGAGCTCGAGTTTTATTAAAATTAACGAGCCGAGCCGAGCTCGACCGCAGTTCCTTATCGAGCCGAGCTCGAGCTCAATAAACGAGCTCGATAAGTAAACGAGCCGAGCTCGAGCTCAGCAAAACTCGGCTCGGCTCGGTTCGTTTGCAGCCCTAAGAGTAATGGCCTTGTGTTTTTCAATTAATGGGCATAAATAGGTCCCCATCATTTTATATGAGGGTTTTGCATATGAATTCTTTTTCGTATAGATTATCTTATTTTTTTTAACATCGTATAATATTATTTATTAATTGATTAAAAAGGAGGTAAATTTTTTTTTATAGATAATACATATAGCATATTCGACAAAAATAAACAGTTCAGATTATCGAAACGAGACTCGTGATGAACCTCACAAGTCTTACAGCTCGAGACTCATCACAAGTCTTGTTTCGATAATCCGACCTATTTGTTTTGTCAAATATTTCATATATATCATCTATAAAAAAAAAAAAAATTTAAATCGATCTGATAATCATAACATATTCAATTTATCGCGTTTGCAATAAGTCATAAAAAAAAGACAATAATTATATTTTAAAAAATAAATAATAATTGGATCGCTGTGGTTGTAATAATGATAGTTGGGATAATGGAGTAAGGGTGGGATGGTAGTAGTAGTGGCAATGTGATAGTGGTAGCGTGATGGTGATAGTAGAAGTATAAGAGTGATGATGGTAGTAATAGTATAATGGATGTAGTGTAATAATGATTGGTGGTAACGAAGATAATAACAATACAACAGTAGATAGGATGGGGTTGATGTATTAGTGATAGTAGCAAAAATAATAGTAATGTTAGTGAAATGACAACAATACACCTCATGGGATTGATGTATTAGTAATAGTAGCAATAATGGTAGTAATATTAGTGAAATGACAACAATAATATGATATAATTATAAGATTTTAAAAATTGAACATTGAAATCTATAACAACTTCTATCCCTTTTTAAGTAGTTAAAATTTTAAGAAATACAAATGATGATTTTCAAATCATTCCATCACTACTGAAGAGATTATCAAAATACCACATGAGCAAATGTTGGGTAAAGGTGCTGATTTTACTTTAGTTATTCCATGACAAGTTCACACTTTGTCCAAAGAATCATGTGCCAATTTTGATTTGGTAAAAATTTGATGACCTAACCAACATTTGTAACAAGATTGATATGGAATTTTCTCTCTTGAATTTGTCTGTTTCTCGGTTCTATTTTTTGTTTTCAATTACATAATTCTATTTATGAAATTTTTGTTCCCAATTTATTTCAATTTAACAATCTCTGCAATCTTATAATTGTATAATAAGAGGAAAAGATAATCTATGGCCGCTATGGACAGATACATATTCTATTCGCCTATAGAATGGAATGTGATTTTGTCCCTAATCATGACATCAGATCCATTACCAAACTCTCAATTGCACAAGGAAAATTACATGTAAGTTTATTTTTTAAACTCTTGTTTTTAATATATAAATAAGATGAATGATTGATAATTTTAAAAAAATATATATAAAAGAGAATGCTATTTTCATTATTTTAAAATAATATCACATTATTAAATTTAAAAGTGAGTTCAATTTTTAAGACAAAATTATCCCTCATTGCATAATCAAGAGAGAGATTCATAAACTAAAATAGTTAATAAAATAGAATAATTCCTCACATCACTCTATCTATTTTATTTTAATTTTTTTTTAATATCTTTTCATAATTATAAAATGTAATATAACCAACTAAAATAGTGTATACTCAAACAGGACTTTAAGATCTGCAAAATATCAATACTAAAGGGTTGTTTGGAGTGTCTTAAATAAGTGTACTTTTTATTTTTTTAGACTAAAAAGTTGAGGTTGAAAATATGAATGTTTGAATCAATTTTTTGACTTTTTATGAAAAAATATGTATTAAAAAATTGTATAAATTAATGTATAGGAAAAAATTAATATTAAAAATTATGCAGCTGTAATTATTAACTTTTGGTAAATAATGATAACATTTTAACTTTTTAACTTTTTTTAAAACTTTCGAAACTTGGCCTAAAACAACAATATACACAATTAAATTACATCCACCCAAACCACACAAACAAACCCGACTCTAAATCCTAAAACAACAAAAACATAATTTGTTTTCAAGATTCTTTCACCTCATTTTATTGAGATGAACTTAAATTTAACAAACTATATATAGTAGCTAATTCATATAACATCTTCATATATGCGGTTGCACAAAAAAAAGAAAAAAAAAATGGAGGTTAGTACACCAAAACCACTCATCAAACCATATATTTTCAACTCCTTTAAATATAAAAGGTAGGTCTATTGTAAGGTGTAAAAGGATATTGGCAACTAGTTGAAGAGTCTTAATATATAATTAACCAAAAAAGTTACAAAATCTCTTATGATGGGCGCCTACCGGACTTGGGACGGCGGCGAGTTTTGTGGTTATTGGAAAAAGCACTGCAAAACCCACAAGCAGAGAGTCTCGGAGACGGCGGTTCTATTGCGGGAGTAACTTTTCCGGTGCGGTAAGCGCGTCCACCGCCGTTGGATATGCTCCTTTCAATTGATCCGACGGCTCTCGAAGACTTCTTCTTCAGCTCTCTGCTCTGTTCTTGAGATGATTTGATGGTATCGTGGTCGTCTTCTTTATGATTGAGTTTATTCAATTCACCGGAGAGAAATCTGTCGTCCCATACAAGACCTGAAGACCCTTGCCTCCTGAATGATGTTGAAGATCTCTGTAACCCAGCCATCATCTGCTGCACCCCCTCTGTTTCTCTCTCTAAAACTCTCTCTCGCTCTCTCTCTCTCTCTCTCTCTAGATCTTTCTGTGTTGACCTCAAAGCTAACTTGTTCAATATTGTTTGTAACTTATATGCGATATATATGGTATTTATACATAGAGAGAGAGAGAGAGAGAGAAGGAGATAGAGAGAGGTTGGTTTGGTTAAGAAGAGATCGCGAATGAATGAGGTAGCCGACTCAGTCATACCCCTTTATTTTTTGGGCCAATTACCTACGTTTAATTAAATTACAGATTTTTCTTAAAATTTTAGAAATTACATCCTACTTCAAGAGATTTATATGGGCCTAATAATTTATCCCTATGCGTCTAATAATTTATCCCCCACCATTAAATAAACGTTAAGAATTATTCTTGATGGACGATATTGTCCCTATACCTTTCTCAAGCATTAAACAACTTGATTTAACCTTTAAGAGATTTATATGGGCCTAAGAGCATCAATATCAATCTCGCCAAAGCATTTTTTCTGTTAATTTGTGGAGTAAAGCCATCAATTTCCTTCTGCATCAAGCTTGCTAGTGCTTGTGCCATTTTAGCACAGGCTGCACTTCCTCGCCACATGTAGCCAGCCTATGAAGGCTCAACACTGAATTTTAAAAAATAAAATATATGAAACAGTGTTCAGCTATCTCCCACTGTTTTGTTTTTATTTTTTTTAAATACTATAATTATTATTTGTTTTACCATATGATGTTATACACCCGATAATTCTTAGATGCCAATTATATGCATGTGAGATTTATTATATGTGAGATTTATTGTATTAATGATAATAAAGTATGTCACATCAAATAGTAAAATATAAATAATCAAAATAGATAATAAACATAGGATTATTCTTTTTGTTATTACTTATAGTTTTTATCCACATATAAACTTCAATTATTTTAGTTTTTGCACATCTCATAAATTAATTCTTGAAATTAAAGTTAACAAAACAGTTATGAAAATGCGATTTCTTAATCTAGGAAAAGTGACTGTATAAAAAATGTGACTGTTAAAATATTACCATTATAAAATATGATTGTCCCAAAATTGATGATTTAAAAAATACAATAATTGACAATATAGGAATAAAAAAACAAATAAATGTTATTTAAATAAAATATATATTTTTTAAATATAGAGTTTGATGCAGAAGACATTCAAAAACATAGCTAGCTAAAATAAGAAAGTAACTTTTTTAGCCAAAATTTGACTAAAATTTATCTAGCTTGATGCGGATGCTCAATTTATCCCTATGCGTCTAATAATTTATCCCCTACCGTTAAGTAAACGTTAAGAATTATTCTTGATGGACGATATTGTCTCTATACCTTTCTCAAGCATTAAACGACTTGATTTAACCTAAAATTCATTTGATAAGCCAACAAAATTTATAAAAGAATTACGTTAGATGGAAAAAGAAATTAAGAGTTCATTTGGTTTAATTTTTGAATCATAATTTGAGTTTTGGAAAGAGAAAAATTATTTAGTTTTGAGTTTTGAGTTGTATTTTGAAATTTTTTTGAGTTTATATTTTCTAATATTTAAGAAATTTTCTTAATTTTATTTTCTTAGGGTAAATATTTTTTATTATAAATATCTATTTTTTTTAATGTGCACTTTAATTATTACATTCATGCACTGTATTTTTTTATATATTTTTTATTTTAAAAATAATTTTTTAATTTTTTATTTTAAATGTTTTATTTTATTTTTTTAAATATTTTAAATATTTTTAAATTTTAAAAAATTTTGAATCGGCTATATATCTAAATCATAAAAAATTATTTGGTCAATACTTAAAAAATAATAAAATATTTTTTTCAAAAAAATAAAAATGTTTTTCTTCAAAAATAAAAAAAATTATTTTTGAAAAAAATAATAAAGAACAAAATAAAAAATATATATATATTTTAATTTCTAAATAGAATTTTGTAAAGAATTTTGAAAAGAGTTGATTATGAGCTTTAAAATTTTTTTATTCAAATCATGATTTGAGTTCTAAAACAAATGTTATCTACGTTTTTTTGAATCATGTTTGATTTGTTGTTTAGAAAAAAAAAATTTAGAATACTTTTTTAAAAAAATGGAAACTAGCTTAATAAAAATATATTTAATTTGTAAAAAATATTTCTAACCTCTCAAAAATAAAATTATATAAAATGATAATTATTTTTTATTTTTTATTTCTTAACCAAATTAATTTTTAATTTTTTTAAAAAAAATTCTAAAACAAATACTGAGCAACTATTAACTGACTTGATATGATGTATTAATCAAATATTATCATTTCTCTACATAACACAATTAGGGACATTTTAGTCAATCAATTATCTCCATCAACGGCATTAATTACAATAAGGCGAGATATAATTTTCAAAATCCTGAAGAGAAATCTATAATTTAGTTAGTCTTATGATATAGATAATTTGCCCTTATTTTTTTAATCCTTTATTTGTTAGTGTTTGAAACCAACAGTGATTGTCAGACTGAGATTTGTTTGTTTAATCACACACGGATTGTTTATAGTATTTTTCTCTATTACGTAGGCCTGTTTCTGTGACTCGGTTCCGTAATTGACTTCGGACACACGACCGCTTGTTTTAATTAATTAAACTTAAACAATTGTAAAATGTTTTTTCTTTAAAGAGTTAATTGCTTGGAAGTTCTATTTATAAATATTAAGATATTTCAGATTTTATTTAAAAAAATTTGAATCAATAAATCTTATTAGTAAAATTAAAAATATTATCAGTTTTTCTTAATTTTTAAAACTAAAAACATTGTCAATTTTATATAGTAATGTTGCAGATAATTATTTTACTAACTAATAAAAAAACAAAAGCATGAGATTAAACGTTTTTGCTCGTCTACTTATTAGTTTGATTCAACTATCCAATCAAACCAAGAATATTAATAGTTTTCCCAATTTTAAAACTAAGAATATGATTAGTTTTTTCAAATTTAAAGTTTTTTTTTTTTTTTTTAGTTTTGCACATCAATGTTTCATCATCATATTTCTTTATAGACACAAAATTTTTAATTTTGCACAAAGAATATTTCAATTTTTTCAATTTTTTTGCACAGATTTTTTTTTAATAGTCTTTTTTTCAATTTGAAAGTTAATGTCTTAAAATTTTGAAAAATAATTGGTTTTTTTTTTTAGGGGAATTACACTAACAGTCTCTATAGTTTGAGGTTCGTGTCACTTTGGTTCTTGATTTTTCAATTGTGACACATTTGAAATTAAATTTTGAATATTGTTTCAAATAAGGATAATTAAAGATACCGTTACTCAATTTTAAAGGCAAATTCGTCAATTTGATAAAATATAAACTAATTTGACAAAAATAAATGTCAAAAAAATATTTTTGAATTTTTAAAAATTATTTCTGCTCACCAAAAATAAAATTATATAAAATTGATAAATCTTATAAACATTTATTTAATTATTTTTTTTATCAAATTAATTTTTATTATGTATTTAGATAATAATCATGTAATGGGTGATTGTTAGGCTTTTAATGTGTAATCGACATATTTAATATATAAAATATTTTTAGTTTTGGATTTTTTAATTTAACGGATTGGTTTAATAATGATATCAAAATTGTCGCCATATTTGACTTTTGAAAAAATAGAAACAAATAATTTAATGAAAATTGAAACAACTACCCATTACATGATCATCATCCAAACACATAATAAAAATTAATTTGGTAAAAAAATAATAAATAAATGTCCAAAAGATTTATCAATTTTAAATAATTTTATCTTTAGTGGATAGAAATAATTTTTAAAAATTTTAAAATATTTTTTTAACATTTATTTTTATTAAATTAGTTTTTATTTTATCAAATTGACGATTTTGCTCTTAAAATTGAGCAATAGTATCTTCAATTGTCCTTATTTAGAACAAGATTCAAAATTTAGGATTAAATGTGTCACAATAAAAAAGTCATGAACTTTTTTTTTTCTTTTTTTTTTTTCTTTCATGTTTAGTGGAATTTTTTCCAAAATTTTTGTTTTTCATTTTTAACTTTTTCAAGCTGGTCAAGTCGAGTAGAACTTAAAAGTATAAATAAAAAAAAAAGTTTACTAAAAATGAAAAAATAGGAAACTGATTGCAAAGTCCTATTAAGGAGATGTGTGCATCTTGTTCACCTTTAATTGTTACTATAAAATCTTATTTTTTATTTTTTTAATAACGTTTTCATAAAAAAATGTCATTAATTGTTAGTTTTCAGAGACAATTTGAATTATTTGTAACAAAAAATGTCCCTAAAAATGTCACTAATTGTCACCTTTTAGCAACAAATTTAGACGTCAGTAAATGTTACTTTTGAAGGACAGATTCATAAAATCATCACAAAAATCTTCAAGTCCAACTATTAAGCATTTTTTATCTTTAAAAATACTCGTGAGACTTTAATGATGCACATGTCATTATAATAGGACTTGTGAGTAATTAACTCACAAAAAAATCAACAAAAAAAGTCACTTAAAAAGCTAAGCCCAACACCCCAAAGCATTATTGATAAATAAATTAATTAAGTGACTTTGATTTATTGAATTGCTTTTTATTTAATTGGAATTTTGGATATTAAATGATATTATTGTATTATTTTTCAAAGGTGAAATTTTTATTAGCTGGGAAAACAAAGTATATGAAGAAGAATCTGAAAACTACCAATTATCTACTTGGAAAATTTATGAATCCGAGGTATGATTTTCTGATTAGTTACAATTAGATAGAATGTGATTCCTGATTAATTACTATAGTTTGGATTGTGTTTGAATGCTAAGAATTTTAAAGAGAATGGGAATAGAATTTTAGATTCTCTTGAATTCAATCTTTGATACGGGATAGAATATGAATGTGATTTTTAATTATCTACTTCACCAAAAATTACATTTTAAAACTGAGATGGAATTTTGCTCTCCAACCTCCCTTATTGTGATTTTACTTTCTTGGAGGAATGAAAGTTAATTAGATATAAATAATAGTGCCAAAAATACTAAGCCCAACAACTACCACTAGCCGAATAAATGGGTGTTTTTTATTTATTTATTTTTTTGAACAAAACCAATGGGTGTTTGGGGTTAACTTTTTTTGTAGTAATTTTTTTGTTAGCTTATTTTCATCTTTAGTATATTTTTCTTAAAAAAATTTCAAAAAGTTTTAGGCTTTTAGATTTTCTACAAGACAAATTGGAAAATTAAAACAATATCAAAAAAAAGTTCGAAAAGACAAAAAGAGTGGACTTTTTTTAGTTTATTTTGACTTTTTTAGTTAAAAAAATTTACATTTTAGATTTACCTATACGAAACCGATTGGAAAAGTAAAAACAATAAAAATAAAAAAATATTAAAAACAAAAGATTAATGGTATATGTACTAATTAGTGTACTAATTGATAATGTGACATAATTTAAGATGTTTTTGATATTTATAATTTGTATAATGAATGGGATCAATAATAATATCATAATTAGTGTTGGTACACTAATTAATACACTAATTGATCCATATAGCATCACTCAAAACAAAAACATTCAAAAAATGAGGTGGCACATATATAACTCCCCAAACAGCCACTTACCCAAAGAAAAGAAAAACTTCCCAAACTGCCTAGGCATGGTGAATTTGCCAGTTTGTGCACTTCAGTTGTGTAGGTTTCTAAAATAACTTAATAATTTGTGGTAAATATTTTTTAAAAACACAAGTTATTAAAGATTTTCTAAAAAAGAATAAATTGCACTTCCAAGAAAAAATACAAGCAGTCTCATAATTTTTTCATAGTTATATAATCTATTGGTAAGGTTAAAGAAACATAATCTAATATAGATTATGTGAAGATACAAATATAAACAAGATAAAATATATATTTCATTGCAAAAGATATGCCATTATTTTTCTATTCTTATGACTAATAAATTACTAATGAAAAAGAAGTGTTATGTGAATTAAAACCTTAATGATGTGTTTAGATAATAGATTTGAATAGAAATTTAGAAATGGAAACGTAGAAAAAAAAAATCTAACTATTCACATTATCCTAATATTTTTCATTTTCCTTTCTAAATTAAATTTGGGTAGAGATTTTAAAAAAATAAAACAAAACAAAACAAAACAAAAAGAAAGAAAGAAAATGTGAGGATAATATTTAGGGAAAATTGCAACAAAATCAAAAATTGATGAAATAATTGCTAAAAAAAAGGAAATTTAACAAAAGTCAACCAAACATATATATATATATATAATCATGGAGAAAGTTACACTTTTACCCCTACTATTTTTTTGCCCTAATCCGTCTTTTTTTGCTTTTCCCTTTCTACTCTTTCATATCGACGCCAGCCATCCTTTCTGTTGACGGCCACGCCTTTCACTGATGGCCACCCTTTCCAACCATCGATGGCTATCCCTCTCTTAACCCTTTCAAATGTTGCCGTCCCTATATCAGTCCTCAGCGGCGGCCAGTACCGTCCCTTTACAAACCCTAAACGTAACCTTTTTTCTTTATCTTTCACCACCGTCGCCGCCACCAAGCCCTTTCAACCTCGTTACATTCCCCCCATCTTCCCTCTTTGCTTTGACTGCCACCGACACTACCCTTGCACCACTGTGATATGAAACTCTTTTCCTTTCCATTTTCTCTTTTCCTCATCTGCCTCTGTCTTCCTCATTTCTTTCCCTTTATCTACACCTCAACAATTCCGTCCGCCACCACCACTGCCATCTAGCCCTCATTTTCCTTCCGTTGCTACAACTCCTCTCTTTCAACCTCCAGTCGCCCCTACTCGCTAGCCCAACCTCTCTTTGTTATTCTAACCCCATCTCTCACTACACTTGCCACTATAGCCCCGTACCCAACTGTTCTATCTCTTTTCTACACTGCTACAACCACCACCCTACCTAACCAAACATCGACGACCCCTCTCTTTCCTCTACCACCCTACTAGGTCTCTAAATGAGAGAGAGGGAGAGAGAGAGAGAGAAACCTAGTTAGCGTTGTGATGGGCATATGATCTGGTAGGTGGAGAAGGTTGCAGGGGTGATGGTGTAGACACCCCATTTTTTACCAATCTTAAGACTTAGACGTCATCGATTGAGCGCTCGATGATGGTGCATGTTGTGCTTGTTTCGAGTCTCCGGAGTTTCGGTTGAGAGCCTTGCCTCCGGGCCTCCAAACTCTTTTGTGCTTCGGCTCGGTTTGTGGACCGAACTTTGTTTCTCTTCCTGGAGGGAGGGAGAGGTCTTGCAGACTATCTCTCTGTGGTCGTAGACTACTTTTCGTGGTCGTAGGCCACTTTTCCCATTTGAAGACTAGTTTTCAATTTTTGGAGCCTTTGGTCGCACGCCTTGTCTCGGGACCGCTTAACGTTCTCCGTTTGACGTGATTTTTGAACCACACATTGTTGCCTCTACCTAGAGGAACACTGTGGTCCAAGAGACCACTTTTGTGGTTGCATACCACTTTTGGTGCTTGTCAGCTAGTTTTTGGGACTTTCGGCCGCGTGCTTTGCCTCCCGATCTGTCGTCTTGCATCCGCTTTGGTTTGTTTTTGGTACAAACCTTGTTTCCCTTGTTTGGAAGGTGGTACAAGGGTGAGAGACTAGTATTTCTCCTGGCCGACCACTTCTTCCTCTGCCAGCCAATTTTCTGGTTGGATAACTAGCTTTCTTGGTCTTTGGACCATCTTTTCTGGTCAACCACCATACCACCACCTTGCATTTAGTGTGTTGACCTCTCCCACCTATGGCCGACCAGTTTTTTACTCTGGTTGACCACCTAAAGTGGTCGGCCGACCACTTCTTTTTGACACCTTTTTGGAAATATTTTCCTCCAGCTAGCACAGCTGGAGGACATCAGACCCATCCTTCATACACGTGTATGGAGGGATTTGCTTGGTACTTAGCTTCTCCTAGAAGCTTTGTCTTTCCTCTTCTATAAGAGGAGAGCTCCCCCTCGCTCCTCTAGGTTCAGAAAAATCTGAAAGAAGAGGATAGATATAGTGTTGTATCTATATTACCTTGTTTGCTTCATTTTTGTGCTCAAAAGTGTAGATTTGTCCTAATTTAACACACAAACACACACTTAAACACCTTGCTTGTGTTGTTGAGGCTCCTTGAGGTTGTTTTTGATGTTCTTGGACTGGTTTAAGTTCAAAAAGGCTGCTGGAGTTGCAGTTATAAATAGGGTCTTCAAGGGTGAGCTTTTGACCTTTAAATCCCCCTTTCTTGCTTAAGATTTTAGCCTATCTTGCATGCTGTTTTAAGCTTAGCTCATAACTGATAAAAGTTCTATTTTTGCATGCTTAAATAGTTTGTTTAAGATTACTTTTGTGTTTGGGGTTGTTTACCCCCTCTTAGGCCTTGTTTGGCTTTGTTTTTGAGCCTTTTTTTGTGAGCTTCAGGACCACCTTGTATTGGCCTTCTCACCACTGGATTTCAGTGGTGGGGATGGTGTTTTAAGGTCCTAAGAAGGGGAGGGTCATTCCCTCTCCTTGCATCTTCAATACATGCCTTAATATGCCTCATGTTTGAGCATCTTTACTAAGTGTATGTTGACCATATCTTAACTTGTATTTGTGGTTATTTTTCTGTGGCATACCACTGTTTTTGCTTAGTTTGGTCACTCCATGCATGGTTAATACACTTGTAGTGTAAATCACACAATCTAGTCTTGTATGCCTCATGTTTGAGCATGCCTTTCTAGCTTGTTTTGGAGCCACCTCAGTGGATTTTTGGTGCTGTTTTAACATGCCTTAGATCTGTTTTGGGTTGGTTTGGTTGGCTCTTGCATGCCTAATACACTTGTAGTGTAAATCCCTTAAACTAGCTTTGTATGCTTCATGAAGTAGCATGTCATTTTAGCTTGGTTTGAGTCCATTTTAGCATGTCTTTGGTGATGTTTTACCATGTCATATCTTTGTTTAGGTTTGGTTCGGTTAGCCTTTGCATGCTCTTTGCACTTGTAGTGCAATCCCATGAAATAGCCTAACATGCATCATGTTGTAACATGTCATTTTAGCATGCTTTTGGCTTAGCTCTAAGAAGACTTTGTTTATGTTTTAGCATGTTTAATGTCTAATTTGTGTTGTATTGGTTATGCATGACTTGCTTTGTATAGCCTTGGTTCAATCTAGCTTGTTAGCTTTGTGTATTGAATCATCTAGCATGCATTACTTGGCTTATTGCAATGATTTGGCATCACTTTTTATGTGATTTCAGTCCATGTTTCATGGCCATACATTCACATTTGTTACTTATTCAATGCGTTGGAGGGTTTCCCCCTTTATGTCTTAACATGAACCATTGCGTATGCCTTCATGCCATAGCTTGCGAGACATCATTTGAATGTGTTTTTGGGGTTATTATCTCATGATATAACTCTGATTTTTATTGGTAGAGTCATCCCATGCTTGGTCCTAATAGGTGTAGTGTAGTCCACCTTATTTGCCTTGCATTCACCATGCTTCATGCTTACCATGCTAGCATATTTTGGCCTACTTCCATGCATGTTTTAAGCTCATTTTGACATGTTCTAGGACTTTTTTTGGGTTGCCTTGGTCACATGCTTTATGTTTTGTATACTTGTAGTATAAATGCTCTTGCTTGCCTCAAGCTTTGGGCACCATTGCATGCTTCATTTGTGTCGTATACATGATTTGACATCACTTAACATGACATTTCAGAGCATATAGACTTGCCATGTTCTCACTTCATTCACCCTTTGAGTGCCTCTAAGGGTTGTGCATTCGTTGCCTAGTTTATGCCTTAGCTTGTATGCTCGCATGCCTAGGCCTTTGAGCCCTCGCCTCAGCATGATTAGGTCCTTATTTTGACCTACTTGAGCTCTGTCCATGCTTAGTTCATGCATCTGTGCCATGTATTGCATGCCTCCTATGTGTTGCTCTTTGCTAGCTTCATGCTTTAAGGACCTTAGCATGCCTTACTTGTTTTATTTGAATGATTTGGCATCATTTCTTACCTCATTTTAGTGCATTTGGTGTTATTACACTTGCACATTTGTCACTCTTTGAGCCTTCTTGAGAGTTGTGCTCTTAGGTCTCTTTGATGGCCAATGTATTGTGCATGCATGCCTTGCTTTTTGTGCCTTCATTTTAACATTATGGCCACTAATTTGGACATGGCTGAGGCCTATCCATTTTGGTTTAAGTCCATCGTGCATTGTGTATGCCATGTAGGTCATAGCATTGAGCATGTCATATTGTTTGCATGATTAACTTAGCATTGTGTATGCTACATAGTCCTTTGCATTGTGCATGTCAAGTTGTTCCTTTGCATTGAGTATGCATGTTCCTAATATTGCATATTGTTGCCCTTGTCGCATTGCATTGTGCATGCATGCATTACATTGTGTTGAGAACCTCATTGATTACCTTGCCTTGAGTATGCCATCTAGTTCTTAGCATTTAGCATTGTGTATGTCATGTTATTCCATGCATTGTGTATGCTAGGTTGCTAGTTGCATTGTATATGCCATGTAGATCATGGCATTATGTATGCCATGTTCATCGCATTACGAATGCCTTATACCTTGCGTTGTGTATGCTAGGTTGCTAGTTGCATTGTATATGCCATGTAGCTCATAGCATTGAGTATGCCATGTTGTTTGCATGATTAACTTCGCATTGTGTATGCTACGTAGTCCTTTGCATTGTGCATGCTAGTTGTTGCATGCATTAGTATTGTGCATGTCATTAGCCTTGTTAGGCTGTTCAAGTTGCATTCTAAGGTTGCATTACATTGCATTGTGCATGCCATGTTTGTGTTGCATTGTGTTTGGAATAGGTGTTAGTCCAAACACGGGAAAAGAAGGACGTTTCATACTTAAAGTGATGAAACGTGCCTTAATTCCCAGTCACCGATGCTCTTGATCGTACATGATAGAGTTTTAGGCTTTATGTGTTTACTTGTGCATTCATTTTATATTGAATTGTGCAACTTCGCCTCTCGGCCATCATGCATGAAAATGCGCGATTGGTGGCCCGAGGGTCGAGAACCACACCCCCCTTGAGTTCATGACATGATAGGGAGGGTGGTTGTGCACACATATCTTGCAAATACATTGTCATGCCCTTTCTTGCTCTCTGTTGCAGAAAACTGGGATTCAGCAACAATAACTGGCCGGCCAGCCAGAAAATGTAGCTGGCCGACCACTTTTTTGGTTTTTCAACAACCAAAAATGGTCGGCAGGTGTTTCTGTAGAGACCCTAATTTTTGTAATTACCATTAAATCCCTAACCTTGAGTTTATTTCAATAAAGCCCTTGAATTTTTGCTTAATTGCATTTTAAACCCTAGAATCGGGAAGTATCGCGGATTAATTCGAGTAAACCCTAATCGATTCCGTAAATTAATAATCACCTTTAAAACCATATTATTAGTTATTAGACCCTATCATTAGATATTAATCACTCTAAAATTTTAATTCCCGGTAATGCCGTTTTTGCTTGGTTTCTCGCATTTGTTTGCGCTTTAAGTTAACGGGACCCGAATTTATTATTTTAACTATTTTCTAATGTTAGTATATTAATAACATATATCAAGGTTTCATAAATTTAGACTTGGTCCCTATACACTTTTATTTTATTACATTCCAACCCTTAATTGTAATATTTTATTAATTAATGTACTTGTATTATATTATGTTTATAAATACAAATATCTCATACAAATATCATATATATACATATATATGTCTTGGAGCCCAAGTTGTTGACCATGTGATGGATAAAAGGGCCATAATGGCAACTTTGACAATTTGCACTTAGGGAACTTAGTCCCCAAGAAACCTTTCCAATCTTTTCTATATATATATATATGCACACTTCTCCCCCCTCATTATATACATTTTCAGCCATCCACTAGAGGAGTGAGAGAGAGTGATCTTGGAAAAAAAAAAAAGAGAGAGGGAGAGAGTGAGAGAGAAGAAGAGGAGAAGAAAAGGAAGAATTGTGTTAGTCTTGTACAACAAAGGTAAACATACAACACCTCTTCTCTCAAGTTCTCTTACCACTTGTTTTTCCCCTCCTAATACATGCTCTTTGTATATATATGTTGTAGTCTAGGCCTACACTCTTGTATAAGTGTGTATTAATCAAGAAATGGTATGCTTCACTTTCTTTCTTAAATTTCCAGCAGCAAATCTTTTCCCTCTCTTGAATTTATTTTCCCACCAAAACTCCATAAACTCAAAATCTGTTTTTATGGTACAATATTTGGTATGTCTAGAGTATGTGGTAATTTTTGTAGGTCCTAAGGATGCGTTTTTATAACCTAAACAAATTTTCTAAGTTTGATACTCACAGAACCAGAAAAACAGTCAACTTTATCTATTTTTAGAAAATTCCAGAAAAATAATCTTGAGCCCAATTTTATGTCAAAATCTTAATCTTGGTGTTATATTTTAACTAAAATTTGTTTGAGCTCAAGAGAGCGAGGGGTTTGAGAGAAAAACGGATTTGCGTAACGGTCAACGAATCTGGACAGATCTTGGTAATTCTGAATTATCTTAAAATCTAAAATACCTATCCTACTTTCGTAAATTGAGTTTGAAACTAGACTTATTTATCTACCAACTCACATGAGGCCAGGTACTTAGGGCCAATAAAATTATTTTTTCAAAATTATTTTCGAACTGGTTCAAAATCTGGAAATCTGGAAATTTGTGTTAATATGCTCTTATTTGGTTTGCAACTCTTATATTCTATGTTTCTTGAATGTCTTAGTCTTGATATGTAATCTGTGATAAATTGTAAATTTTCTTTACCATGAATAAATTACTTCTTGTTTAGTTTGGATTCATAATTATACTGACCATGCTTTGCTATAACTGAGAACATAACGCACTTAATAAAGGGGAAATCAAATGGGATGGTAATGGGTTGCGACCATTGCATTAAATTTTATGAGATAATGAACGATTGATTCAAGAGCATGATATAATGGAATGTATTCCATTTTTGTGAAGTCTTGCGCAAGTGTGTTTCCGAACCCTAACATGGCACGGGAGGTATTCTGGCTGCTTAACGGAAATGGGAGGCATAAGGGTGGCAGTGAGGGTCTCACACAGGGAGAGTATCCCTGGAAGCCCGTTTCCTTGGGGCAGACCATGATGTCACCACTTGGGTATGTAACCTAGGTGCGTGGGCATCATTGGTAATTGTGCGGTAAGTGACGCACTGGTGGTCATGCGGTAAGCGACGCATTGGTATTGTATTAACCAAGGGGGAGTCCGAATTGCCCGTGGCCAGTGTTAGTGGTTGGGTAGGAACGGCATTCCACGGGGAGTTGCCTAGAACTAACTAAAATTGACTATTATTCATGAGAACTGAAATTTTATTATAATCTCTGCTTGATTATTACTTTCGTTGTATGTTATGACCATGCCATTATGTTAATTGTGTATTTGGAATGGGAAAAGGGTTGGGGTGTGTGTGTTTACTGGGCATTCCAAGCTCATGGCGTTTTATGCCAGGTGAAGGCGAGTTTTACACCAAGAACTGAATCCCTAAAAGCTTTGTGGAACCGTGGCTACCTTAGAAATTAGATTGTATATTTCCTGTATTTTGGATAATCTTTTGTATCAAGGAACCGATATGTATCTAAAGACTTGAAGAATTTTATCTGTAACTATTATTAATATTTTATTTTAGTGTAATTATTTGTATTTGTGCTTAAAAATGATGTGTATCCTCTAGCTAAACCCCGGTGCATCGTTGTATTATATTATCAAAATTTGGGGCGTCACAACTTGGTATCAGAGCTGAGGTTCAACCCTTACCCACGCGTTCCGACTTGCAATTAGAAACAACCTTGCTACCGACTATATTACATTATGGTAACACTACTTATTCTAGAAACTAGAAGATGTCAAAAAATTAAAATTTTCTCAACCAACCCTAGGACGTTTCTTCGTATCTCGGGCATGGCAATGTCGATTCGTGAAAGCATGTAGCCGGGCGTTGACGATTCCACTATTGGTACCAGGTGCTGAAGAAAGCCTTTTAGACAAGGGTAGTGGAACTAGAATTTCATAATAAAGAAAGGAAAGGTTAGATTCAATCAACGAACCGAAACATGAAGTTGCCTAGAGCGATCGAGAGTGGTGATGGAGTCGATGGTTGAGTAAGACTACCTTAGGTTCTTATTAAGTGTTACTTGGATTATGTTTCGAGTAGAGCATTTCACTTTAGTAATTTCCTTGACTAACCGTATTAACAAAACCCTAACCTGCACTTAACTGCGCATTTGGCAGATGGTGAACCATACAAGAGCAAACAAATACGTAGGCAACAACAACGCTACCAACCACAACGATGACACCAATATAAACAGGAATGCGGCACCTAGGGTCAACAATCACGATCACGCGCCTACATCCGCTGCCAACTTACCTGAGAATGTTGGAAATCAAATTTTGGAAGAATTAGGAAGGCTGAGGAAAACGCGTCAGAATGAGAGGACACATCTATTCTCCGAGTTTCGCAAACAGAGGCCGCCGATCTTCACTGGCGAACCTGATCCAAAAATTGCTGAAAACTGGATCCGACAAATTGAAAAGATGTTCAACACAATGGGAATAACTGAACACATTGATAGGATTGATCTAGCAGTTTACCAACTTGAAGGGGAAGCAGATCATTGGTGGGCTCTGATTCGGGAATCTAGGGACATCGCCGCAATGACGTGGGCGCAGTTTAAGGAGTTATTTTTGAGGAAGTACTTTCCAAACACAGTCAAACAAGAAAGAATTCGTGAATTTCTGAACCTAGAACAAGGCACGATGACGGTGACCCAATACGTGGCAAAGTTCGAGGAGTTAGCGCGTTATGCGACTCGATATGTAGAAAACGATGAAGACAAAGCACGAAAATTTGAATGGGGTCTAGACCCTACAATTCGAGGAAGAGTTTTGCCCATGCGACTTCCCACTTTTGCAGATGTGGTTGACACAGCACTGGATTCAGAACGGGAGGTGGCAGATTCCAAGAGGATTTGGAGTTTAAAGAAAGAAAACAATCAATCCAATGTGGGACCAGAAAGAAATAGTCAAAAACATGCAGCACATAAGCCGTATTCTAGGGAACCCCAACAATCGCAGCAACAAAATCTGAAGGAGAGTTTTCAAACAAGACCAGCTGGGTTGATCAAGTGCTATCATTGTCAACAGATTGGACATAGGAGGTTTGAATGCCCCCAACTGGCCGGAAATCGAGGAGAGCGGTCGGGAACAAATACGCAGGTTATTGGCGGGCAGCAACCATGGGTAAATAACTCGGGAGCTACTAGGCAACAAAATTACAAGGCGGAGAGCAATCAGAAATCTGGACCGGTTAACAATCAAAGGCCAACAGGCAGAATATTTGCGCTGCAAGGAGAAGAAAATGAACATCTCACTAAGTAGTATCTTGAGGAAGAGCAGTGCACCACATATGAACCCAAGGGACCGCAGTACGAGCCATGGCTAACTTAGAAAAAAATATAATTAGGATATTAGTTATAACTCTTTTGGATGACCTTTTGTGAAATATATATATAGACGATGTAAATTTCCTTTTGTGAATATAGTTTTAGAACTCTTGAGTACATGCTTTATTCATCGTATTCTTTCGTCTTTACTATGTGGATGCAAACCTTTAAGAATTGTTTATGCGTTTGATTTTCAATCTCCAAGGCATTAATAGCTCCAACTCTAAAATCATCTTGGAAGCACAATGAGGCAATGCGGGTAAATTATCCACAACTTTTCGACGGCTTAAAATTTCGAGGACGAAATTTGTTTAAGGGGGATAGGTTGTAGAGACCCTAATTTTTGTAATTACCATTAAATCCCTAACCTTGAGTTTATTTCAATAAAGCCCTTGAATTTTTGCTTAATTGCATTTTAAACCCTAGAATCGGGAAGTATCGCGGATTAATTCGAGTAAACCCTAATCGATTCCGTAAATTAATAATCACCTTTAAAACCATATTATTAGTTATTAGACCCTATCATTAGATATTAATCACTCTAAAATTTTAATTCCCGGTAATGCCGTTTTTGCTTGGTTTCTCGCATTTGTTTGCGCTTTAAGTTAACGGGACCCGAATTTATTATTTTAACTATTTTCTAATGTTAGTATATTAATAACATATATCAAGGTTTCATAAATTTAGACTTGGTCCCTATACACTTTTATTTTATTACATTCCAACCCTTAATTGTAATATTTTATTAATTAATGTACTTGTATTATATTATGTTTATAAATACAAATATCTCATACAAATATCATATATATACATATATATGTCTTGGAGCCCAAGTTGTTGACCATGTGATGGATAAAAGGGCCATAATGGCAACTTTGACAATTTGCACTTAGGGAACTTAGTCCCCAAGAAACCTTTCCAATCTTTTCTATATATATATATATGCACACTTCTCCCCCCTCATTATATACATTTTCAGCCATCCACTAGAGGAGTGAGAGAGAGTGATCTTGGAAAAAAAAAAAAGAGAGAGGGAGAGAGTGAGAGAGAAGAAGAGGAGAAGAAAAGGAAGAATTGTGTTAGTCTTGTACAACAAAGGTAAACATACAACACCTCTTCTCTCAAGTTCTCTTACCACTTGTTTTTCCCCTCCTAATACATGCTCTTTGTATATATATGTTGTAGTCTAGGCCTACACTCTTGTATAAGTGTGTATTAATCAAGAAATGGTATGCTTCACTTTCTTTCTTAAATTTCCAGCAGCAAATCTTTTCCCTCTCTTGAATTTATTTTCCCACCAAAACTCCATAAACTCAAAATCTGTTTTTATGGTACAATATTTGGTATGTCTAGAGTATGTGGTAATTTTTGTAGGTCCTAAGGATGCGTTTTTATAACCTAAACAAATTTTCTAAGTTTGATACTCACAGAACCAGAAAAATAGTCAACTTTATCTATTTTTAGAAAATTCCAGAAAAATAATCTTGAGCCCAATTTTATGTCAAAATCTTAATCTTGGTGTTATATTTTAACTAAAATTTGTTTGAGCTCAAGAGAGCGAGGGGTTTGAGAGAAAAACGGATTTGCGTAACGGTCAACGAATCTGGACAGATCTTGGTAATTCTGAATTATCTTAAAATCTAAAATACCTATCCTACTTTCGTAAATTGAGTTTGAAACTAGACTTATTTATCTACCAACTCACATGAGGCCAGGTACTTAGGGCCAATAAAATTATTTTTTCAAAATTATTTTCGAACTGGTTCAAAATCTGGAAATCTGGAAATTTGTGTTAATATGCTCTTATTTGGTTTGCAACTCTTATATTCTATGTTTCTTGAATGTCTTAGTCTTGATATGTAATCTGTGATAAATTGTAAATTTTCTTTACCATGAATAAATTACTTCTTGTTTAGTTTGGATTCATAATTATACTGACCATGCTTTGCTATAACTGAGAACATAACGCACTTAATAAAGGGGAAATCAAATGGGATGGTAATGGGTTGCGACCATTGCATTAAATTTTATGAGATAATGAACGATTGATTCAAGAGCATGATATAATGGAATGTATTCCATTTTTGTGAAGTCTTGCGCAAGTGTGTTTCCGAACCCTAACATGGCACGGGAGGTATTCTGGCTGCTTAACGGAAATGGGAGGCATAAGGGTGGCAGTGAGGGTCTCACACAGGGAGAGTATCCCTGGAAGCCCGTTTCCTTGGGGCAGACCATGATGTCACCACTTGGGTATGTAACCTAGGTGCGTGGGCATCATTGGTAATTGTGCGGTAAGTGACGCACTGGTGGTCATGCGGTAAGCGACGCATTGGTATTGTATTAACCAAGGGGGAGTCCGAATTGCCCGTGGCCAGTGTTAGTGGTTGGGTAGGAACGGCATTCCACGGGGAGTTGCCTAGAACTAACTAAAATTGACTATTATTCATGAGAACTGAAATTTTATTATAATCTCTGCTTGATTATTACTTTCGTTGTATGTTATGACCATGCCATTATGTTAATTGTGTATTTGGAATGGGAAAAGGGTTGGGGTGTGTGTGTTTACTGGGCATTCCAAGCTCATGGCGTTTTATGCCAGGTGAAGGCGAGTTTTACACCAAGAACTGAATCCCTAAAAGCTTTGTGGAACCGTGGCTACCTTAGAAATTAGATTGTATATTTCCTGTATTTTGGATAATCTTTTGTATCAAGGAACCGATATGTATCTAAAGACTTGAAGAATTTTATCTGTAACTATTATTAATATTTTATTTTAGTGTAATTATTTGTATTTGTGCTTAAAAATGATGTGTATCCTCTAGCTAAACCCCGGTGCATCGTTGTATTATATTATCAAAATTTGGGGCGTCACAGTTTCTAGAGACCAAAAGTGGTCGGCCACCCTCCCACAGGATTCCCAAGGTAGATTTTCAGCTTTCTGGAGCTTGGTGCAAGTTTCTGAGAACAAATGAAAACAGAGGCAAATCGGGGCATCGCATTGGATTTCCGAACGAGGCGACCGAGCATGCATCCAGTCTTTCCCCTCTGAGAACCTCCTGTTTTACTGCTTTTCTTAGCTGCCATGCTTAGATAGCTTGCTTTTGCTTTGGTTTGTACCTTTAATTAGTTAATGCGTTAGCTACTCAATTCGTTTTGTAATAATTAATTAACTAGGATTAGTTAATTAATTTGTCGTGTAATAATTAGTTTAATTAGCTTAGGTTAGCTAGTTAGCTTCTTATTCGGTCCCTCCCTCGAGAGGGCATATTGTTGTAATAAGCGTGCGTGCGTGTGATACATGTCTTCCAACCTCCATTTCTTTCTCCCTTTTACTTAACTGCTTACGATGGTTAGTTTTAGGGCATATTTCGATTAGCATACCTTATGCTTCGCATGTGTGCATCATTCATCTGTATTGCATGCACCGGGCTCAACGCATCATATTAACTGCATTGTATTTTCAATACATTACTTGAATACGTGTCCGACAGCATGTTACCAAGTTGCATTTCACATGACATTCTAGGATAGCCGAGCCTATCTTAGTTACATTTCCGCATGTGTTGCATTAGCTATCTTAACATGAACTAGGATATACATGATTTCTAACTAGTTCTTTGTTTTGGCTTGGAGTACACTCTGAGTGTTTATGCTTTAGCATCTTGCATGTGTGTGAGTGTTAACATGAAAGCATGCTTGCTGTGAGACTAATTACTTATTTGCTATAACTGCCTGAATGCCTGTGGGTGAAGGTTGGATTACCTGAATTGGAACAATTTATTGAAATCCGCATTTTAGCCTACTTGCGAGTAGCAAACTTCAAACCATTTTCCAAACAAACGGACATGCGATGCTTTGTTCTAAATTAGGCGATCTAGTCTATACTTGTGTGTTGTGCGCATCACATAATAAGATTAGCTAATTAACCGGAATAAGAACACATGTGTTTTCAAAAACAAGATATCATGTTTAGTACAGGCCAATCTTTGATCAGGTGAGCGGGGATGCTCGTAGATGACCTTCCCCAATCGTACCCAAGTTCCTGAGCCGAGGCAACTTTGGTGATGACGGACATGTGGCCTTAGGCACGAGTCAGGGTTTCCTAAATTCTCCAAAAATAAAATATTTAGGTGGCGACTCTGTATCTGGAAAAGCAGTCCATGTTTGGCACTTCTTTATAAAAATCAGTTTTCCAAAACGATTTGTCGGATTTGGACTCTTTGGTAATTTATCGGTCTCACATCGCACATTGTGAGATTAGATTCAGAACCGTGACATTTGAGCCCAAACTATAGTAGCTAGAGAACAAAACAAGATTTTCTCGGGAGTTCTCCGGGCGCGTCTACAGATGGTGATGGTGATAAAGAAAAGAGAAGAGGTAAAGAGTAGCGGGTGAGGATGGGGCCAACGGTGGTCGGTGATGATTGGGTATGGTAGTGGCAACAAAGGGAGAGAAAGGAAGATGGGGAGAAGAATGAGACGATATGACAACGACAATGTTATTGGTGGACTAAGAGAAAGAGAGAGAGGGAGAGGAGTAATGGTTGGGGACTACAGTAGTCGGAGGAGATTGGCTACGATTGTAATGGCTAAGGTCAAAAAACCCGACCCATTTTGTTTTTGGTTGGGACATGGGGTTATTCCAGTTAACCTAGTTTGTTTTGGGATGGTTTGGACCTTGGAGTGCCTTGGGTTGGCTATTGGTAGTAGCCAAATTCTCTTATGTGTGAGTAGGTCGCGTCCGCAACCAGGACACGACTAAAAGCAGTGTTCAGGTGTTTGGCCCAAAAGGGAGTACGTTGACCGCGAGGGGCCGCGGTCACGAGCCGCAACAGGCATGGTTGAGCCCGTGATCTGTGCATTTGGTGAGTTTTGGTGAGTTCACGCTCATGAACAGTTAGTTCGTAGCCGTGATGGTTCGTATATAAAACCCGTCAGTACACGTGAAAAATCATTTTTTCTGCTCCTTTCTCTCTCTATTCTTCCTCAATTTCCACCATTTTTCAGGGTTTCAAGCTTTCAAGCTTCATTTTCATCTCTTTTTACTCATTTCCTACCCCACGTTCCTTATATAAAAACGAAGAGCACGACGAGAGCTTTTTTATTCATCCGAGCGGATTGTGTTTTTATTGAAGTTGGAATTTCGAGTTTCTTTCTCTTCTTACCAGAGGTAAGGATTTGTTTGTTTCTCTTCAATATTTTCTTATAGATAGATGAGTGTTATGTTTGTATTGCATAAAAACCTCATATTGAGGGATTTTCTTAAAAAGCATATAGATGAAGTATGGGTTTCCAAATCATGGAGGTTAACTTTATGATTTAAGGGACTTAAGTAAGTTTTGGGCAATTAGAACATGATTTTGCACATTAAAGTAAAAGGCCCTATTTTTTGTCGAAAACCCTAGTTATGGTTTCTTTGTTATGAAAATGAAGGATTGTTTAATTGACCCTAAACTCTTGAAATGAAATTTATGATTGGTTAAGATGAGTATAAGTGATGATAATTAATTGTTGTGAAAATGATTATGGAAATTGAATTAATTTCAAAAAATGATAATGGAAATTGAATTAATAAATTTTGGGTAGTGTATGATACCAATTGTGTTGTATAATTGAATATAAAGAGTTGGTGTTAATGTTAAGAAGTAAACAATATTGTGGAAGACAAATTGTAATTATTTTTAGAGGTAAATCTTTATGCTTATTATGGAATGTGTTATTGAGTTAATGTATAATGGAAACAATGAATGACATGATGAATTGATGGATTGTGATATTGGAAAAAGTGTCTGTTTCCCTCCAGCTTATGACCAGTAAAGTGTGATGCTTAATAGAGATTTTGCATTCCTCCAGGAGCAGCGCCCGGAAAACCATGTAGTCTATTGAGATATGTGGAGATTCCGCATTTCTTCCGGCTTGTGACTGGTAAAGCTTGGCACTTTATAGAGGTTCCACATTCCTTCCGGAGTAGCGTCTAAAAAAGCGTGTGGTTTGTTGAAATGGCTTGGTAATGGAGCCAATTGTTGATTGTGAACTTGTGCAAGATAATTATAATCACTTTGCTTGGTTAGAGTTTTTCAAAAATATTTTTTAAAAAATTCTACTTTCTTGTTTTCCTTTTTTTTTATTGAATTTTTTTAATATTTTAAGCAAATTTTTTTTTTTAATTTTTAGACATACCTAACATAAATATACTTAAAAAAATTTAAAAAATTGTGAAAAAAACCTTTTAAAAATTTATTAAATACCAAAAATACAAAAAAAAAACCGAGAATTCATTACATTTTTTGTATTTTTATGTATTTATTAATTTTTAAAATATTTTTTTACAAATTTTTTAATTTTTAGATACATCTAAGTAAGGTGCATCTAAAAATGTAAAAAAAAAATATTTAAAATTTTAAAAATATTCACTAAAAAAAAATGAAAACCAAAAAACTCAAACCAAACACACTGAATGGGATTTATATGTGTAAATGTGATAATTAGAAATGGAGAATTGAACTGTGTAAGTTTGAAAAGATGCAAATGATTTGATTTGTTTCATATGAATTAGTTATTTGATATGTGCTGAAATAAGTGTAGATATGTATATTGAAGTTATGTGGATTATGGTGAGGTGATGGCTAGTAATGAGTTAAAGGTAGGATATATGATCATTAGTAATACGTGGTTCATAGACCTAAGATCTTTATGTAATGTTAAAAAGGGATTTAAGAAAAACTATTTGAAATTATACAAGAATGGTAAGAAGATAAAAGAATGAGTTTTCTTTGAAAAGTTAGTGGATTTTCATGAGGAAGGTATTACCAATGTGTATTTTATTTTGAGTATAAAATGCACATTATTAATTTATGTATCGTTCTTTAGCATTCATGATTGCATATTTCTATCGATCTTAATGTTGAGAATTATTGTAGATCCGTACTGGACATATTTGTTCATCTCACATTATTTTTACCATTTTTAGGAATGGAGTTGGAAATATCGAGTTGAAGATTCAAGAAGTCTATTTTCTTTTATGTGTATTTGTTATTTAATGTATAAATGAAATATATATTGTGATTTGGGATTGATGAGTGTCTTCTTATGTAATTATTTATATTGAGTATTTCAATGTGTGGGTGTTAATTTCCGACCACACAACCAAAGGGCGAACTCAGTTAGAGAGCATTGGTAAAATAGATTAAGCCCGAACAACCTGTCACAGAAAGATAAGAATCCGACGGTGGTTCGTCCACCCGGGGACACTCTGACGATCAAGTCAGTAATCAATATCTCTCAAAGATAACAAATAGTGCTTAATTAACTAGACAAAACATAAAAAGAATACCTTAGACCCATAGGGGTGCCTCACTTTTATAGTGGTCAGTGTCCAACTTCCCCTAGAAATCTTACTTTATGAGACCCTATCCTTTACAATGATAACATCTATCACAACTCACACTATTCAGATTAAGATGAACTTTCTCAAGAGTCCCATCTCTATCCAAATAAGTAGTTTGATGTCATCTAGGACTCTAGTCCTCTATCCAAATATCTCAGATTCCAGTATTATTGCACCATATCTCGGCATCATGATCCGCCCACGTGGTACCTCGGCTAACAACCTCGGCCATGTGGACTACCCAAAAATAAGTCCGCACAACTGCCCCCTAGGTTCTATTACCTCGGCAAACTGAGGTGATGGAACCTATACATGTACTCCTCCGACCGAGATCGTGACTTGTCGGCGCCAAGAAATAAGGACTCATATGTCCACTTGTCAAGAATCAAGAATCAAGAACCATCATGTTCTATCTCATCCAGGTCCAGCATCTCAACAAAGATCACATTACTAGCAGAGATCATGACTTGCTAGTTCAAGAACATCAAGATCCTGGTATCATCTCATCAGAAACCAAAAATAAACAACCAAGATCAATATCTCAACTAAGATCGCACTTCTCAATCAAGATCATCATCATATTGGAGCATACCAATCATGTCCCCATTGTGTTGCAATAGTTCTGCGCCCCGCCGCTTGATGTCAGCGCGGGCACGTCGAGAATCGAAATCATAACTTTTTGCCATCTTTTTCCAATTCTAGCAAAACCTTTTCATTTTCTCATTTTGTGTCTACTTGTGTCATTAGAATCTTTTTCTCTTGGCCTCTGCAAACCATCATCGTTGTTCTTGAAGCATTCATTCCTATTACAACTCTGGTCACCACTTCTGGCGTGCACTCAGCAGTTCTATTCCAATCATAAATTGTGTGACTCTGGCGAATCCCTTTCCGGCATTTACTTCCTTGGCTTTACTTTGTAAGTCCTTGATTTCTTTTATTTTAACTTCAGTTCTCCACTGTTTTCAAATATATTCCTTCTGTGGATTGTTACACATCACACACGGTATCTGTATCTACATTGCCATCTTATATTCATATTCGAATCCCATTATTCTACATGCCTTTGCTTGCTTTGACTCATATTTTTTCCTTCATGTTCTTGAGCCCATCTTCACATTTTTTTTTTGTATTTGACACATATCTTCTAGCACACTGTCATCGAATTCTATCAATTTTGTTCATTCCCTGAATCTATATTTTTTTTGTGTTCTTGAGTCTTTGATCACTGTTTCATGTTTTTGAGACTAGTTTCTTCTGTCTGTTCTTGCTTGTTAGTAGATTACTGAATCTGAATCCTGTACATTTGCATAGACGTAGGTTTGGGATTTGCTAGAATCCACACTTAGGAAAACTAAAACAAATTTTGCCCCCAAACCTTCCTCAGAACCCTAAAACTGATAACCCAGTAGTCCTTAGGGTTTCGCTGAGGTCTTTAACTCACATAGTCCAACTTTCCTTGCCAAATTCACCCTAGCTGAGGTCATGCGGATGTTCAAATAGAGGGTAAACTTCTCCAATAAACTAGAATACTTCTGTCAGGAATTCTTCATTCCAGCCGACGTTCATCTAAGGTTGACTGGAGAGGAGGATTCCATGATGCCTGGAGAGACATATATGCCCTTTCCTGTAGTATTTATCATTTGAGGGTGGAGTCAGATTCCATCTTGATATCTTGTTTTGCTTTGGGCCGAGGTGCCTTCTTTGGTATCTAAACAAGTTGTCTTTTTGAATGCAAGTCCTCTTTTTAACTAAGTGTTCAATCTCTGTCTTTACTGTCTTGTATGATTCCATACTTAGAATATTTTTGTACTTCTCCCAAGTATACTTTAACTATGTAATCACTTCGGGTTAGAACACATCTGACACGTACCACCTCGGATCCACTTCATCTCGGGTACACTCTTAGTTGGCCACCTCGAACCAACTTACCTCGGAGTTCACCTTTTACTGTAATCTCGGCCAATGGGCATTTTATAAAAATTCTTTAAACAACATTCAACAAGTAGTGTTTCCTTACTTGTACTTATTGCCTTCCAATATTTCCAGGTTTGACGAACTAGTTGGTGATCTCGGGTAACCAACAACTCGAGTGTCCCCTCATCTGGATACCTCGGTTGACTCCAACTTGTAAAAAATTTCAACAAGTGTTATGCCTATTCCTTATTCCTGTTTCCTGCCCCCCAATGAGAACCCAAGTGTCACTTATGTTCACGTTAAGCATGCATCTTCAATTTCGTCTAAGTCTGATTCAAACAAAGACTAGCCGAGGTGTTCAACCTTAGCTTCTCTAAAGCAAACTTAGCTCCATTTTGAGTTTAACTCTGCCGACATGGCAAGTCTAGGTGAATTCAACTTAATTCAACTCTATTATATGCAAGTATAATTCAACTGCCATATAAAAAGTCTAAGTTACTCGTCATGTTCATTCAAAAATATCGCCAACTTAGTTCAACTCTATTATATGCAAGTATAATTTAACTCTATCATATAATAAGTCTAAGTTACTCATCATGTTTCATTCAGAAACATCGCCAACTTAGTTCAACACTATTATATGCAAGTATAATTCAACTCTGCCATATAATAAGTCTAAGTTTCTCGTCATGTTTCATTCAGAAACATTGCCAATTTAGTTCAACTCTATTATATGCAAGTATAATTCAATTCTGTCATATAATAAGTCTAAGTTTTCTCGTTATGTATAATTCAGAAACATTGCCAACTTAGTTCAACTTTATTATATGCAAGTATAATTCAACTCTGCCATATAATAAGTCTAGGTTTCTCGTCATATTTTATTCAGAAACATCGCCAACTTAGTTCAACTCTATTATATGCAAGTATAATTCAACTCTGCCATATAATAAGTCTAAGTTTTCTCGTTATGTATAATTCAGAAACATCGCCAACATAGTTCAACTCTATTATATGCAAGTATAATTCAACTTTGCTATTTAATAAGTCTAAGTTATTCGTCATGTTTCATTCAGAAACATTGCCAACTTAGTTCAACTCTATTATATGCTAGTATAATTCAACTATATCATATAATAAGTCTAAGTTTCTCGTCATGTTTCATTCAGAAACATCGCCAACTTAGTTCAACTCTATTATATGCAAGTATAATTCAACTCTGCTATATAATAAGTCTAAGTTTTCTCGTTATGTATAATTCAGAAACATCGCCAACATAGTTCAACTCTATTATATGCAATTATAATTCAACTTTGCTATATAATAAGTCTAAGTTATTCGTCATGTTTCATTCAGAAACATTGCCAACTTAGTTCAACTCTATTATATGCTAGTATAATTCAACTATATCATATAATAAGTCTAAGTTTCTCGTCATGTTTCATTCAGAAACATCGCCAACTTAATTCAACTCTATTATATACAAGTATAATTCAACTCTGTCATATCATAAGTCTAAGTTACTCGTCATGTTTCATTCAGAAATATCGCCAACTTAGTTCAACTCTATTATATGCAAGTATAATTCAACTCTACCATATAATAAGTCTAAGTTTTCTCGTTATGTATAATTCAGAAGTATCGCCAACTTAGTTTAACTCTATTATATGCAAGTATAATTCAACTTTGCCATATAATAAGTCTAAGTTTCTCGTCATGTTTCATTCAGAAACATCGCCAACTTAGTTCAACTCTATTATATGCAAGTATAATTCAACTTTGTCATATAATAAGTCTAAGTTTCTCGTCATGTTTCATTCAGAAACATCGCAAACTTAGTTCAACTCTATTATATGCAAGTATAATTCAACTCTGCCATATAATAAGTCTCATTCAGAAACATCGCCAACTTAGTTTAACTCTATTATATGCAAGTATAATTCAACTATGCCATATAATAAGTCTAAGTTTCTCGTCATGTTTCATTTAGAAACATCACCAACTTAGTTCAACCCTATTATATGCAAGTACAATTCAACTCTTCCATATAATAAGTCTAAGTTTTCTCGTTATGTATAATTCAGAAATATCGCCAACTTAGTTTAACTCTATTACATGCAAGTATAATTCAAATTTGTCATATAATAAGTCTAAGTTATTCGTCATGTTTCATTCAGAAATATCGCCAACTTAGTTCAACTCTATTATATGAAAGTATAATTCAACTCTGCCATATTATAAGTCTAAATTACTCGTCATGTTTCATTCAGATACATCGTCAACTTAGTTCAACTCTATTATATGCAAGTATGATTCAACTCTGCCATATAATAAGTCTAAGTTATTCGTCATGTTTCATTCAGAAATATCGTCATAGGACTGGTCAGTCCTATCGCACAGATTTCAAATTCACAAAAATCAAACTAGCACTTTATTATTACTTCAGCCGATATGCCCCATTGCCGGCAACCAAGATGATTCTATTTGGGACAAGTTTGGCCTCCCTATGATCCTTCTTATTGCTAACAACCTTCCTCAAGATGAGGTCCCTAACCTTGAACTCTCTTGGGTTGACCTTCTTGTTGTAAACCCTAGCAAGTTGTTACTGGTATGCCTCCAGCCGAATTGTTGTTCTCTCGTACGTCGCAGGTAGATTTCAACAACATTTTCACATTTTTTTACATAGGCGTCAGCTTCCTTTTGTATGTAAGGCTAAAAGAATCCCTGCGATATTGCTCTATGGGCAAGGGATCTGCCCCCTGTATGGCTTCCACATACTCCTTTGTGGACCTTATATAAAAATTCTTTAACCTGGGAAGGATGTACACATCGTAATAAAGGTCTAGTTAAAACCCTTCTGTATAGATGGCCTTCTGCCGACAGGCAGAACCTGGCCGACTTCAGTCTGAACTTTTGTGCTTTCTTTTTATCTTCAAGGATCTGAGATCTGCTTACTTAGGCTGAGCTCTTCTCTTCTCGGACTTAATTATCTAGGCTGAGATCTTGTCTTCTGGAATTTGGGATCTGCTCACTTTAGGCTGAGCTCTTCTCTTCTCGAACCTAATCATCTGGGCTGAGATCTTGTCTTCTGGAATCTTGGATCTGCTCACTCAGGCTGAGCTCTTCTCTTCTCGGACCTAATCATCTAAGCCGAGATCTTGTCTTATAAGATCTGGAATCCAAGATCTGCTCACTTGGGCTGAGCTCTTCTCTTCTCGGACCTAATCATCTAGGCTGAGATCATGTCTTCTAGGATCTGGGATCCAAGATCTAGAATCCGAGATCTGAGCTCTTGTCTTCTTGGACCTAATCATCTATGCCGAGATCATATTTTCTAGGATCTGGGATCTGGGATCTGGAATTCGGGATCTGCTCACTTCGACTGAGCTTTTATCTTCTCGGACCTAATCATCTAGGTCAAGATCTTGTCTTCTAGGCTCTGGGATCTGGGATCTGGAATCCAGGATCCGCTCACTTAGGTTGAGCTCTTGTCTTCTGGGCACCAGTTTTGGCTATTGGTGCTGGTGTGTCCTGTAATGGGGATACTGGCCGCATCACTTTGTTCTACATCATGAAGTTAACCACTGTCTATAAATCTGTCAACTTATTCGCCATGTCTTTTAGTTCCTCATCTCTTCTCTGGCATCTGTCCCTCCGTGCCTCAAGGTCGCTTTCATGGTAGTACTCGTCTCGGCTACCCTTCTTGTTCCCTTCTTGGCCTTTAGAGATGTTATTCGCCTCAAGATTCACTTATTATATTCTTCCGTTGCGGTCCCCTCCTTCAATGTTAGGATCCAGATGCTCCTCCTCCTCGCTATGGATGCCATTCCCAATTCTCACTTCATGTTTGTTGTTGGCCATTTATCCTTACTAAGTTCCCACAAACGGTGCCAAATTGTGGGTATTGATTTCCGACCACACAAACAAAGGGGGAACTCAGTTAGAGAGCACCGACAGAATAGATTAAGCCCGAACAACCTATCACAGAAAGATAAGAATCCAGCAGTGGTTCGTCCACCCAGGGGCACTCTGACAATTAAGTCAATAATCAATATCTCTCAAAGATAACAAATAGTGCTTAACTCACTAGACAGAATATAAAAAGAATACCTTAGACCCATGGGGGTGCCTCACTTTTATAGTGGTCAGTGTCCAACTTCCCCTAGAAGTTTTACTTCACGGGACTCTATCCTTTACAAGGATAACATCTATCACAACTTACACTATTCAGATTAAGATGAACTTTCTCAAGAGTCCTATCTCTATCCAAATATCTCAGATTCCGGTATTATTGCACCATATCTCGGCATCATGGTCCGTCCACGTGGTACCTCGGCTTACAACCTCGGCCACGTGGACTACCTAAAAATAAGTCCCCACACAATGTAAACCTTGGGCATGTACTGTTGTTATATTTATTTGAGAGGGAACATTTTCTATTTACTCAAGTGTAATGATTATTCCTATATATGTTATGTAATTGGACTTAAACTAAAGGTTTTGGTAATGTATCCGGGTAATAAAATTTGGGGTGTGACAACGATGGTGGCGTCAGAGTGGTTGGAAGAGTAAAGAATGGGTGTGACGGTGATTCGACGAGGTTGGGTGCGACTGTAGCGGCAAGTGAGGAGTGAAGCATAGAGAAAGGAGATTGGCTGGTGGCCAGAGATCGGTGGGGGAGACGTACTTGTTGGTTAGAATAGGTGGGGAAAAAGAAGGAAAAAATGAGAGAAAGAGAATTAGGAAAAACAAATGAGAGGGGTAATTATGTATTTTTGTTCATTTTTTGCTATTTTTTTAGAAGCCTCCATGCGAGGTGCAATTATTTTTTGTACTCCCTTCTTCGGTAATTATTTTCTCTAGCTTTTCAATTTTTTTTCCCTAATATTAATGAAATATAAGTTAATTGTATTTTCTATTTTTCTTTTTCTTTATTAATTCTTACTTAAATTAGAGTGAATTATTGAAAGCATTGGGAGCCTTTCTACTAGTAAGAGAAAGGGAATTAATTAAGGAAGCAAATTATTCACTCTAATTGATGGTACTATGCTATTTTGGTGTTGAATTTCATTTTAAACGATCAGGATGTTACTTTAAGAGTGGAGTTCTTGTGCTCTTATTGGTGCTTTATTCCTGCTAACCTTTCTATGCAGCAAAGGTTCTTTCTTGGGTGATTTTGATATTTTTTCACAGTTGGTCTCTTACTTTTTTAGGCAATTTTTTAGGGCTCCCATTTCTATAATTGATGTATCGTGAAGTGTCTACTTCGTACTTATTTTCTTATATTTTCCAAAAATAAAAAATAAAATAAAATAAAATTTGTTTACGATGAGAATTGCCTAGAAACACAAATCTCTGAAATCAAATTCTTAATCTTTTCAACCATATAAAATTATTTAAGGAATAGCTACATTTAAGTCTTCTTTATTTTTAATTTTTTTTACGGACTTGAACTTAGTGGGACTAAAAGCTGATTAAGCAATTTATGGAGATGTTAAATACTCTCAGTCAGATGAAGTCCAACCATTATTATTGTCAATGGTATACCTTTTCTGCAAGAGTGGCCTTTGCATTTGATGATACCTTTGGGTTGGGTTTATGATTCCTATTCTGGTTTATAATTATGCAGTTTGGTGAAAAAAATGAATTTGAGTTCTGCTTTTCCTTTCCATTTCGTTCAATAATGTATTTGAATTTCATTTCAATGTGTACTTATATTGTTTCATATGTTCAAATGGGCATGATCATATTAGCTAGCTTGCATGATCAATGAACAATTGGTTTTGGTTTTGTTTTTGTTCAACTGGATCCTTAGTTGAACAATTGAATTTTTTTTTTTTTGGGAAAGCCAGTGTTACTGATTTATTTTGGTTCAACACATGTAAATAGAGTTGTCCTGTGTTTCCATCTTTATAATTACTCATGTATTACCTTGTTTTATGAAGGCTGAATCGACCATTCAAATCATGATTTCTAACAATTTGCAATTCTTGAATCCAAATTGCAATCTTAATGCGCTGCAGCCGTGAGATAAATCACAGGAAAGTTATTCTTGATTTTATCCTTCTTTGTGATTTTTTTTTTCTTTTTTATTTTTTCCTCTCCATGTCTTTGTGAACACAAGTATTTTTTGATAAAAAAAACAATCCATCATAGTTCTAAACAGTTATAGGGTCTATTCTTATTCTACGTCTCTATGCTTTCTTTCTATTTGTATGTATGCAATGCATTCAACTTTATCTATTTCATTTTTAAAACTTCAAATTGACTATCCCATCTTACTGTGTATTTTGTGCAAAATCTGTTCAAACGAACATGTTGATGCCTAGAAGAGTGGAGTTTTCGATAAGATCTTTACATGTGACTTGCGGTTAAATGCAAGGTGCTCGAAAAAGACTATGTCAGTAGTGTGGAGAAGAGCTACTTTAAAGTGCACATTTTTTGTTGTATGGTTTGGCTGTGCAGAATACAAATTTATGGTGTTATTATATATGAGTGCACCGAATAATGTATCTAGAGTAAGTAGTTTTTGTGTTTCCTAGTTTTGAAACAGTAAATCGTGTAATATTGCAATGCAAAGTGATATAGAAGGTATGGTGAACATTTTTAAAATGATGAAACTAATAAGAGCATCTCCAACGGTAGTAGGCATTTTACCTATCTAAATATTACTATAAAGTATATATTTTATTTTGCCTATCAACTATTTCATGTTTTTACTCCAACCATGCTCTTTATTTTAGCTATTTATCCAAATACTATTAATTTTATAGAATGCCACATCAACAACAAAGATGGAGGGAAATGATCTTAATGATTGAATACATTTTGCCTAGCGTTGAAGGCTAGCTACATGTAGTTAGTGAATATGAGTTGAGCCAAAATGCCTAATCATATGCCTAGTGCATTGGAATTGAAAAAAATGAATCCCACTAGGCATTTTAACTAACAAGTATTATATGCCTAGTGCATTGGAGATGCTCTAAAAGCGGGAATGATTCGTTCGGGAACAGGCTTTTTTAGTAACTTTTTGACTAAAATATGTGGTGAAAAAAATTAATATGTTTAGGATGACTTTTTGATTTTTTACGAAAAGATGTGCAAAAAGTAGAAAAAAAATAAAATCTTTGACTTTTTGGTATAAGTTGTTGGCTTTTTGATTTTTTTAGTAGTTTTTTGACTTTTAAGCTAAAACAACCACTTGCCAAACAACTAAGTTATCTTGATTTATTGGTGCACTAAAAAGTCATATTCACTTTGAAATGTTACTACAAAATTTATTTTTTATTTTTTTAGTGGCGTTATTATAAAAAGTGTCACTAATTGTTAGTTTTTAACGATAGTTTAAAAAAATCAACACAGAAAAACGTTACTAATAGTCTTTTTTGGCGACAAATTTAGAAAATCGTTACAGATAAACGTCACTAATTATCGATTTTTAGCGACAGATTTAGAAAAGCATTATTAATTATCAATTTTTAACACTTTTTTTATTTATATAAATATTTGTGGCATTTAATAGTATACAAATCCTTATAACATGACCGGTGAGTAATTAACCTAATAAAATCATGGTTTGGCAATTACATATAAGTGGCAAGATGGGGCTTGTTGATGATGGTGGGTTAGCCCAAATGAATGTGAAGTAATGTCTGAACTTTATCAAACACTAGCAATATGGTCTACCACAATCAATCAGTGGTAGAAAGAAAAATGAATGCCCTTTCAAACATGACAATTACTCTATTAATTGTTGTCCATTGAGATAAGTCAATGCCTTTGAATTTTTTGTATGAACATCAATAGGTCCAACTCCAAACCAATTCTGGTTCATTCATGATTGGGGGTTTGAATTTGGCAGTCAACTTCAAAAAGTCTACAAACATATTCAAACACCAATTTGTAAATGTCAATTGTTGATCTTCATCAAGTTATCATAATAAGCCCAAATGAAAACAGCCTTGTCAAAGGAAAAATCGATTACTTTTGCATAAAAGTCAGAGTTTGCCATAAGTTCAAAAGTCATCAGGTTAAATAAAAATATGATTGGTAACTTGGAAGAGAAAGGAAAAGAATTAATTATATAAGTTAAGAGAGAAAATAAAACAAAAATTGTGATTTCTCTCATTGCTTGGATAAATAAGAGAAAAAAGGAAGAAAAAAAAAATGATTTGTCTTCTATCTTATTTATAAAAGAAAATAAAATAAATGATATAATGTGAATATTCATTTGTTAAAAATAGTATATATTTTTGGAAAGTGTATATTCACACTTAAAATTGTGACACAAAGCAATGAAGTGTGAAACTTCACACTTTTTATTGATAAATTTATTAAAATAGATTTTTTAAAAGGTTAATTACTCAAAAGTCCTATTTGTAAGGTTGGTACACCATTAAGTCTTTCTTCATTATTTTGAATCAGTAAGGTCTCATGTGGTGAATATTTATGTATATATGACTATTTTATCATTATTAAAAGGCTATGGAATTGAAAATTGTCAATCCAATAAGTGTTAATAAAAAATTATTAGGCGTTTCAAGTGCACTACATGACAATGTTATTCACCAATCACTAAGCATTATGTTTCATGTCCCAATACAAAATTATAGATCTCACCCTTTTTACTAATCACAAATCTCCTAATAATCACTTGACAATATCCCAAAAGCACTAGATAATGGCCCTGTTTGGTACAGCTTTTTTTCAGCTTATTTCAGCTTTCAGCTTAATTTAAGCTATTTTGATGTATTTGGTTTAGCTTAAAAATGCAGCTTATAGCTTTTTGTAAGTCAGAAATCAGCTTATTCTTTGAGTAGGGCAGGAGAAGCTTAATTTATAAATCAGAAATCAGCTTATGTTCATAGTTATAAGCTATAAGCTGTTGAGGCATAAGCTATAAGCACTTTCCCACAGTTCTACCAAACAGGGCCAATGTTTCCTAGTTCAAGTGGGCACTGCTAATCAGGTATTTACTTTTGTTTTGTTGTTTCAAAACTTAAAATTTTCATAACTTTTATTACACACATTTATTTTTAACAGAGTAAATTACACTTACGCCCCTTAATGTTTGAAAAATTACACTAACCCCCTGTCATTGTAATTATTTAGATGGAATGAAAACATTGAATTGATGCACTCTCTCTTTTCTTACTTTGCTTTATTTCCTTCCTTTTTTTTTTTTTTTTTGCTTTACTTTTATTTTTCAATGTAATTTCTTTTGTTTTTCTACTATAAGTTGTTGCCTTTTATATAAGCAGGTGATTTTGTGAAATGAAAATATTAACCACATGAGTAAGAATGTAAATTTCAGAATGTCAAGGGGTGGGGATCTGTATTAGTGTAATTTACCCTTTTTAATAAGAATTATATTTTTGGAGCCTACATAATGAGATCTATCAAATAAGATCAATATTAAATATAAATTTTAAAAAAAATGATTTGTTTAGCTATACGAAACTAACAATTTCTCAATTTGTCAAATTATTCAATAAATTGAGAAATTTCTAAGTTTTTTTTTTCTAGTATTAACTGAGAATATTATCCACCATGTTTGGTTTCACTTTTTTAAGTTATTTTTCAAAAAAAAAATATTTGAAAACTATGTTTTGAAAATGGATGTGTTTGGTTTTCCAAAAAATGCATTATTGTAATTTCAAATTTCCTTTCACAATAGCAGAGAGAGGGTTGCTTCTAGAATACATTTAACAAGAAAAAAAAAAAAAATGAACTTGCTTGGTTTTGGTGTCTAGAATACACTTTTCTGAAAATTTTACTTCTTTTATTTTTCGTATTTTTTTTGTTTTCAATGAATTTTTTTAATATTTTAAGTAATTTTTTTAATTTTTAGACACACCTAACATAAATACACTTAAAAAGTATAATATTTGTGAAAAAATCTTTAAAAAATTCACTAAATATCAAAAATACAAAAAAGAAGAAGAAAAAAATTCAGTACATTTTTCATATTTTTGTGTACTTATTAATTTTTAAAATATTTTTTCACAAATATTTTACTATTTAGATACATATAAGTAAGGTACATCTAAAAAAGTAAAAAAAGTTGCTTAAAAATTTAAAAATATTCACAAAAAAAAATAAAAAAAATAAAAAAAAACTTAATTTCTAAAAAACTGAAACCAAACATGCTGAATAAAATTTGTCACATCAACACTAGTCCCATGTTTGTATTATGTATGTACATACAAGGTAGATCCGAAAAAAGAGAGTAAGGCAGAGTTTAGTAGGAGTAGTAGGAATAGAGTAATAAGCTGTAGTAGTGCCTCACATTTACTGAGATCACGTGAAGAATAAAATTGGAAAATAATCCGAAATAGAGATCCTGAACAACCAAGTAGCAATTCTAAATTTTCCAAAAAAGTAGGTTCGAAAAACGGAAACCAAACAGGTAGATCAGTTTTTGAAAAATTTCTCAATTTTTTTTCAATGTTAAAATTGAGAATATTATCATTTTTAAAACTGAAAAAAAAAAAAAACTGATGCATTTCTTAATTTTGCACAGAAATGTTCTATATAATTGTTTTGTCAACTAAGAAAAATTCAGGTAGCGTTTGGTAAAGTTTTCTAAATATGATTTGATAATAGAGTTGTATGTTGAGTTTGTGAATTTTGAAATTATGATTTGAGTGTAGAAAATTTGTTTGGTTATGAGTTTTGAAAATAGTTTTGAATTGAGTTTTTAATGTTTAATGTGACATGTAAAATAAAAAAAAAAATTGTTTGGTTATGGGTTTCAGAAAGAGTTTTCAAAACTTAATTCAAATTGTTATAACTCATAACCAAACACACTACTCAAAACTCTATTAAAAATTCTGATCAACATTCATAAGCAAACTCTTTTTAAAATTCAATTAAACAAATTAATTATTAACAAAAAAATAATGTTAATCAATTTTTTTAATTGAAAATATTACAAAGAAAATAATTTTTTTTTTCAAAAAAAATATTCAATTACTGATTTAAAATAACTTTTGATTGTATATTTGGTGCGAATTTTTTAAATATTTTTCAGTTAAAATATTTTTATATTTTTAATAATTATTGTCACAAATTATTTGCTATTTATTATATTATTATTTTTAAATAAATAGCCAAAAAATTTATCAAGTATTATCTATGTGGGAGTAAAAAAAAACTAGAATATTATGTTGTTAGCATTTATCCAGTTTACGACGAACAATTCAATTTTATTCGAATTTTTTTATTTGCTGATTTTCATCAATTTCGTAGGAAATGCATCCTTCATGTACTTCGTCATTTATATCATCTGTTCAACCACCAACTTTTACATCAGATGCTGAACAACTAATAACTTCATCATCTTCATAGTTAATTTCATAATTTACAATTTCACTCTATATATTGGCAGATGATATCGGTGTAAAACAAGAAGACCAAATTGAGCTATTTTGATAAGGGTCAGAGCTTAAGAGCAAAAGCTGAAGCCTTTCTCAACTGCTCAACACCGGTCGACCAGAAGGTCAAGCGGGGGGTCTTCCGATCGGTCAACCAGATCCACCTAGCGAGTTTAACAGCAAGCCTTAATTCAATTTAACAGAAAATCAATAAGTTGTATATAGAACCTATATATATTTTGAGAGAAATTTATGAATGTCATAAAGAAGTACACAACAGACAAAAATCAAACACTAAAAAAAAAAAAAAAAACCCAGCAATCAAAACCCAATAAATTTATCAATTACGAAAGAAAAATTATCAAAAAATTAGTCTATAATAGCACAAACACATGTTTGTTTATAGGAAAGAGTTACCAATTTTTTTCTTGATGTCTTCTCTTCTTCACTTTCAACAGAAAATTAGTCTACAATAGCAAAAACACATGTATGTATGTATGTATGAAAGAGTTACCAATTTCTTTCTTGATGTCTTCTCTTCTTCGCTTTCAAGAGAAAATTAGTTTACAATAGCACAAACACATATATATGTATGTAGTTACCAATTTCTTTCTTGATGTCTCTTCTTCTTCGCTTTCTGTTGGCAATTGCCTCCCCCCCCCCCCAACACATACACACACAAAAAAAGAAAAAAAAGAAAAGAAAATCACTATAGCAGTCAACCGGCCGGACATCTGAGAGAATGTCCAGGGGGAACGACCGGGTAGACTCAAAAATTCAAAAACTGTACGAAAATGTGAGAGCTTTGGCTTGGAAGTTTGTTTTGGAAAGAGCTCTGCCAAACGTGAAACGAAAATGTGTTTTGAAATGTATGATAAAATTAATGTTTGAAAACCCTATCCAAACGCTTTGTTCATATTAAGGGGTGGAATTGTGATTGAAAAGCTTTACCAAACATAGTCTCAGTTTTCCTTATTCCATAATTGAGATATTTTTCAATTTATTTATGTATGTTTGTGTGTGAAAGAGATACTTTATTTGTTTAATATTTTAATTTATGGTTCGAAATTAAGAAAATTATAAATTGACTTATTTTTCAATTTCTTCAAGTTGAAATATTTTCCAAATATTAGGAATCATATATTTTAGATAAATTTCATAGTTACAATTAAATTTTTTAACTTTTGGATGAAAATTATAGTTTTAGTGTAACTTCCTGATTTAAAGTATGATTTTTTTTTTCCCTTTCAATTTTGTATGAATTTTTCTCTTAATTAACTTAACCAACTCCATATATTTTATAAGAAAAAATTAGACCAAGCAAATATTGTTAGTTAAGTAAGTTAAGAAAACATACTATTAAAAATTATTTAAATTGTAAATATTGAAAAAATATACTTTTATTTTTATATAATCTTATATTTAATATTAGGCCAAGTTTGGCATTTGCAAAATAATTCAGCTTTTTATCTTTTTATCTTTTTTTCATCACATCACTTCTCTACTTTTCTGCACATCTTTTCTTAAAAAGACAAAAAGTGTACTTATTTAGGTCATCCCAAACAACCCTTTAGTCTTGTTTGATAGATTTCGTTGTGTTGATTCTAGAAATATAAATTTTATCAAAAATAAATACATATTGTACAAATTATGATCTTTTGAAATTCTGAAAATTCAAAATATTATTTGAGGTGTGCTATATAAGCACATTTTTTTTTTTATCACTTTATCTTTTTTGGATCACAATACCTCTCTATTTTTTTGCACATTTTTTCGTAAAATGTCAAAAAGTGCACTTATTTAGATCATTCTAACCATACCTTTTTTTATAATAAATAATTACAAATGATGAACATCCATTATTTGAAGGGTAATTTTGTCTATTAAAAATTAATAGGATTTGAAAGAGTAAAAAATCTTATTTAACA
Organism: Camellia sinensis; assembly: GCF_055761805.1. Classification (NCBI taxonomy): domain Eukaryota; kingdom Viridiplantae; phylum Streptophyta; class Magnoliopsida; order Ericales; family Theaceae; genus Camellia; species Camellia sinensis. The sequence goes on along the minus strand of NC_138964.1, from coordinate 115,925,428 downwards.
ATTAAAGGAGTAAAAATTCACAAAATGAGACTTGTATATAAAGATCTCATTTTTAAATCATTCAACATAAAAAGTATGAACATTTACACTTTTTTGCATTGAAATTATAAAAATATCCAATAAAATGTGTGAATATTCACATTTTTTAATTTAATCATTCAACAGAAAAAATTGTAAACTTTACATTTTTTTTACACAGTAAAAAAAGATGGTTGGAAAAAGAGAAAAGTCAGCCTCACTACTTCTTCTTCTTCTTCTTCTTCTTCGTCTTCTTCTTTTTATTTTTTTTCTATTTTTGTGAAAATTGTTGAATGTAATAGTGAGAAAAATGTAGATAGGTGAGGGAGGAAAGGAAGAGACGAAAGTAAAAGTTGTCAACACCTAGTAAAATAGTATTATCATTACACTCAGTTGTTAAGAAAAATAATAATAATGTAAACGTGGATGCTTTTTGGGAAAATTGTAATTCAGTGAAAATTTTTAAAATAAATTATAAATTAGTGATAAAATTTATCCATTTTAATAATTAAAACAATAACTTTTTTCATAATTTTGCTTTTTATTTTTATTTTTATTTTTTTTTGGGTCTCACCACTAATTCGTACATTTCCCATGATTTTTAACCTCTACATTACAATGTTGCTATTGCAATTTATCTTTCATTGAATTGAAAGAATATATATAAGGTCAGAAATTCAAATTTGAAATTTTTAGAGCAATTTCTTCAAATTTTATTATTTTTTGTCTAAAAGAATAACAATAATTTAAAAGATTATATTATCTCTATTTATCTACGTACCAATCTATTCACTTGTCCATTAGGTGTAGGGTGCAACTTGGGCGCGTTCATGAGTTGAGTTGGGAGGTTGTTCAAGCCCAGTCTAGGTTGTGTTGAGACCTGTCCAGGCCCGAATTGTAACTCGAGATTGCCTGTCCAAGTACGACCCGAGTTAAACGCGAATTGCCCGAATTGTACATTAATTTTTTTTTGTGTTTTGTGCAGCCGCTTTATTAAATTATTAAAATTTGACTCTATTTACATTTTTTTATATAAAAAATCATTAATACCATCAAAATAAATAATTTATATAATGTAAAAGAGATGCCGCTATAATAGTTCTTACAATTTATGAGTAAAAAAAAAAAGGTATGATTTTATGTTATTTGTATATATAATATATATTGAATATGATTTAATAATCTAAATTATTTTAATATCATGTAATGACTAATAATTTATATGTATATTTAATATTTTTATATATCTATATATGTATAATTCGGACTTCGGATTGCTCGGGTTATTCGACATTTTTGCCCAAGCCCGCCTAAATTTAATTTGGGCTTTTAAATTTTTGCTTAAGTCCGTACTGAATTTGAAAATATCTTATCCAAGCCCTAAAAAAATTTGGACTGCATTCAGGTTGCTTGAGTTGAGCCCACCCAAATTGCACCCCCTAATTAGGTGTCCGCCCCCCGTAATGGAAACAGACCCAGGAGATAATTGGTTGAAAAAATAATTAAATTCTCTTAATTCTAATAATTGAACTTTAGAGAAGGGTTACCATAAGTCCTATTTCGATGATCTAAACTGTTCAATTTGTAAGACTCGCATTATATATTATGCATGAAAAAAATTAGGCCGATCTAATAATTATAACATTTTTATTTTATTGTATTTGTATCCGAAAAATGAACTACAAGTATGTTTATTACAATAAACTATTCATTTTTTTAGATACATACAATAAAATGAAAAATGCTACAATCATCAATGATATACATAGAAAATTTTACAAAATAAATAATATGAATTACCAAAAGGAGATCTATAGTGACCCAAGATCGTTAAATCCTCCCATAATAAGTCCAATCCTAAATCCTAAAAGGAAAAAAGAATATTAAAAAAATGAGAAAATTATATGTGGTGTTTGATTTTTATTGATTGAGCCAATCCTACATCCTAAAAGGAAAAAGAATATTAACAAAAATGAGAAAATTATATGTGGTGTTTGATTTTTATTGATTGAGAGTTTATTTCAGATATGAGTTAATTTCTTGATTTTTTTAACTTTTTAATTATTTTACTTAAAATTAAAGTCTTATTTGGGATGTATTTTAGAATTTTTTAATTTTATAAGAGAAAAAATAAAATAATTATAATTTAAATATAATATTTTATATTATTAAAATAAAAAATATATTTTATCATTTTATAACTATTTTAATTCCAACTCACCACAATGAAATCACATTGAGTTGAAAAACCTTATGCATACACATGTCAAAAGGGTAAATCGTATTGGCCTCTCCTCCCTCCTCTCTCCACCTTCCGGTTGTGGAACCCATCAAAAGTCCATTTTGAAGAAAAGAGAGAGGGCGTGCATGGCTTATTCAGCGAAGAAATGGGCAGGCTTCATATCATACATAGCCAGTCGCACCTATTTCCTTCTCATTCTTTTACAATTTCCTCTTTTCAGGTATTTCCCCCCCAGTTATTCATTTTCTTATTTGTATCTTAATTTCATTCAATTAACGTTACCTTGTTGACACTACAAAACTTCAATTTATGCTACATTGTATTTTCAGAATGTAAATTATGATTGGTATTTTCCCTTGGATCTGGGTTTCATCGTTCATTAACTAAAAATAAATAAATAAAAAAATTAATGCTATTAATTATGTGTATATGGCCGTATATATAAAGTGATATGTATATGTATATGATTAGAAGAATTATATTATACACATGTCATACTATATGCATTCTTACTTATGCCATTTTCTTTTTTAGTTATGACATTACTTTGCGATATTTGGTTATGATTTTTTGTGTTTGGCTATGAATTTTTTTTTTAGTTATGACTTAGAAAGTATAGAATTATATCATTTTTTTCTGTAATCATAAGGCGTATATGGTACAGTCTTTCCCATATGATTATTTGTTTGTTCCATCTTAATTGCTGTGTTGGTCCAACAACTGAGAATAAGAAGATAAATAAGATTAAAAATCTAGTGCCAAAATGCCCACTTGCCAGAAAGGAAAAATAAATAAATAAAGTATCAAAAGGGAAAAAGAAACAAATATTAGTGAAGAATAATTTTCCTAATTTCATGTTTTTGAACTATGAATTTTGTTACAAAAGAGAGAACTATGAGTTATCTTGTTTCTTAATAGGCAAATGTCTAGTGACATTATTTAGTATGAGAATTGTGATGAGAAGCATTCTGAAATAAGTGAAAATGTTAAAAGGAATTTTGAAATATGTGGAAATTATTTCAAAATTTATGACAAGTGACTTGTTCTTTTTGTGTGTGTGCGCGCGCGCCCGGACTCTTGTTAGTAAGGCCCTTCTTAATATACTACCACATTTGGTAGAGTTGTAAAATTCAACTTAGCAAGTAACAAGTAGTTATAGAGAAACTCAAATTTGTATATATGCAGTTTCACTTACAGGTATTGGGGTTTATTAAATTTTTATGTACAAATTACCTTTCAACTGTTGCTGTAATAGGATTCATTGATTTCTTTCAAATTAAAGGCATGTGTAGAATACGAAAACAGAAAGTAAAAAAGGGCATGTTTGGCAAACCTAGAAATTGGATCTACGAAATTGGTAGCGCTTTCAACATTTTCTATTTGCAACTTTTGATCTTTTGATTTCATATCATTTTAACCATGCTGATTTGATAAATTGTCATTTTCAAGTTTTGGTCTTTGCCTTGTATATGAAATGATTTCGTCTTCTTGTTTCTCTAATTGATTCACTCTCCGTTGTCTCACCTTTGACCTTACTGTTCAAACCATGTACAGTTTATGGACTACCTGCATTTAATGGCTAAAATGAACTTCCAAAAAGAATAGCATAGAATTATTAAGCTCAGCATCTAGCCCTTTGCTAGTGCATTAATAACAACATTAATAAGTTAGATTACTAGTGAGAGCTAGCTTGAATGATAATAATTGGAAGGTCTTAGGTTCAAGTCTCTTTCTACTTCGCTCGATATGTAAATTAACATGTGGTCACACATATGTGGGGTTTTACATTGGGCTAACTGAAGGTGGGGCCAGGGTTTCTTGTTATATATATATATATATATATATGTATAAAAAAAGATTTTAGATTGTTAAATCTAAAAGTCCAATGATGATTATTGTGTTTGGCAATAAGAAGCCTCAACATATAAATCCTTTTGCTTGTTTGCTGTAGCTTTTAGGGAGTGCTTATAGTTTTTTCTTTTTTTAGAGTCAACCTTTGATACTGTCATTGCTTACACCTTACGAATTATGACTCTAAATTATATTAAATAAACTATTTAAAAAAATGATTATTCAAAAGCCAAGAATGAATGTTTTTAGCTTCTGCTTATAGATTATCAACTTACTGGTTAAAATAAGCTTCAATAAACACGCATTTGTGTTCTTGAATGTTAACCTTTCAAAATGCAAGTCTGGCATTCCATGCCAAGTCTAAATTATGACAACCAAGTTTATCAGAATGCAGCATTGCCAAAAACTCATTAAAATGCTTTGTTGTCAAAGAAAAGTGAAGAATTTTGCTGCAAATCATCTAAGGAGCCTCCATATTGTTCTTGGAACTAATCCCTACTAGTACCACCTTTTTCAACTTGCCATCTTTGATTTTCATTTAATCACTCAAATACCAAGATAAAGCCTAAAGTGATATACTTCTTAAAGAGCTTACATGTTGTTTTTTTTTTTTTTCCTTCTTCTTCTTAGGGTGCCCTGTAGAGGTGGTATATGCACAACACCATTAGAGGTCGCATCGTGTCACTTGATCGCTACTGAAGTCTTGCCTGCTGTTGTAGTGAAGATTCTTTTGTATCCTGGAGCTGTTGCAGATGCTTTCCTCAAGAACAAGAGTATCCCGAACTTCAACAACCTACTTAATGCCTATCCTAACTTTAACAACTTGAAGCGTTTTGATGACACAAATGATATTCACCGCATCGAGGTTTGTATCACTGCAATAAATTAAACTTTTGGAGACAAAAATTTAGGGACAAAATATCTTAGTGATCAAAATTGTCGTTATTGTATTTTTAGCGATGGAGTTGGACATTTATAATGAATTACTATCCTTTTGAGACCAAAAACTTTGTCTAAAAAAGTAAACCTTTTGGCACGAAATTATTTTGTCCCTAAAAGTTCATTTATTAGCAACCTTTTCCAAATTTTGTTGTTAAAAATCTTCTTTGATTTTTATTTTTATTTTTTTTAGTTCCACGATTGTAATTGGTCTCTTAATATTTTTTGTAACAAAAATTTCATTCTAGGGGACGATAAAATTTGCTCTCTAAAACCCTTACACGTTGTAGTGTATGCTTGGATTGCCTCTTTTAAAACTTCCTCTTTTCTATTTCTTGGTTTAAAAAAATAAAAATAAAACTCCGAGAGAAATTTGCTTCACATACTAGTTTTTCCCAATATTCAACTATTTTGAATAGGATTTCTTAACCAAGCTTTAATGCATTTTTGACAAACTTCAAAAAATATATAAATAAAAAGTTGTATTAAAATGAAAAAAAAAAATTGAAAACATTTAAAGCTCCTAATTCTCATCGAGCTAGAACAAAAGGACATGACACAATGCAATTAAGCTTCAAAAAGAAAATGACAAAGGACTACTCTCAATTCCCACAGAATGAATAAATCTACAAACATAGAACCCGGTGACAGATCTAGAGACACAAAATATATATGGACAACTAAAAAAATTTCAAAAGTGGACTTCATTAATGAACTCCATAAAATCCTTGTTGATTCATGATTATTTTGTGTCCGGTGACTAATTTTTGTATTCGTAACAGAACTGCAATGGAATGCTACAGTTTGGAAAAGTATGGTTTTTTTCTTATCCAACACTTCCTTTGGCACACAACAGGTTATAGTGGGAAGCTACCTCTCTGTAGCAGGAGCTCTACTCGGTTATCTAAGGCCGGGAAGAATGAGCTTTGTCGGGACACTGCTTGTGCTCTGGGGCCTCGCCAAGGAACTCTTTATGGGAAGACATCAATATCCCAAAAAAGCCATTTCTGTCTACCCAACGATGTTGATTGCTCCTGTTCTTGCCTTCTTCTCCATTAAGGGGGATGTGAAAAAGTTAATACGGAGTTTCAGGCATCATACAAAAGCAAAATATTATTAAGTTGGATCTATATTCAAAGAAAGAAAGGAAATATTACAGTTGCAGATTTTGATTTCTATTCTTGTTTTTGTCTGCCATTTTTTTACGGTTTATAGAATTGTGATAGGTTTTGAGTAGCTCATAGCAAAATAACTAGGATATATATTATTGTGCCATTTCCTTTTGTACTTCCTGGTTGTAAGTGAATCAGCAATACAATAGAAAGAACAATCTTGCAACCTTGGTTAGCTTTCTTACTCTTTATTGTTATTGAATCATGCACAGCTTGAATTCAATTATGAGAGTTTTGGAAAAGTATTGTTCAAATAAATTAGGATAAATTGCAAATACACTAACTGAGGTTTGCTTAAAGTACAGATTGTTTCCTGTGATTTGAAAAATTACAAATACTTCCTTGTTAGTATTTTTTATTTAACAGAATTAACTAAAAAAATGAAATTCATAATTATTCTCCAATACAATGATAAAATTACTTAAATTATTAATTGAAACATATTTCTAATATCATTAAAAACTGTTAATTGACTTGATGATTTATTAATGAAATGGGTGATTTGTTATGAAATTAGAAACTTCAGGAGGTGGAATGTAATTTTCAAAACTACATGAGTGATTCGTATTTTAATCAAAACTCGAGGGTGTATTTGTAATTTACCCAATAAATTATATGAGTTCGCTAATTTTGATCAAACAACCTCAACGCCTCATTTGTGGAAATGCTTCACAATTGGATAGTGTTAGATGCATGTGTTACAATAAATGCTCCGTTTTGTGGTGGTGTTGTAGCCATTGATTAGGCCAGATGTGTGAATCATTTAGCAAAGAAAATTTCAAAGATTCAAATTAGGCCAAAGGGCAACCAAAAAAAAAAAAAAAAGCAGAAAATTATCTAGTCCCCATGGTCGGGTGGGGTGCCCATCTGATAATATTTTACAATTTTTTTTAATTTTTTTTTTTTAATGTTGTTTCTTGGGATTATGTAAGTATTTAACTCTTATTATTTAGTAGATACACAATCAATATGAAATTTCCTAAAAATAGGATAATTACGCAAACCTTGTTATAAAAAGAAACAAAGAGAAAGTGAGGGCCAAGGAGAATAACAAATAACTTGGGCCAAAGAGAACAAGTACATCTTTTCTTAATTGATGTCATATATGTGTTGAAAAAATATATAAAAATTCTGCTTGATTAACAAATTGAAATAGATATGAGAAGATAAAAGTAGAATAAAAATCGACAAAGAATAGAACCAAAGCTCAGAAGTCAATCTGCTGTCCTTAAGAAACGATTTCACCCTACTTGGTGCAAATGGCTACTCGCAGTTGTTCTCCAACATACAACAAAAAGTCTTGATGGGGTGCACTCACCAAGAAAGACTTGAACTTGTCTAAAAAATAGCTCAAAGAAACCAAGAAATTGTGTGGAAAAAACGGAGAGAATAAGAAAGAACTTTATCTGTATTGATAAACTACTAGGAATACGTACATATATTTCCAAGTTTAAAGGTAAGGTAAGAATCAATCAAGAATTTGATCAAACAAATCCCTTGAATTATGAATCAGTCAAATCTCTTGAATTATGAAACGGTTAGTTAATTTCTTAATATGGTCAATTACAAAAGGAAATGAATTTTATAGAAAATCAATAACAAATATATATATATATATATACATGCACGTGCATTGGACTCGGACTTGGTTGGGTACGCGTGTGAGCTAATACAATATATATATATATATATATATGTTTATGGGCTTCACACATATGGCCCATAGCTTACATAGTCTCCCTTACATCCTTGGCCCTTACCCAATAACAAAGGCCTACATATAAAAGGTGCAAGAAAACTAATAAGAAATCAATGTGGGACAAGGAACAAGAAGAAAATTTTGAAGCACTTCCAACAATCCCCCACATGATTCAAAATTAAATAAATAATGAAGCAAAAATTTAAAAATAAAAGAAAAGGAAATTTCTTGGGCTTAACTTGAGATGCATTGATGCCGATGTCTTGTGGACTTGAATTAACACTTAGTATTTACAGAATGTAGATCACATGTGAATGGTGACTCAAGTCTTGAACATGCCACCTTTTCGATGATCTAACAATGCTGCACGCACACCTCTAGTATTTATGACGAGTTCTCAGATTGGCGTCATAAAGCCATGCATTGTACCTGGATTTTCATGAGTGCTCTAAAGAATGCGCCCTAACTCTCATAGGAGGTGGCCCCACCTCTACACTCACATAGATGAACCCATCAATTGCGTACTACTTCACACTACCTTACAAGCTATGAGTTCATTAAGAGCTATTTGCTCATCCTTAACTTGCACTATTTTCACCATAAAGAGGGATGATCAAATAATAGTGTTGTCTTGAGTCTCTTTGTGGGTTGTTTTTACCCATTGAACCTGCTTCATGGGATCTCCAATCACACAGGTGAGTTGCCATCACCAATGACTCACTCAATGGGCTTAAGTCCCATCTCCCTCGATGTATCATATGCCACTTTTCTAGTTAGCTCTTTTGTTAGAAGGTCTGCTAGATCACACAAATTCAAGAGCTATTACACCACTATTTATAGGTTGCCTAACAATGTTGTGCCCTAGTCAAATGTGCCTTTTCTTTCATTATACACTTTTTTATTGCTTGAGCTATTGCTGTTTGTGAATCACAATGCAATGAGATAGACGGGACTGGCTTCTCCCATAAGGGAATATCAGCTAGAAAATTCCTTACCCATTCACCGTCATTACCTGTCATTTCTAGAGCAATAAATTCAGATTCCATAGTAGAAGAGGCTTTACAAGTTTGTTTGGATGATTTCCATGATATAGCACCACCTTCAAGAGTAAACACATAACCTATCACGACCCGAACCCGCCCCTATGGGTTAAGGCCACAACTGGCCAGTAATCACGAGATTACCTACGGCCTCAAATCAAATAAGACAAAACTCATCAGAGTAAAGGGGCCAAACGGAAGCAAATTTAAAACTTTGTCCATAGAGCCGTGCTTATATGCACATCATAACATTCCATACATACATATGTTAATAACTCACAACAGAAAGTATAGTAACATAAAGTTCTATACAGACAGGATCATTCAGATCTAAGTCAGCCAAAACAAAGCTATACACAGACGTATACCGAAGTCCTCGCCAACATGACAAAATACATAGAAAGGCAAAAAGGCGAAGACGTGTCTCGTGCGTGAGACGCAAGGGCTGACTCTTCAAAACTTTGGTTGTTCCATACAGACTTCACTGAGGCTGGGTCTGGACCTCTCTTGGCTCGCCTACAAACACATGAATGAGCGTGAGCGAAAGCCCAGTGAATAATATCAAATAAAGAATATACATTGGAACAATATACATCAAACGGCCTTGGGCCCAGTTTATATTCCTACTAATACATACATACATAGACATTTGTAAGCTAAGTAACTGCGGTTCCAAACATATCATACAGCCTCGAGCCTAATTCATTAGTATCATTCAGGTCAAACTAGCCTTTGGCCCATTCGTACTTTCGTTCTCGTCGAACTGGCCCTTGGCCCATTCAAATGACAAACTGGCCTTCGGCCCATCCTTTCCTTCATATCAAACTGGCCTCTGGCCCATTCAAATGACAAACTATTATTCGTGTCAAACTATTATTCGTGTCAAACTATCATTCGTGTCAAACTGTTATTGGTATCAAACTGTTATTCGTGTCAAACTGGCCTTTGGCCCATTCATTTATGTCAAAACGGCCTTCGGCCCATTCATTCACGTCAAAACGGCCTTCGGGCCATTCATTCACGTCAAAACGACCTTCGGCCCATTCATTCACGTCAAAACGGCCTTCGGCCAATTCATTCAGTATAACAAACATTGTCCACCAATCGAATCAATGAACTTATAAAACTTACATAGAAGTAAGCAATTTGGACAACAACATATTTCAGATATCTTTGTTACGATATTACTCACAGTGATCGATTAAATGATTTGCCCTGGAGCTTGACCCTACACATCAAATAACACATATGGGTCACAAACGATTCAATCCGTTCTTTAATTCACATATTCCTCTTTAGGCTTCATTCTTATCTCTTTAACTCAATCACAATACTCAATGCATGCCTAAGAGTGCTTGCAAGTGAAAGAGAACGGAAAACAAAACACAGAACGATCACACAAAATTTTCAAAAACAGGGTCCCCGCTCGAGCGTGCACTTCCTCGCTCGAGCGGACCCTTGAGGCCTGCAAAAGTACTGGTTAGATCGAATTTACGCTCGATCGTCCACTTCAGCGCTCGAGCGGAATGCTTCTCTACATGGCTCCCCGCTCGAGTGTTAACTTCCCTACTCGAGCGGACACCATGTCTGCAGAAAATACTGGGAGCTCGAAATCTCCGCTCGAGCGGCGGTTCCCCTACTCGAGCGGACATAAAAAATTCTGGGTTTTCCAGAATGGTTCTTGAGCTCAAATCCGGCATTCAAACCAATCCAACTTACATTTTATGGCTCAAACTTCAAATATGTTTATGCTATCATGATACAAACACCCATTTACATCAATATGGAACTCAATTTCATAAATCAAACATATGCATGTCCCAATTAACACCAAACTCATTTTCAACATGCACATTCATGCATTCAAAGCTCCTATTCTTATAATTTGTACATGCATGTGATGTATTACCCTTATTCACACCCTAGATGATGCAAATGGTGTTCACTCTCATGAAACTCAACAAAAACATACTTGCATGTATGATTTAACACCCATTTTTCCATATTCAACTTAATATATGCTAGATTATGCAAAATCATGGTGATCCTATACATGCATGTGCATTTTAACTTCAAATTCATCAATTAAAGCACAACTCTTGTTCTTGATCACCAATCAAACTTGAATTCACAATTTACAACATTAAACTCATGAATTCACTTACTTAGAGGCTCAATTCTTCCAATCTATGGTCAAATCTAGAGAAATCTTCAAGATTTCCAAGCTTTTAAGATCAAACTCCAATTTTGAGCTCCCTCTCTCCCTATGACCGGCCCTCTCTCTCTCTTAGAGTTATAATCAGCCAATTTGAATAACAAAAGAGTATTGAACATATATGGCCCCTTATAAGCCCCCACTTAACCCATTATTTTATTATAAAATATTTGGGCACTTAATTCATTAATTTAATCTAATTAATTTGATCCAAATCAATTTCCAATTAAATTTCACCGTAGGCTCTAAAAATTATGCTAATCATAATGGTGTAATCAATTTCGGTTTCTACAGCCGATAAGGCCTTCAATTTAATTTCCAAAGCGGATAATCAAACAGATATTCCTACAGTGAACAGATAGAAATTCAAAACCACATATATTCACATAATTGGCACACAAAATCATATCAGTCACATAATCAAATTCATAATAAGGACCCATTAGCATAATACGGAACAGGGTTATCACAGTCTTCCCCCCTTTAGGAAGTTTGGTCCTCCAAACTTATTTCACCTTTAGTTGAACACAATTCAAAACACTTTTCATTTAATGGTTCCAATCCTTTTTTATAGCCATTACTTAGTCTCAAAATCAAGCGACACTCTGCTCTTAATCAGTCAGAGACTTACCTTTTCCTCCATACAAGACTTGTATGGTGTCGCACCGAATTAGAGTATAAGCTGTCGTCGTAAGCAAGGTCTGCCAATGATGGATAGATCTTTCCAACTTCCCTGAAAAATCTAATGCATATTTTTGGAGCATTCCTCCCAAAAATCTAAAAAGTTCTTTCTGATTATACCTCAATTTACTGATGGAAAACAGCGCTGAATCCTAATTCAGTCCCCAATGCCTCTTGAAGGCTTGTCAGAATTCAAACACATTTTAGAATTTCTGTCTAAAACAATAGATACTGGGACCCCATGCAAACGAGCAATCTTATCGATGTAAACAGTGGCTAGTCTACAAGCACCATACAAAAATTTTATAGGGAGAAATGAGCGAACTTAGTAATTCTTCATACAATAACCCAAACGGGACTTATACCTTGGGTGCTCAAGGTAGCCCCACAATGAACTTCGTAGTCACATATCCCTATTTCCATTCCGAAATAGAGAGAGATTGAAGTAGTTCCGCCAATATCTGATATTCAACTTTGACTTGTTGGCACTGAAAACATTTAGACACAATTCAACAATTTTCTTTTTCACAACAGGTCGCCAACATATTTATTTCAAACGCCCACTAACTTTCCCATAGAAGTTCGGTCCATTTCCTTGTCACAGAAGTTCAATTTGTTCTTCAATAATTTCGCAATTCACAATCCAATTCAGTACTTAGTTTAGCGACTCATCACGGTTATCCAAGATCAATCAAAAGTCTTCAGGAACATAAAGTGGATCTAGACACCGATTCCCAAGTCAACAAAGATAACAACGAAGCAATCAATCACATGACATACGTAACTCATATATCCCCATAGTACCAATTGCAAAGCACAATAACATCAAAGCAGTCGATTTCTACCTATATACACGTGTTCTCAATTCATTCAACCGTTTACAGTTTACAATTCAGTCCACATTCAATCCCCTATTCTATCGAGTCTTTCCATATTATCTGATAATCGTCAAAAGCATAAGGCAATGCATATACAAATCCCCATGATGTCAAGGACAATATCAAAGGAGTCAATCACATATTAAGCACAATTTACACACCCCCAGAGCCCCAATTACAGAATATAATGGCACTGAGTAGTTATTTACACAGAGCGTACTGAATTCACACACTTTTCGATAATCAGGGTTTTTCCAAAGCTCTTTTGATACTAATAACATCCATATAATACCAAAAGATGACATTCCGGACAAAACAAAGAAATAATCATCTCGGAATCAAAGCACACCCGTTCACGACCGTCGATGGCTGACTCAAGATCGATTAAACAAACCCATCCGTACAAAATCGTCGGTGGCAAAAGAGATGTCTCAACAAAGGTGCTACATAGGCTTAACGTCCCCTAGCACGAAAGGACGCCCCAAGAATGTCATCAAAACAAACACAATACCACTCACCATAACCTGATTTCCCAAAATCTGATAACACTAAAATAGACATATGAAACATATTCTGATTAGTCGAGGATAAATATTCATTACTATTTACAGTCAAATCAATCTATTGTCATTGGCTTCCATAGCGTCAAACAAACAAGAATGTGATAATACACAAGCATTGTTCTATAAAACTCCCAATTACAGGATTTGCTCAATCCCGTTCACTTGTAACACGTATGTCTCCAACAACTATAGGTCGGTTCTCAACAGTGTTCTTGGTTAGATCAATTTGTTGATAGCCCACAAAAGGTCTTTCACGTAAGTTAAGTGCTCCAACGGATTCAAGTTGTGGGTCTATTAATTTTCCTGCCAAGAATAATCTGGCTATTTATTCATATATAATCCGTACTTCCCTTTAACAAGGTCAAATCAAATAGAGGGTCTCATTAAATTAATCCCGTCAAAGGTCTTGCCAAACCAAATCGAGCAAAGGTCCCATCAAATTATATCAAATGAGGGTTCTAACAGGTCCAATCAAACAAAAGTTCTATCAGATTGAATCAGATAAAAGTTTTCTCAATGGGGTATTTTTGGTTTTGTAAGGCACATTTCGTTGCTTAGGTACCTAGTTGATAGTTTTACGACTGTTCTAAGTTCGTCAGTTCTCAAAATCATATCGGAGTCATTTATCACAACTGTTCATGTCAAAGTATTTCAAATCATGTACAATATGGCACTATTCACATAAGTTTAGGTGTAGTTGCATATGCAGGCGTTCATATCAGGAGGCATATATCATAATCAGTATAGAAATTCTCAAATAGGTCTTATATGCAAGCATATGGTACACAGTAACACATTAAACAAAGTTCTTCGGTTACACATAATATAGGATTTGTCACGCAGAGGTTCCAAATCAGTCACAAAACATAGGTTGACGAGTCAAGCTTAATATAGTCACATAGTCCGGTCAATTTTCTACCAATCAGAATACATGATCTCGAAATTTATAGAGTTCATTATTTGGGGTGCTCAACCCGGTCACACAATCACAGAGTCATAATTCCAATGGTTCAGTCTTTGAAGACAGTAATGTAATAAATTACCCCGAGCATGGGTCCAGATGTACATGTGCATGTACAAAGTCAATCGATATCCCAATACATTCAATGAACACGGTCTCAATCTTGTGGGTCTAACCAATCTAGTTACACGTGTAGCAGATACGAAAAAAAAAAGATGCCAATCCGAATCAATTAATATCCCGAGCAAAGATGTGTACATGTACTAATTCAGAATCAATCATCACATAAGCATTAGTTTATAAACAGTATAGATACCTGGGATAACAGTCGCAGTATTCTGAGTGCTTTCTAGGATGAGTGCAATTACTCTATCCTGATTAGCAATTCCTACCATTGGTACGAATCTAGCTGAGGTAGAAGATTTATTCATATTTTGTCCAGTTCAGGGACAGTTCCTTACCATATGGTCCATTTTACCACACCTATAACGAGCCCAGAAGTCCGATAACAAACCCCTCGGCATTTCTTACACTGATGGTGGCAAAAGTTCTCACCGTAGTGGCAACTAACGTTGTTGTCTCAAAATCTCTGCCATTTCTTGTACTATTCTTTCCAGTCTATCAAGTCGGGCTATAGAAGAGTCTGCCAACTCGTATGCCCTTACTTTATCCGTGTTCTACACAAATTCTTATTAAGCCTTGCCAAATACCGGGATGCCCAATACAAGGATAAACATAGATACACATGCGTACATTCGCACATAGGCACATCATTATTTTCTCATTTTATGTATCGACAAGACACAATTAATCACATACGTAACAGATGATTGCATACTTATCAGATATCGCATGTTGAACATTTACTAAGTAGTTGTATACTCAAATGATGTTCATATTTCACATAGACACCCATTTGCAGAATCGAATGCACATAAACAACTTCTCATGACTCATGTGTTCATGTATGTGCATTATAACAAAACAAACTTGTTATACACATCAGTGTAACAATTCGTATCTCATATAATCACATGTTCTCACCACCTGGTTAAACTTGCATTATACTTTATACAGAAGATTCACAAGTATGCATATACTAAAGAGCATATGCAAGTAATTCACAAACTTATAGCACATAATCGTTCATATCAAAACAGTTAGGCATATTCTCGATGCTTTCAAATTCATACTTATCACATGAATGCATCCTAGATCTTTTCTAGACGCTTATTGCTTTTTTGGACAAGTGTGTGAGTTATTAACTCGTGCTCTGATACCACTCTATCACGACCCGAAACCGCCCCTATGGGTTAAGGCCATAACTGGCTAGTAATCACGAGATTACCTACGGCCTCAAACCAAATAAGACAAAACTCATCAGAGTAAAGGGGCCAAACGGAAGCAAATTTAAAACTTTGTCCATAGAGCCGTGCTTATATGCACATCATAACATTCTATACATATATATGTTAATAACTCACAACAGAAAGTATAGTAACATAAAGTTCTATACAGACAAGATCATTCAAATCTAAGTCAGCCAAAACAAAGCTATATACAGACATATACCGAAGTTCTCGCCAACATGACAAAATACACAGAAAGGCAAAAGGGCGAAGACGTGTCTCGTGCGTGAGACGCAAGGGCTGACTCTTCAAAACTTTGGTTGTTCCATACAGACTTCACTGAGGCTGGGTCTGGACCTCTCTTGGCTCACCTACAAACACATGAATGAGCATGAGCGAAAGCCCAGTGAATAATATCAAATAAAGAATATACATTGGAACAATATACATTAAACGGCCTTGGGCCCAGTTTATATTCCTACTAATACATACATACATAGATATATGTAAGTTAAGTAACTGTGGTTCCAAACATATCATACAGCCTCGGGCCCAATTCATTAGTATCATTCAGGTCAAACTGGCATTTAGCCCATTCATACTTTCGTTCTCGTCGAACTGGCCCTTGGCCCATTCAAATGACAAACTGGCCTTCGGTCCATCCTTTCCTTTATATCAAATTGGCCTCTGACCCATTCAAATGACAAACTATTATTTGTGTCAAATTGTTATTCGTGTCAAAACGGCCTTCGGCCCATTCATTCACGTCAAAACGGCCTTCGGCCCATTCATTCAGTATAACAAACATTGTCCACCAATCGAATCAATGAACTTATAAAACTTACATAGAAGTAAGCAATTTGGACAACAACATATTTCAGATATCTTTGTTAAGATATTACTCACAGTGATCGGTTGAATGATTTGCCCTGGAGCTTGACCCTACACGTCATATAACACATATGGGTCACAAACGATTCAATCTGTTCTTTAATTCACATATTCCTCTTTAGGCTTCATTCTTATCTCTTTAACTCAATTACAATGTTCAATGCATGCCTAAGAGTGCTTGCAAGTGAAAGAGAACGGAAAACGAAACACAGAACGATCACACAAAATTTTCAGAAATAGGGTCCCCGCTCGAGCGTGGACTTCCTCGCTCGAGCGAACCCTTGAGGCCTGCAAAAGTACTAGTTAGATCGAATTTACACTCGATCATCCACTTCGGCGCTCGAGCGGAATGCCTCTCTACATGGCTCCCCGCTCAAGTGTTAACTTCCCTGCTCGAGTGGACACCATGTCTGCAGAAAATACTGGGAGCTCGAAATCCCAGCTCAAGCGGCGGTTCCCCCGCTTGAGCGGACATCAAAAATTTTGGGTTTTCCAGAATGGTTCTTGAGCTCAAATCCGGCATTCAAACCAATCCAACTTACATTTTATGGCTCAAACTTCAAATATATTTATGCTAATATGATACAAACACCCACTTACATCAATATGGAGCTCAATTTCATAAATCAAACACATGCATGCCCCAATTAACACCAAACTCATTTTCAACATGCACATTCATGCATTCAAAGCTCCTATTCTTATAATTTGTACATGCATGTGATGTATTACCCTTATTCACACCCTAGATGATGCAAATGGTGTTCACTCTCATGAAACTCAACAAAAACATACTTGCATGTATGATTTAACACCCATTTTTCCATATTCAACTTAATACATGCTAGATTATGCAAATTCATGGTGATCTTATACATGCATGTGCATTTTAACTTCAAATTCATCAATTAAAGCACAACTCTTGTTCTTGATCACCAATCAAACTTGAATTCACAATTTACAACATTAAACTCATGAATTCACTTACCTAGAGGCTCAATTCTTCCAATCTATGGTCAAATCTAGAGAAATCTTCAAGATTTCCAAGCTTTTAAGATCAAACTCCAATTTTGAGCTCCCTCTCTCCCTATGGCCGACCCTCTCTCTCTCTTAGAGTTATAATCAGCCAATTTGAATAACAAAAGGAGTATTGAACATATATGGCCCCTTATAAGCCCCTACTTAACCCATTAGTTTATTATAAAACATTTGGGCACTTAATTCATTAATTTAATCTAATTAATTTGATCCAAATCAATTTCCAATTAAATTTCACCGTAGGCTCTAAAAATTACGCTAATCACAATGGCATAATCAATTTCGGTTTCTACGGCCGATAAGGCCTTCAATTTAATTTCCAAAGCGGATAATCAAACAAATATTCCTATGGTGAACAGATAGAAATTCAAAACCACATATATTCACATAATTGGTACACAAAATCATATTAGACACATAATCAAATTCATAATAAAGACCCATTAGCATAATACGGAACAGGGTTATCACATAACCACTGGTGGAATTAATTTTATAATTATCTGAAACCCAATTAGCATCACAAAATCCTTCTAATAAAATGGTGTATCCTGTATAGTGAAGACCTAGGTTCATAGTACCTCTTAAATATATTAATAGTTTAGTTAAGGTTGTCTAATGTTCACGGTTGGGATTGTGTGTGTATCTACTAAGTCTGCTCACAACATATGCAATGTCTAGACAAGTACAATTCATTAAATACATAATAGTACTAATGATTTTGGCATATTCAGATTGTGAAACGCTATCTCCCTTATTCTTTTTAAGATGATGGCTAGGATCATATGGGTTTTAACAGGGTCAATATCAAAATGATTAAATTTTTTGAGGAGTTTTTCAACATTATGTGATTGTGACAACACTAAGCCAGCTGATTCGCGGATCACTTTGATACCTAAGATAATGTCTACCTCTCCTAAGTCTTTCATGTCAAAATTCAAAGATAGGAAAGCCTTGGTTTCGTTTACAATGCATAAATCAGTACCCATAATCAACATATCATCTACATATAAGCATATAATCACACCAGAAGTACCAAAGCATTTGTTATAAACACAACTATCAGACTCATTTACTACAAATCCATTTGATATTAATGTTTTGTCAAAAATTTTATGCCATTATTTAGGAGTTTATTTTAAACCATACAAAGATTTCACAAGTCTACATGCATTTTGTTCTTGAATTACAAAATCCTCTGGTTGATTTATATAGATTTCTTATTCTAAATCTTTTTTTAAAATGAAAGGGGTAGTGTGGATAAGACTTTATTTGTGAAACATTCTAAGTCTCATATTCTTGTTGCTCAAATTTATGTTGATGACATGTGTTTGGATCCACTGCTGATCATCTTGTGAAATATTTTTCGGAATGCATGACACATGAGTTTGAGATGAGCATGATGTGAGAGTTGTCTTATCTTTTGGGTCTTCACATTAAACAGTCTCCTTTGGGCATATTTGTTTCTCAGACTAAGTATGCCAAAAATCTTGTGTCAAAGTTTGGTCTTGAGTCTGCCAAACATGCATGCACTCCCATGAGCACCAGTCTTCACCTTTCCAAAGATTCCTCTGGTATTGATGTTGATCCTACCATTTATAGGAGTATGATAGGGAGTCTTCTTTACCTCACAGCCAGTCGTCCTGATATTGCTTTCAGTGTAGGTGTTTGTGCTCGTTACCAAGCCAGTCCTAAAGAGTCTCATCTTCTTGCAGTTAAATGCATCATTAAATATGTTAATGGGACATTGGGGTATGGGGTTTGGTTTTCTACCAATACTACAGTTGAAATTACTGTTTTTTCTGATGCCAACTGGGCAGGGTGTGCTGATGATAGGAAGAGTACATTCGGGGGGTGTTTTTACCTTAGGAATAATTTGGTTTCCTAGCATAGTAAAAAGCAAAATGCTATCTCTCTTTCAACTGCTGAGACTGAGTACATTACTGCAGGGAGTTGTTGTGCACAAATGCTGTGGATGAAGCAAATGTTTCATGATTATGGGATAGATCAGAACACTCTCACTCTTTTCTGTGATAACACAAGTGCCATAAACATTTCAAAAAATCCTAACCAACACTCTCGCACCAAACATATTGACATTTGTCATCATTTTATTCGAGAGTTAGTGGAAGAAGGCCTTGTTGTTCTTGAACATGTACCTACTGAGCATCAAAAAGTTGATATTTTTACAAAACCCCTTGATCTTCTTCGGTTTGAGTTCCTTAGAAAGACCTTGGGTGTCGTGCTCAGTCACTAGGGTGTTACCTGTTACTTGAGGGGGAGTGAGTGATTGCTTTTATGTGTACTTGGGTGCTATAATCTCATTGTTATTGATTCCTGTCATCTTTGCATCTAAAGGGATATGAACACTGATCATACTGCTTACAAGATCTCATTCTTCTTTGTTCATAGCTCATTCTGAATGCCCATGCTCATTGACTTCATGATCTCATTCTGTACACATCCTTGAGATAAACTATTACAGGGGTTTCCACACAAGTGATCAAAATTCTCTATGGACCACTAACAGTGTTTCTTGTATTTTTTCAGAGGAATTGACCTATTCTAGTATATCATGGGTGATGTTGAGTCTCTTAACCATCTACCATCATTTTTCACTTCCACGGTTTCTTCCTCAGTTCATTGAAGTCCGGGCATTAGGAAAAAGCTACCTCAGAGGCATCAACCAGGCCATTTTTTTTTATTTCATTCTTCTCTAGTTTGGTCTCCATACTCTTGAGCGTGTATGCCACCAGTGAGTGCCCACAAGAAACAAAAGTTGAAAAAAGAAAAGAAAAAAAGAGGACTCATTGATTGAGGGGGAGCCTCTACATTTACTCAACAAATACCCGGTGATTCCTAGTGGTTTGACTTTTCTCTGTGATGTTTAGTTACTCTTGCCGGTGGTCCAGCCATCCGATCACTACGAGGATTAACTCTAGCTCTGTGGCCTCTCAAGGACTGCACACACACACATTCATTTTGTGAGCTCTCATGTTGGGTTTTGAGTTGTATATTCTCATGTAGCTTATGATCACTGATTATATTTTATCTGATTTGCTCATGATTATATGCTTCATATTGTCAAAATTGTAAGTTTGCGGGCTTCATGATTTGTAGATTATTTCATCTTAGTATCACCTTCATGCTCTTGTACTCACTTACTTTTGTTTCAGGTTTCACGTCATAGTGTGAGTATTTGATTTTTGCTCAAAAATTTTTTTTTTTATTATTTCTTTTGTTTCTTCTTCGCTCGAGCGAGGGAGTGTTCGCTCGAGCGTGCTTCTGCTGATGGCTTTGATCTGAAAGTGTGCTTTTTAGGCTTGAGCGATAAGATCTTGGCTCGAGCGACCCGGTGCGCATAAGTGTTTTAGCTTGAACGAAAGAGTCTACACTCGAGCGACCTGTTTAGGTTTAAATAGCACCGTTCGTCCTTTCAGTTTTTAGTTTTTTCCCTTTTTGCTTCGATTGTTGTCTCTATCACTCTCATTGGGCGATTTCACTTCCATTGTTGTTCATCCCTTGGGTTTCACTCGTTTTTGGGGGCATATCTCTTCATCTATCTAGCATTATCATTATTTTTTCTCTATTTTTTTCTTCTCGTCCTCAGTAATAGTGTTGTCTGCTTTGCTTCGTCTTTAGTACCTAGGGTTCCTAGTTGTTGGTTTTGGTTCTTTCATTATGCTTTTTATGCCTCTCGATTGCATCTTGGTTTAGTAATTTGGTACATTCTTTTGCTAGGGTTTAATGTAAGGGATTTGATTAGGATTTTTTTTTTTTTGTCTATGCTTGTCCTGTGTTTCATATACTAATATATGTGGTCTTAGTAAATTGAATTAATGTTCCTTCTCTTATTGGTACATTTGTGTCTGTTGGACTTTAACCTGGTTCTGTTTTTTATATGACATTGATATTCTACTAAAGTTTTGTGTTTAATTTTTCTAACAATATTGGACTAATGGTGTTTTAATGGTTACTTTTGTGGGGGGGGGGGGGTTCTCATATTGTCATTGGGTACCTTGTGTTATGGTTGGTTGTGTGGTTTCTTGTGGGTGTTAGGGGTGTACAAGGAATCGAATTACCCGACACACCTGACCTAACCCGTCCGATCCGAACATAGTGCAGACGGTTTCGACAGTTTCACGGTCAGCCACGGTTTGTTTTATGCAAATATTTTGAGATTTCGGTCGAATTTCAAATTTAATAATTAAAAACTCGTTTAAACCGAACCGACCGAATTATATATATAATATAATATAAACTTGTATCAGAACTTTTTACTTCCCAAGACAGCCTCGTCTATTTCCTAGATGATCTTGACCAAATATATTAGTTATATATTGTATAAATTTGATTCTTTTATCTCCCCAAGACAACCTCCTCTGTTTGTATTTTCATCTGTCTCACACTTTTAATTTGTCATCATTAGCTCGCATTCTAGTGAGAGAAAATAATTAAAAAAATCTGTCATCCTTTCTACTTCCACTTTCAAATCTGTGAGACTTTTTCCATCATTAACTCTCTCTCTCTCTCTCCCCTTTTCTCTCCAGTGAAAGAAAAATAATAAAAAAATCTCTCTCTCATCCTTTCATCTTCTCACTCTCACATATCTCTCTTCTCTCTCAACCTCTCGTCTCCACCTCCTCCCTTCTCTCTTTGAACCCCCTCAGTTCGAAAATTAACCTAAACATCTCTCTATCTTTGATATACTCATCAAATCCAAAATTCCTAATCTCAGCAAAGTGATGATGATGACGATTCGCAAAGTTCAGATCCCAAGCTTCAACTCTCTCTCTCTCAATTTCAGAAGCCCTAGCTTAATCTCTTAGATCAGATGTGAAAGAGTTGTGGTTGAATCACTGTGTGAGTTGTTTCTATATTTGATTTTGAGATTATATATACATATTAGGGTTCGGAAATTAATGTAAAGTTTGTGCTATTGCTACAAAATGGTTCTTTTTCATTTTTTCCCCCCTCTCTCCATTCTCTCATATATCTATGTATATAGATATATGTATATATAATATATAGATTAGGGTTCAAAGAAAGCGAAAAGGTTACCAGTTGTTCCCGACCGAAACTCGACCGAATAAATCGATTTCGAATAGCATGGTTTCGAACTACCATACGGTCGAAATCGGTTGAAAAAATGCCCAAACCGCTGTAGTCGGTTCGAGTGACGAATCGATGACAAATCCGATCCGATCCAATCCAACCCGTGAACAGCCCTAGTGGGTGTCATCACTTCTTCAGTGGTCAATTATGGGTGAGCCTTCAAAACGTCGTAAGACTACTGTTTCCTGTCCCAATTTCAACACTGAAAAGTTTGCATCCAAAGAAAAATCCAACCTGTTTAGGGAATCTTATGCCTCTAGAAAAGTCCATCTTGAAAGAAATGTCTTTCCTAGTGTAGTTGAATTACTACTTATTCGTCTGTTGTTTGATTCCTTAGGGAGTGATTAGGTGTTGATTTTCTCAGGGCCTCAAAATCTTAGTCTTATTCGTGAGTTTTATTTTAATATGCATTCTATCCATAAGGAACTTGCTCCTTCTTTTAGCACCTGGGTTAGGAAGAAAAACTTTGGTCATCACTGAAGTTGTTTTTCGGTTGTTTCTTGGTCTACCGGAAGTCCATGATTTTCATTATCCTTTTTTTACTCGCAGTGGTGTTAACTTTGATCGAGTTGCCACTGAATTTTGTGGCCTTCCCCGGACTTGGATTGCCAACGTGCTCATTTAACAAAATGAGCTTCTTCCTCGTTTTCGTCTTCTCAACCCCATTGTCTGTGCTAATATTCATGTGACCACTCATTCCTCTCACATTACCCAAGATCAGGGGTATGTGTTATATTACATTGATCACCGTTTATCCATAGACTTGCCCGCAATGATTGTCACCAAAATGATCTCTGTTTTTGAAGGACGTAAGTCCTTAGGTCTTCCTTATGGGTGTTTTCTCACTCGTTTTCTTACTTCTCTTGGAGCTCCTACCTATGATGATGATGAGTTTGCTTCTCCTGTTAAACTCATTACTAAGTTGACGGTCTCACAGAGTCAAGCTCATGTCCGAGGGGGTGTGTCGGGAGTTGGGGTGTCTGGAGTGTCTGTATAGGTGATGATCCCCTTGCTAAGGAAGCGGAGTTTGATGCAGCCCCGGCATTTATTTCGTGGCCAGGTGTAGCAGTTTGAGCAGTCAGTCACACACTGGCTTGATCAGTTGGATGCTCAAATGGATAAACTTGATGGTCGTCTAATGAACAGAGCACGATGCTTGCTCAGATTCTTTCCTTGCTCTAGATGCTGTAGCCACCTCCATTAGTCTCCTAGTTCTTGACAATATTTGGCCTATGTGGTTTTTGGACAGTTTTTTTTATTTACTTGGACAATTTTTTTTGGTCTGTATATAACTGTTTCTTTTGTCACTCTCGGACAAAAAGATGGAGTATTGGTTAATTTTTGGGGGGTATATATGGGGATATCTGATATGTGGGATATATGTTGTTTTTGCATACTCATGTGGCTTTTGCAAGCGGCATTGGACTAGTTTTGTATGGGATATTCTTTTGGAGTACTAGTTTATTATGTCTTGATGGTTTCTAATATTGAATATCAATTCTCTCTATTTTCAGTTTTGCAGATTTCCATCAAGATTGCTTTGGTAGTTGTTTTTCATTGAGTTGGTGTGTTTAGTTAGTACATTTGTTTTCTAGGAAATTGTGTTAGAAAGTTTTGTCCGGGAATTGACAAATGGAGAGATTGTTAGGTCCCTTAGTCTTGTCAATCCCACGAACAAACTTGAGTTATTGAGTTGTAAGTTTCCTTTCTGTTTTGTATTGCTCACTCGAGCGAAGGAGTCCTCGCTCGAACGAAGGCTGCGTCTGTAAAAAACCTGAGAATGATGAATGTACGCTCGAGCACAGGTAGCATGGCTCGAGCGAAACCATTTATGGAAAACACGCGAGATAAGTTCCTCGCTCGAGCGAGAGAGTCATCGCTCGAGCGAGCTTCGGTGTCCCAGATTTCTATAAGTACTAGTTTTAGTCCAAAACTAGGATTACGTTTTGAGATCTACTTTAAGGTTTTCTTTTGTAGTTTTTTATGAGTTTTCCTTGATGATTTGAGTGAGTATTAAACTCATGTATTGATAAGCTCATATCAAGGAGGTTGATTGATTATATTCAAGAGTATTCTTCTTCAGTGGATTCCGGAGATTCAAACGTAGAGTTTCAAAGGAGTTTGATACTGTGCGTAGTCGTTGATTCGACAAGTGAAGTTGTGGATTCAATTTCAGATTAATCAATTCCGAGACGAAGGTTGTGGTGAAAGATATACAGAAGATTTGAAGACAAATTGGAAGCGTTTGGGTAATTTATTTGTTATCTTTGTAATCTTTCTTTCTTCAGTAGTGGATTGATTAGTGGCGTTCCGCCCATGGTTTTTTTTATCACAATTGAAGGTGCTTCAATTTTGATTTTTTCACGTAAAAATCGTTTGTGTCGATTTATTGTTTTTCGAAAACAACAATCTAAATCACTTTCGTAAGTGCTTGATGATTTAGATTGTGTGTTTTGAATAATTGGGAGTTAGAATAATTAAATCTTGATCTAATCACGAATCACTTAGAATTTTCACTAATCACTACCACAAATGTCATAATTAAATCATTTTCAATCATAACTAAAGAAAAAAAAAAGAATGAATTATAACCAAACAACATAATGATAATCACAATGAGTCATAACTAATACCATAATGAGTGATAACCAAGTTATAACTAATAATATTACAATAGATCATAACCAAAGACTACAAATGTATAAAATTTCTTTTTAAAGAAAACTCAAACATATCTTAGTAGTTTCAATAGAGAGAATAAAAAAGAAAAAAGCATCAATTAACATTTGTCTTAAGTGTTTAGGGTAATTTTAATAGGCTATTTATATTGTGCTTGTTAAGTGTTTTATTTAGGTAAATCATAATTTCAATACGTTAGTAAACCAGGTAATACATTAGGTATTATGCCTTGTTTACAAGAGAGTTACCTACAATTAGGGAGTCAACCAAGGTTAGGAAAATGCTTTCTCTCTTTAAATGCTGACTAATTATAAAGAGCGTTATTAGAATATGTGGTGATGAAAAATTGAATCACTTTAACTGAGGCGGTGCTTTGGTGTGAACACCGTTAAATCTCACCTGAAACATTTAAGAATATGTGAAGAACTCGACTGGTAGGCATCCAGGGGACTCTTCAATGCTTAAATTAGTAAACTTCAAAGCTTTGGAGCAAAAAATATAATAGCAAAGCCCAAAGTGGTGGTAATTGACTGTCTACCATTTTCCTTACTTGGTATGGCTTTATATAGCCTTCAAAGTCACTGTTGAAGTTGGTTTCACTTCCCCTGCCACTCTTCATGTTTAGCCCACTTTTTGTAGGATCATGTTCCACTAGCGCAGATTTCTAGAAATGGCTCGCCCATAAAGTAAAAACCAACCAAGTCTGCCCCTTAGGGCTATGCCTTCTGGACTTGGCTTTCTAGGTCTAGTCCCCGGGACCTGGACCTGGCCCTCTAGTCTTAGATCCGCATGTTTGGACTTGTACCTCTGGTACTGGTCCCTTAGTTTTCTCTAATCGTGGACCTCTGGATCTAGTCCTTCTAGTCCTGAACTTGCATATCTAGACCTGGACCTCTGGTCCTAGTCCAGGTCTTGGTCCTAGTCCCCTAGTGTTATAGACCTACTATTCTGTTTGGCAAAGTGTATCTTGCTTGATTTAATGCTACTATATGCAAATCTTGCTTAGATTTTGCACATTTTCTGTGCGGAGTGAAACTATTTATTTTGCCTGCCACAATTGCCCCTAAACTCTGACTTTTCCGAGTCCAACTGTAAGGGCAAGTTGAAGTTCATCCAAGGCAAAACTATTTATGCTGGAGTGGAAAAATTTAGCTGTTGACTAGCAAACTTTCTTATACTCAACAATTTAAGTGAAATGATATAACTACAATTTGAGCTGGATTGTCTAACTTTCTTGTACTTAGGGAATTGCTATAAATTGCGCCCAAGTGAAAGAACGTGACTACAGTCCAGCTAAATTTTCTAACTTTCTTGTACTTGAGAAATTTCTAGAAATTACATGTAAGTGAAAGAACATAACTACAATCCCAGTTGGATTGACTTTCTTGTACTTAGGGAATTGCTGGAATTTGTGCCTAAGTGAATGAACATAACTACAATCCGAGTTGGATTGTCTAACTTTCTTATACTTGGGGAATTGCTAGAAATTATGCCTAAGTGAGAGAACATGACAACAATCCAGCTGGATTGTCTAACTTTCTTGTATTTAGGAAATTACTGGAAATTGCACCTAAGTGAAAGAACATAACTATAATTCGAGCTGGATTGTCCAACTTTCTTGTGCTTAGGGAATTGTTAGAAATTGCACCTAAGTGAAAGAATATAACCACAATCCGAGCTGGAATGTCCAACTTTCTTGTATTTAGGGAATCGCTAGAAATTGCACCTAAGTGAAATAATATAACTACAATCCGAGCTGGATTGTCTAACTCTCTTTCCTTTGAACCAACAGCTATTAAGAAATCTTTATGATCTTCTTCCAGCGTGTTGTACTGGTCAATCCTGATTAATAAATCAGTAACTCCTCTTGCCGGTTTCTTGGAAAGGGATTACCATAACTTATCTTTTGGTGACAGGCCATGCTTGAATATGGTGACTGCTACTTGGTTTGAACAGTCCTCCTTAACTTCATAAAAGGTCTCCTAATAAAGTTGAGAGTACTACTTGAGGGTCTAGTCAGGAGTTTTTTGGAGGGCGAGCTAAGCGTTCACCTTCTTAGCACACTTGACGCTGGTCACAAAGTGTTTTACATAACTCTCTGACAACTATTGCTAACTGTCAATAGACCCTTCATGAAGTTTGTCAAACGATTGGTTGGCTACTTTCCCTAGGCTATATAAGAAGACCTTTCACATGGCTTTTCATTCCTGTTCCAAAGAGACATTGCATGGTGATAGTAACGAAGATGGTCCAAGGGATTTGACCGACCATAGTAGAGCTCAAACTCTGGGATGTTGAAATTTTTTGGAGGCTCCATGTTGTTAATCCTCCCACTAAAATGAGAAGTGATTAGAGCAGGCCTCGGTTTTGTTTTCCAAACCACAATTCCTTCATATGCTCTTCGTACAGGTGCTGAACTCCACTATTCTATTTGGATAGGTGTTGGAGCATGCTATTCTATTTGAACAGGTATTGGAGCACGTCGTTCTACTTGGATAGGTGCAAGTAAGGATGTGCGCCGTGCGGTTCGGGCGGTTTTAGAGTGAAATTACAAACCAAATGGTGGATTGATGGATTGGCAAATTGCAGTTTGAGCAATTTTGGGTGGATTGGCGGATTGAAAAATATTCTAACCATTTATCAAGCCTTTGCATAATATATAACACTAATTTGCATAATATTTTCATATATATATAACACAAATTAATTTTACATAATATTTTTCATATATATAGCTACTAATTTGTAATAATTTTCACATATTAAATCTCCTTCACGCTCATTTTTACTTTGATATTTCAGTATAGATTAAAAATATATATGTATTAACTATAACAGAGCAGAGCGGTTTCGAAGGCGGATTACAAATTTTAAAATTTTAACCACAGTTAGCAGATAAAGCGGTACAGATTGATGCGGATTGGTGCGGTATTAGCAGATTAGGCGATATTTTGCACAACCCTAGGTGCATGAGCAGAATGTTCTGCTTGAATAGGTGTAGAAGTAGGATGTTTTGCTCGGATAGTTGAAAGAGCAAGATGTTCTGCTTGGATATGTGCAAGAGGCGAATGTTCTGCTTGGATAGGTATAAGAGCAGGATGTTTTGTTCGAACTAGTGCAAGAGCCTATTGTTCTGTTTGGATAACTGTAGGAGCAAGATGTTCTGCTCAAATAGGTGCAAGAGCATGATGTTCTAGTCGGATAGGTCTAGGAGCTGGATGTTCTGCTCAGAAATTGCTCGATTTGAGTTGACGCATGCTACTTATTCCGAGTTGATTCTGGTTGCTTGATCCATGCTGATTTTAGCTGCTCAGACCAAGCTAAATTCCAGTCCTAAGTTGCCCTTTATGTTGGCAAGAAGGCCTTCTTTTAGGGCAGCGTGTTGCGCTCCTAGTCTGTGATTGAAGTGGACTCTGCTTCAAAGTTCTGACCTGTTTGGATAATTCTTTGAGCCGTTTTTCCATTACATTGATGACTTTGTCTCTCTAAACTAACTCATGCAGCCAGATGCTGCATTCTACTTAGTTTTTCATGGGCTGGTCGTGAACTTCATGCTCACGCCGTTCATATAGAGCTTCTATGTCTAATGAGCCTCCTTTGAATCGGAAAGCTTAAAATGTCATGTTCTTCACCGGTTGGTAGGATGACATTTTTTGCTGCCATTGATGATTGAAAAATGAATGAACCTGAAACTAACAAAGAGTAGAAAAAAAGCTTTTTGTTTTAAGTTTTCCACAGCAATGTTTTCAAAACCGGACCGGTGAGTGAACCGGAAAAGGTATCGGGTGGATGGGTCACTGGTTCAACCGTCGGGTCAAAGCGGTCGAACCGTGACGTCATAATTAATATTATATAATTAAAAAATAAAAATAAATAAAAATATATATAAATACTCAAATAAAAATAAAAATTGTTGTATAATATTTATTAATAATATTTAATAAAGTCATAATTGATAAAAAGAAGTCACTTGTTTTAAAGAAATTAAATTTTTTAAACATTCCCTCCAAACAAATTGATTAAATGTTAGGTTTGATTTTGGAGGGAAATGAAATTTTCAACTCTCCCTCCAATCAATATGTTTCAAATAATTTGATTGAATCCCACATAGAATTTTGTAGGTTCTTTTTGAAAAATCTTTTCCTATAAATAGGAATAGGCTTTCATAATTTTCTCCAACTTCCAATGAGACTCTTCCTTATGAGAGGAGACTCTTGAAGTAATAATTTTTAGTCAAAATTTTAAAATATGTTTATAATATATATATATATATATATATAAGAAAGAAAGAGAAAAAAAAAAAAATCACCGGTCCAACCCGCCAAACCCGATCCGGGTCATTGGTTTTCCCGGTTCGACCGTCGGGTCCGGCGGTTTTTCATTTTCAGGCTGGTTTTGCTCTTAGTCCGGTTCTAGGGGGTTGACCGGACCGGAACAAGGCCCGGTTCCCGGTTCGACCGGTCGGTCCGGTCTGGGTTTCACAACATTGTTCCACAGATGGCGCCAAATTGTGGTAGCAAAATATTGAATCACCTTAACTGCGGCGGCGCTCCAGTGTAAACACAATTGAATCTCACTTGAAACAATCAAGAAAATATAAAGAACCAGGCTAATGGGCAGCCAGGGGATTCTCCGATGTTTAAGTTAGTAAATTTGAAAGTTATAGAGCAAGAAAATATAATAATGAAAGTAGCCCAAAGGGTGGTAATTGATTGTCTACCTTTTTCCTCACTTGGTATGGCTTTATATGGCTTTCAACGTGACTGTTAGAGTTGGTTGCACTTCCCCTACCACTTCTCACATTCAATCCACTTTTTGTGGGATCATGTTCTACTAGCATGGATTTCTAAGAGTGGTTAACCCATAAAATAAGGACCAAGTTTTAACCAAATATGCTTCTTAGGGTCACGCCTTCTGGACTTGGCTTTCTGGGCCTAGTCCCCTAGACCTCTAGTCTTGGTCCCCTGGTCTTCTCAGGTCATGGACCTCTAGATTTAGTCCTTTTAGTTTTGAACCTGCATATTTGGACCTGGATCTTTGGTCCTGGTCCCTGGTCTTATGGACCTACTATTATGCTCGTCAGAGTATATCTTGCTCAGTTTAATGCTATTATGTGCAAATCTCGCTCAGATTTTATGCATTTTTTTGCTCAAAATGAAGTTCTTTATTTTTGCCTCCTACACAATACATATTAAACTAAATAAAGTGATTAGGCAAAGTAAATTATATAATTTATTTAAAGTAAATGTGCGTAAATAATCTAATATGTCATGCACAATGTGCTTTTGCAATAGTGGAAAGATAAATGAATATTATCTCTTATATTTTTAAATTATTAAGTGAGCATAGATCACATTGTATACATAAGGATACAAATTTTATCAGATGATTTACCACAAAGGTGGGTAATCTACAATAGCTAATTTTTTGGATTAAAAAAAGAAAAAGAAAAAGTTGCAAATAAGTAGTATTTCCACCAAATATTTACAAATTTATAATATATAAAAAAAGCTTATAAGTTTAATTATTAAATTTATAGATCTTTTCACCTATTTGTAAATTTTTTTTGAAACTTGCACTGAAGTATAATTTCCAATAAAATAAAATAAAAAGACAAATATTATATTTGTTATTAGCTAAAAAAACTTAAATACCATATCAACTTTATTACTCACAAAAAATTAAATTCTAAACAATTTTTCAAACACATTAATTCAGATTAACTTTTAAAAAAAATTCAAAAACAATTAAAAAATCAAATCCCAAACATTCTTTTTGAAACTTTGAGCATAGGACGAAGGTGACCCAAGTATGGTTGATGGGGACTATAATTAGGAAAATGCCTGGTAGCTCGAAGCTACCAGGCTCGAAAATGGCTCGAGAGGAAGAGAGGGAGAGGGAGAGGGAGAGGGAGAGAAAGAGAGGGAGAGGAGAAATAGAAGGGAGGGAGAGGAAGAAGGTCGGCGTCGCAGCTCCCGCCGTCGTTGTAGCTCTCGCCGCCGCCTCTGCTTCCTCCTCCGTCGCAGCCCCGCCGATGTCGCAGCACCACCGTCGTCTGCCCAGCCTCCCCTCCTCCTCAAATTGGTTTTTATGGCCTCCTCCTCCTCCTCCTCCTCCTCCTCCTCCTCCCTTCTCTTCTTCTCCTTTCTTCTTCCTTCTTCTTCTTCTTCTTCTTTTTCTTCTTCTTCTTCGTTCTGCAAAACCAGGGAAGAAAGAAAAAAAAACAAAAAAAAACAAAAAAAAAACAAAATCGACACCAAAACGACGTCGTTTTGCTGTCGAGCCGCGTTTCGAGCCGCGACATTCGAGCTACGTAGCATGATCGCTATAATTATTTGATGGTTTTCTAGCAATGTTTTGTGCTATTTAGCTCATGACATTTATAGCCTTGGACATGGCCTTGTTTAGTTTGTGTTTCTCAAAAAATTTTGAAAAAAATTCTCTACAAATAAGTTTTTAAAAGTAATCAAACCAAACAAATTTTTCCAAATTTTTTTTTCAAAACTTGTTTGCTTTACAAATTTTCCAAACAAATCTCTCTCTCATACACATCAAATCAATCACTTTTTTCAAAATTCTCTCTCAAAATAATTTTTCAAAACATCTTTTGAAAAAAAACTAAACCAAACAAATTTTCGTACTTTTTATCTCAAAACATGTTTTTCAAATATAAACCAAACAATTGAATCCCGTTAGCAAATTGAAACGCCACATAATCTAGTCATAAGACTATCAAATAATTTTTCTATCACAAGGGAGGGATGGTATATAAAAGCATAATGTACATAAAATTTGTACAGAATAAGATGACAAATATATATCTATTAATTTCAAATCAAAATTTAAATAATTTACAAATTTTAAAATATCACTGTTATATTATTTTTATAGAATTTTTTGTATAATTTTTTTTGTTTTGTTTTTTTGTTTTTTGTTTTAGAGCATCCCTAACCCTTCATTAGTTTTTCATTTAATTTGATTTTAAATTTAAGTAAAAAAAAAATTAAATTTGATATGAACTAATCCAATCATTCTATCAAATTTTCACCAAAATCATTTTTAAAATGTTCTTTTATCTGAAATTTTTGTTTTCATCAAATTTGATTTTTATTTTTTTATTTTTTTTCATCCCCCAATGTTTCATCTTCTAAAAATTTTGATGAAAAATTTGACAAATTTTTCATTTGAATTTAAAAAATAATTCTCTCATAATTTAAAAAATATTTAATAAATGAATTAACAACAATGAATGAGATTCCTTTTTTTAAAACTCCCATAATCTTCTTTGGATCTCAACATTGATTAGATCTCAACATTGATGATGCTACACATAAATGAGTGAGTCTCATATATATATATATATGAATAGTTGAAATCTAACAGAAGTTGGAGAGATTTCAAAAAAAAAAAAAAAAAAAAAGGATCTCAAACATTTTTATCGATTAAACATCACGAGGTCATCAAAATGAAAGATGATTAGTGGTGTTGTATTAGAGCAAATTACTACTAACCACACTGTATCACATCACTAAAAGGCAAGCCTCTTCGTTCGATCGATCGATTGATCTCTCTCTCTCTCTCTTCTGGGTTTGTTTGGTTCTGCTCTCTAGAGAGAGCAAACAGTTGACATAGAGAGGGTTGGGACTTGTGTGAATTCGTAGATTGAGAAAGCTTTAGAGAGAGAGAGAGGGAGAGGGAGAGGGAGAGAGAGTTGTTTCTCATCCGAGGATGTCTCTAACGTGTGTGAAAATGTCGGAGGATGTTTGGTTAACATGTCTCACTCATGCGTTGTCTACTGAGACCGAGGAGATCATGGGGCTTCTTCTCGGTGACATTCAGGTCTCACTCTCTTCGATCCCTCGTTCATTTATTTACCAATTACTACTTTCTCTGCCTTTTTCTTTCTCCTCAATCTGCTATTATTGCTTTGTAAAGTCGAGAGCTTTATCATAGAGTGTAGATTTCAAGGGTTTTAGTTGTTTTCCCAATTGGGTTTTCAAATTATAGTACTTATCTTTCTCTATTTCGCACTCTCTTATATGTGGATTTGTATATGAATTGAACTATTGGGGATTGGTCCTTGACAAGGATCAGAGTAAAGGTGTTTCATTTGCATTTGTTTTGGCTCTGCTTTAATTTCTAGATGAATTTATGTTGAATTGGATTGTTGGGTATTGCTCATATTCAAGAATCAATTTATCAGGACTATGTTAACCCTCACCTCTGTGTTCCGAATTTGTGGATGAAAAATCTGAACTGGTTTTTTAAATTATAGTCTGCGTGAATGTTAATATAGATTCATATAGACATTGTTTTCAAATTATTGTTATTTACTCATTTACAGGAATTAGTTTTAAAATTTACCTTTTTTTGGTTTGAAGCAAACACATGAAAGAAGGTGATTTTTGGGCATGTGGCTTTATTTGACAACTTCAATAGGAATCAATTTAGAAAATTCTATACCTACTATGGTTGGATTGGATAGTTTTCTTTTGTTTCCAGTCAGATCTTGGGTTGTAGTTGTTTTATGGCCTTTTTGAGGTATGTGGCCTACATTTAGGGTTTCTTAAGAGGTCTGATGGAATCATGTTGAAAAATTTTACTCATTTACTGGGTTTGGATTGTTTTCCAAATTAGGTTTTTAAAATGGTAAATTATTTTTAGGCCAAGTTTGGCTAACCTAAAAAAGTGCACTTATTTCATCTTTTTATCTTTTTTGAGTCACATCAATCAACATCTCCTCTCTACTTTTTCTACACATAATAAAAAAAAAGTCAAAAAGTGCACTTATTTAGTCTTCCCAAACAAGCTTACGCTGAATTGAATCGATGTTATTTATTTCCTCATTAAATGTAGACAAATCCTTTGATTATATATGTTTTCGTTTCAATCACATTCAACTTGCATATTCCGTTCTCTCACTCTCTCCCAATCCGACTTCTTTTTCGGTGGGCTTGAACACGAGCATTATGGCTTTGGTTATTTTTGGGAGTTCACCAATTCCTTGGCATAACTTGAACGTGCAAATTCAAAGAATTCCTAATATGGATGTGATACAGAGTTGATTACATTACTTGATTTGTCTGAGTTTTGATGTACTTTAATAACTATTTTTTTAATTTGGTTTTTTGTTAGCTCAGCCAAAAATGATGGTCTTGTATGTCCCAGTGGATGAGTTGGTGACTATGGTTCATTAGATAGTTTTGGCACGAAAGATGTTGTACTTTTGGCTGTGGTCAATTTGGTTTATCAGTTATGTGGGGCTTGCTATATTTGGTCATTACTTTTGGCTATTGCACCAACACACACATAAATGATGCTTTGGTTCTGTTCATTATTTCAGCACTCCAAAAATGGCAGTGTGACTGCACTAATTTGGGGAGCATTGCCACAACCACGTTCTGATCGGCAGAAGGACCGAGTGGAGACTAATCCTGAACAGTTGACTGCTGCTTCTGTGCAGGCTGAGATATCCTTTCTCTGTTGCTTTTTATGTGCTAACTGTTCATTCATGTTGAAAAGTTTCTTGTTTCTACGCTCTTTAAATGTTTTCATGTGCAGCTTAAAAAAGAGAATCAGTATTGTGCAGGGTTGTAAATATTGTTTGTTACGTATCGTATTGGCCTTTGTGTACTGGGGTTTTGGCCTTACAATATCGTTATTCATTGATATATCAGCCGATATTGTTTGTTAGTCTCCGATATTGGCCTATATATGACCGTATCACCAATACCGTTACATATCCCAAAACCATGGTATTGTGCTTATTTTACAATGCTGACAAGATGCAATGGCTACTAAAAAGCACGGACACAGACACGCATTTCAAAAAATGCAGGATATAACACATAGGGGGCACTTACAAAAATATATAAATTTATATTTATATATTTATTATATGTCATATATTTGAATATTTCATCCAAAGATAATAAAATAATATAATATAACACTGACTAAAAGTGAATAACCACATATTATGTTGCATAACCATTACAATTACATATATCATCATATAACATTGAATAACTACAACTGCAACTACAAATACGATCACAATAGTATATCTTATAACATAGAAACAGCAGGTAAGAATTATCTATACTACTCCCTCCGTCCCAAAATAATGGTCCCTTTTGGGGAATCCAACTTTTTTTGGTAGTACAATTATTGCATTTGAAAAAAGTTGATTTTCCAAAATTATCCTTTTGATAGTACATTTTTTGAGAATATCAATGCATAATTGTACTTTTTATGTTGTTTATTAATTTAAAAGAAGGGTAAAATAGGAAATTTATATTATTTTTGTACTTGATTTTTGAAGAGGGACTAATATTTTGGGACAATGAAAAATGGAATAAGGGACTAATATTTTGGGACGGAGGGAGTATTATATATGTGAGCACAAGACTTGGTGTCTAATAGTGTGGTGGCTTCTCTATTTGCCACGTGCAATTTACCTATTCTAAAATAAAAAAAAAAAATATTATTTAAAGGCGTGAGCAAGATTTGAACCCAAGACCTTGGATTTCATTAATAACACTCTTACCATTTAGACAACATACATATTATGATATTCATTTCTTTATTATTTGTTTTTATGCTTACTTATTTGAATTGTATACGCATTACTAGTACATTCATATACATTCAATTAAAAGTCAAGTTTATTACCCTCGTGAAAAAAAAAAAAAAAAAAAAAACATAATTTTGACTTTAACCTCCACTTGAATTTTTTAAATTTCGGTTTAACTCTTGAGTGTATCTCCATAGTATCCATCTCAAGTTCCCAGTGCTTGTAGTGTGTCCCTAGCATGTCCTAGTGAAAATAAATAAATAACATCGGACACTCCAATTCGCATTTCCGACGTGTCCAGTCTGTGCTTCATTGTTCATAGAAAACATGGTTATCTCACCAAAAGGCTCTATATTAAATATTATATTTTGGAATATATATTTTTTATTTCCATATATATATATATATACATGCAATTTTGTGTTTGCTTTCATAATTAGCAGTAAATCTTATAGCTCATGATACAACTGAATTTGCCGTTTATTCCTGTTTTGTCAACTATATAAGCAAGCATCCATGTTTAGTTTTCTCAAGACTTGGTGTCTATTAGTGTGGTGACTTCTCTATTTGCCACGTGGCAAATTTTCTTATCCTAAAATAAAAAAAAAAATATTATTTAAAGGCGTGAGCAAGATTTGAATCCAAAACCTTGGATTTCATTAAGGAAAATGCTATAGGTCCCAAATTTTCTACCAAATGAATGACCAAACCTCTCACATGAGTGGACCCCACACCCATGTGAGAGGTTTGGTCATTCATTTGGTAAAATTTTTTGTATCTCTACCATTACTCTTTCATTAATGACACTCTTACCATTTAGACAACTTACATATTATGATATTTATTTCTTTATTATTTGTTTTTATGCTTGCTTATCTGAATTGTACACGCATTACCACTAGTACATTCATATACATTCAATTAAAAGTCAAGTATATTACCCTTGTGAAAAAAAAAAAAAAAAAAACATAATTTTGACTTTAACCTCCACTTGAATTTTTAAAATTTCGGTTTAACTCCTGAGCGTGTCTCCATAGTATCCATCTCAAATTCCCAGTGCCTGTAGTGTGTCCCTAGCATGTCCTAGTGAAAATAAATAAATAACATCGGACACTCCAATTCGCATTTCCGACGTGTCCAGTCCGTGCTTCATTATTCATAGAAAACATGGTTATCTCACCAAAAGGTTCTATATTATATATTATATTTTGGAATATATATTTTTTATTTCCATATATATATATACATGCAATTTTGTGTTTACTTTCATAATTAGCAGTAAATCTTACAGCTCATGATAGAACTGAATTTGCCGTTTATTCCTGTTTTGTCAACTATATAAGCAAGCATCCATGTTTAGTTTTCTCAATAATTAGCATGGAATAGTCTGCATTGCATGCTACAGTAATTGTCAGTACCATAATTGAGATTGTTCTGAGGCTTTGTGCGATTAACTGTATAGCACATAATGACTTCAGCAACAGGAAGAACAACTAGAGTAATTGGTTGGTACCATTCACATCCTCACATCACCGTTCTTCCTTCCCATGTTGGTGAGTGTCAATTAACAACGTAATGTTTTATGTGAATATCTAAATGTTTCTAAATATAAAATGTGTTGGTTGAACATTTCAATGCTTTCATTCATTCTTCATGTTTGGGGCTTGATTTGAAACCTTTTCTTTTTAATTTTCTGCCTGTAGTTCTATTATTGGTTACTTAAATAATATCTGCTAAATCTTTATGTCTTCTTCAGATGTGCGGACGCAAGCCATGTATCAACTTCTAGATTCTGGGTTCATTGGACTGATATTTTCATGTTTTAGTGAAGATGTGCATAAGGTTTGTTGTAGTTACTGACAAGTCAAAAGGAAATTTTATAAAAATACGTGGAAGCATGGTTATTTTTAAAACATTCTGGGATTTTCAGGTTGGAAGAATCCAAGTTATTGCTTTCCAGTCCTTGGATGGCAAGCAGAATCATATGTTGAGAGCACTTCCTCTCGCACCTGTAAAGAGAAGTGCAGTTATAGATCTTGAGTCATCATTGAGTTCCTCAGAAAATGCACTCACAAGGTCTGGCTCTACAAGGACAGAAAGTCTTGAACAAGATACTGGCGATTCGAGAGCAACTGCTGGGGCTTTTAAGGTATATTGCTTGATTCTTAAACTTTAATAAATAAAAAATAAAATTGCTTAATCTCACTAATGGACTTATAAAATTTTTGGAAAATAATGTTTCTATTAGATGCTGGAAGGTTAAAATTCTATTCCTGTATTGATCATGTTGCTGGTGTGTGTATATACTTCCATTGGAAGTGTTTTTTGGTTAAGAGTACTGTTGTAAGGAACCTTATTATATGTATATATATATATACTAATTTATAATTGTTTGTATATTTTAAATATTACTTGGATTGCTCTCATTGCCAAAATTTTCATTCAAAAGATACAGGCCTGAATGTTGAGTCAAGTGAATTTTCTGCCTTTGGGTTTAAGTGCTTGCTTCATGGTTCTATTTTGAACCTTCCCTGTTCAGTGATGTTTCTTGAATTCATGTTATGAAGGGTTGACATTTTTCTCCATTTGAATGGTTTTTTTGGAATTGATAGGTTTAAAGAACTTGGCTAATTTGTATTTTTTTTATTATAAAAAAAGGAAAAGAAATAATACAATTAAGGTTTTGAACAAATTTATGATGATAGTCGAAACACATCATCACCAGGATATGTTTTCATGAAATTAAGTACAAGAACTTTTAAAAAAGCCTAATGATTTTTTCTTTTTATCTTTTACTGTCATTTTCACTCTTCAAATTTGGGATTACAGTAGTTCTGCTTTTAAAGGGTGGTCTCAAAATCAAGGAAAATTAATTCTGTGAATAAACTTGCTGTGTATATATCATGTTTGATTTTTCTCAAGCTTCAATATCTCTAAGATACATGTAAGCTAGATGCAAAGTTTGCTGAAATGTTTTTGGGCTTCTTTCAGCAAGATACCTCCCATAAGCTCAGATACTGCTAAAATTTCATCAGGTTGGTAAAAAATCAGGGTAAAATGATAACTTCCATTCAATTACTTAAAAGTCAAAAATAAAACATAAAAGATAAAAAGGATAATTACTAGTAGGTCCTATTGAGTGGAGTTATTTACTCACAAATCCTGAGCCAATTTTTTATTTTTATTTTTAATACTTATTTTCCCCTTATTGTGATAATGAGAAAATTTTGAGACTTTTAGAAGTGTTTTGTGTTTGTTGAATGATTATTTGGTATTAGTAATTATATTGATAAATTTATCAAAGTGATAAATGATTGGGATATTTTGACTTTTGTTTATGAGTTTTGATTGATTTTTAGTTTATTTGTGTTGGTATTGAAATATGATTGTGGGAAGTGTAAGTAGTTGAATTTTAATTTTTTTTTAAAAAGATTTACAGTGATAAATTTATTGTTGAAAATTGGAGTAGGACTTTTTGATAAATAAGTCTGGTCCACAGGACCTGCTTGTAACTGCCCTAAAATAAAAATTCAGGGTATCATCCAGAATAGTTGGGTTCCAGTTAGCAAATTGCGTTTACGGAAAACTTGACTAGATGATTTAACTTACTTTACAGACTAACTGCTTTCCACCTTTTCATTGTGCCTCTGCTAGTAAACGGACTTTAGCATAATCAACAAGCTTGACTGATGCAGCACCACAAAGAATGGTAAAGAAGGAGATGAAGAATAAAACAAAGAGAAAAAGATAAGACAAGAAGGAAAGAGAAGTCTGCTGAGAGAAAGAAAGATACTCCAATAGCAGTGTATTCAATAATATGCCAATATCAAAATGTAGTAGTTCAGTACACTTCCATCTATATATAGGCTTACAAGCAGTATCTAACAACTTAACAAGGAAATAAAGAAGTGAGGAATGTACCAAAAAAGGGTAAGGAAACATAAAAATAGAACTAAAATTCTAATGAAATCAAATTCCTAAATAAACTAAAATTCTATTTCTATAGTCTTCATTTAATGTCTTGTCATTTCCCATAATTGACTTGAAGGCCTGACAGAGTTTGATCTATGGCATGTGTGATGAACTGATTTATCAGTAAATTATGGCCTGTATTTTGAAAATTTGTCTTGGTAAATTGATATCATGGATAGTGGAGGTACTACATGGAAAATAGATAGTGGCTCTAAATCATCTTCAGATATTAAAAATTCCAAATTTGAATTAGTGCCTGGACTTGCTGATGCCGCTTACTAGAGGAGCTGGATCTGTTAGGTCTTGTTAGTTGAGAATGACAATCTTTTTGTTTTTCTATTGTTTACTTGTTAGAATGCAGTACCCTCTTTGATCAGTTATCAATGTGGGTTGGTTATCTATGATTGGCTAGGGTGGTGGAAGATCGTCAGATTTGGGAGGTTTCTTTGCCAATGCTGATGCCAATTATCTAGGGGGACAGAGAGTGGGAGGAAACTACCTTGCTGACAACTTAGAAAACACCGTTGATATAGATCCAATGGATATGTCAGAAAGTATGCAAGAAGCAATGCATCGTTCGAATTTGGACATGAGGTATGCATGAGAGTGTAAATATATATATATATATATATATATGACCATTTGCTTTTGTTAACTGTTATTTTTGTCATATTTGTGATCGTATATTAGAACATTTTGTGTCCATTTGATTTGGGATGCCAGAAACCTCTGGTCTTCGGGTGCATAACTTCTCTCACTAGGGAAAAAATGATCGCCTTACATCTGTGGAGGGATATAAGTCCCATCTCCGTTAATTGCATTTTTTTATCTGATTTTTTACCTTGTGATAATGGAATATGTTAGATGCGGTTTTCTATTGATTATTATATTTGGTTATTTTTTCCTTGATCATGGTGCTCTTCGAGTTTGGCTTTCTTTGGCCACATTTTGAAGGCTTTTTGTATCATGCTAGTTCCTTTAATTGAATATTTCAATGGAAATATCAGCTAACTTGTCTGAACCCCAAAATGGCATCCTCTAAGAACCTAATGAGAATCAGTAGGAACTGGGGAGCATATAATTCCATCCTTTTGGTCTAATTCTGGTTTAATCTTGAAAGTATAGATTAAAGATTGAAGACTTTGGTTGTTGTCATTACTTTGCATTGGAGTTTCCTAGCGGTTGAACTGGTTTGAACTGGAGGTAGTATTAGTATATCTCCGCCTGCCCTCATGCGTCCTGCTGCTGTATTAAGAAACATGATCTTGTATGTAAGCTCTCTTTTTCCATAGGGGAACTATTTTTTTTGATAAATATTCGTGGATGGTTTGAATATTTGGTAGATTGCCCATTATTAAGAGGCTTATTGTTGATATTTTGTTCATCCAGTCATTTTATTGTTTTTTAATTCCATTTCCATGTTGAGTTCTATTTCCTTTTCTTCCAGTCATTTTACTGTTTCTAATTTTCTTTACTTGTTGAGATCTATTCCTTATGCATCCATATCAATCAAATGACAATGTCTTATGCTACTTGAAGTTGGCAAAAATAAGTTCTTAACATTGATTTCAAATGATTTTTGTTTGCCGGCAGTGGTGCAGAGTTTGTCAGGAAGGAAATCCCTCTTTATGTCTTGCCAACCTTTTCTCTTCTCAAGCTCGATTGCCCTTTGGCGTCATTTACAGATTTGCAACGTGTACTATATGAAGAGGAGCGGACAGCATATAACCAGGCCATCTTACAGAATATGAGGTAATCAGTGTGCTGTCAATATTTATAACTGAGTAACCATGCTTATATTTTATTTACTTATTGTTTTCTCATTCTTTCTTTCTTTCTTTCTTTTTATTTTTTATTTTTATATATTTTTTATTCTGCATTTTATTTAGGGATGGGAATGTGCACCCGCTTACTTTCATCCATCACACATCAACCTATCAGGCTTCCATGTGCAAGTTAATGGAGTATTGGTTAGAAACAAATGCCAACTTGTCTTTCAATAATTTGTGCTCAGCATTTGGTTTGTTCTTATTACCTTTCTTCTGACTTGCAGTTTAAGTCCTGCCATAAATGCTCTCCGGGATCGTTTGAAAGAAAATGAAATTCGGGTATTCAGTAGTTGCAACTTTTTCATTTGAATATTTGATTATAGAAGATAGTTTATTGTTTCACTCGAAATTTCATTGAAATATGGGTCAGTATGTCTTCTGATTTTGGGTTTTGAGTAATTTTGAAATTAGATTTTTTTCCTTGGCTCCTTTACTTTTTGGGATACTTGTATGGAGTTCTTTTCTGGAAAAACATAGGAATTCATGTTTAGGATAAATTTTTTTTTTTCCCAAAACTGATTAAAATGACTTGATTAAGTTCCCCAAAACTTCAACTTTAACACATATTTATCATGGTTAATGTACGAACTTCTAATTTTACTTGGAAATTTTTTCCAAATGGAGAATGTACAAAACATTCACAAACGGATAGGTGTCGTTAGTAAAATTTATAGTTTACTATTTTTAGTTTACATAAAACAGTAAACATGTTTATGTTTAATTTTGATAAAAATAAAAATAAAAGACATGTTTCGTACACAAGTGTTTTAAAAAGTTATTTTGGAAATAAGTGAAAGAGGTGGCCCGTGGAAGTTGGTTGTCGATGGTTAAAGTTGGTGGTCGGAAGTGGATATGCACTGAAAAGCTGAAGACCTTGCCTTATACTTGTATGTTTGGTGTATACTCAAGGGGGATTACCCCGTAGTTGCCAGGAAACCTACGTTTAGGAGGGAAATCCACTTTATTGGTACCACATTTTCAGTAGTAGGGTTAAAATTTTATGAAATGTCGAGGAGAGCCCCTTTGGCAAGTGGAAGCTTTTGGGAAAGATGGGAGTACTTATAAAAAAATTTCTCAACTCTTGGGCTAAACTTGGAAATACGTGTGGAATTTGTGTGGAACTTGCCAGGAACATGTTCTTAGAAGTTTTTCTTACTTCTTACTTATCAAACCATTTTCCTATCTAGTCTAAAAATATTTATAATGTTTCCTAAAAGATTCACATTTTGGTTTCCTGTGTTACTTCCTGGCATTCATTAACTTGACTAGGATTCACATATGCCATTTAAGGTTCTTGTGTACTTTTTCTGTCGGTTTGTCATTCAATTCTCAATCATTTCACCCATTCACATTTATCATTTGTATTTTTTGGATCACAATTTATTACTTCTCTTTCCCTTGTAATGTCCCACTTTTGAGCCTAATAAATTTATTGATGTCGGAGCCTCTTTTTGCTGTAAAAGTTGACTTGATAACACAACATATGGTGGGTGTGACCCCCCACTTATTCTTTGTAGGCTGATACATCTGATACTGTTTGATCATCCTTGCGGTCTCTGGCTAAAATGTTAATATTTAAGGGTTTTTTTTTTTTCCCAGCTAGTGATGCTGACTGATGAAGCCAAGATTCTGGAGACCGAGGCCTTTAAAGGAACCGAATCAAGTTTGGGTTCCCCTCGTAATGTGCCATCTCATGGACTCCGTGGAAGTGCTTCATTTGGTCACAGGGACAGGGACAGGGACTTGTATAGTCCTGAATCCCCCAATACGAGAAATGTTTCTGGTCCTGGTAGCCGTAGCAGAAAGGGGTCGTAGTCTGATCCCCCAGTAAAACCCTCCCAAAGCATTTTGTAAGCCCCTTCTGTCCTTTTCTGTCCCCCACCCCTTAACTACCTTGCAGATCAGATGTTGGTGCCATTTTGAGATTGTATGATCAGAATAATATGCCTTTTCTGGTGATTGTAAATGATGATGGAAGTTCAGTTTTTATAGAGATTATTATGAATCAAGATTCGTGTTTCAGATACATACCTTCTACATCATGGATTCCCTCATTATTGAATTTGTATTGACATTGCAATCACTACGGGAAATAACACATTTGGCGACTAAAAAAAATTAAGTCGCCAAAGGTACACGCATTAGCTACTAAAAAAAATTTGGTTGGCAAATGTATACACTTTAGCTACTAAAAAATATCTGGTCAGCAAAGGTATGGTACTAACTACTAAAAATAATTTAGTCGGCATTTGTTGTCTTTTGGCGACTAATTACATTTTGGTCGTTAAAAAGTGGATTTTGGGCGACTAAAAAAATAATTTGTTCACCAAAATGCAATCTTTTATTTCATTTTTGGGGACTAATGGTGTTAAGTCGTTGAAAATAGGATTTTAGGCGACAAACAAAATTTAGTCCCTGATTGTACATTCTTTCATTTCACTTTTGGCGACTGAAAATGGGTTTTGGTGACCAAAAATGGGGCTTTTGGTGACTAATATTTTAGTCGCCAAATGTGTAGTGAATACCAGTATGAATAGTATTATACCATTTATGTAGTGTAAATGTGAAATAATTTGGATAAAAAGGAAAATGTAAATGGAAGACATATATTTAGCAAATGATTGCATGAAACATTCAAATATCACTTAAACATTAACTCATTTTTCCAGGTCATGGAGTTCTAGAGGGTGGAATGCAGGAGAATTTCCTTGTTTACCCTGATCATGGGCTGTCTGGAAGGAGATTTGTGGTGAGGAACTGGAGGATTTTGATGAATTCTCGTTGAATTTTTTTGTTTTTTTTAAGAAAATAAAATTGGATCCAAGACCTGGTTTATATGTTAATGTTGTTATCATGCCTGGTTCAGATTGGTTCAATTAAGAAAAAACATTATACTATTACTAGAAGTTCTGCAGACACTACATGTGTGAATCAACTAGATCTAATCATCTAACAGTTATCCATCAAAATAGTTAAATACGATTAGCAACTGCTCCAGGTCATTATCAATTTTTGGTAACTATTCTAGGCAATTCGAACGTGAGCGCACTTCAATCCATACAAACTCCAGCCTTCACTTTATAATAGTAAAGATGATTTTGTCT
This sequence comes from Camellia sinensis, assembly GCF_055761805.1. Classification (NCBI taxonomy): domain Eukaryota; kingdom Viridiplantae; phylum Streptophyta; class Magnoliopsida; order Ericales; family Theaceae; genus Camellia; species Camellia sinensis. The sequence goes on along the minus strand of NC_138964.1, from coordinate 115,880,616 downwards.
TAGAAGGTTTAAACTGAAAATGGAGAAAAATGAGAAAGAAGTGTGTAGTTGATAACTGTATATGCATTAATTATTACATCATGCATGAATCTAGAACAACAGACACCTTATATTAAAAATATGTTTTGAATAGACCACTTTATTTGGTATGTTTGCTACTTGACCTCATTTTGCTATTGAATTGTTTGGTCATTTGCATTTTTGAAGTTTTTGGAGAAAAAAAAAAAAAAATTGGTAGAAGTACAGTTAGAAAAACATCTATCATTTTCATATTGTTTTTAGCTTGACACAATTTTGAAAAATTTACAAAACGACACCTTAAAGTGTTTCCTAAAATGGGGAAATTTTAAGATTTTTTCTTCTTCTTCTTCTTCCGAAAATAGTTCTTGGGATCAGTTTGTGGAACAAGTTTCTTTTTGTGTCATTTTTTATTTGGATTAGAGAAAAGGAAAACGATACGAAACACACTTTGTTTGACAATGAAATGTGTCAAAATATGGCCTCTGCCATGCTATATACATAACTGGAGGTTTTCATAGCAGCATTCTGATGTGAATCTAGGAATGGAAATGCTTGAAAATTTTGCATTTCAATCTTTTTGGAGAACTTTGAACAAGTCAAAGACACTTGTCAAAATTTTGGTGAGTTGGGAAATAATCAGAAGTAATAAATTGTTGAGAGTTGTTACATGCCTCTTTGATGGGTGTCATATATTTACATCATTATTTGTCTTTGTTGATAATTATTGTATGCAACACATGAATGGCACTATCCCCCCTCTAGAAAAACCTCAGTATTGGTAGAGAGTTAGAAAAATGTTTAGAATGCAGCGTGACAGCTAACTCAACATTTTGTACACTTTTTTGCAATTTTTTTAGGTCTTTATTAATTTCCAAAACACCTCGAGGTGAAGAAATTGATAGGTCCTCAATAAAGATATCATGAGAAAATATAGAGTAATCCATATGAAATTGATATAAGATTTTGTATGTTCGTTGAATTGTAAGTTATTCAAATTTGATTTGAAAACTTAACTAGTTTCAAAATATGTTTGAGGGTGGCTTGTTTACCTTTCTAGTTGAACTCAAATGAGCTTTGATCAAGCTAATGACAAGCTAAGCTTGAGTAAATTTTTTTTTTATTTATTTTTGTAATGTATACAAGTTTATGGAGCCGAGTAGTAGCTTATTCAAGTTTGTTTGGAAAATTTAAAGCGTTTTAAAATGTGTTTTATTTATATTACGATTTATCTTAAATGAATTTTTAATCAGTCGAACATGAGTTGAGTTTAAATAATTTAATTTAGTTTACACTCTACAATAACCATAAAAAGAATTTAGGTTTAGTAGATGTTAAAAGTGGTGAAGGTAAGAGTCATACAAAAGAACTGTCAAAGGTTAAAAAAAGGATGATGCACATTCTTCTTGTGAAAAATTTGTTAGAAAATGGCTTTAGAAATTCCTTATTTTTTGTTAACTTTGAGCATTAATTAAGGTGGGACCCAAGCGTTATTTTTAACGTTTCTAATTGGGTTCATGTTTAATGCCGCATAGTGAATAAATTCGTGTATTTTGTTGCTCAAAACCATTTCTGGATAAATGAGAATTCAACGCACGTTTTCAGGTTTGCGGAACTAGTTTTGGTAGGTTTCCTACACATTTGTGAAATGTGTTTGTCCCACATTGGAAAGGCTTGAGGTTTTGAATGGATTTATATACCTTAGCTTGGGATACTTGGGATAGGCCCCAAGGAGTATCCAAGTTTGTGGAAGGGTGAGGTTATGGTTGAAGTGGGCTAGACTCGTTGAACCCAAAATTAAAACCACGCCGCTATCGGCTAGGCGCAGGTATGAGGTTGGGTTGGACTTGTCCAACACAATACTTATTTTTTGGGGCCAAAAACTTTTGTATTTTATTTTTTAATTTTGAATTCAAAATAAATTGGTCCAAAATTTTTCTTCACCCAAATAGGTCCCTAACAGGTTTAACCCATCCGAACAGTTCAAAGGGATCAACACAAGTTCAGATCTGTTGAATTCAATCTGTTGGTGCCTGTTCAATTTGTTCGAAGAGGTTTTGTTCCTGTTCGAACAGCCACCAATCTGCCTGTATAAAGTCTGCTCTAGCAATTCATTTTTAATCCAAAAAATTTTCAGACTTCTTCATTTTCTTCTTCCGTTCGTCCTCTATTGCTCTTGCATTTGTTTCTGCATTTATTTTTAGGGAAATAAAGAAAAAGAGTTATAGCATTGTTTGGTTCGCCAGACTTGATTTTATAGTGCTATAAAATCAAGTGTTAGTCGTTGCATTCTGTGAAGTGGACGCCGGTAAAACTCGAAGCACCGGAGCGCGGGCGAAATCTACTTTAAGGAGATTGTGTCCAACACAAGCCTCGACATTATTTTCTGTAAGCATTTAATTTGAAAAATAATTTATATAATTATTTTTCTGAATTATTTTATTTTATTATTTATTTATTTAATTTATACATTTAATTTATACATTTAATTTACCCACACACACTGATGATACAGCGTGTTCCAGATGGAACGGATCGGATTGATCCGCACTTCTCTAACTGGTGCCCGAGGTACCAAGCCCACTGGAAGATCTGCACAAGAGTTCAACGGGGAACGGGGAGTCCCCCAGCGAACCCTCCGACGAGCAAGTTAGAAGGAGAGATGGAATGTAGAGATAGATTAGAGATAAAAAGCTTAACCTTCTTCGTGTCTTCGACGTCTGCTTATATCCTCTGGTAATTATTTCGTTGTCCCTTCCGACCTGTCATCTTGGCCGAAAGTCTATGCTCTAGCTTGCCTTGTTCATGGTGAGGCTGTTCTGTCTCGACGGGGAGGGGTTATCGCAATAAATGCTGTAAGGGACTTCATTAATGGCTAATGTGCAGTGCAATAACTTTGCAAGATCTTTGTCTGCTTATATGGCTTGTCCTTCTCTTGCCATGTGTTTAGATGTCATTGGTTCTTAATGCCATGTTGAGTTCTAGCAACGTTAGGCCTTGGTATTTGAATTATGTATTGGGCCCTAAGTGGTGGGTTATAACCTTTATGGGCTTACCCATGTCACACACCTTTGTGGGTATAAAAATTTTTTAAATGGCACTTCAGTTTGTAATGGATAAGCATAGTAGGCATGGAAGTGAAAATGTGATGCAAATTAGCTTTGTGCTAGACAGAGTTATGTAAGATGGTATTACCATTACACTTAATATTTGATTTTGATAGACATAGATAGGAGTTACATAATGATATTCTTTGACAAAAACATCAATGGAAGTCATTTTACTATATCATGTATATCATATCCAAAATTAGTACTTTGAAATTTCATTTCATGTATGAAAGTGAATAGCCAAAAAAAATTCATATTTCATAAGCGAGAAAAGAAGCCTTGAAAGACTATCATAATAATGCCTCTCAAATAGCCCCTCATAGAACAACAAAAAATAGGGAATTCCAACAGATCATCAAAGTAAACATATGACAATGGTAGTAGCAATTACTTCTCAAAGAACAAGAAATAATAATAGAAACACCTTCACAAGAAGGGGGTTTTTATGCATCAACACAAAAGGGATATATATATATATAGCACCAAACAAAGCACTTCAAATCCTTGTATTTGGTTTGCTTGGGTTATTGGTGTTGGACGTGTTGTCAGGGTTCACTCCCAGAGTGTTTTTCATCGCTGAAGCGGCCCCTTGTGCAACGTTTGCCGCTCCCATCGCTGCTCCCTGTGCTATGTTTGCTGCTCCTTGTACCGCTCCTTGTGCTATGGTAGCAGCTCCGTGTGCCATGCTCATCACATTTTCTCCCGTCTGCAATCAGGCATTGCATTAATTTTTAGCAATATTACGTGTACAAAAATATTCACAAAATCACATTTTTATCGTTGTGTTTGTGAAAATACAGAATTTAGAAGCGACTAATTGGTTCAACAACCATATTACAAAAATGCATGTTTGGTTTGAGCAGAAATAATGACTTGAGCCAGGTTTCTCAATTATTTTTTTTTTAAAAAAAAAAAAAAAATACAACAATATTAGAGACAAGTACTATTTTGGCCCTTGGTGCCTCATAAGGTATTAGGAACAACAGGTTTCGTTGTTTTTTGTAATTAGTTTGTGGTTGATTTTGTATTCATATCCAGTTTGATTGAGTTTTCAAGACTTGTTTTTTTTTTTTTTTTTTTAAACAAAAAAATAAATTAAAAACTAGTTTGCTTAAAAATAAATTAAAAAAAAAATCAAATATACTCATCACTTCATATAATTTCTCTTTTTTTGGGAGACAATAATTTTAAAAATTATTATTATTATTTTTTAGTATTTATTTGCTTTCAAATTAGTTCTTATTAATAAAAAAAAGAAAAGAAAATAGATTATGAAAATTTAACCACACATGGATTAAGTTAGTGTTACCTGTTGAATGAAGTTAGTGCCTTGGACACCCTGGGCACCTTGGGCAGGGTTTTTGGATCCTTGGTTCAGTACTTGATCATGCCTCATCTGCCAAAAAAAAAAAAAAAAAACACAGGCACATGAGATAAGTAATGGGAAAATATATGGTGTTGAGAATGTAATAAATACAGAAAATATATGGTGTTGAGAATGTAATAAAAAGAAGAAGAAGAAGAAGAAGAAAATACATGGTGTTGATAAGGTAATAAATACAGAAAAAACACAGGCACATGGGATAACTTATGGGAAAATTAACCTTTCGTGGTAACTGTAAAAAATTATTACTGAAAAATATATATTATTTTAATTATTAATATTATAAATTTTATCATTTTTTTTTGTAATTAATTTTTCACACACCCATTGCATTGTTATTTGCCCATAAATTATCCCATAATGAGTTACTTTAAGGAGAAATTAAAACTCTGTGGTGGTTTTACAAAATAATTACAAACCAACGAAAAAAATTTACAACTTTAATTATTAATGTATGCAAATTTTATTATTGGTCTAAAATTATTTTTTAAAATTTACACTGAATGGTAATTGTCCCTTATTTTTATACTAGAAATTTAAGCACAAAAAAATGGTGGTAAGTTGATCGGTGTACTATCCAATGATTGATTTGTCTTGGTTATAAAGACATTGTTAATGAAATATATTGATAAAAAGTATAAATTATTATTTTAAAAGACTTTTTCTTTATCTTTTTATTTTTTCTCTCTCTACATTCTCACTATATTATCCCACTCTACTGTTAATGCCTCACTGTAGACAAGTGGACATATAAATAGATACATAGACAAATAAGTAATATTAATATCGTCTTTCAAATTATTGTTATATTTTTGGACAAAGACAACTTAAACATTTAAGACTATTATCTCAAAAATTTCAAATTTGAATTTATGGTCTGGTTGCCTTTTTAATTTTTTTTTTCAACAAATTTCTTAATCGGGAATAAGTTGTCTTGTCTTGAGACAAAAGTATTTTATATGAGATGTAGGCTCAAATAATTATTTCAACTAACAAAATATGAATTAAATGTAAAATAATTTTATTTCAAAATAAAATAATCCTGAAATCAAACATATAAGTCAAGTGTATTGAGGAGCCGCTCTCCTCAAAACTCCATCATTTTCATATCCCTTAGGAATTTATTATCGTTCATTTCATAAGTCTCGAAGAGAAGAATATATATGCAAAATATTAGGTTGATCGAACATTGATAGATAAATCCACCAATCATATTTATTTTACGAAATTGATGGTAAATATGATTTTAAACTAAAATCATTTATTTTAAAAAAACAAAATATAATAAGTCAGTATGTCTATTAATATCCGATCAAACTAATTTTTTTTTATATATATGCTCTTCTCTTTGAAGCTTGTAAGATGAATGATCTTATCACCGTTGTGGGTCTCATAAGACCCCCACATAATGGATTCTTGTGGGGATATGGAGAGGATAACACTATGGCAAATTAAGGTTTTAGAGATAAAAATTTAGGGGTAAAATTAAATTTCAAAGATGAAATATGTAAGTTGCTAAAAGTATCATTATTGTATTTTTAGCAACAAAATTGGACATTTAATAATGAATTACGAGGTTGGATTCCCTTCAGTTCTGATCTGGACTAAAGGGTGCCCATCTAGGCCAGTGGGGCTCATTTCATCATTGGTCCTATTTTAATGATCTAAACTGTTCGTTTTGTAGAGCCTTTCATGTAAATTACTTACACAAAAAATTAGATTGATCCAACAAATGTAACATGTTCAATTTATTGTGTTTCTTACCCAAAAAAAAAAAAAAGATGATCTATTTTAAAAAATATACTTACCATCAATATTTTTTTGGAGACAAATGCAAGAAATTGAATAGGTTACAATTATCGGATCAATCTAAATTTTTGTGTAGATAATATATGTGAAGGGCCCTACAAAATAAACAATTCAGATCATTGAAACGAGATCCATGATGGACCGCACAAGCCTGGACAAACTCTCTAATCTAGATTTTAGATTGGAGGGCAGGCCAACCTATGAATCACTATCCTTTGGGGACCAAAATTTTTGGGTTAATTATACTTTTAATGCTTATAGTTTGACCCAAATTTTATTGTAGTCCCTATAATTTCAATTTGAATAATTTAGTCCCTATACGTTAAATCTAATTTCAATTTTGTCATTCTGTTTAATTTTTTGTTAATTTTGCCTACGAGTACAAAAATTGACATAGGTCTCAAAATTATTAAATTTAACCTCCAATTTAGACAGAAGAACCAAATTGAAACCTTAGAAAATTGATAAGTGTTCCAAAATTGTTAATTTTAACCTCCAATTTAGACGGACTGACCAAATTAAAACTAGACTTAAAGTATATGGACTAATTTGTTTAAATTGAAACTACAGGTATTAAAGTGAAATTTGGGTCAAATTATAAGGGTGAAAGTGTAATTTTTTTGTCTCAATAATTATCCACCAAATAGATACAGATATAAATATGCAACGATAATAGCATCTCCAATCCTTCATCAAATTTGATTAAAAATTTGATCTGATATGATTCACTCCAATGGTAAATAATACATTTTCATCAAATCATTCGGTCATCTTGCGTAGAGTAAATTTTCATCAAATCTTTTTACAAAATTCCCAATATATCCCAAAACCCGGCTGACCAGCTAGTTGTCTAGCTAATTGTCCACCAACATTCACCTACAAAATTTGATAAAAGGATAAAAATTCACTTGGTCTGATATAAAATATACCTCTGCCGTCATTTCATATCAGTTTGATGAAACGGGTGGAGTACTGTTTAATCTAAGATTTCATCAAGTTTAATTTTGATGAAACATTTGAAGAAAGATTAAAAATGGCCTAAGTGCATATATGTACATATTGTTGGGGTAGTATGAATCTTGATAAATACATAATACTAACCGCATCTGAATTTTAAAATAAGAGCATTTATGATATTTGTGCTCTTCTGGCATGTTTTTCTAATTTTTTTTTATTAATTTATAGTTGATGAGAGACTGTTTTCAAAAAAAAAAAAACAAAAAAAACAAAAAAAACAGTTTTTTTTTTTTACCAATGGGAAGCCTCCATTCATGACCCTCAGTGACCCCCACTGGGGGTCTTAGGCATTTTTGGAAATAGAAAAGCAATAACTTTAAAATAAATATGTTCTTGTTTCAAAAGTTTGTAAAAATAATTCACCAATTAAAAGATCTTTTTAAGTACTTTCATTAATTTGTGAAAGCTTTTCTTGAAAATTTTAATACAAAAATAAATTATTTTTAAGTTTTGGGTTTTCATGTCAGATAAACAATTTAAGACGGAGGTAGTATACGATACCTGAGTTTGCCCAGACATATCATCAGCAGGGTGACTCATACTCCGATGATCTTGGCCTCCCATTTCAGCAGAGTTGTAACTCATATCCCTTCCTCCTTGCTTTTCCATTTCTCTCTATTTCTTTCCTTCCTTCCTTTTAACTTGGTGTTCTTAATTTCTTGATGAAGCTCTGCAGATTGGAGAAAGAGTTGCATGAAAAAATATTGAGAGATTACAAGTGAAATTTATAGTGTCTATCTTGCTAACAATGTGCACCTCAACCCATGGATTTGATGACACATGTCAATGTAATGGTTGGTTCCTTTAATGGAAGCTTTGGATATATAGTGTTAGTGTGTTAGCTTAGTGTGTTAGCTTTATGTTAGTGGTTTATACTTTATGTATAGTGCAATGTTAGTGCTTTAGATTTTCATCATTACAATTTGTAAATCGTCTCCTATATAAGGAGCCCCTAACCATATGAATACATACAATCTATTCTACCTCTCTATACATTATTCAAACATGGTATCAGAGCAATAGGTTAGCTCTTGGTGAGCTTCACCTTCCGGCGGGCGGCAACCTTGCCTTCACCGCCCGCCGGACCCTAACCTGTTACATAATCAAATCTCAAACAGACCTGATTAAACAGCCGTGGCCTCCTCTCCGCAGCCGTGGCCTCCTGCTCCCTCGCCCGAGCCTGCTCTGCCTGCGCCTCCGCGCTCAGCTGCGCCGCCCTCGCAGATAGATCGGCGTTGCGCCGCACCGCCTCTCCATCAGTCTACTCAGCCACCTCCACCTGGGACTGGGGGAACTAAAAGGGAAAATAATCAATCTGTGAACTCAGACGATCCAACCTCCAAGGCAGCACTTAAGGCATCTACTATGCTCCCTCCACCCCCTCCACCACCTGGGTTGCCATTGCATTTGTCAAGTAATCAGTCTGAAGGTGCACCATCTGAATCCGAGCCCAAACGTTCTTCAGGGACCAATGATCTTTCTAAAATGATTCCTCCGCCACCTCCTCCAAGGCAACAACCTGCAGTACCCAGGCCTGGTCCGGTTACATCCTTACAGCCTGGTGTATTATTACCACCAGGAATTTCACAGTTCCAACCCATCTTTCTTTTTTTTGTTTTTTTTTAATCAAATATCCCATCTTTATATCCACTTTATCTCTTTTCTATACAACTCCACCCACCCATGCCTTCTTTTATTAATACCATACATCTTGCTTTTTTTATTTTAATAGTCCTACCGAGTGAGAGTTCCACCTTCCTCCCCATCAACACCTTTCTTTTTTTTTTTATTTGTTTTTTTTTTTTTTTTTTTTTCAATGGACTGACATATCAACCCATGTGCATTTATTTTTTGTTTTTTGACATAACAACCCATGTGCACTTTTTTCCCACCGCCCACTCCATGCTCCATTTTTTTATTATTATTATTATTATTATTATTAAAAAAAAAAAAAAAAAAAAAAAAAAAAAAATTAATAAAAAAAAAAAAAACAAAAAAAACAAATACCAAACTCCATTGCAACCATTTTCCCAATTTGCTCAACAACCCATATTTTATTCATCTCAGGGATCCATCCCGATCACCCTTTTACACGAACAACAACAAAAAAAAAAAAAAAAAAAAAAAAAAAAAAAAAAACAATAAACAAAAAAAAAAAAAAAAAAAAAAAAAATACCACAACAACATTTTTGTTTTCTTTTCTGCAGACGGCCACACACCCTCAGTGAGATTTCCCTTCTCTACTCTGCCGCCGGTCTCTTCTTTTTGCCTCCGTCCTGGGCGGTCCTTGACGGTGTTGCCTCCGTGTTTCCCACTCCACTGGGCACGATCACTACCCCCTGCTCCTCCACTGCAGCATATGGCGGCCCTCCAAATCGGAACATCACAGTGGCCTTCCGCTTCAGCTCCTTGTTTTCTGCCCTTAGCACGCTCATCTCTGCTCGCGCATCCTTATACATGCGTTGGAGCAGAGCCAGCTGGGAGTTTAACTGCTGCACCTCATTTGTCCTACTCTGTAGCCGGTGCGACAGATTTGTGACCGCCGTCATGGACTCCACACATGCCTTCAACGTATATTGATTGGCCTCCACATCCGACTGCACCGCCATTTTTTGCTCCACAGACCGCATCGGAAAGTTCAGCGGAGCAAACCCAGCAGTGTTTGGTTGAGGTTCACTGGCCACCGCACCAGTTTTCTCTCTTGTTGACTCGTTGAGGTCTGGAAAGAGAGTGAGCAGCCCACGGGACGACGAAGCCATTTTTTTCTGGGCACCAGAGTGTTATAGAGAGTGTTACAGATTATCTTCTCAGCAAAACCTTCTCAGCAAACCAAAGAGTTTTTCAGAGGATTTTCGCCAATTGTTTGTCTTCGCCTCTGCCTCAGCTCTGTCTTGGTTAAATAGCCGAGGCAGCCACGCGCATCGCGCGCCTCTTCTCGCCGACAAACTGGCACGCCTTTTCATGGCACGCCTTTTGATGCATTCGGGCACGCCTTTTGATGGCACGCCTTTTGAGGGTGCGGGCACACCTTTTGAGGGCACGACTTTTGAGGGCTCGATATCTACATCCATGTATATCTTTTGGGCAGCCTATATACACACTCATACAGTGTCTTCTACACCGGTCAGCTTTATCAATCCCTTTGTTTCAACCTCAAATAGGTTTCTATCTTCACACCTATTTGAGTTTGAGGGGGGGTTATACACAGTATCATGTTCAAGTCACCTCATGGCGCACTCCCTAAGTCGCCCCCTTGGTGCACCACCACACTCTTCTACAACGGTCTGACACGACCACACAGTGTCTGTTACATCGGTCCGACATGACCCCGTAAACTGTCCTGCTACATCGGTCCGACATGACCCCGTAAACTGTCTTCTACAACGGTCCGACATGACCCCGTAAACTGTCTGCTACATCGGTCCGACATGACCCCGTAAACTGTCCTGCTACATCGGTCCGACATGACCCCGTAAACTGTCTTCTACAACGGTCCGACATGACCCCGTAAACTGTCCTTCTACATCGGTCCGACATGACCCCATAAACTGTCTTCTACATCGGTCTGACACGACCACACAGTGTCTGCTACAACGGTCCGACATGACCCCGTAAACTGTCTGCTTCAACGGTCCGACATGACCCCGTAAACTGTCTGCTACAACGGTCTGACACGACCATACCGTGTCTCCTATCCTGTTTTTATTTATCAGTTTACTTTCCTGTTTTGTTACTCTCTTCAAACTCAAGTTGGTTAGTTCCTATCCTCCTTGAGTTTGAGGGGGGCTGTTAGTGTGTTAGCTTAGTGTGTTAGCTTTATGTTAGTGGTTTATACTTTATGTATAGTGCAATGTTAGTGCTTTAGATTTTCATCATTACAATTTGTAAATCGTCTCCTATATAAGGAGCCCCTAACCATATGAATACATACAATCTATTCTACCTCTCTATACATTATTCAAACATATAGAATGTTTCAAAGGGGGTTTGTTGCTCACTCTAAGGGAATGTGTGTGTGTGTGTGTGTGTGTGTGTGTGTGTGAGAGAGAGAATGCTAATCTGTACCTTATCATCTTGCTAGCCCAAAACAAATAAATAAATAAATAGAGCTCTACTAATGTGTCAACTCACTCAAAATAAATAACAAATAAATAAAGATTGAGAGTTCTAATTTTAGAGCTCTAAAGAGAGTTCTAGTGATGTCATAAGGAGTGAGACTCACATGTGATGTGATGTGTGTACCTATGTTTTTATGTTTTCTTTTTCTTTTTATTTTGCCACGTCACTAGAAGTCTTTTTAGAATTTCAAAATTAGAGCCCTCTATCATTATTGTTTTTTTTTTTTTTTTTTTTTTGTGTTTTTGTTTTTTTTTTGAAAAATACTTCAGACCACTAATTCAATACCACTAATACACCACTGATGAAGTGGCATCATTTGAACCCCATCACTGATGTGATAGTTTGGCCTTTGTGTGTGTGTGTGGTTTTTTTTTTTTTTGCATTGCCAGCTCATTAAAGCTGGGATTAGTGCTACCATTTTAGTGCTACAAATAAAAATAAAAATTTAATATTCAAATGGTCAAATGACGGTTAACTTCCAATGGCAAACTTTTTTTTGAGTTACTTACCCAAAAGTCCTATTTACAAATGTTACGGTAGCTCAGGTTCTATTTAAGATTTTTTAAACGAATAAGTTCTATTTAGTAAAATTGAGAATATTATCAATTTTTCTCAATTTTTAAAATTAAGAGCATTATCAATTTTACATAGTAATATTCTAAATAATTGTTCCACTAACTGATGAAAAAAAAAAACAGAGCATGAGATTAAACATTTTTGCCCTTCTACTTATTGGTTTGATTCAACTATCTAATAAAATCAAAAACATCATCAGTTTTTCCCAATTTTAAAACTGAGAGCATTATCAATTTTTTTTCATTTAAATTTTTTTTTTTTAGTTTTGCCCATCAATGACGCAAAATTTTTAGTTTTGCATAAAAAAATATTTCAGTTTTTTCAAAATATATATATATATATATATTAGACATAATTTTTTTTTATTTTTTCAATTTCAAAGTTGATGTCTTAAAGTCTTGAAAATCAAAATAAATGTCAAATCATCATGTTCTTTTATAGATAATCATAACTAATGAACAACCATTATTTGAAGGGCAATTCTAACTATTAAAAATTTAATGGGACTTGAAGGTCCAAAAAATCTTAGTTAGGATTTAATGGAGTATAAGTTCATAAATTATGACTTCTGTGTAAATATCCTTTTTTTATTTTACAAATTTACCCGTCTCCTCCCAAACTCCTATAAATATCACCCATTTCCCATTTTATTTCTCACTCTCAAACTCTCAATTTTGAAATCGCATCCTAAGTGGCAATTACAATTGTGAAAGAAAAAACTTTTATTAGAACAAACTAATATTTGTATCGCATTCGCAAGCCGATAACATTAATTAGTTGAATTAAATTTATTAGTTACTCATTTTCTTACATTAATTATTTCTTAACATTTATTAGTTGGTATTGTTTACTCATTATTTAAATTAATTGCTAGTTTTTATATATTATTTTACTTACTTATTATGGATCATAATATTCTTAATGTTATGTCGATATTGATACATATCTTGCACAACATGAATCTGTTGATTCTCCTTCTAATGTACCTAATATCCCTTTTCAATAGTTGGATTATCATCTAAGGACACAACAAGTAGTGTTTGGGATCATTTCAAAAAAAGATATATGTAAATAATCCTAACGGTACAATTACATTTAGAGCAAAATATAAATACTATATACATTTATTTAGTGCTACATCTGCAGGGGATACTAGTCATCTAAAAAACATGTTAATAAATATTTACAAAGTCAACAACCTAATATCATAAGTCAAATGCAATTAGACATCAATTGGTCATTTGCAAACATTTGCATATAATTCTATACGTGCACAAAATTCTGTAGTTGATTATATTATTAAAAAAGAACAACTTTTTATTATTAGTGAATGTCTCAATTTTGAACAAATGATTCACAAAAGTTTTACACCGCAATATCAAAGTTTTTCAAGAAATACTACTAGAAATATGATTTTAAAGAAATTTGAGGATATTAAAAGTAAATTATTTGACATATCAAAAATTTTAATTGAAGAGTTTGTTTAACATCTGATCTGTGGTCAAATAATAGTTTAGAATATCAATGTATCATAACGGATTCGGGGTACTGCTGCGAGGGGCTCACAACAGTAACTGCTGTGGGCCGAAATGACGTCGTTTCATCAAGTATGCACATTCAATTAAAAAAAAATAATAATTTTGGCCGTTGCGGGGCTTGAACCCAGACAAGTTGTGTGAGGAAGAGAGTCTTCCACTATTGTGCTACTTGGTCTACTCGGTAGTATTTTGGACATATATTATATTTATTACAATTTGTATTCTAGCAAAAAAAAAAAATTACAACTTGCTTTTACGGCAATCTGTATTCCAGCATCAAAAAAAAAAAAAATTTACAGTCTGCTATTACTCCAATCTGTATTCCAACATAAAAAAATATTTACAATCTGCTATTACTACACTCTGTATTCCTGCATAAAAAAAAATTTACAATCTGTAGCCACAATAAAGCTTATAAAATATTTTTAAAAAAATCATTTCCATCTTCAAAAAAAAATTCCAATCTTCACAATTTGATGCTCTGTTATGATTGTGAAGATTGAAATTTTTTTTGAAGATGTAAATGATTTTTTAAAAAATATTTTATAAGCTTTATTGTGGCTACAGATTGTAAATTTTTTTTTATGCAGGAATACAGAGTGTAGTAATAGCAGATTGTAAATATTTTTTTATGTTGGAATACAGATTGGAGTAATAGTAGATTGTAATTTTTTTTTTTTGATGTTGGAATACAGATTGTAGTAAAAGAAGATTGTATTTTTTATTTTTTTTGGCTAGAATACAGATTGTAATAAATATAATATATGTCCAAATTACTATTGAGGAGACCAAGTAGCACAGTGGTGGAAGACTCTCTTCCTCACCCAGCTTGTCTGGGTTCAAGCCCTGCAACGACCAAAAAAATTTTTTTTTTTAATTGAATGTGCATACTTGATGAAACGACGTCGTTTCGGCTTACAACAGTTACTGCTGTGAGCCTCACAGCAGTACCCCCGAATCCTATCATAACACATTTTATTAATAATGATTGGAAAGTAAATAAAAGAATTATTTCATTTAAATTAGTTGAACTTCCATAGACTAGTCATTCGCTTGGTGTAGAAATAAGAAATCTATTATATGAGTGGGTTTTGCGAAATAAAATATTTATCATTAGTTTAGATAATGCAACATATTATAATTAAACTGTAACTCATTTGAAATCAACTTTACAATTACTTGTTAATAATGATTTATTTCATGTTCGTTGTTGTGCCTATATTTTAAACTTGATTGTTAAAGAAACTATACATGTATATGAGATTTCTATACTAATAATAAAAAATGCGGTTATTACTATTATGTCTTCTGCTAATCGAATTTCGAAATACATGAAAATTTGTCAACAAGAAGGTATGTCATTTAAAAAAAATAATTTAGATATACACAGCAGGTGGAATTCAACGTATAATATGTTTTAAAAAAACTTCTAAACAAAGAAAAACAATAGATTTATTTTTTGCAACAACATCAATAGGAGGAATATTGACTCCTATAGAACTTAATTGGCGCCAAGTAGCCTTATATAAAGATTTAAAAAAAAAAAAATTTTGATACTGCAACAAAATTTTTTCTTATATATATATATTACTATTTCACCATTTGTTTTACATATGTTAGCAGAAATAATGGAAGTTTTCATAAAATATATAAGTAATGAATATTATGTAACAATTATTACTACAATGAAAGAAAAAAATTGATAAATATTTTGTTTCGTTGCCTCATCTTTTAGGTTTAACTACAATAATTGATCATATATATATATATATATATATATTACTATTTCACCATTTGTTTTTGTTGGTGAAAATATCAGAAAAAATTATATTTTATTGATAAATGATGCAAAGAAAATGAGATACAAATAGATCAAGCTGAGGCACGGATATCTCGTTTTCTTTAAGGAGATCAAGCCCACTACGGTAGGAAGAACCCCAATACCGATGCAGCAGTCACAAAACTATGACTTGTCCCCTCCAAGATACAACAGCCCGACCACTTGTCGTATGGTTCAAGCCAACTCTGCACAAGATGGTGAACCCAAAGCTCCACCAGTAAAACACCCTTCTTTGCTAGTAATCTCTCTTGTATAGAAAATAGTTGTTGTGTTAGTGGTGTAGAAAAGAGTAGATGAGAGGAACTATTTATAGGCCACTAGGACCTTACAGTTACACCAAAAAATAATGACCATTAAATAAGAGAAAATGGTTACACCAAAATAATGACCATTAACCAAGTTCATAAATTCTATTTAACCTCCATTAATGACCAAGAGGTTACCAAAGTAATGAAATCCCATTTATGAAAAAGATAAATCAATAAATAAATATAAGATATTAAAATGGTCCAACAATCCCCCACTCATTTTAATATCAAAAAATAAAAATAAAAATAAGAGAGATTACCAAACAAAAGTAGACTAGTATGCATCATGAAGGTGTGCTCTGCATTGAACCTTCATTAGTGAAACAGTAACCTCTACTCTAGAGTCAGTAGTGGTCTCAGACTTGAACTATGACTGCTTAGGGGAAATAAAGTATTACTGCTCACACATAATAGTCCAGGTGTTGACATGAGCTTTAATAGCCAGAACATTATGGCCTTGTGCTAATCCCAGTTTTCATGAGCATATTTGAGAATAAGCCTTGTTCTCATAGAAAGCGGCCCCACTTTCATGCTCACATAGGTAAAATCTATCAAGGATGTTCCTGTAATTTACACACCCCACTCAACCAGAGCTACAAAATTTCATTAAGAGTATAAAAACTCAACCCTCCAACATTACAGGACAAATGCACTTACATCATAGGGATGGATAACAAAATATTAAAGAGTGCATTTTTTACAACCACCATATGATTCGTTTTTCCCATTGAACCTAGTTACAGGATCTCTGGTCCCTAGGTTGGGTATCCTCATACATGGTTTATGATTTTATAGGCTTCAAACCCATCCTCCTCGATGTATTCCAGACCCTATCTCTCGCCAAGGCCTTGGTTAACGAATCCGCAAGATTATCACAAGATCTTACATAATTCACAGCTATGATGCCATTACTCAAATAGGATCTCACATTATTGTGTTTCCTTCGAATAGGTCTGGATTTTCCATTATAAAAATGATTGTTCACTCTACCAATAGCAGCAGTGCTACCACAACGAATTAACACAGGAGGAATTGGTTTTTCCCAAAAAGGAATTTCATGTAACAAATCTCTCAACCAATTCGCTTCCTCACATGCTGAAGCTAACGCTATATGCTTAGCTTCCATTGTAGAATTAGCAATTATCGTCTGTTTTTTAGACTTCCAACATATAGCACCACCACCTAAGGTAAAAATAAAACCCGAGGTAGAGAGAGAATCACCTGACAAAGTGTTCCAATTGGCATCACTATATCCCTCAAGTACCGCAGGATACTTGTTATAAAACAAACCATAATGTTTTGTTCCAGATAAATATCTCATAATTCTTCCCATGGCTAGCCAATGATCTCGACTTGGCTTGCTTGTAAACCTAATAAGTACTCTAACAGCATATGCAATGTCAGGTCTAGTGCAGTCAGTAGCATATCTCAAACTATCAATCATGCTAGCATATTCCTTTTGATTAATCACTTCTTTTTCATTTGTTACAACAGATAAATGTATGCTTGCATCAAAAGGAATAACAACATGTTTACAGTCTAGAAAGTTATATTTCTTTAACATTTTCTCAACATAGTGCGACTAATCAAGAAAAATATCATCATTAGTCTTGGAAATTTTAATTCCCAAAATAAAATTGGCTTCACCAAGATCTTTCATATCAAAGTGGCTATTAAGCATATTTTTAGTCTCATTTATAATATGCAAATTAGAGCCAAAGATAAGTAGATCATCCACAGGCTAATAATCACATGTGCATTCTCACAAGTTTTATAATATATGCACTTATCACATTCATTCGTCTTATAGCCATTCTCAAGCACGCAGGAATCAAATTTTTCATGCCACTGTTTAGGAGCTTGTTTTAAACCATAAAGGGATTTAGTTAGCTTACACACCTTGCTTTCTTGGCTAGGCTCCACAAAGCCTTCGGGTTGGTCCATGTAAATCTCCTCATCTAGATCTCCATTTAAAAATGCTGTTTTTACATCCATTTGATGAATTTTTAAATCATGAATTGCAGCCACTGCAATCAACAGTCTAATGGATGTAACTCTAGTAACCGGAGAAAAAGTATCAAAGAAATCAAGATCAACTTGTTACTTAAAACCTTTAGCGACAAGCCTCACTTTATATTTATCTATAGTTCCATTCGGTTTAAGTTTTTTACGAAGGACCCATTTACACCCAGTAGTTTTACAACCTGGAGGTAAATCCACTAGCTTCCATGTTTTATTTGAAAGTAGTGAGTCTATCTCATCATTTACAGCCTCTCTCCAGAAAATAGCATCAAGTGATGATAAAGCTTCTTGCACCGTAAGAGGAATTTCTTCCACATTGTAAAGATAATAGTCAGGGCCAAAATCTTTTTCAACTCTAGCTCGTTTACTTCTTCTTGGTTGAATTTGAAAATTTTCTTTTTCTTGAAAAACTTGAGAAGGAGTAAAAGAGCTAGGCATAGATAAAATATTTTCAGAAATTATTTGACCCCCACTATTTCTAGATTTGAAAGGAAATTTATTTTCATGAAAAATAGCATCACCTGATTCAAAAATAATATTATTTTTCATATCAAAAAATCTATAAGCTGTACTATGCAATGCATACCCAAGAAAAGCACAGGTGGTAGCTCGTTCACCCAATTTAGGTCATTTAGGATCTGCAAGCCTCACAAAAGCTAAACAACCCCAAACCCTCAAATAACCCAGATTTAGTTTATGCCCCCGC
The DNA here is from genome assembly GCF_055761805.1 of Camellia sinensis. Taxonomy (NCBI): domain Eukaryota; kingdom Viridiplantae; phylum Streptophyta; class Magnoliopsida; order Ericales; family Theaceae; genus Camellia; species Camellia sinensis. The sequence continues at coordinate 115,862,169 of NC_138964.1, read as the reverse complement.
CACAACTCATAAGGTATAATTTTAGTCTTTTTGTGTGGCACTCTATTTATCACATGGCAAGCTGTCAAAATACCCTCGCCCCAAAGATTTGAGGGAGCACCTGAATCAATAGGCATAGCATTCGTCAAGTCAATTAACGTTCTATTTTTTCTTTCAGCTATGCCATTAGATGAAAGTGAATATGGTGGAGTAGTCTCATGAATAATTCCCAAAGACTGAACAAAAGAGTTGAATCCAAGAGATTCATACTCTCGGCCTCTATCACTTCTAATTCTTTTAATCTTTTTACCGAATTGATTTTCCACTTCAAGAAGGAATTCTTTAAATTTCTCAAAAGCATCACTTTTATTTTTTAATAAATATACGCTTGTGTATTTTGAAAAATCATCAATAAAAGTGATAAAATATCGGTTACCACCCCGAGTTAAAATTCTTTCAAACTCACACAAATCAATATGAAATAATTCTAGCAATTCGGTATTTTTTTCAACACTTTTATGAGACCTCTTGGTAATTTTTGCTTTACTGCAAACTTTACATTTCTCAAAAAATTTTGTCACTTTAGGAATTAACTCTAAACTACTCATGATTCCCACATATTTACTATTTATATGACACAAGCGAGCATGCAAAAAATTAATAGAAGACAAAGTGTAAGTGGCGTCATAGTAATAATAAAATTGATCAGCAATGCAATTTAAAAGATAAAAGCGACATTTGTACTCATCTGTATTATAGGAAGCCACTTTTGCTTCATGTGCCTCATAGTCTTCATCATTCATCTCCTCGGTTGGGATTTTGTTTTGATTCTTTTCAGTAAGAACATATACAACTTTCAAAAGGCTAAGGTAAAAAAGAACTTTTCCTTTCCACCTCTTAAAATGAACTCCCTTGAACTTGAAAGGCTTATTGAGATCTCCAATTCCATCATTGGTTTTTTCTGGTACTTGTTCCATGTTTGATCTCCTTAAAATTGTTGGTGAAAATACTAGAAAAAATTATATTTTATTGATAAATGATGCAAAGAAAATGAGATACAAATAGATCAGGCTGAGGCACGGATATCTCGTTTTCTTTAAGGAGATCAAGCCCACTGCGGTAGGAAGAACTCCAATACCGATGCAGCAGTCACAAAACTATGACTTGTCCCCTCCAAGATACAACAGCCTGACCACTTGTCGTATGGTTCAGGCTAACTCTACACAAGATGGTGAACCCAAAGCTCTACCAATAAAACACCCTTCTTTGCTAGTAATCTCTCTTGTATAGAAAATAGTTGATGTGTTAGTGGTGTAGAAAAGAGTATATGAGAGGAACTATTTATAGGCCACTAGGACCTTACAGTTACACCAAAAAATAATGACCATTAAATAAGAGAAAATGGTTACACCAAAATAATGACCATTAACCAAGTTCATGAATTCTATTTAACCTCCATTTATGACCAAGAGGTTACCAAAGTAATGAAATCCCATTTATGAAAAAGATAAATCAATAAATAAATATAAGATATTAAAATGGTCCAACAGTTTTACATATGTTAGCAGAAATAATGGAAGTTTTCATAAAATATATAAGTAATGAATATTATGTAACAATTATTACTACAATGAAAGAAAAAAATTGACAAATATTTTGATTCGGTGTCTCATCTTTTAGGTTTAAATATAATAATTGATCCTAGGTGTAAAGAAATTGGTTTACAAGAATTTTTAACACGTATTTTTGCTGATCAAAAATAATTTGCTCCTATTATACAAACATGCAAAACATTGTTTGAAAAATACAAGGCAACTATATCTGCGAATACACCTATACACACTACACTAGTAGCCTCATCTCGAGGTAGAAGATTAAGTGTTTTTTTAGCAATAAAAAGAAGAAGAATATCTCAACATACAAGCGTAAGTAATTTTGAACTACAACGTTATTTGAAAAGCCCATCAGTGAATGATTTTGAAAATTTTGACATCTTGGATTGGTGGAAACAAAATGAAACTATATGGCATGTGCTTTCATAGATGGCCCGTGATATATTAATTGTTCAATTTCTACAGTTGCTTCAGAAACAGCTTTTAGTGCAAGTGGACAGATGCTAAGCGATTACCGTAGCAGGCTTTTGCCCCAAATGGTTGAGGCACTGATGATATCCAGAGATCATATATATGTGCTTACGAGAAGACAAAATACTAGTGAAAAAAAAAAGAGAATTCAAAGCAATTTGGATGACATATCCTCGGGCAACGCGAGTGAATGGTCTGTCTCATCGAATGATTGATCAATAATTTGTTTTTCACTATTTCATTTCATAATTTTTTTGTATTAGATTATTAAGGTGGAGCATAATGCAAATAATTGGTAGGCTAGTAGGTGCCAACCTAGTTAGGATGTATTTGACTTATTGTGATGTCATTGCTCTACCATCATCAATAATCTATATCTATTTTATTTAATGATATAAATTGTAACGCCCTCAAAATATTACATAAATCCATCACTTAACATTTCCACAAATGTGGTAAGTAAGTCACATTTCCATTCATCAGAGTTAATATTACAAAAGGGTATGTCATATAAGTTTCAAATGTTTACAAAAACGATAAAATGCCTAGCGGGCTTACATCTTTCCAAGTTGTTACTTGGTTACACAAAAGAAGAGTTCTAACTCTTTACAAGTAAAGCCCTTGGCTTGAATATACATGTAGCATTTAAAACAAAAGTCAAAAGGAAGTCTTCAACTCTTAAACCTCCCAAGCTAAGACCTTGAAAGCGACATGTCCCTAGTACCTGAAAAATGGTGTCCCAAGTAAGGTGAGCCAAAGTCCAATAGAGATATGCTAAACAGAATATGAGAATTAATTAAAACATTAGCATTTGATAAATATTCAACACTTATAAGCCAACTTACATTCTTTCCATAATCAATCAACATTTACAAACCGCTTCTTTTCATTTATCCAAATCAATCCGCTTACATTACTCAATGTCATTAAAGCAATTTAAAATGAGACTACAACTCATATATCAACACGTCAATAATCAACAACATTCAACACTTCCATTTTCTTGCTATTTTACAGAACTACGTTCGAGGGAACCGACACCCAAATATAAAAGATTTCGGGACTTTCACCCTGGACACTCCGGCCAACTTAGTTATCAATAGAGTCCATCCCCTATCTCCTCCCAAACAAATGGAGTACATCCTCTATCTCCTCCTACACAACATACATATACAATGTATTTAAACACATAGTCATATACAATGACCCAACGATTCACATATTCAATATGTTTATTCCACCGTCACATTCAATGACATAATCCAATTGATTAGTTTCAATTTTCCTAATCATCATGCATTGTCTACAACAATCAAGACTATCTTCTATCGATAACCTAAAACAGTTATCTCTAAACAGATAAATAAATCTATCAACAGATAATTTATTGCATATTCCATTGGTGAGTGATTTATCAATCCAACAACACCAATTAGTCCCAATTCCATCCAATTTCATGGTTTTCAAATCAATTTCATTTTCCCCACAATTACCAAATTAATTATACAAATTAATTGTTTAAATTCAATTAGGGCATTTTTCCCATTTTCTTAAACATTGATCCTAAGACCAAATTTCACTAATTAATCCCACAAATCCCCATTTTCAAGACCCCATATACACATTGAGCTTAAAAACACAAAACCCCTCTTTTAAATATTACAAATCTCAAACCCTAACTTCCTAAATTACCAACTCTCACCATTTATGCAAAATAACTAATGTCTATGATAAAGCTCATAAAAATGAGTAGATTATCCCTACCTCAAATGAAAAAGCTCAAAGGGGGAGAAGAGTTAAACTCAAGATGCTCCAAATCTACAAATTTTCAGATCAATGGGAAGCCCAAGCCAAGCTCTAACTTTCTTACAAAGGGACTAGGGTAGAAAACTCTTAGGACATGGAGTATTTGTAGAGAGAGAGTGTGTTTAGAGAGAGAGGCTGCCGGATCTAGGGTTTTTTGTGAAAAGAAGATCAAAAAGTAAAGAAGAAGACCCCTGCTGCGAACTGATATATATATAGGGTACGCTTGGGCGAAGGAGTGGTCGCTCGAGCGACCAGACACAAAAGAACCTCGCTCGAGCACAAGAAGTGTCGCTCGAGCGAACAATGCGAAGCATCAGGTCTGCAACCCAAACGCACGCTCAAGTGCAAGAGTCCTCGCTCGAGCGAAGAAACACAAAACATAGAGCTCGCTCGCTCGAGCGCAAGAAAGCTTACTTGAGCGAAGAATACCAACCTTCAGGTCTAAAAGAGACGCAGACACACGCTCGAGCGCAAGACCGCTGGCTCGAGCGAAGAGACACAAGACACAAGGCTCGCTCGAGCGCACAAACCCTCGCTCAAGTGAAGAAGCAAATACCCAAGGCTCGCTCGAGCGCAAAAAGCCTCGCTCGAGCGAAGAAGCCAAATTCTAGGCAGCAACTGATTGTTCTAACTCACAATCAACCTGTTCCAAACTCACCCAACACATCCCAAAACTCAATTACAAAGAATCAACGGATGGAAGCGAGATACAAACAACAACATACAACCACGGACTCGAGTCCAAAATATAGTAAAAGATAGGGGAAAACCGGAATCGCTATAACTTTTTATAATATCTTATTTCATTTTGAAATAAAAATTATTCATTCAATAAATGTTATCTATTTAATTTAATGACTGTAATATCGAAAGTTTCATTTTGATATATATACAATTATTCATTTCAAAAGAAGAAAATTATATAATTTCATACTTTTTTAGTCATAAGTTCATAATCAAAAAAAATATAAATCATACATAATTAAATTTAAATACCATCACACATGAAACATAACCAAGTATCTCATTAATCTTAACTAAAATACTCTGGTATAATTTTTCTTTTATTTTTTTTATCTCTCATAAATAATCTATATACATAATATATTTATCGTTTATTTTTCTGAAAAGAAAAAAAACCCTAGGCCCTAATTTGAGTGGGCCTAGACTACGGCTGCAGACGAACCGAGTTGAGCCAAACTCAAACTCTCATTTACTTATTGAGCTCAAGCTTGGCTCGATAAGAAACTGAGCTCGAGCTCAGCTTTTCTCGTTAACAATAACAGAACTCGAGCTTGACTCGGCTCAGCTCGATAATTTTTTTAATATTATTTAATATATAAATAATGTATTTATACTATTACTTATATATATTTATATATTATTTAATATATAAATAATAAATTTATTATATAATTTAAATAAAGATAAACGAGTTGAGCTTGACGAACCTAATATTCGAGTTCGAACTCGACTCATTTACTAAACGAACTGACCTGAGTTGAGCCAAGCCGAGCCCTTAACAAGCCAAGCTTGTTCATAAACAATTCAGTTCATTTGCAGCCTTAGCCTGGACCACACTTTTCGGCTAGCAGCCCGACCCAGCCTGAACCGAAAAAAGCAGGAGCCCGCACAGCCCATCATGGGCTGGCTGGGCGATATTTACACCACTACATACAGCCTTTGAAGATGCACTGTATACATCCTTGTTATATATATTTTTGGTATACGTAATGTATTTTTACGGTAAATGTTACTTAATTTTTTAATAAAGTTATGACAATTTGTGATTCAAAAATAAAATTACTTATTTTGCAATAATGTTATATATTTTTTTCATTAAAATATTTTTTAACCATAAAATATGTAATATTACCACAAAAGTACATAACTTTATTTTTGAATTACAAATTATCATAACTCTACTAAAAAACTACGTGATATTTATAAAATAAATAAATAAATAAATAACATGTACCAAAAAAATTAGTTAATAAGGGTGCATATACCTAAGGGTGTAATTTTGGCCCAGCCCACAAGCCAGAAAACTAGGCCTAGGCTAGGGGTATTCGGGCTTTGGGCGGGCCTAAATAATTTTTAATTTTTTTTTAAATTTTTTCCACCAAAATTTTATTATTTTTCATTAAAAAAAAAACTGGGCATCGGGTAGGCCGAGTGGGCCGAGCCTCGGGGCGGGCTTTTGGGCAGGCCAACAACCCAGGCCAAGCGGGTCGGGCCGAGCTTCAAAACAATGGCCTAGGCCCTAGCCCAAGGTATCGGGCTGGGCTTGCGCTTGGGCCTTAACGGGAGGGGCCCACCTCGGGCCGCGGGCGGGCTTTGGGCTGCGCGTGGGCCGCGGGCCAAAATTACACCCCTATATATACCCAAGGGATTCCCTAAGGTCATGTTTGTTTGACTCTTTAGGAAGGGGGATTGGACTAATAGTCTGTGAGACCTACTCAAAGAGTGTTTGGTTGGAAAAATGAGTGAGGGAATTGTCCCCTTCGACTAGTAATCCCCCCGTGTAGTAGGATTAACAAAGTTATGGGAGGATTGGGATTAGAAATTAAGTGAGAGAATTAGCAAAATTTTAAATGATTTTTAAGCAAAAATTATATTTTTTAGAATAAAAAATTAATTATAATATTAAAAAATACTAAAACTTAAAAAATATTAATTTTATATATTAATACTATCTATAATATTTCTAATCCGGTAGTGTACAAACAAACACTCTTTATCTTATATCTCCAATCTAATACCACTACACTAATAATCTCCCCACTCAATTCCAGCGTATTATTAATCCCCTTCATCTTATGGAGCCAAACAAATATGGCCTAAATGTAATGATGCGAACAAACTTTCTCTAGTAATACATGTTATGATAAATTATACTAACCTCTCTTGAAATTTATTAAAAATATAAAAATTTCATATTATTTTACAAAATTATATATTTTTTTTAAAGATTTTTATTCACATAATATTTAGACTTTTTTTAATCAATAATTTGTTAATTGTATAAATGAAAAGATAATGTTACCATTTCTTTTCTACTCAAATATATATTTACCTTTAGAGCAAATTACACTAATTGTCCCTATAGTTTAGAACTTACTTTAGTTTCTAACTTTTCAATTGTGATACATTTTAACTCTGAATTTTGAGTTTTATTTCAAATAAGGACAATTAAAAATATTTCATTTGCAAACGATTCATTTTAAGGAAAAAGTCGTTATACATTTATTTTATGTTTGTTAACTTGCATTGTTTGAAAAGTGATTCTACTTACATCAAAAAATTATCTTCTTACACCCTTAAAATATTAAAATTTCATTTTATTTTTTTACAATTTTCATAATACCAATTTTACCCTCATCGCTACCATTAACTCTTATCCTTACACCCAAACCTTTCAAACCCTAATTTCTTCACCTCTACCGACCCCACCGTCGGCACTCTGCTCAGTCACAGACACATTTTTTAACACTAGCTCTATTGAAACTTCAGTCAAGAAACTTCAATAGTGTCTATTCATGGCAAAAAGATGCGAGGGAACATACAACGCTATTAAGAAAAAAATGGTAACAGAATTTTCCGTAATTTTGAAAAAAAAATTAAAGTAATTTCCTTTTTTCATAAGGTGCAACCTCAAGTCCAAAACTCTTCATATAGAAAATCAATATGCAACAAGGCTTTACAATTTCTTCAAGGGCAAATAACATGATAGTGGGAGTAAAAAAAACTATTACAAAAAAGTGATAAATATTAATAATTATAATTATAATTTTTTTTATTTGACAGCATTGTCAAGTAATCGTCCCTTTCTTCAATCATTGACCAATGTTTTTTTTTTTTCTTTTCCTTTTTTTATCAGAATCATTGACCAATGTTTAAGTCGTAAAAATTATCATATTTCTTAAATTGTGTTGATTAGTTTTTCATTTTATTAGTTTTTAAATTTATTATAAATAAAGGTAGTAAGATTTACAGTAATCACGATAGGTCATAATTAAAAATACAAATATCGTAATTAAAGATGCATATAGAATTTTCTATATATATATATATATATATCTTGTCGTGAATTTCACAATTTTTTCTGGAGAAATTAACCCCCCCCAAAAAAATCACAGATTTTGACTTTTGTACAAAATAAATCGTGAATTTTTAATTTTGTCAATTTAATTCTTATACTTTTGATTTGTTTTCAATTTAAACTATCTATCTATTTCCATTAAGTAAAACCAATGAAAAAAATATATTTTAATTATTAAACTTAATAAAAAAAATTATATTTTAATTATTTTATGTATATCTATATTGAGTTTAATGACTAAGACTGTCTCCAACCGTTCACCAAATCCATTATCAAATTCAAATTTGGTGAAAAAAAGGTACTTTTTGTGCTCCAACGGTTTCACCAAAATGGTATCAAATTGAGAACGCTCCAAACTTTTCACCAAACTGAAGATGTGTTTCACCTTTCAGCAATTTACTGTGTAATCGTTGAGTGTAGACCCACAGGACGATCGGCCGGACGTTTGGCCGGATGACCACCTCAAACAAAATTTTGTGAAAATTTTACACTGAGAGGTTGACCCCCGGTCACCCAACTGCTACACTCCCAAATCATCCTCAATGGTCTCTATCGTTCACTTCTCTTCGGTTCCAAGCTCTCTAACTCCTACATCCAATTGGGTTTTCTCCAATTCGCTACCAAAGCTTTCGATTTCATTACTATCAAGAACTCATATTCACATAACACCATCGCCTCTAGATTTTTCAAGAACAAACGTTTCTCCGCTGTTCTATGGTTTTTCAAACAGATGCGAACCGAAGGTTGTTCCATTGATAGTTTCAACTTGGCATTCGCAATCAAATCTTGTATTGGGTTGTCGATTTTGCAAGATGGGAAGTTGGTTCATTGTTTGGCAATCAAATCGGGACTCGATAGAGATCCTTATCTTGTCACTGCTCTCATAGATGTGTACTCTGATTTGGGTTCTTTGAAAGTTACCCAGAAATTGTTTGAAGGAATTCCTGAGTGGAATATAGTTATTTGGGGTTCTATGATGAAAGTGTTAGAAATTGTTGGGAAAATTATGGGTAAAACCAAAATTTTTTCCTAAGTTTGGTCTATTTTTTAGGTGCGCTCCGTGTGTCGATTTTCATGGGTCAAAGTGGTAACACGTTCTATGCCGTGTTGTGATTCACGTGGTATATTTGGTTGCTCAAAACCATTATCGCGTGAATGGAAAATTGAAGCCAAAGTGTGCTCCATGGAAATAGAGTTTTGGTGGAAATTCCTTAATGTTGAAAAATGGTTTGTCCCACATTGATTTGGTGGGAAGTTTTGAATGGGTTATAAGGCATGGGATTGGAACTTGGGGTGTGCCCCAAGGGGTACCCAAGTTTTGTAGAGAGGGAGGTTATGAGCAAAATGGGCTTGACCCATTGGACCCAAAAATCACTACGCGCCCCGCCGTTGTCGTCGGGCAGGCAGGCTGGGCTTGGGCGCGGGTGTGTGGTTGGGTTGGGCTTGTTCGGCTCAATACTACTCTTTTTGGGCCAAAAACATTTAGATTTAATTTTATTTTTTGAAATAAAATTTGTCTGACTGTCTAGAATTCAAATTAATTCCAGAATTAATCTGTTCCGATTTTTCTCTACACCCAAATAGGTCCCTTCTGGTTTTATTTGTTTGAATTTTGAACCCAAGAGATTTAAATCTGTTTAATTCAAAACCAAATAGGTTTCATACCTGTTCAAAACAAGTTAGCACCTGTTTAATTCAAAATCAATAGCCACCACTATATCTATAAATAGGCAGCCCTCATTTGATGTTTTAAATTCAGAAATTCCGTACTTCTCCTCTGCAAATTTAGTCTTCTTTTTGCTGCATTTAATTTTTGTAAGAAATAGTGTAAACACTTAGTGTGTTCGTTGAACAAATAAATTGTAGTGCTGCATTTATTTGTAGTTGATCATTTTATCCTGGGAGATAGACGTCTATATTCTGAAAGCACCGTGGAGAGGACGAATCTGTCTTAAGGAGACAGTGTCGAACACTGGACTTGATCAGAATAACATTCAAGATATTAATCAAGTAAGTTATTTATTTATTTTCTGTTTTATTATTTATTTAAATCAAATTTTAATTTTGTTTTTGTAACAAAATAAAATCTGTTTTTATTTATTTAATTTTATTTCTACTTTGATTTTTGTAATCAAACTTTCTCTCTCCTTTCCTATTGTTCTTTTATATTCTGTTTGTCGTTTAGTACCCAAACAAAATTAATTAATTTAATTACAATGAAGATTATCCAACAATCTTAAGACAGATTCTTTTTGGTGTCTTCATTGTATTTAATTTTCTGTGTTTTCAAAGTGATATTCTAGTTAGAAAATACAAATAGTAGTATAAACTATTTGACAGATAGTATTAATATACTGTCTATTTTCTTTGACAACTAATAGTAATATACTGGTATTATTAACAATTGCAGAATATTATTTGGTATTATAGAAAATTTGTGTGGTATTTTATTTTTCTAGTTTTAGTAACAAGGAAAATAAAATTATTTTGAGTTATAATTTATTTTCTGATTGTAGTAACTAGAAAATTAATTTGTGTTTTAATTTTTTCTTATTTTTGTAATCAGAGATTATGGCTACTGCTACTGAAACTGCAACTGGAAGCGGTACTCCAATTGTTACATCAACACCGGTCCCTATCCAGAACTATGTTCAAGTACCAATAAATCATGGAGAAAAACGGGAAAAATTTAACGGTATTGAGTTTAAGAGATGGCAGTAGAAAATGCTGTTTTATCTGACAACTCTTAATTTGGCCCAGTTTCTCCATGAAGAGGCTCCAGCACTTAAAGAGGGTGAAAGTGATCGGCAAGTTGTTGCCGTTGTAGATGCTTGGAAACATTCAGATTTCTTGTGCAGAAACTACATCCTCAATGGCCTTGACAACATGCTGTATAATGTTTACAGTCCTTTGAAGTCAGCAAAAGAATTGTAGGATTCTTTGGAGAAGAAATACAAAATAGTGGATGCCGGCATAAAGAAATTTGTTGTCGGTAAATTTCTGGACTTTGTTTTGGTAGACTTCCAAACGGTAATTTCTCAAGTTGAAAATTTTCAAATAATTTTGCATGATATTCATTCAGAAGGTATGTCTCTTAGCGAGTCTTTCCAAGTCGCTGCTTCAATGGAAAAGTTATCACCGGTTTGGAAAGATTTCAAAAATTATTTAAAACATAAACGTAAAGAGATGACCATGGACGAATTGATTGTAAGATTAAGAATTGAGGAAGATAACCAAAAGGCTGAAAAGATGAATGGGAAAAATCCCATTGAGTCCAAGGCTAATGTGGTTGAACAAATTCATAAACCACATAACAAAAAGAGGAAGTTTACTGGAGATGATCCTAAATAAGGCGATAACAACAAGAAGTTCAAAGGAAAATGCTATAACTCTGGCAAGACTGGACATCGAGCTTCTGACTACCGCCGCCCTAAGTAGGATCATGCAAGTACAAGCAAGAAGACTACCAATCAGGCCAATGTAACTGAACTAGATTACATCTCTGACGGAGTGAATGACATCAACCTCTCTGCTATGGTGTCTGAGGCTAACTTGGTTAGAAATCCCAAAGAGTGGTGGGTTGACACAGGAGCAACTCGTCACATATGTGCGGGCAAGAAGATGTTCACTACCTACAATGAGGCTGCAAATTGTGAACAACTTTTCATGGGAAATTCTTCTACTTCTACTGTGGCTGGACAAGAAAAAGTGATCTTGAAGATGACATCAGGGAAATAACTGACCCTCAACAACGTACTACATGTACCTAACATTCGGAAGAATTTAGTTTCTGATTCTTTGTTAAGTAAAAATGGTTTTAGGCTTGTCTTTGAGTCTGATAAATTTGTATTAACAAAGAGTGGCATGTATGTTGGTAAGGGATACATGAGTGATGGTCTCTTCAAACTAAATGTAATGACAGTTGTATCAAAAGTTGCTAGTAATAAGAATAACACATCTATTGCTTATATTTTTGAGTCGAATTTATGACATGGTAGACTAGGACATGTAAATTATGATGCTTTGCGTAGATTAATTGGTTTGGATTATATACCAAAGTTTGAAATTAATCCTAATCATAAATGTGAAGTTTGTGTAGAAGCGAAACTAACTAAGGCTCCATTTAAATCGGTTGAAAGGAAAATCGAACCTCTAGAATTAATTCATACAAATGTATGTGATCTTAAATTTGTTCAAACTAGAGGAGGCAAAAAGTATTTCATAGCGTTCATCGATGATTGCACAAGATATTGTTATGTTTATTTACTTAGAAGTAAAGATGAAGCCTTAGAAATGTTTAAACTCTACAAAATACAAGTTCAAAATCAACTTGGTAAAACCATTAAAATGGTTAGAAGTGATAGGAGTGGGGAATATGATGCACCATTAAATGAATTTTGTGCACAACATGGTATTATTCACCAAACTACAGCACCATATTCTCCTCAGCAAAATGGAATTGCTGAAAAAAAGAATAGAACTCTAAAAGAAATGATGAATGTCATGTTACTAAGTTCAGGCTTACCACAGAACTTGTGGGGGGAAGCAATATTGTCTGCTAATTATATTATTAACAGAATATCCCACAAGAAAACCAACAACACTCCTTATGAATCGTGGAAAGGTCGACTGCCTTCCTACAAATACTTAAAAGTGTGGGGGTGTTTAGCAAAAGTTGAAGTTCCTGTTCCTAAAAAGACTAAGATTGGACCAAAAACAGTAGATTGTGTGTTTATTGGTTATGTTCATAATAGTAGTGCATATCGGTTTCTGACTTATAAATTACAAATACCTGATATAAATGTGAACACTATTATAGAGTCAAGGAATGCTGTGTTTTTTGAACATGTTTTTCCTTACAAGAAAGGACGGGAATTAAGTTCACAGAAAAGAACTTATGATTGTACACAAAGTCAAGAGACTAATGACAATCAAGCACAAGAGACTAGTAATAGTCTCGACCAACAGGATTTAACTGATGATGAACCAAGACGAAGTAAGAGAGCGAGAACATCAAAATCCTTTGGTCCATATTTTCTGACATACTTGTTAGAAAATGAACCTCAAAGCTTTAAGGAAGCAATGATAGGTCCTGAAGCACCTTTGTGGAAAGAGGCTGTTCATAATGAAATTGAGTCCATTATGCAAAATCATACTTGGGGATTGGTGGATCTTCCACTATGTTCTAAACCTCTTGGATATAAATGGATATTCAAGAGAAAAATGAAAGCAGATGGTTCAATTGACAAGTATAAAGCAAGACTTGTAGTTAAAGGTTACAGACAAAAGGAAGGTCTTGACTATTTTGACACATATTCCCCTGTGACAAGAATAACATCCATTCGCATTGTGACAACCCTCACCTCCGATTAGAGCTAATCTGTGATTAAGCATGATAAGTGATTGATCTGACTGAAATTCTGAACTGAACGCATGAGTGTGTTGCTTGATTGCATTTTCTATCTGTTTGTCATAAATTGATCTGTTCATGTTTTTAGTTTCGAATTGCAAATTGAAGGCCTTATCGGCGGCCGATTCAGAAATTGATTGGTGTTATGTGTTAATTAAAATTTATGTGATTTTATGGTAGATTTAATTAAAATTTGATTTGGAATGATTAAATCAGATTAAATAATGCTAAATCACATTAGTTTGAGTATTTACATGTTTGCCACTTAGTGGGCCACCTTTACAAACTTGTGTGGGACTTAATTCACACCCTTAAGGCATCATTTCTTCATCCATATCTCAGACCAAACCGTGAGAGTGAGAGAAGAGTAGGAGAAAATTGATTCAACAAGAATTTTGTTTGATCTTTGGAGATTTGAAAGAAACTTGGAAGATTTGAGCTTCTACACTTAGAATTCAAGACCTAAGGTAGAGATTTCACATTCTCCATTGTGAATTTGAGTTGTATCTTACAAGGTTCATGGTAATTTAGAGTTTAAAGTAAAGGATTAATTTAAAGAGTTGAATTATGAGCTAATTCATGCATGCATGTTCATATTCTTGTATTTTGAGGTTGTTTTGCATGAATTCCTTGCATGCATGTGTATATTGTGAATGTAGTCCATGAATTCACCAAGTTCTTAAGCTTAATCTTGCATTTGGCCAAGTTTTAGAGCACTTGATTCATAAGAGTTCTTACATGTTATTATTTTACATAGTTTATGAGAGTTTCTTTGAAATTGTGTTCAATTGACTCACCCTTGGGCTTTGATTTTATAAATTGATCTTCAAAACATGTTATATTATGGGTTTAAAGTGTTTTCCCAGAAAATGGGCCCAAGAGGTTGAGTTTTGAGGTGTTGAATGCTTGGTTTGAGCTTTGAAGTCAAATATGAAAATTCCAGAATTTGGCTTCCTCGCTCGAGCGAAGGATTCCACGCTCGAGCGACCATCGTTTGTTCAGAGCTCCACTCAAGCAAAGGAATGATGGCTCGAGCGTAAATTTCAAGCTCTCAAGTTTTTGGTGCACGCAGACGCACGCTCGAGCGAGGACTGTGTCTCACGCTCGAGCGAGTGTCGAGCGGATGTCGAGCTGAAATTTTTAACATCCAACACTTTTTGCATTTTTACAGACCGCTTGAGCGAGGAAGTCCACACTCGAGCGACCCCACTGTTTTGACAAGCTCGCTCGAGCGAAGAAAACCACGTTCAAGCGAGACCCCTGTTTTCCGAAAACTTTGAAAACTGTTTTAAAGTACATCTTTGCATCCTCATCTCATCATAGGCATTCCTAGGCCTCGTTTAAGGCATCTTAATGAGGATATTGATGTAGGACTACACCGAGTCAAGTTAAGGGGCTAGTTTGTCTATCCCAAGTGTGTAACTTAGTGTGTGTTCATTCTATAACTGTGTAGGGTTGGCATCCGAGGACGCTCATTAGCTGCTTATAGCCTAGTGCTCTGTGAGTAACAATGTTGTAAAGATATGTTCAATTATGAATATTTTCTGAATGATCAACTGTTCTGTTTACTGAAACGTTATTGTTTAATGAATGAATGTTTGTCCTATTTGTAAATTGTATTCGTGGCATCCATAGCAATTTACTGTTACTGTACTGTTACTGCTACTGTTACAGAGATCTCTGTCGGTTCCCATGTTTGGAACCATTACTGTTTACTGTTATGATGGCCATCAACTGACTGTTCGGTCTGTTAAGACCTACTGTATTGTTTTGCTGTTGGATGTACCACATATAACTGCTATGGTTTCTAAATGACTGATATGACTGTTTAATGACTGAAAGGACATTCATTCTTAACCTCTTTACACAGTTGTTATTCACCGAGCTTTAGCTCACTGTTTATATTTATATGTAGGTGTTCAGGCACCGGATCGATGCTAGGAGCGTCGGGTTAACTCCCTTTTTGCCAAGCCAACCATTGTGCTTCACTTCGAGGTTCCAAGTGCTGCCAAGTCAAGGCTGTTTTGGGGTGTTTTAGATTTTCCCTTTTGCCTCTGTTTTGTAATAAATGTTAAGACTTGCACTGTACTGTTATGGTAGGGATTTGGTCCCTAACTTGAATGTTTGTATATATGACGTATGTATATACTGTTTTGGTTTTGAATGTGAATATGTTCAGGAAAGTCTTTTTGCATTCAGAATGTCATAGCTCATTGGACACCTTTCATTTACTGTTTTGGCTTCCGCCAGCCCCTGTACTTTGTATTACTGTCTTGACTGTTAAGCAGGCCTTCGGTAATTACGGATTACTGGCCGGTTACGGTGCTAAACCCATAGGGGTGGGTTTGGGTCGTGACACGCATGCTTATTGCTATAGCAGTGTTGTTTAATTTAGAAATACATCAAATAGATGTTAAGACAGCTTTCTTAAACAGTGATCTAAATAAAGAGATCTATATGGAGCAACCTAAAGGGTTTGTAATGCCAGGGCAAGAAAATAAAGTTTGTCGGTTTGCAAAATCTCTTTATGGATTAAAACAAGCACCTAAGCAATGGCATGAAAAATTTGATCATGCAATGCTTACTAATGGGTTTAAAATAAATGAATATGACAAATGCGTCTATGTTAAAAACGCTGACCAAGGATATGTCATAGTTTGTCTTTATGTGGATGACATGCTTATCATTGGAAGCAGTCAAAACATGATCAAATCAACTAAGCAAATGCTTACTAGAAGATTTGATATGAAAGATATGGGGGTCGCAGATGTTATATTAGGAATGAAAATTACTAAAATATCTGACGGATATGCGTTATCTCAATCTCATTATATTAAGAAAATTCTTGATAAATTTATCAAGGATGATTTGAATGTAGCTAGAACACCTGTAGACATCAGTCTTTATTTATCGAAAAATAAATGTGATGTAGTGTCTCAGTTAAAATACTCCCAAATCATTGGAAGCCTAATGTACGTAATGAATTGTACTCGTCCTAATATAGCTTATGCTATCAGTAAATTAAGTAGGTACATTAGCAATCCCGGAGAAGACCATTGGAAAGCGATCATTCGGGTTCTTAGATATCTAAGATTTACTCGTGATCATGGTTTGAACTTTATTCGATATCCAGCAGTACTTGAAGGTTATTATGATGCAAATTGGATATCGGATACTAAAGATTCAAAATCCACAAGTGGATATATCTTTACTCTAGGAGGCGCTACTGTTTTTTAGAAATTCACGAAACAAACTTGCATCGCACGATCCACAATAGAATCCGAGTTCATTGCTTTAGACAAAGCAGGAAAAGAAGCAGAATGGCTTCGTCACTTCTTAGAAGACATTCCAATGTGACCAAAACCTGTGCCAGCTATTTGCATTCATTGTGATAGTCAATCTGCAATAGACAGGACACAGAATCATATGTATAACAGTAAGTCATGACATATTCGTCGTCGACATAATACCATAAGGCAATTGTTGTCAAATGGAATAATCTCAATAGATTATATAAAATCTAAAGAGAATATTGCGGATCCGTTAACAAAAGGTTTAACAAAAGAGTTAGTGTATAGTTCATCGAAGGGGATGAGATTAAAGCCTTTACATAAGAGTCATCATAGTGGTAACCCTACTTATATGACTGGAGATCCCAAGAACTAAGTTCAAAGGGACAACTAAGTTATGTGTGGCTCATCAGAAATCACCAAGGGATTAAAATTCCCTACCCATTCCTATGGTGAGAGTGATATCTGCAACATGTGTTGTCTGTAGGGGTATAAGGATAAGCATTGCTTTTAATGATTACTTATATCTTGATTTAGGCATAAAATCAAGACGAGTATAAGGAGATACTCACAATAAGAATTACCTATATGAGTGTTGAACTGGGGCCGGTTCTATGAGAATGAAGAGGCTACATTCTCTAGAAGCACTCATGAAAATCAGGAGCGTTTAACGCCAAAATGAACACAACAGTGAGAACCACGATGTATTAGAAGATATTTTGTGTGAAATCTATTGTCTTGGCTTACACAAACGACTGAAAAATTCAAGGCATCGCGTCCATTGGTTAGCTAGTAAGTCTGATAGGTTATCACTAGGGAAGGTTCAAGGCCAAAAGCTACCTATCCTGATGCAAGATATTTTTGACTTATACTCTTTCGATAAAGTTTGCATATTGTTACATTTCCGTTGTCATCAAATTTCATTCATGTGGGGGATTGTTAGAAATGGTTGGGAAAATTATAGGTAAAACCAGAATTTTTTCCTAAGTTTGGTCTATTTTTTAGGTGGGCCTTGTGCATCAATTTTCGCGGGTCAAAGTGGTAACGCGTTCTATGCCGCATTGTGATTCACGTGGTATATTTGGTTGCTCAAAACCATTATCGAGCGAATGAAAAATTGAAGCCAAAGTGTGCTCCATGGAAATGGAGTTTTGGTGGAAATTCCTTAAGGTTGAAAAATGGCTTCTCCTACATTGATTTGGTGGGAAGTTTTGAATGGGTTTATAAGGCATGTGATTGGAACTTGGGGTGTGCCCCAAGGGGTATCCAAGTTTTGTAGAGAGAGAGGTTATGGGCAAAATGGGCTTGACCCATTGGACCCAAAAATCACCACACGCGCCGCCGTTGCCGTCGGGTGGGCGAGCGGGCTGGGCTTGGGCGCCGGTGTGTGGTTGGGTTGGGCTTGTTCGGCACAATACTAATCTTTTTGGGCCAGAAACATTTGGATTTAATTTTATTTTTTGAAATAAAATCTGTCCAACTGTCCAGAATTCAAATTAATTCCGGAATTAATCTGTTCTGGTTTTTCTCTACACCTAAATAGGTCCCTTCCGATTTTATCTGTTTGAATTTTGAACCCAACGGATTTAAATCTGTTTAATTCAAAACCAAACAGATTTCATACATGTTCAAAACAGGTTAGCACTTGTTTAATTCAAAATCAATAGCCACCACTACATCTATAAATAGACAGCCCTCATTTAGGGGTACAACTCGGGCGGGTTCGGTCGGGTTGGGGGTCTGCCCAAGCCCGACCCGAATTGTATTTGGCAATGCCCAAGCCCGCCCAAGCCCGACCATGAACCCGAGCATTGCTACCCAAGCCCGACCCAAGCTTTGTATTTTGAACTCGGGTTAGCCCGAATTGCCGGAGTCCAGAAACCTGTAGGTAGATCTAAGGGTAGACATAAAAGATGCTAATCTAATGGTAGAAGACTAACCAAAAAATAAATAAAAATAAAAATTAAGACTAACTCTTTTACTTAATAGAAGACTAACAAAAAAAAAAATAAATAAATAAAAATTATGACTAACTCTTTTACTTAATTTATATATATTATATAATTTATTAAATTATATATATATATTATATATTATATAATTTATATAATATATTAAATTCAATTCGGGTACGGGTTGCTCGGGTTGGCCATTGGTTCTGCCCAAGCCCGGCCCGAATTGCAATTCAGGCATCAAAAATCTGCCCATGTCCGTCCAGATTACAAGATATAGTTGCTCAAGCCCTAAAAAAACTCGGGCTGGGCTCGGGTTGCTCGAGTTGAGCCCGCCCGAGTTGCACCCCTACCCTCATTTGATGTTTTAAATTCAGAAATTTCATACTTTTCCTCTGTAAATTTATTCTTCATTTTGCTGCATTTAATTTTTGTGAGAAAGAGTGTAAACACTTAGTGTGTCCGTTGAACAAATAAATTGTAGTGCTGCATTTATTTGTAGTTGATCATTTTATCCTGGGAGATAGACGTCCATATTCTGAAAGCACCATGGAGAGGACGAATCTGTCTTAAGGAGACAGTGTCGAACACTGGACTTGATCAGAATAATATTCAAGATATTAATCAAGTAAATTATTTATTTATTTTCTGTTTTATTATTTATTTAAATCAGATTTTAATTTTTTTTTTGTAATAAAATAAAATCTATTTTTATTTATTTAATTCTATTTCTAGTTTGATTTTTGTAATCAAACTTTCTCTCTTCTTTTCTATTTTTCTTTTATATTTTGTTTGTCGTTTAGTACCCAAACAGAATTAATTAATTTAATTACAGTGAAGATTGTCCAACAGAAACGCTATCTCAAGTCTTCGAAGCAAACCAAAGTTTTTGAGCTGTTTTTGGAGATGAGAACAGCTTTTGAATTGGAGCCATTTACATTTGAATGTTTGGTTCGGGCTTGTGGAAATGTTTCTGCTGGCAAAGAAGGTAAATCCGTTCATGGCTTCTATATAAAGCACAATTTTATGAATTCCAACTACATACATCGCTTGTAAATATGTACTCAAATTGTGGGTTGCTTGATTTTGGTCTCAGATTATTCAAAGAGGTATCTAATAAAGATGTAGTTTTATGGACTCCAATAGTCTCAGAAGCAGGATTTTCATTTTTTGTATTGACTGGTTGACCGGCCGGTTGTCCGCGCCGGTCGTCCGTCCGGTCAACCTTTGGTTTGATGAAAACTCAAATTCCTTCATTGGAGCAAGAAATATCAAATAGAAAAATTCCTCTTTTTTTTTTTGGCTCAGATTTGATAAAAATTCTGATGAACCATTAGAGATGCTTTAATATATCATTTTTCTGTCAATTTTACTGAAAAAAATAAGTTATTGGCTTAGATTAAAAAAATCAAAATATTAAAATTTAAATTAATAAAATTAAAAAATTAAAATTTATTTTGTTATTAGAGTCAAACTCTGAAATTTAAGAATCAACCTAACAAGCCTCCTATGTACATTTTTTTTTTTGTACTTATCGCATCCCTCACGATTTTTTTTATAGATATAATGAATTTTATAAATATATTTAGAATAAATTATAAATACATTCCTTTAGTTTTTATTAAAATACAGATTAATTTTTATAGTTTTAAAAATTACATTCCAATTTTTTAAGTTTTTAATTGTATAACAAATTAATATTTTTATTAATAAATTATCAAGTCAATTAATATATTTTAATAATATCATAAATATATTTCAATTAAAAATTAATTTTATTTTATTGTTGTATAGAAGAGTTGTTAAATTTTTTATATTTTCTGTTAAATAAATTTTTTTGATAATGAAGCATTTACAATTTCTAAAATTATAGGGGACAGTTTGTATTTTAAACAATTTTCAAGATTTCAAAATTTGTGTTTGTAATTATCCCTATATTTAGGCATCGTTTAGTAATTTTTTGATTTTTTTATTAAAATATGAGATAAAAAATTAATATGTTTGGGATAACTTTTTGAATTTTTATGAAAAGATGTGTAAAAAGTAGAGAGAAAAAGAAATCTTTGATTTTTTGATATAGGCTGTTGAGTTTTTAAATTTTTTAATAACTTTTTAACTTTTAGACTAAAAAATTGAGTTTTCAAATGAGAACTTAATATACATATAATTTTAAAATTTTATTTTACAAAACAAATTAAAGGGTGACCAGACTCGGAGGTGGATGAGGACATACCGGAGATAGTGGCTCGACATGGCCTCGTTTAGGAACAAACTATTTTAATAATTTTTTAATTTTTTTACTAAAATATGAGGTAAAAATAATTAGGGGTTGTTTGCGATGTACTGTATAAGTGCACTTTTTGACTTTTTAATAAAAAAAGTAGAGGAAAAAAAGATGTATGTTTGAGATAATTTTTTGACTTTTTACGAAAAAATGTGTATTAAAATATTATAGCAAATAGCAAAATTACATTTCTTACCCTTGAGTTGACCTCCGACAAAGTTGCATTGCCTGGCCGCTTTTGCATTTCAAAATTTTTTATATTTTTTATTATTTACATACTGCTACAAATTTTGCGTGGCCCAACGTGTGCCACGTGTGCATAGATAGGGCGATGTGATGCCATAGCTGGAAGGGGGAAAACTGTCTTTTTGCCGTCTAAATTTTCAGACATACATTCCCATCCAAAAAGATAAAAAGATGAACTTTTTGAATTTTTAAGTAACTTTTTGAATTTTTATCTTTTTTAGAGTATATTTGATATGACTTTTTGATTTTTTACAAAAAAAATGTGCAAAAAATATAGAAAAAAGAAAATCTTTGATTTTTTATTTTTTATTTTTATTTTTATTTTTTTTGTATAGTTTGTTGGCTTTTTGGGAAACATGATATTTTAATAACTTTTTTTGCTTTTTACAAAAAAAATATTTAGAAAAGTAGAAAGAGTGTTGTGACAACTTATAGTGACTTTATGACTTTTTAACTAAAATACATTGTTGACAAACGAGATTTTAATCAGTGTGTTTGGTTTGAGTTTTCTGGATTAAATTTTTTGAAAATTGAGTTTTTTGGTTTTCGTATTTTTTTTTTATTTTTAGTGAATATTTTCAAAATTTTAAACATTTTTTTTTACTTTTTTAGATGCACCTTACTTAGATATATCTAAAAAGTAAAAAAATTGTGAAAAAATATTTTAAAAAATTAATAAATACATAAAAATACATAAAATGTACTGAATTCTTGTATTTTTTTTTTTGTATTTAGTGAATTTTTAAAAGATTTTTTTTTACAATTTTTTTTTCTTTTTAGGTGTATTTATGTTAGGTGTGTCTAAAAAGTAAAAAAAAAATTGCTTAAAATATTAAAAAAATTCAGTAAAAACAAAAAAAATCAGGAAAATAAGAAAGTAAAATTTTCTAAAAAGTGTTTTTGAAAAAATGGATCCAAGCAAGCTGACTTTTTAACTTTTCGACTAAAAACTAATGTTTCCAAATGAGGCCTAAGGGTGGTGATCGGACTGAAGGTGAAGGTAGATGAGAACAAATTTGAGATAACCGGCAGCCGAGTGCGGTGGCTAAGGTAGAGGCTGGGGCGATAACTGTGGCAAGTTAAAGTTTGTTTATTTTTTGAAAATTAAAAAAGAAAAAATTTATTTAGTATGGATATAGGGTGCCATTTAAGTGTAAAATTATAAATTAAATTGGCAGACTGACAAATAATCAAAATGCTATTTGGACGACTCTAATTTATTAGTTGATTAAAAAATAATTTTAAATAATTATCAACTATTTATATAATATATAATACTAATTTACATAATATTTTTTTTATATGTATAATACTAATTAATTTTATGTAATATTAATTTGTAACAAACTGTATGTATTAAATCTCTCACATTGATTTTTATTTTGATATTTTATTAAAGGTAAAAAAAATTAAGTATGTAATAACTATAATAAAACGGTCCAATTTTAAAGAAAAATTATAAATTTGAAGTTACAGATCAAACTAACCCATGGTTAACAAGCGGATCGGATGGGATCAAGGTTCTAAATATCGGCCGGTACGTCCTGTACTGGCTAGTTCGTACCGAAAAATGGGAGGGCCGAGTCGAATACTCACCGGTATACCGGCGAGAATGAATTTCACGGCCGTATCGGCCGATTCCCGACACGTATCGACCCGAATCCGATACGTAAATGATTTGTTTCCAATACAGTCCGATACGATTGAAATTCACCTGCAAAAATAATTGAGAAAAGCAAAACAAAGCACCTAGAAAAGCAAAAAATAATGAGCAAAGCACCTGCAAAAAAAAAATAATGGACCAAAGTACCTGCAAAAATAAAAGTAAAAGCAGAAAAGGAAGGAACAAACTCACGGACTCTCATGCTCTGTTTGTATATGTGATGCTCTGTTTTTTTTTTTTTGGCCGAAGAAGTCATGGTTTTGTTTTAAGTTATGTTCGGTTTGTTTATTGTTTGTTTAAGTATATGTGATGCTCTGTTTTTCTTTTTCTTGTGGCTGAAGAAGTCATCGGTTTGTTTATAATTTGTTTTAAGTCATGGTTTTAGTTTTTTTTTTCTGTGGTTATTTTTTTAAATGCACGTAATTTTTTATATATATTATTGAGGTTGAATAGAACTGAGGAGCAATTTTTTACATAATTTTAAATGCACATAAGTTCAGAAGCTGAATAGAACTCATAATTTTATAACTCAAGAGCAGGTTTGTTCTCTCATAATTTTATATATATATATATATATATTATTGGCATAGAATATAATTTTTTATATATAAAAATATTTTTTATATATATTTTAAATGCACATATGCTCAATATATATATTTTTATATATATATTATTTAAAGAGATTTAGGTTGCGTTTGGTAGAGTTTTGTAAATATGATTTGAGAGTATGAGTTGTATTTTGAGTTTATGAGTTGTGGAATTATGATTTGAGTGTAGAAAATTTGTTTGGTTATGATTTTTTAATAGAGTGTTGAATTGAGTGTAGAATTGAGTTTTGAAAGTTTGATTTAATATGTGAAGTAAGAAAATTTGTTTAGTTATGAGTTTTGAAAAGAGTTTTCAAAACTTAATTCAAATTATTATAACTCATAACAAAACACACTACTTTCACACTATTGAAAATTCTTATCAATACTCATAACCAAACTCTTTTTAAAATTCAATTAAAAAAAATTATTATTAACAGAAACTAACATTAATCAATTTTTTAATTGAAAATACTACAAAGGAAATAATTTTTTTTCAAAATAAATATTCAAAAATTTAAATCATAAATATTTAAATAATTTAAATAATCTAAAAAATTTAATAAGTAAAAAATTAAAACAAATATTCAAAAATTTTAAATCATGAAAATTTAAATAATTTAGATATTCAAAAATTATAAATAATTTAAAATGTTAATATTTTAAATTTAAAAATAAATTTACACTCAAATCGTAACCAACTACATAAAACAAAACTCAATTAAGACTGAAGCAAATGATTTATTTTCATGTCCCTCTTTCTCTTATTAATTTGTTGTGCATGTGGAAGTATTTCATTTTTGAAAATAAGTAAAAAAATATTTCCCCATCAATTTTATATTAAAAGTTTCACAATTATGCCAAATAAAAGGTTGAGACTAAAATAAATAAATATCATTTAGTTGAAAATAAATAAAAAAAGTGCCTCTACATATCAAAATTTTGATTAAAATGTGATAAATTAAGGCTAAAAGAGTAAAAAAAAAATACATAAAATTGAGTTTTAGGTGTATTGCTAATGATTTTTGAAATTTCAAGCCGCGACGCCCGATACCCGATACGTACCGGTCGATACTACCGATACCGATACTCCGCGATCGATACCGTTACGTTATCCGATACCGTGATTTAGAATTATGGATGGGATGCACCACATGGCATGATACAAAAATGAAACGGATGCAGCAACAAGCTGGTGAAAGGCACGTGTCCCATACACGCGTCAGAAAGCAGGGAGAGGTGTCGACCATGACAAGACTCGCTAAACTATATATATATCTCTGAATTGAGTCAGTGCAAATCTATCTACTATTTCTCACTCACTCACAAAACATTTCAGTTTTTATTAGGACATAGCTGAAGCAACAGTCGAAAATGGCATCCCATGATCAGATGTACAAAACCGGCGAAGCCATGGGCCAGGGCCAGGTAATCTTTATCTATACTTACATAATGTTCATTTTTTTTTTTTTTTTTTTTGATATTTCATTTCAATGACATGTTTTCTTTTCACCATCTTGGACTAGAGCTTAGGAACTAAATCTAATGATGGGGACATTATCAAGTGATGAAATAATCTTAAATTAAGGAGAAAATTACAGTGCTAGTCTCTATATATATTAATAATGTTATATCTATCGGATTTGGGATTACTCTAGCCAGTTATTCAGGAGATTGTTCCCTTTGTCCGGTGACAATTATGGTTGATAAGGGTGTGACAGTCGTAGTTAAAAAGTATCGTTTCCAAAAAATTTAGGCAATCTGGGCGAGCTCAAGTGAATCACTCATTTTATGTCCAGATTTTATCATTTATTATTTTAGTCTCTGCATGGCTACAAAAAATAATTATTAAGTTAGTTGAGGTGAACTTAAAATAAGGCAATTGAAATTACAGTCATTAAAGATGACAGAACCGTCAAAATATAAGAATTATCCGTGTAACTTGATCTACCTAAATATTAACGTCCCATTTTGAAAAAATAATCAATGAAAGAAAACATTTTGTTGATAATGGTGGTTACAAAATTACGCAGGAGAAGACCGGACAGATGACGGAAAACATGAACCAGAAAGCCCAGGAAACAAAGGAAAAGGCCTCGGAAAAGGCCGGTGCTGCCAAGGAAGAAACCTCGGAGACTGCGCAGTCCGCCAAGGACAAGGCCTCCGGAGCGGCACAGGCCACCAAGGAAAAAACGTCGGATAGCGCGCAGTCCGCCAAGGACAAGGCCTCCGAAGCTGCGCAGGCCACCAAGGAGAAGGCGGCAGAGATGGCAGAGTCGGCCAAGGAGACGGGGGAAGCCGGCAAGGACAAAACCAGCGACACCCTGCAGAAGACTGCGGAGCAAGCTATGAACATGGCTGAAGATGCAAAGCATGCTGTCAAACACGCCTTTGGCATGGATGATGATGATGATGACACTCCTACCACCGCCCCCGCCCCCTAGAAGGGACAATAATTAATTAGTTTGGATTCACATCAAAGTTTTTTTTTTTTTTTTTTTTTTTGTTCTTTCTTGTGGTGGTCTGTTTATCGTTTTATGTATGTGTTTGTTTGTTTGTTCGTTTTTTTTTCTTCAAGTTGGCTCATGTTTTGGGGTGGGTTGTTTAAATTTGGTAGAATTGGGTTTTCTTGTTTCTACTACTAATACTTGAGCTGCTAGTTATGAAATGAAATCATGTATTTTGTTTCATTGTTGGCTCAAACTACTTCCAAAAGCGTCTTCTAATAAATACTGCCATCTCAGTTGTATGAATGTTCTTAATGTTTGTTAAATAAATATAAAATTTTATTATAGCATGTTATGTTATATTTTGCATAACAATATGTCATAAATAATATATAATTCTTTTAATTAGCATTTTAATGTGTGTCTTGAGAACATATCGTGACGGTAAAATGTAAGAGGCAGATAGTGAAGAATAAATGTAGTTCAATAAAAATGTAGGAGGCAGGCAGATAGTGAAGAATAAATATAGTTCAATAAATTGTTCTGGAATGAACAAAAATTCATAAAGGTCTGCTCTTGATATTACTTGGTATTTTATCTGTGCGACTAAATAGTTTTGACAGGAAAAGGGAAGCCATACAGTAGAAGAAGACAGATATAGTGTCTCCGTGAATGGTAGGTCAAGAGTGTAGAAACACCGTGGTCACCGAGTTCAAGTTGCCATGGCCACTGAGTTCAAGTCGTGTTTTCACCATCTTAATATGGAAACAAAACTGTTTACAGTAGAGAAAACAGGAAATAACAAAATTCATACATATCATCATAACTCCATGATCAAATAATGAAGCTAGTTCACCTGTGCATCAGACTTGGCATATTATTGCCGTCATCACCAATAATTTCTTGTGTGGCTGGCTATAAAATGGCCATAAACCTGTCCAAAAGTATAACATTGCAGCACTGGTATTAAGAGATGAACAAAAGGCTGCTCAAGAATCCTTCCATTTGTAAATATAACAATGACATTAGCGAAGGTAAATATTGAAAAGCAAAGGCTTCTATCACATCTGGTTACAAAAATTTAGACTTTTGCAGCAAAATTTGACATCATCAATCCTCAAGTGAACACAAAAGAAAAGAAAAATAACCCGGGTGATGGAAATTATCCAGCTTTACAGATGAAACCACCAACAGAGAACGTGACAAGATCAAAAGGGGGAATGCAGCCACAAACTCAGAAGATACCTTGCACAGTTGCACTCTACAATCAGAAATGTCAAATGCATCTTCAAACCACAATGCATACAAATGGGGCTTTCCACCTAAACTTCTGTTTCCACCTGGTCATCGTCAATTCCATGCAAGACAAAACCCGCAAGCATTACTATCCAAGTCACGATACCCAGTCATCTAATTCAATACTTGCAGGAGAGACTGTAGAAGCAGTTGAAATAGATTTTTCATCCACCAATTGTAACGGCCCCATCTTCTAATACCATAACCTGCAAAATTGGGCTGTTATAACTCTACAAGGTCATACAGACCACAGTTCTTTGATTCCATGTGGCCTGTCATTTTTGTCCATCTTTTACGGAGATGTCTTTTTAATGATTTCCAGAAGATACAGATTTCCATAAAGCAAGATGATAAAATGACAAAGCTTTTTGTTGTTGTTGTTTTTTTTTTTAACATCTTTGTTCAAAAGCCATTTCTAAAAGCAAGCTTCATCAAGCATCAGCAAATTTGTGTTTTCTAGATTGCCAATCTATTCTAGAAAAAACACGCATATACAGAAGAAAGGCAATAAGAAAACTTGATTGCTCAAATTGTCAAGCAATCTATCCACAGCTTTTATCAGCCTGGAGCATCATATTTAAATGATTCTGTGAATTTAAACAAAAAACCAGACGCTAATATCATATTTTCCTTGCTGAAACTCACCAAAGTGTCAGCCAGTCAAAAAGACAAACATCATTTCATGGTTCCCGTAGAGCATAAATATTGAAGCAAATACTCATTGGAAGAACATGTTTCTGCCAAATCTTGATGTAATCTGGTAATTGCCTTTTGCAATGATTTTAGAGAAGGAAGCAAATTTCTGGAGTTCTGTTTAATATACTGACCATGAGCTTTACAGAGCTCCTGCAACAAACACCAAGTTTTGACTGAGATGAAAACCTGACTGAGATGAAAGGATAGAGAAGGTTAGCGTTTTGAGAAAAAACCTGACTCCATTGAAGCATAAACTCCAAGTGTGGACAACTATCCAAAAGATCTGCAAATGCTTCAATTAGCCTCTGCAAATATTTGGAAGGAACTGATGAAGCAACAACTGGTATATCTACTGGACTAACAGCAACAATACACTTTTTGATCAGAGTATCTTCGTTTAACCGTAGGCTAAGGGTCAAAGCCCTGCTTGGTTGATCTTCATTTAGTGCTGCATCAACTGCCTGTACGACAAGGTTAACTATAGATGATAACAGACATTTTATAACCAAAATCAACATTTCTATTCACAACGTTGAGTTGTAAATAGATTATATGGGAAATTTATCATCATGAGAGCAAGTCTCTTCCTAGGAGCAATGACATCGCAAAATCTGAAAAACATTGCAATGATATACCTCTGGTGTAACATCTATGTCAAGGTCAGTGGGATCAAAGCTGAAGGATTCGTCTATCGAATAAACTAGAACCCCCTCTGTTGTTGCTGCTGCCCAACTCCTGCCAGTTGGTGCAATTCTCAGGCATTTTGTCCGAATAACAGGCCTTCCACGATTAGGCATGGATCCTGGTAAATCATAACCTAAATTTCTCCGGGTTTGTTTGCTAACACCATCCTCTGCATCACTATTATAATAATCAATTAAATCCAATGGACCAGCATCTGTCATTTTCTTTGAGTTCAAGAAGTCCAGAACTCCATCCAAAGAAAGATTGAGGGTTATTTGAAACCTACGAAGCAGTACCTGAAAAGTGCAGAATTTTCATGCATAAATGAACCTAGTTTGCAACACCAAAAACACAGCATAGTAGAAACTAATTATGTAGGCAAATATTACACATCACAACAAATTGATCAAAGGTATAAATATAGCTAATAAATAAAAGAACAAATAGGTAATAAATGCTCAATGAATAGATTCATTAGAGTTTCTAGCATTAACAGAATTGTCAAGCACACTAAAAGGAATTCTATAATAAGGATAATCCTCTGAAAATCTTCAGGCTTAAGCATTTAACGATATTATCAACCCTTGGTTGTAACCCAAAGAAACTTCTCTCACAAGTCACTTACCACTTCATCTACTCCACACTAAAGTTTGAATGGAAACATATTCCACGCATAGTTTGTGGCATAAAATTTAAGTAAAAATGAAAGCTTGGAATTTCAGCAATGTCATTTTACTAAATGAAATAGGTGAGAACGGTCTAAAAACAGATCAAAACCAAATAAAATGAAAAACAGAACAAAAGAATAAGGTGTTGCAAAGAGGAAGAAAGTTATTTGTAAACATATTAGTCAAGCAAACTAACCTGATCAGCAATGTCATACATACAAATGTATTTACTACTTCCACCAGCCAATATGTAACTCCCATCAGCAGAATAACATAAGGTCGTAAAGTACTTCCCAGCGCTGGAGTTAGCAGCCGACCTACGATCAGTCATAAGACGGCCACCAGCAATGTCTCTACGGCCCTCTATTGTGTACATTAACACGCCATCAATTGTATCCCAGAAATGGATTTGCCCATCTAATGTACTGCAGGCCAATTGCTTTCCATCTGGTCGATAAGCAACTGTAAGAACATCATGTGTGTGGGGAAATGTTTCAACTGCGCCTTTTCCTTCAAAAACATCCCACAAGCGAACAGTTTTGTCCCATGAAGATGAAGCTAAGATGGCCTACATGTAAAACATCATGTTTGTTTAAGCTCCATATCAAGCAAGAAGAACGAATAAAAGAAGAATGACTGTCCCCTGAATGTTCTGTCAACCAGTACATCATAAAAGCCCAAAACAGGGGAGAAGTGATGGTGGGTTTTAGTAACAAAAATTTATTAGAAGTATAAACAAATGAAAACATATTGTTCTACCAAACAGATTAAACACAAGTCAACTCACATTTGTAGGTGAAAACATTAATCCATGAACAGGACCCTCATGACCACTGAGAACATCTAACAGCCTCGCTGTCTTCAACGACCAGACATAAATCTAATACACAAACATACAGAACTACACTGTCAGAAAAAATAAATAACTGCAGGAGAGCAATGTCAAAATCCATACAGAACTAGAAAAATACCTCATATGAATCAAAAGTTCCAGCACAAATCACTTCACCACTCGGATCTGATGCTAAAGAAACAAATTGCTTAGAAGAAGGGGTAGTGAAGGTCCTAAAATTCCGATAGCGGAAAAGATCCCATGCACGAACAGTCCCATCAAGAGATGCACTCAACAGAACATGGTTGCTGGCCATAAAATGGAGTGCAGTGACTGCACTGGTGTGCTCCGAAAATGTCACAAAACAAAAGCCTGAGGAAACAGTCCACACCTATAACAACCAAGTGCTAGAACACCATGAGTTTACCACACAAATTAATACAGTAAATTCCTTGAAACAAACACATGGCTCATCTAACGGAAAGGGTAGAAAAAACTTGTTGAAAAGAAACCTTCATTCTACCATGTATCAACCATGAAAAATAAGTACAACAGAAATAGGGACTAGGTCATGTAAAGCCAGTATATATACATGATGTCTCTTCTACGCACAAATCAGTAGCATAATGTTATGTATGTCATTTTATTAAAACTATTGTTTACTTTATTTTATTATTTATTAGATATTAGTTAGTGGTAGGGGTCATGGGGCAGTGGTTTAGTGGGTAGTTTTCCTACCTTGTAGTATCATGGGTTTAGCGCTAAGCTATGTTACATGGACTCGGGTGCGGGTGTCGAGTGTGGGTACGTATCTAAGGGTCGGACACTTCAAAATTAAAAATTGGAGATACGTGGATATGGATCCAAATTTGGATACGGGTACAGGGATACGTTAAATAGTTATTTTTTTAAATATATTTATTATATGAAGATGAGTTTAAAAAGTTAAAAAATAACAAATTTTGTTAAAAAAATAACCAATAAAATATAAATAATAAATAAAAATTATTTTAGACATAAAATAAATTACATTATATATGATAAAATAAATTATTTTTATTTTAGACATAAAAATTATAATATATTATAATATACAATATTTTTTTGAGTGAATATTATATAATATGAATACTATTATATGTTATTATATAAATATCATTTATAAATAGAAACCAGAGAAAGAGAACGGAAGGAAAGGAAGAGAAGACAGTCAAAGAAGAAAAGAGAGAGAGAGATCAAAAGGGGAATCGAAACCCTAGGGTGGAATCGACTTTGAGATGTTGGTTTTCAAATCTCTTTCAATTCGGTCTAGTTTGCGACTAGGGTTCGCACTTCGATCTTGCTTTGCGACTCAAGTTGCTTCGCAAAGGTGAGTTTCAACCCCCTCTCTCTCTCTCTCTCTCAACAACCCTTCTTCTTTCTCCTCTCATGTCAGCCGTGTTCGAGAAAACCATGCCAAATCCAACACATATCTCACAACCGCATCAGTGTCGTGTCGTGTCGACACGGGTACTCTGCCCTAAACCGGTGAGTCCATGTAACACAGGCGCTAAGAAGCACGAACACTTTTAAGAAGGTGATGTATCCGTGTTGTGTTCGTGTCGGACACCGACACTCTTATGACACGTGTCCGATACTCTTCAAAACGTGTCCTATTTTTTAAATTTTTTTAAGGACCCAAACACTCTTTGGACACTTGAAGGATACACGTATCAATCGCTTAGACACACGTGTCAATTGATTAGACACATGTGAAACTTATTATAAGTTTGAACAAAACAACTTAAGATATAATAATAAAATAAAACACATATAAATTTATAGGAATTAGTGTCATATTGTATTTTTTATTATCTTTAAATGATATATTTATATATACAACATAGAATAAATATATAAAATTATATATTTCATGTGTATCCTCCACGTGTCGTGTCCTGCATTTTTTGAAAATTAATGTGTTGCCATGTTTGTGTCATATCTTTGTCGTGTCACATGTCCGCTATGAAGTATGGACACGCCAAAATGAAAGCTGTGGCGGTATCGGATACGGAGATACACCGAGGACAAGTACGGGACACGACATCTGGCGTGTCCCCTTAATTTAATTTATTTTTTTACAAAGGGACACGGCGGGAGACACGCATGTCCAAATCTGGACATGCCATGGGACACGGTCGGCGAGAAGAGAAGAGTAAACAAAAGAGAAAAGGAGTACAAACCTGATCGGGCCAATCGATCTAGGGCCAATCGACCTCTATGACTTCGATCTATAGGCCCCTTGGACTTCGACGATCCAGAGCCCTTCAACTTCTCAGAGCTCTCTCTCTCGCCTTCGCCTTCTCAGAGCTCTCTCTCTCTCTCTCTCTCGCCTCTCTCCCTCGCGATCAATCGCTCTCTCTTGCTTCTGTCTCCCGTCTTCATCTTCTTTTGTCTCTTCTCTCTCACTTCTGTCTCTCGCTTCTTTTGATTCATATATATATAACACTATTATATAACAACTATATATTATATAATAGTTATTATATAACATATAACACATATTATAAGATAATATATACTATACATATTAATAAAAAAAAAATAAACACAAATATGTAAAATAAAATAAAAAAATTAATTGGAACACATTATTTAAAAAAATATAATAAATAAATAAAATAATTAATGTGTATTAAAATAAAAATATTTATAAAAAAATTAAAAAATTTGCCGTGTTCCCTACCGTGTCCGTGTCCCCATTTTTTAGAAATTCCCGTGTCCCGTGTCCGTGTCCGTATCCGTATCCGTATGCGTGTCCATGTCTGTGTCCGTGCTTCATAGCATGTCCGTGTCCATACTTTTTATGTTTAGTGGGTTGTAGTTTTCTTGTATATAAACCATCGCTATTAATGAAATAGGAGGAGAAGAATATTATCAGAAGTCTTCATTTGTGAAGAACAAGAGGTCAGCTTCTCCTCAATGTGAACCAACAGGAGGACTTTGCCCTCGAAGTGGATCTTTCTCTCCTATTTC
This sequence comes from Camellia sinensis, assembly GCF_055761805.1. NCBI lineage: Eukaryota > Viridiplantae > Streptophyta > Magnoliopsida > Ericales > Theaceae > Camellia > Camellia sinensis. Next base: position 115,829,125 of record NC_138964.1, on the reverse strand, counting down.
TTTTGTTTTTTATTTTTGCTAATTTTGTTAACAAGAAGGTATGTAACACATAATTGTTGCAACTATAAGTAATAACAACACTTGCCCAATTCAGAAAAGGGCTCACAAGCAAACAGGAACTAAATTAAGTCATATTATATGATAATTGTTAAACAATAACAAAACCAAGTTTTATAATTAGCTTATCCTAATTATGGGATTGGTACATAACAATAACATTAATATGTACCATTTTCACAATTATTCAGTAACTAGTTAGAAAATTATATACAAGCACATTAACATTTTCCATTTTCCATTCACCTTGATTTTGTTGTCATCCGCTCCTGTAGCCAAGAACTGTGAATCTGGAGAATATGCAATACAATTCACGTCATAATAATGACCCTGCTGTTTCAAGATGTAACTTTCTGATTTCCATTCCCAAACAAGCAACTGCCCAAGTTTTGCACATCCCAAAGTCAACCAATTCCCAAGATCATTAAAAACAACAGTAGTAATCTTCACTTTCGATACTGACAACAACTGAATGCAAATAAAATCGGGCATCTGATACAGCCCAAACAAGCCATTCGAGAACCCCACAACCACAAGATCAAGCCCCTTATGATAATCGCAAGCGGTCAACTTCGCCGGAGCCTGCATAAAGAAATCCTTCTTCAACAACTCCCATTTCCCAGTATGCAACAAATACCCACATCCTTCAACTAAATTACCATCTACATCACCAAAATTCTTTCTTTTTCTCGTGTCGCTAGCATCATTCAGATTCAGCTTCTGCTCCGGCGTACCCGGGGAAGGTGGTTCTGAATCATCCCCTCCCAATTTATCAAATTTATCATCAGTACCACTATAACTCCAGCTAAAAATAGCGCCATCACGCGATATCGTGTAAGCCCTAGAAACATTATTTGTTTGCTTATCAACACCAAAGAAAGCCCCAACAATTATGTCTCTGTGACCAAGAAACAAGAAAGGTTTGTTAAATCCACTCAATTTCTTCAAACAAAACAGCCTCGCAGTCAAGTCCTTGGATCCAGCGATCACGTAATTGGAGTCCGGACTCCAATCCAAGGCTGTGATCTTATCATCGCAATCCGCGAAAGTCCGAACCAATTCGAAAGGAAAGAATTCCTTTCTAAACCCCGGAGAGCGCCAAATCTGGAGCAATTTTCCGGCGGCGATGGCGATGAAAGAGCCGTCGGGGCTGAAGTTGAGAGCGGCGACGGGTTTCTTGAAGGAGATGCGGTGGAGGACGATGCGGCGGCGGAGGTTGATGAAGAGGCAGCGGGAGTTGTCGTCGACGGCGAGGAGGAAGACGCCGTCGGGAGAGGCGGCGATGCGGGAGATGTTGGAGGAGGATTGGAAAGGTAGGGTTAGGGTTTGGGATTTGATGAGGTCGGTGACGGAGATTCGGTTACCGACGGGTGAGATTAAGAGGGTGTTGTTGATGAGGAGGGTGTTGCCGCCTCTGTAAGGAGCTCCGAGGAGGTTTTGGAACCTGAAATTCATGGTGGTGGAAGACTTACACTCTCAGAATATGCACTGTAAAACCCTCCTAGGCTTGTGTCCTTAAACCCTTAGTGGGTGAGAGAGAGAGAGAGAGAGAGAGGGGGGGGGGGGGGGGGGGGGAATTTGAAAGGGTGTGGTTTGGGTTGGGCCACTTTCTAATTTGGGTTGGTTCAGACCAGACTTGTTAAATGGCCAAGCCTGACCCATGTGCTGGTATAAATGGTGGGTGATTATAGATCAAAAAAATTTCTTTAATGACATTATTTTATGACCATTTTTTTAATTTGTCACTAAAAATGATAATTAGTAATATTTTTTATAATAAATTTTTTAAATATAATTAAAAATTAATAATTAGTGACACTTTAATGAAAATGTCGCTAAAAAATAGGACAGTATGGTAACAATTAAAAGTAAACAAGACTTTTTGATGTACCAAAAAGTCAAGAGGACTTATTGGTATATCCATCTTTCTAATAGGGCTTTTCAATCAGTGCTCCTATATGATTAGGGCTGTGAAAAATTATCGAAATATTTATAAATCAATCCAACCAGATTAGACCTATGATTTGGTTTGGTTTGGTTTGATTTGCTCAAGGTGAGATTCAATTCTAATTCTTAAAATAAGTTAACTCTATATTACAGCTTGATCTGTGATTTTATACTTATAGATCTTCTTTGAAACTAAACCAGACAATTTAAATATATACATTTTGTTCAAATATCTTATCATATATATATATATATATATATAGGTTTTGTTAACCTGTATCCTTATTACACATGTTAAATAAGTTTAAATAGCTTATACACTATTTATTACACTGAATTTCATGCAAGATATCATTTGGGTTTGACTTCTCTCAAGTTGATCATCTCAACTTGAGAGAGAGTTTAGATTTGGTATATCTATTTTGAAATCGATTTCAGTGATTCGAACCATTCACTTTTTATTAGGACTCGTTGAGTAGAATATTCACGTAAAAAATCAAGATGGTCGAACATCAGGAACTATATGTTTGAATGAAATTTGTACTACAAAAAATGGATTGTTATTCTTAAAATTATATTTATCGTCCATTTTTAAAAACAAATGTGGTTCAAACATATAATTACTAATATCTAATCATTTTGATTTTTATATAAATATTCTACTCAACAAGTTCAAGGGTGAACAATTCGAATCACCAAAATCAGATTCAAAATAGACGTTCCAAGCTCAAACGCTCTCTTAAGTTGAAATGACAACTTGAGATAAACTAATCCCTAATCTTTTTAAATTTCTTAACATGTGCTCTAAGTAGGGGTGCAATTTGGCGGGCTCAATCCGAGCAACCCGAACCCAGCCTGGATATTTTAAGGCTTGGACAAAATATTTTCAAATTCAATACGGGTTTGAGCAAAAATTTAGAAGCCCAATTAAATTTGGAAGGGTTTGGATAAAGACGTCAAACAACCTGAGCAACACGAAATCCGAATTATACATATATAGATATATAAAAATATTAAATATACATATAAATTATTAGCCATTACATGATATTAAAGTAATTTAGATTATTAAATCATCTTGAATATATATTATATATACAAATAACATAAAATCTTATTCTTTTTTTTCTTTTCTTTTCTTTTTTTCACTCATAAATTGTAAAGACTACTATAGCGACATATCTCTTGCATTATATAAATTATTTATTTTGATGGTATTAATGATTTTCTATAAATAACAACAAAATAAAATAGAGTCAAATTTTAATAATTTAATAATATAGTTGCAAAAAAAAAAAATGAAATTCATCTATAATTCGGGGAATTCGAGTAACTCGGGCAATTCGGGTTTAAATTGAGTCGGGTTTGGGCAGGCAATCTCAGGTTACGATTCGGGCCTGGACAGGTCTCAACACAACTTAGGCTAGGCTTGGACAACCTCGTAACCCAACCGAACCCGCCCGAGTTGCACCCTTAGCTCTAAGAGCACACATTAATGAAATTCTATATATGTAAGTTGTCACTCTACTTTTGCAAACTTGTTATTGTATAATAGTATGACTATTTTTAAACAATCATCTAAATAATTCTTTAATTGTGAATAGTATTTATAATCATATTGTGAATGGAGATAAGATTTCTAAAAATCGTGATTCTAAGTTGAACCGAATCAAATCATATGTTACCGATTTTGTTCTAAAAATTTCATATTTTAGTTTTGTTTCAAATGTTATACAACCGTTAGTGATGATTTGATTTTTGATTTACTCTTTAATCAAACCATGCTTACTCCTAATAATGATCCACTCATTTATTATTACAAAAAAAAAAGACAATATAGTAAAGGAAAATTATTTTTTTACCACAAATTGCTAGAAAATTAGGTGTTATTTTTCACTTTGGATTGAGAGCAGTTTTGTGAGATGTTAAAATGTTGTTCCACCTTAAGTTTTACCACCTTAGCATACAAATAATTCTATGTATATTAATAATTTAAAAATATAAGAGGTCAAATATAATTAATTGTCAAAAAAAATAATTAATATTTAAATAATCAATGATATTAAGACATGTTAGCTTTTAATAAGAATGTTAGTAAGAGTATAAACAGATCTAACATTACTAATAAATAAAATAAATTGAACACATTAGTCACTTTTAATTTGAAAATTATTATTTAGAGTAGTAAAGTCAAATTTAAAAAATTAAATAATAATAAATAGGGTAAAGCACCAATAAATCCCAAAATATAATCTTGTGAACGGTTTAGTTCTCCTTTTTTTCTTATAAACCCAAAGGTCTCATTAAAGTGAAAATTACATAAAAATGTAGTCACTTACATGTTTGAGTTTAATTTTTTAGGAATAAAAGTGATTTTCTTAAAATGTAAAATTACACATTTGGACAATTTGCACTATAGAAGTTTTGGATTTTCCCTCATTCTAGAACAAAATCACACATTACGAACAAAAACCTAAACTCTAGTGTAACACTCCAATAAAGTAACACTTCAATGTAACACACTAAAAAACTCATTGGTGTACTTTTTCCAAACGTAACAACGTATCACTCAAAAAAAAATTCTTTGGTGTACTTTTTCCAAACGTAACTCTCCAATGTAAAAATATATATATTCTTAGTATATTTTTCCCAAACGTAATATTTCAATCAGTGTAATCCCAAACGTAATACTCCAATGTAACACACAAAAACACTAAAAAAACTCTTCAGTGTACTTTTTTCAAATGTAACACTCACAGTTTGAAATTATACATTTGTTCAAAACTTACTACGGATATTTGTACTCCTTTTGAAATGGTTTGAAAAATCTCACATTTTTTTTTTTAAATGTTACATTGGAATGTTATGTTTAGGAAAAGTACACTAAGAAGTTTTTTTTTTTTTTTTTTTTTTGTTACATTAGAGCGTTACGTTTGGGAAAAGTACATCAAAGAGTTTTTTTGTGTGTTACATTAAAGTGTTACACTAAGGAAGTTTTTTAGAATGTTATATTGAAGTGTTACGTCTGGAAAAGTATACTAATGAGTTTTTTTGTATGTTACATTAGAATATTACATTAAGGAGTTTTTGTGTGTTACATTAGAGTGTTACATTAAGGAGTTTTTTTAGAATATTATATTAGAGTGTTATATTTGGAAAAAGTACATCAAGAAGTTTTTTTGTATGTTATATTAGAGTATTACACTAAGGAATTTTTGTGTGTTAAATTAGAATGTTACGTTAAGGAGTTTTTTTGTGTGTTATATTAGAGTGTTATGTTTGGAAAAAAATACACTAAGAAATTTTTTTGTGTGTTACAATAAAAAAAAAAATTATGTGTTAATTTAGAGTGTTACACTAAGGAATTTTTTTAGAGTGTTATATTGGAGTGTTACGTTGGGGAAAAGTACAATAAGGAATTTTTTTTATGTCAATGTTACAATAGGGACAAACAGAACAAAAAGGAACGAACACTACACCAATAACACCACAAACGAGGTAACATTATCCATTTATAAATCACTCTACTAAATTACCACCAAAAAAAAAAAAAAAAAAAAAAAAAACAGAAACGTAAAAACTAACCTTACCTACGCACACCCAACATTAGAAAAAAATCAAACAAAATCACACACAAGGGCAAACAAGTAAACTTTCAAACCCCAAATCAAAGAAATACAACATACCCAAAATAAAAAGGACTAACTTCTAGGACTAAATGGAATAACTTTTCTCCAAATGGGATTTATGAGTAATTTTTCCCAATAAATAATGATAATTACATAAAAATTCTCAAAATTTGAACGGTATAACAAAATAAATCCTAAGTTTTTAATTTTATCAATTTAAATCATAATTTTTTTATTTGTTTTCAATATAAATCATTTGCCTGTTTTTGTTAAGTAAAACTAACAAAAAAAAATGATATTTTAATTATTAAACTCAATGTACATGTACATTAAATGACTAAAATAATATTTTTCATTGAATTTAATGACTAAAATACCCATTTTCCATCCATTTTACTTAACAGAAATAGATAAATTGTTTAAATTGAAAACAAATTAAAAGTTAGAGCTTAAATAAACAAAATTAAAAACTCAGTATTTATTTTGTTAGAAGGCTAAAACCCTGACGTTACTAATTATAAGTTTTAGTAACAATTTAAAAAAGCGTCACAAAAAAAGTTACTAATTTTTAACTTTCAATAACAGTTTAAAAAATTTGTCATAGGAAAACATTATTGATTATAAGTTTTAGCCACATTTATAAAAATCGTGATTAAAAAAAAAAAGACACTAATTATCAATTTTTAGTGACATGTATAAAAAATCGTTATAAAAAATTATTTTTAGCGACGATTTTACTAAGATTAATTTTCAATAAAATTTAATAATGAGTATTAAGTTCAACTATTAAAATCTATTGATAATTTATCCACAAAGGAACTCATGTATAGTTCCATGCTTGCTTCTTGTGGGTATTGATCACTGTCTTAAAAATCTGATTGAAATGGCCTCTTTATTTTTGAAAAACATTTTCACCATTTTGAACACGGGCTTTACTCAAATTTTAATATTAAACAATGCCTCAAATCACTTATTAGTATTTGTCAAATTTTAACATCATCTGCTGTTGATTTCTAACAGTTGATGACATTTTTCCACTTGAATTCCATTGCAAAGCCTGACCTGTTAAAGATCAAATGATGGTACATTTAAACAAATGGAAGGGCGTTCAAGTACCAAATGCTCGAATTCATAGTCAATAACACCACACACACTCAGAGATCTGGATATAAAGGAGGCCACAGCCCTCTATATTGATTATTCAAAAAAGCAAATACAAAATGTTCATTTCAGCCAAAACAAATACCATTTCTAGATGCCTACGAGCCAATGGAAAATGAACATATCCAAAACTTATTACAATACAGACGATCAGACAAAACGGGAATTAGAAAGGTTTATTTTACCTATACCATATACCTTTCATCCCACAATCATTATCTATATGCTTTTTTTTCTTCTTTTCTTTTTAAATTTCTGTTATTTCTTTCCCCGTTCTTCGCCCTTACTTGCTTTCATGCCTTGATTATGATTTATGAGCGAAATCCTTCAAGCCCCAACCTCCCATTTAGCCAATGACAGACTTCATTCATCTCTTTAGGGACCGTGTAATGACCAAGCCTGCAAAATCAAAACCAAGATTAAGTAAATTGGCTTTGTGATCCTTCAAAGTATATGTATCTATGTATATATATCAGTTTCGATAGTTCTAGCAGAAAGATCAGTCAGATACCCATCATAGCTTTTGAATGTAAGGTATCGAAATCCAGCTAAGCCCATGAAGTGCGTGGACTTCTCCCCAAATTTATGAGGGACTACATCATCACCTGCATTGAGTAAAAACAAGGTAAAAACGTTTACAACTACAGAACTTTGCATGCCCTCAAGAGATAATAGTGGAAAATAGCAGGTTTGTGAAAATATTCTCAATATCATATAGAATCGATGAACTTGAACACCAGTAAGAGAATGTACTTCTCTCCTCCTTTGTTTTTCCTTTTTGGAATGGGAAACTAGGTTCCTGGTGCTATAGATCATTACCATAAAGCTTCTAGAGTGAACTATGTCTAAAATACTAGAATCACGAATCAAAGAACGGAGGTTTAAAAGCAACTATTTGCAGGATTTCTTATGATTTTGATGCGTACGAGAAAACAACTTGTACAAAAGCAAGCAAGCTTGGATGTCACTGTCTAAAATGTAAAATACATACATGTTCCATGACAGAGCAAAATGGGCAAAGATGCAGCACGCCTTGTAGCCTCATGTGACGATTCAATCTTGTTCCTCAAGATCCTGCACAAACTAGCTGTTAACTGATATGCATGGAAATATACAAGCACCGTGTGCAGTACACTAGACTTGCTAAATCATGACGTAAAAATATACGAGTTAGTCATTCTCAGCATAGACAACAATAATATATATAAAAAAAATAAAGAGAGAGAGAGAGAGAGAAAGTGCAGTAAGATTTGATAGAAGAGAGTATTGCATTCGTACCTTGAACCAGGAAGCCAACCGCTCAGACCAACAATAACCCTTAAGTTAATTGGGTAAGGGTTCCCATTTGCATATTTTCCTTGAGCAAAACAAGTTGCGGAGTAGAGGGCAGTTGCAGCACCCATACTGAAGCCCCCTACACCAAGTTTAACTGAAAAAAAAAAAATTAAAAAAAAAATGGTGGACCATAAGGTGACTTTAATCAAACCAATCAGTTAGAGAGGCCTAAGCAACAACAGTTCAAAACAGGATAGTCTTCAATTATAACATGCTAAAGTAACTTGGACATCGTGAAAGATAAAAGAACAACGTATATAAGTTATGTTACGTAAGACCTATAATCGAAGAAGTAACAAGGGAGAATCTTACTATCAGAAGGCTCTGGCGACAACAAATTTGCAATATGTGCTACTGAAACATCTAAACCTTCGAAATCATCTGGACTGTCTTCTGAAAGTTCTCCAACGTCAAACCCTGATATGAACCGCAAAAGGCACTTTAGAAAATTTTATCATTTATCACATCATTAAAAGATATCAAGCTTTAACCTTACATGCAGTGCAAGGGAATCCACCAAGCACAGCCACCGGGCGAGTAGGAGCTGTTGGGCATATCCACTTAATCTGCATCATAGAATTTCATCATTAACAAAGTTAAGTATAAGAATATAAGAATTATTCTTATATGGTTAAGGGTCTACATAGTATTCACATTAGCATAAAGTTCATTGAAAAAAAAGAAAAAGAAAAAGGGATACACATCCTCACATTTGGAAGAGGAAGCGTTTCCAAGAGTTGGGACCAGCTGCAATAACAAACACAGCACAGAATGAGGAGTTGTGTCTCTTTACATAAAACTATAAATTTTTTGAGCAGGTTAGTAACAGATAATCAATCTGCAAATATCTTTCTTAGGAGTTAAACGATGATAATTCAACAAATCAAAGAAATAGACACTTTATCATGGTAAACACTTAGGCCATGTTTGATTCACAAGACTAATAGTGAGGTATTAATAATCCTATCAAATTAATGTGGTATTTACTATCCAATTGGATTAATAGGATAAATTATCCATTGGATTAATATTCTCACCCCTACCCCATTATTAATAATCCTACAAATTCGTTGGATTAATTATCCATTGGATTAATAATTCTAAACCAAAATGTTAAAACAAACGTAGGATAATTGGGCCCACGAATTAATAATCCCAATCCCATGCTCTAATCGAACCAATCAAACATGCCCTTAAATACTTGTTTAACTATTATTGGGACCACAATAGCTAAGTGAAAGTCGAATCCCAATTGATGAAATCATTAAGAAAACATGAAAAGTTGCAGGAATGCAACCAATTTTTCCTTGAATTAGGGGTGTGTGCTCGATATGCCACAGAGTAGGACTTACAAAAAGAATTTAATAAGGCCATGTTTACTTCCATTTGTTTGAATATTCTCTGTGAAAGGTTACTACTAGCTGTTTGCTCAGCAGGCAAGAGAACCAAATTAGTGAACTCAAGACATGAAACAAGACATGACATGAAAGCACAAAGAACTCAAGTTTTATATAATTTCAAGGTTCACAGTGAAAAGTGAGAGAGTGGAATCACAATTATTTAATATTAGACATATATATCCTTATTAAAGAACATGACAAGATATTAATATTTTGTCAACCATCTCACATTTTCTTTTGTTTTTGAACAAAAAGTCCACCCTTTCATTACAAAGGCATATGTCTAGCATAAAATAAAGAATAGACAGTTGGTCAGATCTCCTACTGTCAATATCAGAAAGTTCACAAAAACTACAAGCAACAGGCTCACTGTATCAATAAAATCAATCTAGATCATCATCAATATCTCCAGACTCCTGGGGGAAAAAGGCCTCGTTTGGGAACAGGCTAATTTAGTAATTTTTTGACTATTTGGCTAAAATATGAGCTAAAAAAAACTAGAATGTTTGGGATGACTTTTTGGCTAATTACGAAAAGATGTGCAAAAAATAGAGAGAAAAGAGAATCTTTGACTTTTTTGTATAGGTTGTTGACTTTTTGGCTAATTTAGTAACTTTTTAACTTTTTAGCTAAAACAGAGCCTTTCCAAACGAGGCCGAGTGTATTGACAGTTTTTGAGTTTGTTGAACAAGGTTCTCTGCTCGCGGTATACTATTTTTCCATTTCAAAGCCTTAAGTTTTAATCACAAGGATGCTAAAGAACATCTATAAAGATACCCGAAATTATATTTAAGTGTGGAGAAGTAGTAATTCTACCTTGAGCCATTATCACCAAGGCCATGCAACCAGACAATTGTAGCCTGATGTTTCCCTTTTGGCTTCACCACATATGTCCTTCCGAATTCGACTGTCCTCCTAGTTGTTGTTCTACTACCTGATTGTCATGGTGACCAAGTCATTGCTCCAAAATCAAACAAGTTTGAACTAAAGAAACATAAATACGTAAACGCTGAAAAAATAAAATAAAAATCATCATCCCCATCTATAATTGACCCCAATCTTTATTATACCAGAAAACCCACTTCAACATGAATTAAATAAAAGATCAAAAACAACCAATCATAATAAGGACCAGATAAAACTGACCAGAACCCATTGAAGGAGTTGAACGACTCATTATTGTTCTACAGCTAGACCCCCTATTGTTTGCAATGAGAATAAAGAGCACTGCAATGAAGAAAACAAGATTGTAATCTCTATTTATACCCAAATGGTTAGTTTTAAAATGAAATAAATCAAGTGAATATGTATGAACTAGCTGCACATTGTGCCTAAAACCACACTAAAACCCTAAAAAGAGAGCATCCATCATGAAAAGGAAGGGTAAAGATAATGAAAAAAGCAGGAAATCTTTGTATGAGAAACAGAGAGAATCAAAACAGAAAAATTCACAGAGCACATTCAGGCATACCCGAGCCGTCCAACTGTGCCTTTGGAGAGCTCTAGAGGGAATCTATACTGCTAGGCATGGCTGAAAATAAAGTAATCCATAGAATGCAACTTCTTGATGGAACCAAGAAAGAATAAACCCAATTTTGTGAAAGGTGGTGAAAAAAAAAAATCAAGAAAAATCTATGTTTTCAATCATTTGTTTATGTATTTCAGTTGATTGATGGATACCCATTAACTTGAAAGTGAAGTTCAGCTCAGCTGTCGAATTTATCATCATTTAGATACTCATTATAATCCGACGAATATGGGAATTGAGAGGGTAATTTTGGTAAAAATTGGGCCGAGCTATGAGATGGACTTTATGGCCTAAAGTATGGACGGGGTAAAAAGGGCCGAGAAGTTACTCCGGCCCAAGAGAGATAAAGTTACTCCGGCCGAAAGAGATGAAGTTACTTCGGCTCAAGAATTGTAAAGCTACTTCGATCCGGGCAATTTGGAGCTAGGCCGGTCTCAGAGTTAGTCCGGTCATGATGTATTCTGAATAAATTGGTCTAGCGGTATCTTTGAGTTAGACCGGTCTTGGAGTTATACCGGTCGCGATTTGTTATTTCGGTCCAACCATGCCATGTGCTGCGCATAAGAAGCCGACGTAAGAGAAGGGAAAGGAAAAACTAGTTCGGCTTATTCTGCGGCTATACATAACCATGGGTACTTCGGTCAAATGATAGTTCGGCCATGGTAAAAACCATCCCACTTGGTTTAAGCAGTGGGGGGCGTAAAAGGATAAGCATTATCCTTTAGGAGTATGAATCCTAGGAGGACTCTGCATGGAGAAGTAGAAGTCCTACTAGGATTGTGCCACTCGAAACCTATAAAAGTTCACAAACATCACTTTGGAGGAGGTGACCACACACAATTTTGCTTTCTGAATACAAAGAGCTTTGTCTATTTGTCAAGTTTGCTGACTTAGGCATCGGAGAGGTTTCCGGCACACACCCACCGACTAGCTCACGTTTGTGTTTTCAGGTGACAAAGCAACGTCGTACGGAGGAGCACAGACTTAGTCAACAGGATTATACGAGGAGAATTATTTCTTTCCCGTACAATTGGCGCCGTCTGTGGGAAATATAGAACAAAACCTCTTGATTAAAGCTTCTCCCCTTTATGATCAATGGCACACATTGAAGAATTGCCGCAGTCCGCCGTCAACGGGCTAACTCCAGATGGGGGCGCAAGGCGTGAAGGATTACCCTCTGTCCCTCGCATGGCGGACTTGGAGCCCCAACGACATAACACCAGAAGGGATACTAGGGGGAGGCGAACTAACAGCCCCCGTCACTCTCGTTCGCAAAGTCCTGATAGGCAAAGACGGAGGATTGATCCTCAAGCTCTGGAAGATCGCGTGAAAGAGCAAGATGAATTGATAAGAAAGATGGCGGCGGACATGGAGGCCTTGAAACACCACATGAAGAAAAAAGAAGTGGCGACAGGAGAGGGGTGCAAAAACAGGACGCCCCCTCGCCACTCAGAAAATCATAGTAGGAATACCACACCCTCGCAAGGAGAGAGCAGAAGCCTCAGGACAGGCGACACTCAATCCTGGTCTTCCAGAACTCGTCACTCCAGGTCTGAGAGGACGAGATCTGAAAGGTCATACACGGAAGGAAGCACATATTGGCCCTCACATTCGCACCAAACCATATCTAGACAGACGGAGTTACCCAGATCATCCGACTTACGAACAGTGCTCGAAGAAAAAGCACGATGCAAGGAGGATGCCAGGGCACGGGATCCACACAGAGTCTCGGCTTTACAGCGGTTGGCTCCTCGGACACATGGAAGCGTCGAGGTTGGAATGCCAATACCGCGCCCTGCCTACGAACCAACGGACAAGGCATTAGCAAGGCTGCAGACTTCGCCGTTTGTTCCAGCGATTGAAAACGCGCCCCTACCATCAGGCTTCCTTCAGCCGAAATTCACCACATATGAAAGGAAGACGGACCCGTACTCACACTTGAGCCACTTTCGCCAAGTCATGGCCGTTTACAGGCGAAACGAGGCCTTAATGTACATACTCTTCCCATCAAGTCTTGGTGACCTAGGCTTGACTTGGTTCGAGAAACTTCCAGAAGGCAGCATAGCCTCTTGGGCACAATTGGCAGAAGCCTTCGTGACAAGGTTCCGAACAAACACCAAAACCCCGGTGGAGATCGATCAGCTACTCTCCATCGACATGGGTGATAAAGAGACCCTAAGATCTTACAACAGTCGCTACTGGGAGACATTCAATCAGATTGGGGACTGCCCCACCAATCTCGCCATTGCACAGTATAAAAGAGGCTTTCCAGTTGGGAACAGACTAAGGGACTCGATCACAATGACGCCACCCCTCACTATGGAAGCCCTGATGGAAAGAGTGCATCAGCACATCAGGGTAGAAGAGGATGGCGCACGTGCCAAAGCAAAATCTAGTGCGACCGCAGTACCAGAAAAGAAGACCTCGGCGAAGGTCAATACAGTAGATCGTCCGAGCAGAAACGGACGTGGCAGACGAGATAATGGAGAAGACCCGGATAAAAGATGGTTGAGAATCCGCACTGCCATAACCACGGTGTTCAAGAAACCGATATATCGGATTCTTAGCGAAATAAGAGATGAGCCTTTCATCAAGTGGCCAGCCAAACTTGGAGAAGCTCAGAAGGACTATGACGAAAGATCGCGGTGCACCTTCCACAAAGAAAAGGGACACCGCACGGAGAATTGCACACCATTGAGACAACACCTAGAAGAGTTGGTGGCAGCAGGCCACTTGGACAAGTACATTGAAGGAGGGACGCAACCAGCCCCCCAGGATCACAATAACCCCAACGGAATGCCAATCGACGCCCCACCTGAAGGCATTATCAATGTAATACATGGAGTCTTCGAACCTGAGCGTGTATGCGAGCTCAAGGGATCAATCAGAAAGGCTGAGCACTTTAGAGAGGTGTTAAGTGCCCAACCTGCCATCAAGAAGGGAAAGACAGAAGCAACAAACGTCATGTCTTTTTCAGATAAGGACTTGGATCGAATATACTGTCCTCACAATGATGCTCTGGTCGTCACTCTCCGAGTCAAGGATTTTGACGTCAAGCGGATTCTGATTGACCAGGATAGTTCATGTGAGATCATGTACTACGAAACATTTAAACAACTGAAGCTACAAGACAAAGACTTGGCGCCTGCTGTATCTCCCCTAATTGGATTCAACTCCATGCCAGAGTGGCCCGTCGGCAAAATAATTCTTCCAGTCAGAGCAGGAAGCGTAACAAAACAAGTGGAGTTCTGGGTATTGAAGGTCCCCTTCACTTACAACATCATCTTGGGCAGAACATGGCTGCACGCCATACGTTCGGTGGCGTCATCCTACCACCAAGTGATGCGATTCCCCAACGACACCGGTATAATTGAAGAAGTTTATGGAGATCAGATCATGTCAAAGCAATGTTTCGCCACGGTAAATGGCAGCCGCGCTGCCAAAGGATACGTTCATTCGGTAGAAGAACCTGAAAGCAATGAACTATTCGCGGACGTCGGAAAAGAGGCTGATCAGAAAGCGGTGGAGGACTTGGTGGAGGTAAAAATAGATGAAAAGAACCCGGATAAGTTCTTCATGCTCGGCTCGTCGTTGTCCAGCACTGAGAGGTTAGAGGTCTTGGATTTCTTGACCTCTAACATCGAAGTGTTTGCCTGGACACCCTACGACATGGCAGGCATTGATCCAAACTTCAACAGTCACCAACTCAATGTCCACCCATCCGCCAGGCCGGTTATTCAACGCACTCGCCGATCGGCACTTCACCATGCCGAAATAGTGGCGGAAGAAGTAGGTAACCTGCTGGAGGCAGGAGCAATTAGAGAAGTGCACTACCCAAGATGGATCTCCAACACAGTCGTAGTGCCAAAGAAAAATGGCAAATGGCGAGTCTGCGTCGACTACAAAACAATCAACAAGGCGTACCCAAAAGACTGCTTTCCTCTACCACGGATAGATCAACTAGTGGACCTAACGGCGGGGCACAACCGACTTAGCTTTCTGGATGCATACAGAGGCTATCACCAAATCACCATGCATGAACCAGACCAGGAGGTCACATCTTTTACAACTCCAAGAGGACTATACTGTTACAAGGTCATGCCCTTTGGCCTGAAGAACGCAGGGGCAACATTCCAACGGATGGTCACCAAGATGTTTGAACCATTGTTAGGCAGAACAATGGAAGCTTACATCGACGACATGGTGGTCAAAAGCAAGGATGAGAATGACCATCTTAAGGACCTAGGCGAGATGTTTGAGATCCTGAAGAATCACAAGTTGCGCCTCAATGCGTCCAAGTGCGCATTCGGAGTAGGATCTGGCAAATTTTTGGGCTTCCTGGTAACCAACCGAGGTATAGAAGCAGACCCCTCCCAGATCAAAGCAATCCAAGATTTGGAGAGACCCAACTCTGTAAAAGAAGTGCAGCATCTCACCGGCATGGCAGCTGCACTCAACCGATTTATCAGCCGGTCGTCAGACAGACTACGACCATTTTTTCATGCCTTAAAAGCCAAGTTTGAGTGGGATGAAGAATGCGACCAAGCTTTGGAAAGCTTGAAGGAATATATGTCTTCCCCACCACTGCTTGTTACCCCAATACCTGGTGAAGAACTCTTCTTATACCTGGCGGTCTCTCAGCACGCAGTTAGCGCAGTGTTGGTTCGTACAAAAGGAATCCAACACTTGCCCATCTATTATGTCAGCAAGACGTTGCTGGGAGCCGAAACAAGGTATTTGCCACTGGAAAAACTGGCATTACCCTTGATGATGGCCTCCAGGAAATTGGCACACTACTTTCACGCCCACACCATAGTCGTCCTCACAGCTTTCCCACTAAAAGCTTTGTTTGAGAGGGCGAACTTTTCTGGGAGAATTCTGAAGTGGGCAGTAGAGTTGGGACAATTCGACATCAAGTTCCAACCCAAGACCGCAATAAAAGCCCAATCTTTGGCAGACTTCGTCGCAGAGTGTAATAACCCTCACCACTGATTACCGTTAAACATTGATTACCGTTAAACTGAACTGATTGTGACTGATAATTGAACTGATTAAAGTACTGAACTGACTGACTGAAAACTGGAACTGGATAGAATGAGTACATCTGTTTGAATTGCATTTTATCTGTTGATTGTTTATTTGATCTGTTCGTGTTTTTATGTTTAAACTGCTAATTGAAGGCCCTATCGGCGGCCGAATCCGGAATTGATTGATGTTTTATGATCCTCATAATTAATGTGATTTTGTAGTGTATTTATCTGAAAACTGAGTAGGTATGATTAAATTAGATTAAATACTGATGGGTTGCAAGTTTTGGACTTAATTACCAATAAGCCATCTAGTGGGCCACTACCTAGGCATATTGAGCTACACCACACTTGAATCAAAAACCATTTCCTCAGCCCTTTTTCCTAGCCGACCAAGAGAGGAAATATGAGAGAATTGAGCTCATTTTGTTGAATTGGCTTGAATTGCTTGGATTGAAGTGTAAATTGTCATATTGGACTCCTAAACCTTGAATACAAGACTAAGGTAGGACATTCATCTTCTTGTTGTTGTCATAGAATTAATTCTTGCATGATTCATGCTTCAATTGTAGAGTTAAGTCTTGTTTTAGTTCATGCATGTAGGATTAGAACATAATTCATGCATGCATGTTTGAATTGGTGAGTTTGGAGTCGAATTCATGGCAAATTGTCACATGCATGTTCATGTCTTGAGTGTAGGCCATGTTTTCATCTTGTTTGTGAATCAATTGGCTCACTAGAGCATGTTTTGAAGCTTTGAATTGATTTGAATTCAGGCATGTTTGCATGTTCTTCATGTTCATGAAATTGGTTTGAAATTGGGTTTGAATTAAACACCCTTGGGCTTTGATTTCTCAAATTGAGTTTTGAATCATGTTATTCCATGTGTTTACAAGTGTTTTTCCAGAAATTAGCCCAAGAGGATCGGTTTTGATGCTTTTGAATTTGGTTTTTGGCTTGGAGGTGCAATCTGGAATTTCCAGATTTTGCACTTCCGCTTGAGCGAGGGAAGTGCCGCTCGAGCGTGGAACTCGAGCATCCAGCATCTTGCAACTGTTTTAAAGTCCGCTCGAGCGGCGGATTGGGCACTCGAGCGGAATCACGTGTCACAAGCTCGAGCGGGTGTCGAGCGGAGATTTCACCCATCCAGTACTTTTACAGTACGCTCGAGCGGGAAAGTTGACGCTCGAGCGTGTACCTTTGTTGCATGTCCGCTCGAGCGGGTAAACCTGAGCTCGAGCGGGACTCTGTTTTCTGAATATTCTGGAACTGCTTTTTGAGTACATCTTTGCATCCTCATCCCATTCTAGGCATTCTTAGACCTAGTTTAAGACATCTTATTGAGGACATAGATGTAGAACACACCAAGGCAAATTAGGGATTAAGTTATGATATTTCCCAACTGTGTAGCTTAGTGTGTGTTCAATCTGTTAACTGTGTAGGGTTGGCGACTGGGGAGACACGTTCTAGCATACTGTAGCCCAAACTCTGTGAGTAACAATTGTGTAAAGATATGTTCAACTGAGAATGTTTTCTGACTGTTTAACGAAACTGTTTTCTGAAGCAATTATTGTTAATTGTTTGAATGTATGTCCTATATTCTGAAATGTATTGTGGCATCCTTAGCAACTATTGTATACTGTTACTGCTACTGTTACAGAGATCTCTGTCGGTTCCCTCGTGGAACCACTACTGTTTACTGACTGATGGCCATCATTACTGTTCGGTCTTTAAGACCTACTGTTTACTGCTATGCTAATGGATGTACCACATATGACTGAATAACTGTTCTGATTGAAAGACTGAAGTATTGTTTAATGAACTGCTTTCATTACTGCAAGGACATTTCATTCTTAACCTCTTTACGCATTATATTATTCACTGGGCTTTAGCTCACTGTTTATATATATATGTAGGTGCTCAGCCACCAGATCGGAGCTAGGAGCGTGGGTTAGACTCCAGTTTTGTCAAGCCAGCCTATGTGCCTCACTGCGAGGTTCCGAGCCTATCTGTTAAGGCTTAGGGGTGTTTTAGATTTCCCCCTTCTATACTGTCTTACCGTTCTATATAGACTGAATGTTTACTGTACTGTTATGCAGGGGTTGAGTCCCTAGTCTGAATGATTGTAAATATTGTGCATACTGTTCTGTACTGTTTATGCATATATGTATGAAAAGTCTTTTTGCATACAGACCGTCACAGCTCATTGGGCATTATTTCTTTACTGTATTGGCTTCCGCCAAGCCCTGTACTCTGTCTTACTGTACTACTGTTCTGCAGGCCTTCGGTAATCTCGGATTACTGGCCGGTTACGGTGCTAAACCCATAGGGCCGGGTTTGGGTCGTGACACAGAGTTTACTCCTGGAAGTCATCATATCTGCCCAGTCGACCTAACTGACACAACCGAACTAGGGACGGAAGTTGACGCCGGAATAGCACAACCCCTAGTAGAAGGTACTCAGTCAGACCTCAAGGCAGACCAGACTAAGGACAGCAAGGCAGAAGCTACACCAAACCAAAGCTCTCCGATAAAAAAAGACTTGGTACAATCAGATAACAAGGGGCAGACAGCAAGCATGGACCTTGAAGAAAGCACCAGCAACATTCTTAACCCCACAACATCATTTGACCCATCCACTTGCTGGAAGTTGTTCGTTGGAGAGATGTGGAAGCTCTTTGTGGATGGAGCATCCAACCGGCATGGTGCAGGACTCGGCATAGTCCTCATCTCACCAGACGGCCTGGCTATAGAGCAAGCAATCAACCTTGGCTTCCCAGCATCAAACAACGAAGCGGAGTATGAAGCGCTTCTCGCAGGACTCAAATCAGCATACTACATGCAGGCCACCGAA
This sequence comes from Camellia sinensis, assembly GCF_055761805.1. Taxonomy (NCBI): domain Eukaryota; kingdom Viridiplantae; phylum Streptophyta; class Magnoliopsida; order Ericales; family Theaceae; genus Camellia; species Camellia sinensis. The sequence goes on along the minus strand of NC_138964.1, from coordinate 115,810,188 downwards.
TTAATGGTCTACAGCGACTCACAACTGGTAGTAAACCAAATTTCTGGCGACTATGAAGCAAAGGATGATAGGATGGCCAAGTACCAAGAGTTGGTCAGAACAGAGATCAAGAAATTTGAAGTAGTAAGGATAGAACAAATCGATAGGGAGGAAAACAGCAGAGCTGACGAACTAGTAGGCTTCACTTCGATGGCAGACTCCTCCATACCTCATCCACTACTAATCAACTACCTACCTAGACCAAGCATAGAAGACCCCGAAGCAGAAAAGGTATGTTGCGCAGAACTAGGCCCCTCTTGGATGGATCCCATCATCCTGTTCTTAAAAGACGGCATCCTCCCAGAAGAGAAAAAAGAAGCCAACAGAATAAGAGCTAAATCGCAGCGATTTTGGCTCTCCCCATCCTTGGCATTATACAAGAAGTCATTCTCAGGACCCTACCTAAAGTGTGTTCATCCCAGCAAAGTAGAAGCATTCTTATACAAGATACATAAAGGGGTGTGCGGAAGCCATCAAGGAGGAAGATCGCTGGCTTACAGAGCCATTTCACAAGGATACTGGTGGCCATACATGCAGGCAGACTCAGAAAAATATGTGAAGAAGTGTGAAAAATGCCAAAAATTCGCACACCAAATACATCAACCAGCAAAAGAACTCCTACCATTAACTAGCCCATGGCCTTTCACAATGTGGGGCTTGGACATAGTAGGACCACTTCCAACAGCACCTGGCAACATGAAGTTCTTTATCGCAGCAACAGACTACTTCACAAAATGGGTGGAAGCAGAAGCATTGGCATTAATCAAAGAAAAAGATGTGAAGAAGTTCGTTTGGCAGAATATCATCACTCGGTTTGGCATACCAAAAGCCCTAATCTCAGACAATGGCACTCAGTTCGACGGCAGAATCTTTAGAGGCTTTTGTGAAGAATACAAGATAGAGTTCTACAATTCTACACCGGTATATCCTCAAGCAAATAGCCAAGCAGAAGTATCAAATAAAGTCGTCTTGGATGGACTGAAGAAACGGTTAGAGAAGGCAAAAGGCAAATGGGTGGACGACCTTCCTCATGTTTTATGGGCTTACCGCACCACACCTCGACGATCAATAGAAGAGACACCATTCTCCTTAGCCTACGGAATGGAAGCAGTAATCCCACTGGAAGTTGGCCTCCCCACCATTTGAAGCGAAAATTTTGATCCAGACTTAAATGGAGAAGCCATAACATTGGAACTCGACCTTGCGGAAGAAAGAAGAGAACGAGCACTGGTTCACATTGCCTCATACCAACAAGAGTTAATTAGAAAATACAACAAAAAGGTGCACCCAAGACAATTCAAGATCGGCGATTGGGTACTGCGCAAAGTAATGGGAAACACCTTGGTACCAGGAGATGGCAAGTTAGGGTCAAATTGGGAAGGTCCTTACAAAGTGGTTGGGTTAGCAGGCAAAGGGGCATACCACCTAGAAGACAAGGACGGCAAAGCAATCCCTAGGCCATGGAACACGGCCAATCTCAAGTTGTTTTATTTTTAGATTTTTCTCTTTCAAACATATGTAATTTTTTCTTTCCTCAATAAGATAATCAATTCTTTTCAGCATACGTTGTTCTCTGTAAAAGTTAGCTTTAGTGAAGTTAGGAACATTGCAAACCTTTTATTCTAAGTTAGCTGGAAAAACTAACTTAAAGGTTGGCTGGAATAAACCAACACCCTTCCTAAGCCCAGGATAAGGATCCAGGCTGTAGGACGTTTGGTCGGAATAACCAAACATTATTCTAAGTTAGCTGGAAAAAACTAACTTAGAGGTTGGCTAGAATAAACCAACACCCTTCCTAAGCCCAGGATAAGGATCCAGGCTGTAGGACGTTTGGTCGGAATAACCAAACATTTTTCTAAGTTAGCTGGAAAAAACTTAGAGGTTGGCTGGATTAAACCAACTCTTTGAAACTCTTCAGCCGAAGTATGGGTATGGCTGAAGAGTGGTTGGCTGGAATAAACCAACTCCTATTACTCTGCAGCCGAAGTAAGGGTATGGCTGAAGAGTGGTTGGCTGGATTAAACCAACTCTTTGAACTCTTCAGCCGAAGTATGGGTATGGCTGAAGAGTGGTTGGCTGGATTAAAACCAACTCTTTGTACTCCTCAGCCGAAGTAATTATGTCGGCTAAGGAGTGGTTGGCTGGAATAAACCAACTCCTGTTACTCTTCAGCCGAAGTAAGGGTATGGCTGAAGAGTGGTTGGCTGGATTAAACCAACTCTTTGTACTCATCAGCCGAAGTAAGGGTATGGCTGAAGAGTGGTTGGCTGGATTAAACCAACTCTTTGTACTCTTCAGCCGAAGTAAAGGTATGGCCGAAGAGTGGTTGGCTGGATTAAACCAAATCTGTGTACTCCTCAGCCGAAGTAATTATGTCGGCTAAGGAGTGGTTGGCTGGTAAGCATAAGTTAGTTCGAACAAGCAAAAACCGAGATAAACGTTGGACATGAAAAGATCAAGTGCAAGCATACAAATCAAAACCGGAATAAGAGTTCAAGCAAAATTTTCATTCATTGAAAAGCAATTACAGAGGGGCTTAGCCCGGTTGCAAAGACAAAATGTAACATAAAAGAGAAAAAGTACAAAATCAAGAGAAAAGGTCTTCAATTTCGGCATCAAAAACTGCGTCAGCGTCAACACGAAGATCGGTTTCAGACGGGAGCTCGCTCACGGTCGCAAGGGTGGTTTCGGTCGGAACCACGGTTTTCCCAGGACGTTCAATCGTCAGGTCTTCCACCATGGGCTCCAACCGAACCGTCTGATCCACATTGACAACCGGAGTATCCTCAGAGGCAGAGTCTTCATCAGAGTCTGAGCCTTCAAGAAACTGCTGTTGCATGGCATTAGCATACTCCACAAGGGAATTCGGTATGAAGTAGGCTGGAGGGTTGAAAACTTCGGTCTGTGGATCATGACCGAGCTTCTCAACGGCTGCCCTCCAGCCGCACTTAAAGAACAGTTCCTTGGCGGCTTCACACTGCTTGACATATACATCATCTGCCTTTTTGAAGCCTTTCTTTTCGGCTCCTTTGGCGCTCTCTTTCAGCTGGTTTATCTTGGTATCTTTCTTCTTTTCAAGCTTCACCAGCTCGCACAGGTACTTGTCCTTTAGAGCAATGGCAGCCTTCTGCCTTTCTGCCTCGGCCGAACTAACCAGTCCGGTCAGTCTGTCGTTCTCAGCTTGTAGCTCGACCATCTGCTTTCTGGCCTCCTCTAGCTCGGTCGCCTTCGCTTCGGCTTCTGCCACGGCTTGCCTTGTCGTATTCCTGAGCTCAACCACCTTCCTGTAAGTAATGTTGTTTTTCTGAATGGCCTGACAAAACAAAGATTTCCCTTTAGCCGAAGTAAAAGTTAAAAAAAAAAAAGTAGACAGAAAAACGGCCGAAGTTACTTACCAGAATCATGGATTTTGTTGAAGACCGGATGGCCTTCAGTTCGGTGTTCAATTGCTTTTGGTGGTGCTCCATATCTTTGGGGAGGCACACACTCTTGGCCAGGTTGAAGGCCAACTGGTGATCCTTCTCAGCAACAACCGAGTCTGAGTCTTGGATATCTCGGTTGTTGAAGGAAAGTTTTGGCACCCAGCTAGTGGTAGTTCGGTCGGAAGGCTCCGGTTGGGGGCTCGGTGGCAGGCTGGGTGGAAGAGCAGTTTCTTCTTCATCAACCAAGCTTTGTTCGGTTTCGGCGGTCCGGGCGCGCTTGGTTCGGCGGGATGAGGACGGTTGTTGAATAGGAAGGGCCACCACTGTTTCTTGGGTTTGACTTGCTGGTGGTACTTCGGCCCTGTTGGTTTCGGTCAGGAGAGCCCTTACTCTATTCTTTTTGGCCATCTCCTCTTCAGCAGTGAGTGGAATTAGTCTGATTTGGGGTAAGGTGGGGTCCGGTTCTGGGGCGTCTTCAAGAAGAAAATCAGTGACTCTGGCTTTTCGGCGACCACTATATCTGTAGGTCGGCTCGAACTTCAGTAATTTGGCCCAACTACGTTCTTGATATCGTAGTGCGGCTCGCAAAGTGGCTAGGTTTGGGTAGCTATATAAAGAGTGAAGGTGGGCAGAATCTGCGAAAGAAAACTGTTAGTCCGATTGGAAATCAAAAAAACCGAAATATAAAAAAATGCAAGGAAGAAGACCGAAGTTAAATTACCGGGCTCTCCTTTTTTCCAATTTATAGGTCGGCCAGGAATCTGGGCTTGATAATCCTCAAAGTTCCCAGAGACCCAGAAAAAATCGTCGTCGTTTAAGTCTTTGTCCGGTGTATATTTTATTATCTTCTCTCGGCGGCGACATATTCTAAGATAATAGACCCACCCATCTTCTTTTGAACCAATTGAATATTGGTGGAAGATTTCGGCCAGGCCAAGGTTTAGTCCGGCTTGGCGGTTCAGTTTGGATATTCCCATGATGATGCGGTATGAATTGGTGGATAATTGGGTAGGGCATAATCTAGTTTGCCTAAGAAACTCACAGATTAGAGGTTGGACCGGAAAACGTAGTCCGGTTTCAATAATTGACAAGAGGGTGAAGGGGACGAAGCCTTCATTACCCCAGGGAATGACGTCTTTTTCGGCCAAGATCAGGTGGACGTCATCAGGTATTTGGTAGTCTTTTCTGAATTCGGCTAAGCCGCCCGGAGTATTTACTAGGTACCTATACTTCCCCATCTATCGTATAAGTTATTAATAAATTAGACCGGTGCAAACGTTGTGCTCAGTAGCTCGGTTGAGCGCACGAAGGAGTGTCTGGGCAACCTAAGTCTGCAAAGTAGAAAACAGAGGGGTTAAGCACAGATCATTGGACCGTGCTACAAATTAAAAGCAAGGTAAAAGAGCCCTACTTCGGCTTTGTGGACAGGTTCTACCTTGGTTCAGTAAAGTGCTTCATAGCTCGGTTTGAGTAGGGTTCTTATTAGCCAGATCTTGGCAAGCATCTCGGCATACTGGCTTTGGAAACAATTTTGCTAGACCAGTTCATCGTGTAGGGGCAGCTTTCTGAGTTCGGTCTAAGAAACTAAGAAAGCTGATTTAGCCCCAAAGGCCTAAATCGGTTGAACTATGAGTTTTGTTACTTCGGTTGAGCCTCTAGGGGCAGCTTTCTGAGTTTGTTTCAGAAACTAGGAAAGCTAGTTTAGCCCCAAAGGCTTAGCTCGGTTGAAGACCGAGGTTCCTAGTTTAATGAGTTCAAACTTCGTTCGATGAGCTTATCTTGGCCAGAGTGATTCGGGAGTTGGTAACTTACTGAAACTGCTGTTATTTCTACAAGTTCTAGTTCGGTTATTGTCTAAAGTGATCTACCTATATAGGACAAACAGTATCCTAGTTCGGTTGCTACATGATTTTGGATCCAAGACTAGTTTTCTACAGAATAGTTCATACACGCATGAGTTCTGCTAATGTTTTTCCATGAAAGTACAGAAGCGAAACAGAAATGGAAGAAAATGTTTTGCAAAAATACAGTAAACAAAATGCATAGAACAAATACGAAAGCAAAAACAGGGAAGGAAAATGGATTTACTTACCAGATTGAAGAAAAGGGGACTGGAGATGGAAACAGTAGCAGCAAATGAAGAACACGAACTCAGGTTGGAGAAACAGAGGCACGAAGAGAGAAGAAGGTGAAAAGTATGGGTGAATGATTCAAGGATGGAGGGATTGTTTTGTGAAAAGGGAGAGAGAGAAAAAGCGGGAACTGTTCAAATTTTTCGTAGTACGAGGGCGGCGTGACAGCTGCCCACAACCTATCAGAGCCTGCCACGTGTCATTGGAAAGTGAAGCGTTACAGTCACAGTGATTGAAGAGACGTTTTGACCGGACAAGCGGAACCCGGAGTAAATTAAGCTCGGCTGGAGAGGTTAACGGGTTTTTTAGCTCGGCTAGAGAGGCTAAAGGGGTTTTTTAGCCCGGCTGGAAAGGCTTAAAAACGTTAGCTCGGCTGGTAACCAGGTAATCCCAATCATGCTGTGCAGATGGAATTAAGGGGCAATTGAGAGGGTAATTTTGGTAAAAATTGGGCCGAGCTATGAGACGGACTTTATGGCCCAAAGTACGGACTGGATAAAAAGGGCCGAGAAGTTACTCCGGCCCAAGAGAGATAAAATTACTCCGACCGAAAGAGATGAAGTTACTTCGGCTCAAGAATTGTAAAGCTACTTCGGTCCGTGCAATTTGGAGCTAGGCCGGTCTCAGAGTTAGTCCGGTCATGATGTATTCTGAATAAATCGGTCTAGCGGTATTTTTGAGTTAGACCGGTCTTGGAGTTATACCGGTCGCGATTTGTTAGTTCGGTCCAACCATGCCATGTGCTGCGCATAAGAAGCCGACGTAAGAGAAGTGAAAGGAAGAACTAGTTCGGCTTATTCTGCGGCTATACATAACCATGGGTACTTCAGTCAAATGATAGTTCGGCCATGATAAAAACCATCCCACTTGGTTTAAGCAGTGGGGGGTGTAAAAGGATAAGCATTATCCTTTAGGAGTATGAATCCTAGGAGGACTCTGCATGGAGAAGTAGAAGCCCTACTAGGATTGTGCCACTTGAAACCTATAAAACCTCACAAACATCACTTTGGAGGAGGTGACCACACACAATTTTGCTTTCTGAATACAAAGAGCTTTGTCTATTTGTCAAGTTTGCTGACTTAGGCATCGGAGAGGTTTCCGGCACACACCCGCCGGCTAGCTCACGTTTGTGTTTTCAGGTGACAAAGCGACGTCGTACGGAGGAGCACAGACTTAGTCAACATGATTATACGAGGAGAATTATTTCTTTCCCGTACAGGAATAATCCTGAATTTTTTGGGGCTTGGGGACCTGGGGTTTTAAGATTTTACACTTGCTATTTGTAGATATGTATCATCACCAACCGGGAATTATTGAGTTGAAGAGACACTGGCATAGACATATGAGGCTCTCTCTCTCTCTGTTGTTATTTGGTGTTCTTCGCATTCTTTGATGAATTTTGTCTTTGTTGACAGCATGTTTGGTTTTGATTGATTTTTTTTTTTAAATTTGTTTTTTTTAGTGAATTTTTTAATATTTTAAATAATTTTTTTGTTTTTTATATGCATATAATTTAGATCTGCTTAAAAAATATTTTAAAAATTCAAAAACAATATGAAAATAATTGAATTTATATATTTTTTTTGTAATTGATGAATTTTTTAAGGATTTTTTTTCATAAATATTATACCTTTTAAGTGTATTTAGGTTAGATATATTTAAAAAATAAAAATTTTAAAAATTTTGACTAAAAAAAAATATATATGAAAAATAAAAAATTTAATTTTATTAAAAGCAAGCTCACTTTTATGAAATCAAATAAGGTGGTTACTATGTTGGGGGTGTTCGCTATAATTTAAAAGAGATGATTGTAACTTATTTTAAAGAGTTTGTAATTGTTTGATGGACATTATGCTAATAACTTTTTAGGTAGAAATATCTTAAATAAATTAAAAAAAATTGATTATCTAAAAGCTAAAAGAGCATACTTTTAACTTCTGTTTTGTAGTTATCAACTTCTAACTTTTAAGAATCTACACCTCGTTATCTCCTCTAAAATGGGACAAATATCAAATAAATGAAAAAAAAAATTATTATAAATTGGGATAAATTACATGAGAAAAACCTCAGACCCCCACTGGGGGTGACCCTAGGCCCCCCAGTGGGATGTGATTGGTCCAATTTTTTTTTTTTTTTAAACCAATGGCTAACCTCCACGTGTGTGTGGAGGTGGTGGGGATGCTGGGACACTGGGGGTCTCCAACACGTTTGAAATTACACTCACCACATTTCAAGTTTGAAAATATATATATATATATATATAATTACTCCATTGACATAATTATATTAGTTTCTTTTCATGTTTTAATTTATGGGAAATATTACGCTATGCACCTCTCAAACATTATGGTACACATTTCTCAAAGGGTGTGTAGCATATACACTTTATAATTAAAGAAGAAAATTGCATAATTTTATATTTTTTGAGTCATAACAAAAAAAAAATCATAATTAAACACAACATTAAACATAACTAAAAATCTCGTGAGTCATAAAAAAAGAAAATAGTATAGGTAAGGGTGCATATGATACATCCTTTTAAGGGGTGTATATACAGAATTTCCCTTTAATTTACATAATAGTTGGTCTATTATTCATTCAGGTCAGACTATAGTACACAATCTACAAAAGATGTGTATCATATATATGCACCCTTATTATATAATGAATAAAGCTTCGGACCCCCAGTGGTGGTGCTGGAGTCCCTTCCCATTGGTTCAAAAAAATTGTTTTTTTTTTTTTTTTGTTTTTTTTGTTTTTGTTTTCAGCCAATGACAGGCCGACACGTGGCATTGGGAGGGTCATTGGGGGTCTGTAGCATTGCTGTTATATAATTTTATGGTAAATGTTATGTATTTTTTTTGATAAAGTTTCAAAAATTTATAGTTCATAAATGAAATTACACATTTTGTAGTAATATTATGTATTTTTGTGATAATAATTAACCAGTAAATGTATAACATTATCACAAAAATACATAACATTACTACCAAAATTCATAACATTATTACAAAATTATCGCAACCTTACCAAAAAATTCTGTAACATTTATCACCAAAATACATAGCATACACCACAAAATTATATAATAGGTGTATATAGTTTCTCTTTTCATTAATAATTTGTTAGCCGTATGAATGAAAAAAAAAATAAAAATAAAATTTTGTTATCTCTTTTTTTACTAAACTGTATATTTATTTATTTTTTATTTGAGTGATTGTACACCATCAATATTAGTTTCATCCACTTTAATCATACTAAAAAGAAATGCGTATAACTATAAAGTGTAGGGTATTTTTTCCAACTTTAGAGGAGGAGACTGTAAACTAATAGAAAGCAAGTGAAAGCCAAATATATGCTGGGTATATATCTCATTTACATTTTATTTATAATTATTTTATTTAATATTTTTCTTTCAATCTTTCAATAATTGAATAAGAATAAGAATATTACAATGATTAAATCTAGATATCATCTAATGTGTCATTGATTGATGCAAAGCATTGAATGCGGGGTCATTAAATCAATTTATTGGTGATATATTAGAGCTTATTTTGTTGTATGCTAAGATATTTGTCAAAACTTAAATTTGCTAAACTTCTGCAAAACTATTTCCAATAACCTGTCATATCTCTTGTCAAATTTAGAATAAGGTTCAACAAAGTTTTTCCTTCTTATATGTAATGATGGGATCTACAAAAAAACATTTTCATAAATAATAATGTAATGTAAATTAACAAATTTTATAAGTTTTTCTTCTATCATATTGTGTGTGTTGATTTCTGACTACACAACCCAAAAAAGAGAACCCAGCTGGAGAGTATCGGCAGAATAGATTAAGCTCAAACAATCTGTCACAGAGAAATAAGAATCTCGCGGTGGTTCGTCTATCCGGGGGCACTCCGACGATCAAGTCAGTAAAATATCTCTAAAAAATAACCAATAGTGCTTAACTCACTAGACAAAGCATAAAAGACATACCTTAGACCCATGGGGGTGCCTCCTTTTTATAGCCAACACAATCCTTGTCCCAATAGAAGCTTAGCTCTAGTGGACTTAGGATTACAACTAATCTTGGACTCCTAGTAGGATTGAGATAAACTCTCTAAGAGTCTTATCTTTACCCAAATTGAAGTATTCTCTCACTTTAAGACTCTTGTCCCTTATCTGCTTATCCCGGATTTCGATATTCTTGCAGATAACCTCGGCCTATCCGAGATCATCTCGGCATCACGACCAGGACACATGGCACCTCGGCTGGCACTTCGGTGACACCTCGGCCACGTGTTTTCATTCAAAAATTATGTCCCCACAACTGTTCCCTAGGTTCTATTACCTCGGCATACTGAGGTGATGGAACCTATATCATTCCTTCCATTTAGCACGTCGGCTAATCTTTGCTTTATCATTCATTGCCGAAGTCATAACTTTATCGTTTTAATACGACCAAGACCTACAGTATGCTTTCATCAATGTTCTGGAACCAACAACCAAGTTCGTTTAAGCTGAGATCGTCCCCTTAGCCGAGGTTTTTGCCGAGGTTTTTGCTTCATTATATTGAGAACTTCAAGAGTTTCAACATGTGTATTAGCTGTCACACATTGCAATTCAACTGTTTCTACCACGGGTCTGTCCCCCACTGGACCGTGTCCGATACGTGCCATTTAAGTCGCCTTGCGCCTGCGTGCGCCGTCTGACAAATACGTCGTTCTAGTCTCATCAATTTCATTTTGCCGCCTTTTTGTGTTTTTGACAAAACTAGCACCCTCTCTCTTCGTCTTTTCACTTTACATCATTGTCTTCGTGCACAAGCTCTCTTTCCCTCTCTCTTTACTCTCTTAAATCCTCCATTGCTGCTTTCGCGAAGCTTTCTGCAACCAGTCTCACTCTCTCCTCCGGCGAGGCTTCTGCTGCACTTCCTTGCTTTTGGCTACCGTCTGATCCCGGCAAACTTTACTTCAGTTTCATTTTTCTTTGGTGAGTCACTATTCCTTTTTATTTCAATTCCTTGTTCCTCTTCAAAAAGCTTTACTCCATTATTCGTTGCCATTGCTGTTTTGCTCAAGTTCTTAATTTATGAATCACATATCTGAGCACGTTTATTTTACGATTTTGCTTTTGCCCAATTCGAGTCTTGAATACACACACACTGCTCACAAATTTGTTCACTTTTGCCACTGTTCTTGGCTTCGCACCCTTGTGCACACTTTGTCACAGTGTTCTTGATAGTTCATCACCATTCTTGATTCTGAAACACGTTCTTGTTTTCTGTTTTCTGTGTCTTTTCCAGATTCGTGCCTTCAATCTTCGTTTCCATAGATCTAGGTTTGGGATTTGCTTGTAGAACCCACAAATTTTAGAAAAAACTGAAACAAATTCCCCTTAAAATCCCCACAAATTCTTACCCCAGCTCACATTTAGGTTTTAGCCGAGGTCCTTCAAAACCGTCATAAAACACTTCCTTCTAAAATCCTACACCTTCCCCTCAAGCCGACATCATGCGTATGTGGAAGCATAGGGTAGACACTCCGACCAAGTTAGAATACTTTAGGCGAGAGTTTTCTATTCCAGCCGACGTTCACCTTAGGTTGGCTGGGGAGGACGACTCCATTATTCCCACAGTCAACTCCATGCCCTTCTTGGTCGTCGCTTTCATTGAGTGTGGACTCAGGCTTCCACTAGACATCCTTTTCCGAGAAGTCCTCCATTATTACAAGCTTAACCCAATGCAGTTAACCATTAACTCATACAGAGTCATTAATGGTATCATAGCCTTAGCACGCCAAGAAAATGCTAGCGTGACCTTAGCCGACATCCAATACTGTTACACTATGTGTGGCCTCAAATTAGAAAAAGGCTATGTCTACTACCTCAAACCGAGGTCTACTGAATACAAACTTGTTGCCGACCTCCCAGACTCTAACAAGGGAGCTGGGGATGATTACTTTATTGTCTCGGGCAACTGGGAGTTTGCTCCAGATGACGACCTTCACCTCTACCCTCTCAGCTGAACAGTATTCGTAGAGGGTAATGGTAAGAGCCAAGTGCTACATTTTTTCAAGCCTTTAATACTTCATTCTTTCCATATGTTCTAACATCTGTTTTTCTTGCAGTTCTTCTACAACTACCAAAAGACTTTTGCAAGTCTTTCTTCCCCAGCAAGGATCTTAAGAAGTTACTGGACCTGCCAGTCCACAAGCGGAGTGCTCCTTTACTGCTCAACTTCATCCCGACCTACAAGTCGGTACTTCCCGACGTCCCAAGGAAGCAGAAAAATAAGTCTCCTCTTTCCGCCACAACTCCACCAACAACTTCATCATCTCGGCCAGATCAGGGGTCAACCTCAGATCCAGCAGAACAACCATCTACCTCGGCTCCACAACTGATCCTACCATCCCAACGCCGACGCCGAACTGCAATTCCTGCCGAGATGGGTCGCAAGAAGGCAGTCGCAGAAGATCTTCTAGCCGACATCCCCAACACCGTCAACGCTCAACCAGCACAATCTTAGCCTCAACCAACACCAAAGCCTAAAAGAATGAAGAAGGCCTAGCCTAAGGCAACGGTGACTCAGATTGACACTGAGGACACCTTGCCAATTTCAAAATTGGCTGAGAGCGAGAAGACCCCCTCTGTCTCCAAGAAAAGGCCCGCTGAGGCCGAACCATCCCAATCAACTCGATCAAAGAGGCCGAGGTCCGAATCGGCAACAGCTTCGGGCTCCATGAAGTCTGACTCCCCCTGGGCCCCCCCAATCACACTGGAGGACAGGCCAGTCAGAGCTAGCAATAGTGTCGATGACGTTAACATCGGCGTTGCCCTTATTACAGGTTTGCTCCTTCTTGGAGATCTCGATCGCAACGCCGAGATAAGCCAGTATGAAAACTTCGCCTTGATACTGCAACACTCCGTTCAAGTAAGTCCCTTCACTTGGTAATTTTCTTTCTCTATTTTTTCATACTTAGAGAATTTTTACTAACTTTTGTTCTATCCATTTTCTTTCAGGCGATCCAGCACGCCCACTCATTCTCTATGCAATCTTTTGAAATAAAGAAAGGAGTTGGCCGACAAGATCAGGGAGGTTGGTGGTTTACAGAAGGCCATCAAAAGGGCCGAGGCAAAAATGAAGACCTTGTCAGATCAGGCTGCGGCAGCCATTAAAGCCAAAGACGTGGCCGAGGAAAAAGCAGATGCTGCAGATACCATTAAGAAGGTTCTTGAGGCCGAAAAGAAAGAGGCCGAAGAAAAGACGGCTGAGGACCAAAAAGAACTCCAAGATGCCTTAGCCACAAAGGAAGCCGAGATCAAGGCCGCCGATGAGAAGGCATATGCAGAGGGGGCGATCGACGTCAAGGAGGACTACAAAAAACAAGTGAAACAGGCCTGCAACAAGGGTTTCACCCTTGGTTGGATGGCTGCCCTCAAGAAGTTGGACGTCCCCAAGGACTTCCCCCTCCAGAATGCCGACGACATCCCCCTGCCATTCCCGCCTACTCCAAGCCAATCCGAAGACCGTTCTGAGTCTGAAGAGGAAGCTTTGGTTAGGAAGACGAAGGACTTTACTGGGGGCCAAGCCCCCTACTCTGAATGAGCAAGTCTTGGACTTGACTTAGGATGAGGAAGGTGAGGTCTCCAAAGACGCTCCTCCTAAGAAGGCAACATCGGACACGCCTATTGCCGACAAGAGCCTCGACCAAACTCTTCAAGAAATTGATGCCGAGCTCGTGGCTGAGAGGGCTGCCGAGATGTTTTCTCAGCTCTCTTCTGAACTCCAGACCCAACCAGCCATAGACGCCGAAGAGTCTTAGTTTGACGTTCTTCTCTTTTTTTTCCTATACCTTGTACTTTTTTCTTTCTTTTTTGAAACAGTGTAAGCTTTTATTTGGCTGACATACCATCTTTTGAATGTTAATTCAACTTTCTCTCCTGAATGCTTGTATTTTTGTCTTCCTTTTACTATCTTGTATGGTTCTATACTTAGCATAATTTGGATGTCTTTAAGCATACACCTTGTTTGTGCAATTTCCTCGGGGTGGTATACCTTGGTTATACAGACCAATGCTTTTATCTCGGCAAGCACGCAAATACTTCTCTCATTTCAACCTTGGCTTAACTTGTAAATTTTTTCAAAAATTTCACCAAATGTTTAAACCAATCTTCCTTTAACACAACCTCGGTTTAACTTCAACTTGTAAATTTAAAATTTCAACAAGTGTTAAATATGACCTCGGTTTAATTTCAACTTGTAAATTTAAAATTTCAACAAGTGTTAAACATGACCTCAGTTTAACTTCAACTTGTAAATTTAAAATTTCAACAAGTATTAAACATGACCTCGGTTTAACTTCAACTTGTAAATTTAAATTTCAACAAGCGTTAAATGTAACATTGGTTTAACTTCAACTTGTAAATTTAAATTTCAACAAGCGTTAAACATGATCTCGATTTAACTTCAATTTGTAAATTTAAAATTTCAACAAGCGTTAAACTAATTTTAGCTTGTAAATTCTACCTTTCCAAAAACCATTTTCCAACTCTCTGCCCCCTAATGTGAACTTAAGTTCCACTTGGGTTCTCATTATGCATGTATTCCAGAAACATTGTCAAGTATCTTATCAATCACAAGTGTAAAAATTCAAGCTAAAACTTTATTTATTACTTTGGCTAATAACAAAGAACAAGAAAGTCTAATGATAGAAAAATTTCAGAATGCAAGTATTCCAGGGCCTTGGCAACTCTTTACCTTCATTATCTTTAAGCCGATATACCCCATTGGCCAATACCGAGATGATTCTATAGGGTCCCTCCCAATTCGGGCCAAGCTTGCCCTCTTTGTGATCCTTCTTGTTGCCGACGATCTTTCTCAAGACAAGGTCACCGACTTGAAACTCCGTTGGGTTGACCTTCTTATTATAAGCCCTGGCAAGCTGCTGCTAGTATGCCGCCAGCTGAATTGTAGCTTTCTCCCTTCTTTCTTCTAGCAGATTCAGATCTCGGGCTAATAATACATCATTAGTTCCATTCTCTACTCCCTGAGTTCTGATTCTTGGGATGCCGACCTCCAGTGGAATTACTGCTTCTTTGCCATAAGCCATGGCAAATGGGGATTCTCCCGTTGATCTTCTCGGCGTAGTCCGATATGCCCAGAGTACACTGGGCAACTCATCCACCCATTTTCCCTTTGCTACTTGTAGCCTCTTCTTTATCCCATCAAAGATAACTTTGTTGGATGCTTCTGCTTGTTCATTGCTTTGAGGAAAACTTGGGATCGAAAAATAATTCTTGATTTTGAATTTTGCACAGAAGCTCTTGATTAGCTTACTGTCAAATTGTGTTCCATTGTTTGCAACTATTGCTCTTGGAATCCCAAACCTGGTAATGATGTTCTTCCAGATGAAGTTCTCCACATCAATGTCTCAAATCTTGGCAAGGGGTTCAACTTCTACTCACTTGGTGAAATAATCTGTTGCCACTAGTAAGTACTTTATTTGTCCAGTTGCTTGGGGCAGTTTTCCAACAAGATCCATGCCCTATTAGGAAAACGACCAAGGACTGGATACTGGGTTTAAGTCTGCTGCTAGTTAGTGTATCAGAGGTGCAAACCTTTGGCACTTTTCACACTTCTTGACATAGGCTTTTGCATCTTTCTGTGTGTAGGGCCACCAATACTCCTGGGTAATGGTCCTATGAGCAAGTGATCTGCCCCCAACGTGGCTTTCGCATACTTCTTCATGTATTTCGTACAAAAAATCTTTAACTTGTGAAGGATGTACACACCTCAAAAGGGGTCCAGCAAAGGATCTTCTATAGAGATGTCCCTTTGCTGTCTGGCAGAATCTTGCCGACTTCAGTTTGATCTTGTGTGCCTCCTTGTGATCATCTGGCAGTTTTCCTTCTTTTAGGAATGCTATTATTGCATCCATCCAGCTTGGTCTCATGTCCACACACATTGCCTCATGCTCTGTGGTCAGTGGTTCGATGCTCGGGCCCAACAAGTAGTGAACCATTATCGTCCTTGCCTTTCTAGGTTGTATTGCACTAGCCAGGTTGGCCAGGGCATCAGCGTGACTGTTATCATCTCGGCTAACCTGATGTAATCGGCAATTCTGAAACAAGGCCACCAATCTGCTGACCTCCTTTACGTAGGCCGACATCCTTTCGTCTCGGGCTGCGAACTCGCCTGTTGTCTGGTTGACTATAAGCTGGGAGTCACAGAAGACTATCACCTCATCTGCTTCTACTGCTACTGCTAGTTTCAGTCCTACAATCAGTGCTTCATACTCTACTTCATTGTTTGAGGCCTTGAACCCCAAACGAATGGATTGTTCTAGTATCTATTCATCTGGAGATACCAGTACTACTCCTGCCCCCGTTCCTTGTCGGTTTGAACTCCCATCGCCAAACAGTCGAAAGGAGTCGCCGATATAAATGCTGCAGGGCCTGAGTTTTTCTTCCTCCCTTTGTTCTGTTGCCCTCGGCTGGGCTTCTCTTTGCTCGTTTGGACATCGTTCACCTCGGCTCAACGGAGCACGATGTACGATGGCTCCTGGTGTGAACTCGGCCACGAAGTCGGCCAAAACTTGGCCTTTGATTGCTGTTCTGGGTTTGAATTCCAGGTCATACTGGTCCAAGGCCACTGCTCATCTGGCTATTCTGTCTGTCAGATCTCCCTGTTGCAACAGGGACTTCAAAGGATGTTCAGTTAGCACCACAATTTTGTGGGCTTGAAAGTAGTGATTCAACTTCTTTGAAGCCATTACTAAAGCCAGCGTTAACTTCTCAAAGGGTAAATACCTAGTTTCTGCATCAGTTAGGGTTTTGTTTACATAGTAAACAGCCCTTTGTTCCCCTTTTCCTTCTCGGATTGCCACTGCACTTACCGCATGTTCTGAAACTACTAAGTACAAGAACAGCTCCTCTCTAGGTTCTAGATTTGAGAGAACTGGAGGCGTGGTCAAATACTTCTTCAAGTCGGCAAAGGCAACTTTGCACTCTTCTGTCCATAGAAGTCTGTGGCCTTCTTCACTAAGCTGACGAAGAGTTTGCATTTGTCAAAACGTCTGTTTATGAACCTATTCAAGGCTGCAACCCTTCCAGTCAATATCTGTACTTGCTTCACTGATGTTGGGCTTTTTAGTTTTAGGATGGCTTTGATCTGATCTAGGCTGGCCTCAATGCCCTTTCTGGTCACCAAATATCCCAAGAACTTACCAGATCCAACTCCAAATGCACATTCCGATGCATTGAGTCAGAGCTGATATGTTTTTAGGATGTCAAAGACTGCCCTTAAGTCTTCCAGATGGTCCTTAGGTTCCCTGGTCTTCACGACCATGCCATCGATGTATACCTCCACTGTTCGGCCAATTAGGTGTCTGAACATCTTGGTTACCAATCTCTGGTAAATTGTTCCTGTATTTTTCAACCCAAAAGGCATCACTCTGTAGTAATACATCCCATTTGGATGATAAACGCAGTTTTCTCCTCGTCTGGGGGGTACATGGCTATCTGATAGTACCCCCTATAGGCATCTAGGAAGCTCATCCTTCCATGCCCTGAAGTAGCATCCACCAGTTGGTCAATCTTGGGTAAAGGAAAATTGTCTTTGGGACAGGCCTTGTTTAGGCTGGTAAAGTCCACGCAGACCCTCCATTTACCATTCTTTTTCTTTACCACCACTGTATTCGATAGCCATGTCGGGTAATTTACCTCCCGAATGGCTCTGGCCTCTAGAATTCTGTCTACTTCTTCTTCCACTGCCTCAACATGCATCAACGTCGGTCTTCTTGCCCGTTGGATTACAGGTTTGGCCGACCTGTCTACGTTTAGTTTATGGCAAGTGACCTCGGGGTCAATGCCAGGCATTTCGTAAGGCGTCTAGGCAAACACTTCAATGTTTGGTCTCAAGAAAGCCTCCAGTTCTTTTTCCTCGTCTTCGGCTAAGCCTGAGCCGATAAGGAAGAAACGTTCTTTATCCCCCTGCTGGACGAGGATTTTCTTCAGGGCTTCTTCACTTTTCTTGGCTGGCTCATTGCCGACGTCCTCTAGGACTTCTACGTCCTCGTCTTCGATCTTTACTCTTTCTAGTTCTCGTATGCTGCAGGTGGACTTCATTGCTGCCATGGAGCAGTTCTTTGCCTACAGCTGATCCCCTCTGACCTTCTCTATCCCATGCTCTGTTGGGAACCACAATAGCTGATGCAATGTTGAGGGAACAACCCCCATTGCATGCAACCATGTCCTTCCCAAGATAACATTGTAAGGGGAGGGTGTGTCGATTATGGTGAACTCTGTCTTTATCTTCTTGGTGCCAGCCTGCACCTCCAAGCTTGCTGCTCCTAGTGGCCACGTCGGCATTCCATTGAACCCGACCATTGGGCAATTGGATTACACCATATTGTCTGGGTGAAGGCCAAGCTCCTAGTAACACCTGACATACATGATGTCACAAGAGCTGCCTTGGTCAATTAGGATGCACTTCACTTGGCACTCCCTAACCTGGAGGGATATTACCAACGCATCGTTGTGCGGATGTTGTAGCATCTCCAGGTCGGCTTCAGTAAAAGACACTACTGGTCCCTGGCACTCCTTGGCACGAGGTCTTTTTTGCCGAGTCTGGTATACATGCTGCAAGTGCTTTACCTTTTGGGTCTCCCCCCGTATTTTGTTTTCATTGACCTTCGAGTGAATTACATTAATTACCTGATGTTCGCCTGCCTGCGGTTGCTATGCTGAGGGAAGTGGAGCTACTGGTGCCTGAGGCAGTCTTGCCTACTCTTCCTTTGTCCTGGCCTCATCTACAAGATCCCTTAAACGGCCTTGCCTTACTAGGTCTTCCAAGTGTGCCTTCAGGGCTCTACAACCCTGAGTTAGATGCCCATCTTCATTATGGTAAGTACAATGCTTACCAAGGCTTCTTCCCATAAACTCTCCTGGTACCCTTGCTGGTGCTCTGAAATAGGGTTGGGTTCAGATTTTATCCAGGACTTTGTGAATTGGGATTCGGAATACAGTTATGACTGCCTGTGCAGCTCTCAGTCCTATCTCTTGCTTGTTGGATCCGTTGTTACTCGGCCTCGCTTCGGCGAGCCGTTTCCTTTCTCTTGCTTTTTCGCCTTAGTCCCTGGCGTGTCTTCCTCGGCTCTGGCATATTTCTCAATTCTGGCCATGAGCTCCTCCATGCTTTTTGGCAATGTCTTTGCCAATGACTTTCGTAGTGGACAATCATCTTTCAGGTCGTTCTTGAAAGACACGACCACCACCTCTTGGTTGCACTCGGATATTCGGTTGAACACCTCATAATAACTTTTAGCGTAGGCCTTAAGGCTTTCACCTTCATTGATTCTCAAAGCCATCAGAGCGTCTACCCTTAATGGCTGTAGTTTGTTTGTCACGAACCTGGCCATAAACATCTCGGCCAGGCCTTCCCAGGTCTTCACAGTTCTTTTCGGTAATTTGTGAAACCAATCCGATGCAATTTCCCCAAAGGATAAGGGAAACACCTTGCAAAGCAACGACTCGTTCCCAGTATACAATGCCATTGAGTTCAGGTATAAACCGACGTGAAAGTTGGGATCCGACTTACCATCGTATATCTGGAACCTCGGTATACTAAATCTTTTCGGGGCCTGAAATTTGTCAAACTCCACCGAGAATGGTGTTCTCGGCTTAATAGGGGAAGTTACCTCGGCATTTTGTTGCTTCCTCTTGAGGTAATCTCTCAAGTCCTCTTTGGTCCGCCTAGGAGCTCAGCTATCTCCTAATTTCAGTCTTTTCGGTGCACTACTGCCTGTGTCATTGTGAGTCCTCTTGGTCCTTTCTCCATTGGTTGCGTCGAAGCACAACTCCTGCCCTTGGATATGTCGATGCTGTTTGGGGTTGGCTTCCTTAGTGCGATGCGTCCTCCTTGATTTTTCCCTTATTGACTCCCCTCGCCCGACCTCCCTTGAAGGCCGGTGAGAGTGTTTCTCAGCCCTGGTGTGCTGGGGGACTGTAAGGACTGTTTTCTGCCCCTCTTTTTGGGCATCTTTCTTTGCCGCTGGAATTGGCGTATCCTGTAGTGGGTATGGTGGCTGCATGACGTTATTCTGCATCATGAAATTGACCACTGTTTGTAGGTTCGCCAATTTGGCCGCCATGGCCTTTACCTCATCATCCCTCCGCAGGCATCTTTCTTTCCATACCTGGAGGTCGTCCTCGTTGTAGTACCCGCTTCAGTTCGTTTTCTTTGGTACGTCGCCTTCCTGGCCGACGTCCTTTCCTTTGTGATTCTTATCGTGAGTCTCTCTGTTGCAGTTGTCTCCTTCAACATCTAGGTCTACAAGTTTCCCACTCTCAGTAAGGGCGTCGTTCCCAACCTTCTCTTTCTGTCCGTCGTTGGCTATCTATTCTTCTTTCTTTCCCACAAACGGCGCCAAATTGTGTGTGTTGATTTCCGACCACATAACCAAAAAAGGGGAACTCAGCTGGAGAGCACCGGTAGAATAGATTAAGCCCAAACAATCTGTCACAGAAAGATAAGAATCCCGCGATGGTTCGTCCACCCGGGGGCACTCCGATGATCAAGTCAATAAAATATCTCTCAAAGATAACCAATAGTACTTAACTCACTAGACAAAGCATAAAAAACATATCTTAGACCCATGGGGGTGCCTCCCTTTTATAGCCAACACAATCCTTATCCCAATAGAAGCCTAGCTCTAGTGGACTTAGGATTACTGCTAATCTTGGACTCCCAGTAGAATTGGGATAAACTCTGTAAGAGTCTTATCTTTACCCAAACTGAAGTCTTCTCTCACTTTAGGACTCTTGTCCCTTATCCGCTTATTCTGGATTCCGATATTCTCGCAATAACCTTAGCCTATCCGAGATCATCTCGGCATCACGACCAGGATACGTGACACCTCGGCTGGCACTTCGGTGACACCTCGGCCACGTGTTTTCATTCAAAAATTATGTCCCCACACATATTATTCAAATTGGTCCCATTCCATATTGTGAACTTCTATCCCTCCATACACTACAAGAAAATAGAGTTTTCCCGACGTTTTGTATGAATCCCGCTATTGCTAAAAATATTCACGGTGTTTCGTACTAAACTTTGTATTTTTTTTTCTCTACATTTATTACAAATCCCATAGTTTCTATGTAAAAAAACGTTCGTAATTTAATAATACATATACGAATTATTTTGTTAAAAATGTGGGACAACTATTTTATTAGACAAACTACGTAGTTTTACATTGAAACTCAAAACTCAGATAATAACTTCCCCCATTTTCCTCTTATGTGCTAGACACTCAAAAGTCACAAACCCTAAAGTTCTTCTCTAGTACCTTTCTTCAACAGTTTACTCTTTCCAACGGAAACTCTCTAACTCTAGTATGTATCCTTTACCTCTTGAACTTCACTCTATCTCTATTTGCTTTATGTATTTCTCTTAATGGGTCGGTGTGGGGGAGAGAGTAGGGTGGCGGTGGAATGTCAAAAATAGGTTAGAAGGCATCGTATAGACTTGTGAATGCATGTATTAGGCATTCAATATAAATAGAATTGCTCTTTATCTTAACAATAATTTGTTGTTGAATTTAGCCAAGTCCAAAGAAGGGAAAACGGTTGCAAGTTTGTCACAATGACAAGGTAACAAGTTTTAATTATTTTGAAAAATTTATAGTTTAAGTTAATTTATTATTTCTACTATGTTCTAATGTTTATGTAATTCTTTATTTTCAAGTTTATTGAACTTGAACATTGGCCTTTGGTGAATTTGAGCCACATTTGCCATTGTCATGTTTTCTATAAATAGTTGCTCTACTATCTAAGTACTCCTAATATGCACTTTACTATGGATGTTTTAAAATATTATTATATATGTTTTATTTAGACGAATTGTGGATGAATTACATATGTTTTGAGATATTAATTTACGTTTTGTGTAAACGCATTATGGAAATTTTTTTTTATAACTTACTATGGATTGATAGAATATTAATTATTAGATGTTTTCTATTTTTAAAATTTTGGAAGAGTTTTAAATGATGATTCTTTGAATATGTGAACAGGTTGATATTATGAATACAGGTTGATATTAAAAAAATATAAAAAAATTAAATAAAAAAAGTATTCCCTGCACTTTAGATAAGACGTTGCCAATAGAAAGTACCAATTTATCGGTGTTTAATTATAAAAGTCCCAAAAAATGCCACTTTTTTATAGTGCTTGATCAAATAAACCCTGGTAAAGGTTTTGTTATTGCCAGCGTTTGTTAATCATTTACCGGCATTTATTTGAGCTTCCCTAATACCATTCCCGACATTTGTGACAAAACGCTAGGAAAAACACCGTCGATCCCTCGCCGCTGATGATCTCATTGCCGGCGTTTGTCCCAAATCCCACTAAAACCAATGTCGCAGATGCTATTACTTGGGTTTTTACTACTTTTACCCACATTTAAAAAAACACTGGGAAAGCTCTATTCTCTTGTAGTGATCATCAGTCAATAAATTTTTTTTGTAAAACTTATTCATTTAAATTGCATTTTGAAATAAAAATTTTCTTTGCCCATTTAATCTATCATGTAAGTGTCATTTTGTCTCAAAAACTATTGAAGAATTATTCATTTAAACTAAAAACATTAATTCATTTTATCCCAAATCATCACTGGAGTTAATATGTGGAAATAGACCTACTGGCATATGCGATTAATTGATGATATTGATTTACTTTGCCTCATAGTAAAGAGGTAGATACGAAGACAAATATCCATACACCATGCAACAAAAATAACTAATTATTTTAAGAATATTCAATAAAATACAAAATACAAAATACAAAATAGAATCAATTGTTGTAAAAGTATTGCCTCTAGATATAACTAAATCAAGCAATTCACATACACATATTTGTGTGTGCCGATCAATGTGATAATCAATAAAAAAAAAAATATTAACTCCATTATCGATTTGTATAAAACGAACTAATGCTAATAGTTTAAGGAAGTAATTGATCAAATTAATAGTTTAGGGGGCAGAATTGTCATAAGCATAAGCTACCCAACAAATGGAGCAAGGAAGGAATGGTGGTTCGATCCCGGTGGTGAATCAAAGGCGAGGAGGTGGATCTAGGGGCTATGAAGCAATGAATGGTCTGTATACTGTGTTCGTGGACAATATCCCAAGATCTTTGGATGCAAACTCACTGTTTAAACTCTTCAAAAAGTTTGGTGTAGTTAAAGATGTATTCATCCATTTCAAGAGAAGGAGAGCGACAAATTCAAGATTCGAATTTGTGAGATTCGACTGTCATATCGCATCAGACATAGCAATCCAGAAAGCTAATGGACTTTTGGTAGATGATAAGGTCCTTGCAGTCAAGTATGCGACTCATAACAGGAGTGTGCCTAGCATGAGAAGGCCCCAGGCCAACAGTGAAGCCTTTAACCCGAACAGAGGTATAGGTACAATCCCATATACTGGCCATAAATCTTTTGCAGAGGTTCTACAAAGGGGCACGACCATGGCGGCTGTAAAAGCAAGCATGACTATCAAAGTCAATGAAGATGGCCATGGTTGGCTTTACGAAAGCGTTATCATCAGGCTCAACTTGGATTTCTCCATTAACAGTGTCAGATCTGCCTTGAAGGATAATGGGTTAGCTCAAGTTGTGGTCAGAGAGAGGGGAGGCAGGGATGTAATTTTGACTTTCAAATCCCAGGAGGAGCTTCAATCCAATATCCATAAGATCAAGGACTGGTTTAAAGATTGGAGCCAATTTGTTTTGGAATGGAAGCCATGAGTTCAAATAGAGCAAGAGAGATGTGTTTGGCTGAAATGTCATGGTATTCCTCTGCACCTTTGGAATAGGAACACTTTAAACAACGTTGGAGCTTTGTGGGGGTCAGTCCTTCAATTGGAGGGTAATCTTTGCCAACCAAGGTCATTCTCCTACTCCAGAATTCAAGTGGTTACAACATGCATGGAGCTTATCAACAAAAAAATAAATCTGGAGTGTAAGGGTAAAATACACCTAAATTTTGTTTATGAAGATCATTCTGTCAATCCAATGGAGTGTTGTGGGATGAGAAACATTGGACTGGGTGATTGCAATAGCAGCTCCAATGTGGTTTTAAACAGAGCTGAGGAGAATGGCTTCACAGATGGGGGTTGCAAGAGGAATGATGACGTTGATGCAGTGCTGTAGACGCGCCTGCGAGGGGACCCCGCTACTACAGTTCGGACTCGATTTGTGTCGCGGTTCTTAATCTTGAACCAAAGAGTCCAAATCTGGCAAATCGTTTTGAGAAAACAGATTTTAGGAAAGAAGTGCCAAACATGGACTGCTTTGCCAAATACAGAGTCGCCACCTAAATATTTTAAAATAGGGGAATTTAAGAAACCCTGACTCGGTGCCAAAGGCCACATGTCCGTCATCACCGGAGCTGTCTCGGCTCGGGAGCTTGGGTACGATCGGGGAAGGTCAGCTATGAGCACCCCCTTTCGCCCGGTCCGAAAACCGGCCTCTACTAACCATGATATCCGATTTTGAAAACGTTATGTGTTCTTATTCCATTTATTAGCTTAGAATTACTATGTTACGCGCGCAGCAAACAAGTATAGACTAGATTGCCTAATTTGAAAATAAACATTGCATATCCGTTTGTTTTGGAAAATGTTTTGGAATTTGCTACTCACAAGTAGGCTAAAATACGGATTTCAACGAGTTTTTCCAACTCAAACAATCCAACTTTCACCCACAGGCATTCAAACAATTTATAACACATAAGCATCTAGCCACATGGTAAGCATGCTATCAGGTTAACATTCACACGCATGCGAGATGCTAAAGCATAAATACTTACATTGTACTCCATGCCAAAACAATAAACTAGTTAGCAAACATGCGTGATCCTAGTTCATGTCAAGTTGACTAATGCAGCACATGCAAGATGCAATTACAGTAGGCTCGGCTAACCTAAACATGGCATGTGAAATGCAACCAATTAATGCACGTATTCAATTTGGGATTGAAATACAAATGCAGTTAGAATGATGTACCGAGCCCGGTGCATGCAAAACAAATGTATGAATGCACGCATGCATAGCATAAGGTATGCTAATTTAAACATGCCCTAATCTACCATCATAAGCAGGTAAATAAAAGGGAAGAAAGAAGTGGGGGTTGGAAGACATGCATACACTCACCCACACTTATTACAAGTTTACCCTCGCTCGGAGGAACCAAAAGAATAATACAGATTAAATAACGAATTAACTAACCTAACTAATTAATTATTACAAATTGCCTTAATTAGTTAACAAACTAACTAAGCTAGGAAAAACAGTAAACCGCCTCGGGAAGAGAGCTCGATGCAATACGTGCTCGGGTCTTGCTCGGAAGTGCACTGCCATGCATAGGTTGCCTCTGTTTTCCATGCTATGCTCCTCTGAAGACTGCCAAAGTCTCAGGATTGCTTCCCTGGGAGACACCACCGGCTGAGTAAAATGCCCACCGGCAGTGGCCTGTGATCACCGGCTGTTTATGCATCCATCGGCCATGGAAAGATTGTCGGTCGGCATTGGACACTGCCGGTCGGCAGAAGGTTCCTACAGAATCTGCATTTGACAGCAACAGAGGGCAAGGCAGAGCATGGCAATACAATTCAAGGCATATATGCACCAATCATGTCCCTTATCATGTTAGTGACTCAAAGGGACATGCTCCTTGGTTCTCGAACCATCAATCGCGCATTTCAATGCGTGATGGCCCAAGAGACCAAGTTATGCATTTCCATGTCAAATGCAATGCAAACAATCAAACCAATGGGGACTTAACCTCTATCATGGATAGTCAAGAGGCCAAGCATGCATGCCAATGCAATGCAACCTAAGCATGTTAACTAGGCATGCAATACGGCAATGCAAATGAGCATGCAAGAAATGCAAGGCATAGAGCAATGCGACTAACAAGTGTGCAAGGCTAATGTAGGCATTCAAGCATGTAAGCCAACATGTGACTTCATTCAATCATGTGATTTCAAACATGCAACAACTCACCAATATGCTACAATATACAAGGAGAGCATGCAACAAACAAAGAGATTGACTTAAACATGATTTGGGCAGCTCTAATTAGGCCCAAAACAGTGGCCATAAGTTTAAGAAAATGGAACCAAACACACATGCACACATGCACATGTTAAAGGCCTAAATACTTAAGCATCAAAGGACTACTTTTAAGCGCACTTAAAAGGGGGTAATCATGGACATATGACATGTATTATAAGCCTTGAAATTATGTAGGAAATGATGCCAAATTAACCTACCAATGCAAGCTATGCATGCAACCAAACCCAAGGACCTAAAGCATGGCCATATGACTCATGAAGCAAATAACCAAATTGAATCAAAACAGCCCCAAATCATGCAAAAGTAAGCCTCAAGAACCACTTAGATGACATCTAAATGACCTAATCCTAGAAGCATACACAATGGTATGAACATGAAGCATGAAACTTCAACTCTTGAAGCATCAAAAGGGCCATGAAATGCAAGCATATAAGCATGCTAAATGGGCTGAAATGACACTATGAATGATGCCAACCCATTAAATCAAGGCAAGTAATGCATGCTATACATCCACATACTTAAGGCCAACAAGCCGGAATGCAAAGGGGCTATACTAAGCATGCCAAAGCCGACCCAAACAACCTAGGACAGACCTTAAACACACTAAAACATGCATAAAAGCTTCACAAAGCTAAGCCAAAACAAGTAAGCATAGTGGTCTAAATGCTAGATACATGTTAAGGCAATTTCATGGCATTACAAGACAAGTATGCAAAGGAAACATGGTGTGTCTAAACCAAGTAAAAACAGTGCTATATCATGGAAAAATACGCACAAATAACATTTAAGACATGGCCAACATGAACTTAAAAATGGTGCTCACTCATGAGGCTAAAATGGCACTTTTTGAAGACAACAAGGAGAGGGGATGATCCTCTCATTCTTAGGACCTTAAACCACCATCCTCACCACTGAAATCTCTCAAGATTTCAGTGGTGAGGAGGCCCAAACAAGGTGGTCCCGAAACTCACCAAAAATAGCACAAAATGGGGCCAAACAAGGCCTAAGAGGGGGTAAACGACCCCGAACACAAAAGTGGTCTTAATGAAGTATCTTAAACACAAAAAAAAGAACTTTTTTATGTTATACACAAAGCCCAAATCCGAAAGCAAGATAGGCTAAAAGGGTGTGCAAAAACGGAGAATAAAGAGGGAAAATGGATTACCTTTGTAGCCAAAAGGGGACAGCAGCCTCTAGACCCAAAAATGCAATCCTTAACCTTTGAAAACAAGACCCAAGGACCTCCAAGTGATGATGGAAGTGTTGTGCTAGGAGGTGTAGTTCAAATGGCCAAGAACTAGACCCTTTTGGACCCTCTAACCCACCCAAATGTAGAGAGAGAGAGATATAGAGAGAGAGTGATATATATGTGATATATATCAGATTTTTCTAACCTCTCAAATGGAAGGAGAGGCTCTCTTTATATAGAGAAACCAAAGGGGCAAAGCTTCTCTTGGAAGCTTTGAGCAAAAAGGCCAAGCTTCTCTTAGAAGCTTGGATCAAAAGGGCCAAGCTTCTTAGAGAAGCTAGGCAAAGGGGGCAAGAGGTTCAAGCTTCTTCAAGAAACTTTAAAAAAAGGGGTCAAGCTTCTTAGAGAAGCTAAAAAAAGGTCAAGCTTCTTGGAGAAGCTAAAAAAAAAAAGAGTCGAAAGGGTCAAGCTTCTTGGAGAAGCTAAAAAAAGGTTCAAAAGGGTCAAGCTCCCTCAAGAAAAGGTCTCGGTCAGGACAAGTGGCCGATTGATCAAAAACAGTGGCTGGCCGACCAAACATAATGCCACCGGCAACAAAAGGTGCCGACCGGCAGAAAAGATTGCCGATGGCAGTGAAAACCAGCCAGTGGCCTCTAGCCACTGCCGGCGGTGTGTGGGGATGCCTCACAAGGCATTCCCTGCCCCTCCAAGGCAAAACACAAGTGTTTAGTGCAAAACCAGACACAAAACGGTCAAGTTCGGAGATCCTGAGGCAGGGCGCGTAGCCGAGACCTCCGGGACCTCCAAACGAACACAAACATGGATGATCACCGAGTGTTCAAACGGTGACGTCCAAGTCTTGAGGACGGTCAAAAATGGGGTGTCTACAAGTGGCAAATCGGCATGACTGGTCTAGTGCTGCGTTACTTTCCTCTATTAAAGTGGCACAAATGAAGGAGCTTTCACAATGCAACAGTAGAGAGGCAGTGGGCACAGTTGTTGAGGAGTCACTGTGTAATTTGGAGGTCAACAGACTTACTGCAGTAGGGGGGAAAGAAGCAATGATGGAGGAGCGTGCAACCTATCCATCCGAACAGTGCAATAACCAGCCACAGAGATGTGTTGAGCAAGCTTCTGCACCTGGTTTGCTCAAAAGTCTTAGCGGGTCCATAGATGGGTTTGGGCCTGGAATTAATTTGGAGGTTTAACTTGGGCCATCTGAACAGTGAGCATAGAGTTAAAGGCCCTGATCCTGGAATTAATCTGGAGGCTAATTTGGGCCATTCGAACAATGAGGATATAGTTCAAGGCTCTATTCTCACGTCATTGGAACATCAAGGTAACAGGTCATGCAATAATCTTTTAGTACCTGGGCCTCACTCACCTGCTGTTTCTTATGGGTTGGGCACTATAAGTTTACATGCTAAAGGCCCAGTTCGATGTCCTGATTCCATCCTCAACCCCCAACGGTATGCCAAGAAAGCTGGGAAAAAGAAAGTGCAGATGGAGGGGTTCTCTCGGTTTGCTAAACTCTATGGCCACAAATCTGCAGCTATCAGTAAACATTTCTCCAAGTCCATTATATTTAGGCCAGCAGCAGTGGCCTTTGCACGCTCTGAGCTATCTGAGGGTGAATCAAGCTTGCATAGCTATCTCCTCAAGGAAGTGCAGGCCATTGTCAATTTGGGAAAAGATCTGGGAATTAACTTCCGTGGGCAAGAAGATGTTGTGGTGGATAAGATTATTGGGCTGGAGCTTAAGGACAAAGAGAGACTTATAAGGGATGGAAAGCCCAGCCGTAATAGAAGTGTGCTAGGGTCTAATAGTGGGTCAATTGTTTAACTATGAAGCTTCTATCCTAGAATGTTAGGCGGATTGGCAAGCCTGAGAAGAGGGGAAGAATTAAAAGGCTACTAAAAGATAGGCATATTGATATTGTATTCCTTCAAGAAACAAAGAAAGTTGTGGTATCTGACAATTTAGCTAGAGGGCTTTGGGGTCATAGGAAAATAGAGTTCTTGTCTGTGGACCCTGAAGGTACTGCAGGTGGGCTTCTATGTATTTGGGAGCCAGATATTTTCCAATTATCTGGCAGCTGCTGCAACAGGAGGTTCATTCTACTCTTAGGTACCTTATATAACTCCTTTCATTGTGTTCTGCTTAATATTTATGCTCCTAATGATGTCAGTAGTTGATCCTCTTTTTGGAACACTTTAATCAATCTTAAGATCTATTTTTCCAACCCTTGGTGCATGGGAGGTGATTTCAATGAAATAAGGCATATGGGTGAGAGAGTAGGTTGCTCCAGACGAGACAAAGACATGCAACAGCTCAATGAGTTCATACATACCTCTGAATTAAATGACCTTCCTCTTCTTGGTAGGAAATATACTTGGTGTAATGCTCAAGAATCACAAAATTTGAGCAGAATTGATAGGGTGTTGTTATGCCCTGAATGGTTAATTCACTTTAAACTGAAACTCTGGGGGCTGCCTCGACTACTATTAGATCATTGCCCCCTTTTAATGATGGAAGATGAAAATATTGGGGCACCAAACCCTTCAGGTTTATCAATGCGTGGACTCTGCATCCCAAATTTGCTCAACTCTTTACTACCTGCTGGGTGAATGCTAGTTTTGTGGGTTGGGCTGGGTTTATTCTCCAACAAAAACTAAAACACTTAAAGTTGGAACTAAAGAAATGGAATACTGAAGTGTTCGGAAATGTTTCAATCAAACTTAAGGCTTCAGAGGATGAATTGCATCACCTTGACATCACTACGAAGGAAAGAGAATTGCTACTGTCTGAAAAGGCCAGAAGAAGAGAAGTTAGAGGTGAAGTGTGGAAGCTCTATAGAAAGGTGGAGTGGCTATGGCACCAACAGTCCAGATTGAATTGGTCTCTAAATGGGGACAAAAATACTAAGTTTTTTTCAAGTTATTGCAAATTCTCGTCAAAGTAGAAACATGATCACTTCTATCTCAGTCAATGGTGTTTCTTACGAGGAACCTAGTAAGGTCAAGCATGAGGTTTTCCTCCATTTCATGAACCATTTCTAGGAAAATTGGATTAATAGGCCTGCTTTGGGTGGGAAGTTCAAAGTAATTGAGGACAGTCTTGTGTCTCACTGCTTGATATCAAATTTCACTGAAGCAGAAGTTCGGGCAGCCATTAAAGAGAGAAATAATAACAAAGCTCCAGGCCCGGATGGATTTAATCTGTTGTGCTATCAGAAATTCTGGAAAGTCATGAAACAGGAGTTCATGCAATTTTTTAGTGACTTTCACAAACATAGCAAGCTTACCTATAGTATCAACAGCTCTTTCATTACCCTTATTCCCAAGCTAGATAGTCCCATAAATCTGACTGACTATAGACCCATTAGCTTGGTGGGCTCTCTATACAAAATTTTGGCTAAAGTTTGAGTGCATAGGCTAAAGCCTGTGATGCCTTCAATAATAGGTGAGACCCAGACAGCTTTCATAAGAGGCAGGAATATCCTAGATGGGGTGTTTATTGCTATTGAAGTCGTTGATGGATGGAAGAAGGCCAGGAGGCAAGGGTTGATTATCAAGCTGGACTTCGAGAAAGCCTTTGATTCAGTCAACTGGGATTTCTTGTTCTCTATGATGTCAACTTTTGGCTTTGGTTCTAAGTGGATCTCTTGGATTAAAACTTGTGTGTTTTCAGCCCGTATCTCTGTCCTTGTGAATGGATCACCAACTAATGAGTTCTCTCCACATAGAGGCCTTAGGCAAGGCAACCCATTATCACCATTCCTATTGAACATAGTGGCTGAAGGGCTCAATATCCTCCTCACCAGAGCTATTAATCTTGGTCTTCTCAAAAGTGTCTTGGTTGGGGCTAATGAGGTCCTTGTATCACACCTCTAGTTTGTGGATGACTCTATTCTCTTCTGTAAAGCAGAAATGGATCAAGTGGTTATTATCAAAAGAGTGCTTCGGTGCTTTGAAGTTCTATCTAGACTCATAATTAATTACCTCAAAAGTGTGGTATGTGGAGTGGGTGTGGTTGAAGAGTCACTGCAAAACTTTGCAAGTCGCTTAAATTACAAGGTGCTTAGATTGCCATTGAAATTTCTTGGGTTGCCACTATGAGCCAACCCAGGTAGCAAATCTACTTGGAAACCTGTACTAGACACTATTAGAGCAAGACTATCAAGTTGGATGAGGAAAATGCTGTCTTTTGCTGGAAGACTAACTCTGATCAAAACTGTCCTATCATGTATACCTGTGTACTATCTCTCTCTCTTTAAGATGCCTGATGGTGTGGCTCGTGAAATGGAGAAGATTGAAGCTGCCTTCCTGTGGGGTGGAAATGGGCTAAAAAGAAAAATCCATTTGGTGAAATGGTTAGATGTAACAAAGAGTGTTGCCCAAGGGGGTCTGGGCATTAGGAGAATCAAGGACGTTAATGCTTGTTTACTTCTCAAATGGTGGTGGAAATTTGGCAATCAAACTAATGCACTTTGGAAGAGAATCATTTGTAGTAAATACAAGGTCGAGGTACATTGTCGGCATCCTCTTGTGAAATTTTCTTACAAACACTCTAGGGTGTGGAAGGACATTCTCTTTATTGGGGACCACAGTAGTAATATCTATAACTTTTTCCTGGTTAGCTGCCAAATCAAGGTGGGGGATAGTAGTAGAATCAGATTTTGGTTCGATAAGTGGTGTGGAGTCACTTGCCTCAAGGATGAGTTTCCTTCCCTTTTCAACCTTTCTGTTGATAAGAAAGGATCTCTTCAACAATACTTTGAAAGGAAAACCAGCTATAGTGATTGGAACTTCAACTACAGAAGAGCCTTGTATACTTGGGAATTGTCTGATGAAACTAGACTGCTTAGCTTGTTGGCTTTTGCTCTCTCTTTAAGCCCTGGGTATATTGATAGCTTGGTTTGGAACTCTGCTACTGCTGGTTCAGGTTCCTTCTCTGCCTCTTCTCTTTATTCCTTTAGTACCTCTCTGCTGGGGCCTGATCTTAGCATAACCAAATTTATTTGGAGCATCTCCTTACCTCCCAAAGTCCATTTCTTTGGATGGCTGGCCTGGAAAAATAGAGTTAAAACTGCAGATTTCTTACACAGCCTTGGCATCCTTGGTTCCACTTCATCAACCTCTTGCATTTTCTGCAAATCTGCTCCTGAATCTGCCAATCATGCTTTGCTTCATTGCCCTTTCTCTTGGTCCATTTGGTCTGCTGTGTTATTTGACTGGGGGCTTCAATGGTGCATCCCATACTCTGTAGCAGACCTACTTAACTGGTGGATGAGTAGGAAGTTCAGGGGCTTAACTACCAAAGTTTAGAGAGCCATTCCTTTTGTTGTTCTTTGGTCTCTTTGGAAGCATAGGTATGAGTGTGTATTCTCTAATGCCCATTCTAATTCAATGGATCTGTGGGAATTAATCAAGGTCAGATTAGCTTTTTGGCTTAAGGCCTTTATCAAGGACTTCCCCTTTTCAGTTTCTGATGTAGTATGCAATTGGAGGAATATTAGGAGCTTCAACTGAATATATTGGTTCTGTTTCTGGTGTGTTGGCCTGCTTTCTGTCTCTAGCTGTTACATGCTCTGCTTTGTCTCTAGTTGTCTGATCTGTTGTCTAATCTGATGTCTGCTATGCATTGCTGCTTCCTAATGGTTGTTTGAGTATGTTGGTCTGCTATGCATTGTATGTTGGTTGTTGGTCTGTTATGTATTGTCTGGTCTGATCTGTTTCGATTTGTCTAGTCTGTTCTGTTTGTGGCTGTGCTGTGGTTCAGTGGTGTGTGGTACGGTTGGGTTGGTATCTAGCAGCAATATTGGAGTATCTCAGTGGTGTGTAAATATATGGTTATGGTTGGCTGGTATGGTTGGTAAGGTATCTCAGTGGTGTGGGTGTTATGTTGGTTTGAATAGAGCAGATCTGCTGAGCCATGATAGTACTGATCTGTTGAGGTATCATTTTGTTGATCTGCTATGCTTAGGAGCTAGGTTTGGTTGGTTGGTAGTTTAATTCCAGATGTTTGGCTGATGGTCTAAATTGGGTGGCTGTTTTGTTGTTTCTTTAGTCTTTTCTCTTTTCGTTGGTCTCTCACCAACTAGAGGTGCTAGCAAATGATAGGATGAGTTTTGTGGTGCCAATTTAGTTAGGATCATTTAGCTCATTGTGATGCTTTTGCACTTTTTTTTCCTTTATTGATGTGATTGGTCATGTACCTTGTACTTGTTTATTCCATCAATAAAGTTTTTTTTTTTAAAAAAAAAAAAAAAAAAAAAAAGAATTGTCATAAGCATGATAGTTTGAAAAGGCAAAATAAATTTGTCATTACTGTTTTCTCCCATCAACTAACCTAATCTCGCCTCATTTTAATTTTAGTTAACTATGTAGACTATGGCTAAAAGTTGTTTTTTAGTTTTTTTTTGACTTTTTTTAGTTAACTATGTAGACTATGGTTAAAAGTTATTTTTTAGTTTTTTTTTTATTTTTTTGTGAGAGAAGGAAGTAGGTTAAAAGTTAAGAAGTGACATTTAATTCACTTCCCAAAATAGGCTTATATAAAAAAAAATAAAAAAATAAAAAAATAAAATTAGAATTTGCCTTTTTTTTGTGTTCAAATTTGACCTTGAGAGACTAATGGGCCTGTCATAAGTCTTATTTTAATGATCTGAATCGTTCATTTTGTAAGTATTTGTACATATTATCTATGAAAAAATTAAGTTAATCTAATAATTATAATATTTTCATTTTATTATATTTGTCTCAATAAAAATAGATATTTTTTTAAGAAAATAAATTATTTATCTATTTTTTAAAGGCAAACATGATAAAATGAAAATTTTACGATTATTATATCAATTTAACTTTTTTCATAAATGATATATATTGTTAGTTTTACAAAACAAACATTCAAAATGAGACCAGCCTTGCCTGCTAAGTTGTCTGAAGTTTAAATTCAAAGATTAGAGAAGCCAAAGCCAAACGAAAGCCAAAAATTATTAAGGTTACGTTTTCAATTTTCAATTTATATTTATAAAAATTTAAAAAATTTAAATAAAAATTTTTTGGTAAAATTTTTGATTTATAAATCAGTGGTCTCAGTTTATAAATTTGGCCAAAAAATGAAAACACAAAAAATGTGTTTCCGTTTTGAGTTTTGAGTTTTTTTTTTTTTTTATCACCCAACACTAGCCACCACCCGCCACCATTTTCCACCACCGTCTTCCGGCACCACCACCTACCCTCACCACCACCTGCCACCACCACTCACCACCCACCTGCCACCACCAACCACCACCACCACCCACCCGCCACCCACCTGCCACCCACTCGCCATCACCACCCACCCCTCGCCGCCATCGCCGCCACCACCACCACCACCATCACCCGCCACCCACCTGCCACTACCACCTACCACCTACTCGCTACCACCTACCACCCGCCACCGCCACCCACCCAACCACCACCACCACCACCCGCCACCACCCACCGCCACCACCACCCGCCATCCGCCACCCACTTGCAACCACTACCACCGTCCACTCGCTACCACCTACCACCTGCCACCGTCACCCACCCACCCACCCGCCACCACTCGCCATCCGCCACCCACCTGCCACCGCCACCCACCTGCCACCACCACCACCACCCACTCGCTACCACCCACCACTCGCCACCGTCACCCACCCACCCACCACCACCACCACCGCCACCACCATCCACCCGCTATCCGTCACCTACCTGCCACCACCACCCGCCACTACCACCATCACCACCCACTTGCTACCACCCACTACCCGCCACCGTCACCCACCCACCCACTACCACCACCACCCGCTACCTACCCGCCACCACCACCCAGCCGCTATCCACCACTCACTTGCCACCACCACCAACCACCCGTCACCACCACCACCACCCACTCGCTATCACCTGCCACCGTCACCCACCCACCCACCCACCCACTCGCACCACCCGCCACCGCCACCACCACCACCCGCCCGCTACCACCCCCACCACCTGCCATCTGCCACCCACCTGCCACCGCCACCAACCACCACCCATCACCACCACCACCACCACCACCAGCTACCCACCACCCACCGTCACCACTTTCCACCACCGTCTTTCGCCGCCACTTGCCACCACTTGTCATTTCTCACTCTTTTTTATATTTTAAATTTTTTTAAAACATTTTGTCAATTACCAAACGCGTTTGTAGTTTATGTTTTTTTAAAAATAAACAAAAAATAAACAAAAATTAATTTATAAAATTCTTATAAATATAAATTGAAAACGTAAACGTTACCAAACACACCCTATATGTTTTTCGAGTAACGCTCCACTTTACTTGTTGATTTGATTGACATGTTCTATACTGTCTCTTAGAACATCAATGCATATCCTGTCTAATAGTCATTCAATTTTTAAGGCTCCTGGTATATATCATTAATTAAAAATATTAAACCGATCCAATTCATAGTATTTTTATTTTATCGCATCTATCTTAAATAAAATGAATAGTCTATTTTTAAGAATATATGTGTTATTAATTTTTTTTAGATACAAACACGATAAAATAAAAATATTACAATTATTAGATTGATCTAATTTTTTTTGAGCGAATTACACTAACGGTCCTTGTAATTTGGGACTTATCACTTGATTTTTAACTTTTCAATTGTGATACATTTAGCATTAAAGTTTAAATTTCGTTCCATATAAAAACAATTAAAGACGTTGTTGCTCCATTTCAGAAACAAAGTCGTTAATTTAATAAAATATAAATTAATTTGACAAAAATAAATGTCAAAAAATTATTTTTCAATTTTTAAAAATTATTTTTACCTACCAAAGATAAAATTATATAAAAACGATAAATTCTTTACATCTTTTTTTTTTTACCAAATTTATTTTTAATATGTGTTTGAATGATAATCAGTTTTTGTTTTTGGATGGTTATAATGTAATAAATGGTAGCATTTGTTGTCATTGAATAGTTATCATGTAATGGATGGTTATTTAGCTTTATGTGTAGTTATATGTTTAATATATGAAATATTTTTAGTTTTAGATTTTTTGATTTAATGAATTTGGTTTAATAATGATATCAAAGTTGTCGCTATATTTAACTTTTAAAAAAATAGAAACTAATTTAATGAAAATAAATATGAAAAAAAATTTAAAAATTATTTTTATCCTCCCAAAAGATAAAATTATATAATAATGATGTGTTTTTAATTTTTTTTTCACCAATTTAATTTTTAATTTCTTAGAAAAAAATTTTGAAAAACCAAACCAGCATAACTTCATAACCAAAAAGTTTCCAACATTATTCACTAAAAAAAAATGTCATTACATTTTGAACAACATAAGAAAAATTATAACAATAGTCTCTATATTTTGGTCATTGTGTCATTCTGGTCCCTGTAAGTTAAATTGGCTCGATTTTGATCTTAAATTTATAATTTTGTCTTAATTGGGTCCAATTTATTACAACTTTTAACATTTTTTTTATGAAAAATATTGACATAAGCAGTTTATTTCATGTTTTTAAAGACAAAATGTTTTTAAAGACAAAATTATAAACTTACTCAACTTAATGAGTTAACCTTAACCAATTTAGTGATAATTTTTTTATCAAAAATAGTAACGGTATTATTAATTGAAACAACATTTAAAATTAAGAGACAACATTTAAAATTAAAGATCAAAATTGAGCCAATTGAAAGTATATGGACCAAAATGACACAATGAACAAAATGTAAGGACCATTGGTGTAATTAGCCTAACAACATATAAGTTAACCAATATAAAATAAGTCTTATGAAAACTTTGCCCTTTAAATAGACTATTTACAAAGGAAACATTTTTTATTGTCTTTATTTGGAACAAGATTCAAAATTAAAAAGTCAAATATATCACAATTGAAAAGTCAAAGATCAAAGTATAATTAACCCAATAACATATAAGTTAATCAACACAAAATAAATTCTATAAAGACTTTTGTCCTTCAAATGAACTATTTACAAAAGAAATGTTTTTTATTGTTCTGATTTGAAATAAGATTCAAAATTCAGGATTAAATATATCACAATTAAAAAGTTAGGAATAAAAGTGACCCAAGCCCCAAATTACAGAGATTATTAGTGTAATTCGCTTTCTTTTTTTTTAAATTTATAAATAATATACACAAAAAAATTCTAAAAAATGACAGTATCAAATCATCAAAACGGAGCTTATATTAGGCCACACATACTCGGGCAGTGCCCCTCTAGTCCAGATCAGGACTGGGGAGAAGTTCATCTCCAATTTACACCAATGAATATTAATTTGCAAAAATAATAGAGATCTTTTTATTGAATTATCAATTTTTCTACAACTACACATAGGTATAGGTATGGATCTTGCACCTATACGTGGGGCTACACCCATATGTGTAGTTAACCAATAATAATAATAATAATAATAAAAATAATAAGGGGATGCTGCACAATTGAAATCTGGTGGTGGATATCACACACCTTGGGTTTAATAAATGATACAGTAATTTGATACCAATTTTACCATAACCTTTTAGGTTATTTTGTGTAACAAAAGCAAACTCTATATTTAATGAAAAATGTTATAGATTTTAAATTTTTTACTAAATAAATGATCAAATGCTTTATATGAATGTGCACATTCATAGGAGATATTTAGTCATTTGTTTGGTAAAAAATTTAATATTCCTAATATTATCCATATTTAATTTGGTTGACTGAACACTTTTCAAAATAAAAATGTTAATGTGGCAAATAATGATAGGAAATTAGGGCCAATTGGCATCTAATTTCAAGCCTAAACAACTTAGACTTCGTTTGGGAAGTGGGTTGATTTTTTGACTTTTTTAACTATTTTAACCTGGGCTAAAAAGCTTGGTTCGGGAAGGACTTTTTGGCTTTTTTGGTAAGAGAATAGTGTAATGATTATGGGTTGGATGTGATATTTTGTTTGTTATGATTAAAATAACCTATTTTATCTTTTGTGACTAAAATAATCAAAAAAATCCATAAACCATCTTCTTAAAGGGGGCCTTAGTGTTCTTTTTCCATCATTTTAGGGGGGAGGGACTATAGGGAAACCTTTTTGTTGTCAACTCCACTTCTAACCCACACACTCAATAAATGAAGAATCCATTAGAACTTACAAAATAGTTGATGCTTCATTTGTGGCTTTGTTTAACAGACGACAATATATGCTGTTGGCACTACTTTGTTATGGAAATTAAAATACTTCAATTTAAATAAACACATAAACAAAGTTATGAATGATTAATTTTGAAATTAGGCTAATTCCACTATTTTGAAATGAGCGATGCATAAGAATATGAGTTTTTGGTTGGAGGATATAAGTTGTCTAATACAGTATAATGAGTAAGAAGATGAGTGTTTATTGTATAATTCGGATTGTTCAAATTATAAAATTATCTTTCTACTCATTAAATTAGATTTTAACAGTTATTGATTTGAACAAATTATCTACGATTGAACCATATAAATTGAAATAAAAAAAATATTAGAGGCTAAATAGATAAAATTAATAATTTATAGATGAAATAAAAAAAATAATTATAATTTAAGAAATAAAAGTGAAATTAACCTTTTGAAATTAAAACCAACAAAAAAAAAATGTCTAAGAATGTTTTAGATGATTTAGGCCGAGTTTGGCAACTTTAAAATAATTCATCTTTTTATTTTTTTTCATCAAATTACTTCTCTATTTTTTTAAATATTTTTTTATAAAAAGATAAAAAATACACTTATTTAGATCATTCTAAACAATCCTTTAGACTAACCTAACTAGTGACTATGACTCTACAAGTATTCTTCATCTTTCTGTCATTTCAAAGGTGTCCAATCAAACATACTCATTTTTATATGAAAAGGCCACACCCTTAAAAATTGAAAAAATTACAATTTAAGTTAGGTTTTGAAAAAAATTATAATTTTAATTATTGATATTTACAATCTTTATCCTTAAAAATATTTATAATTTTTTGTAATTATTTTTCATGATTATCAGTATTAGGTTATTTCCCCTTAAAAATATGCATATTATTATTTTTATTGATATATATATATATATATATATATATAGGTAAGCAATGAATATTGATATTGTATATAATTGGGCAAATTACACAAATAGTCTCTATAGTTTGGGGCTTGTATCACTTTAGTCTCTGACTTTTCAATTGTGACACATTTGACTCTGAATTTTGAATCTTGTTCCAAATAAGAACAATTGAATATATAATTAGATTTTTCAAGAGTAAAATTGTCAATTTGATAAAATATAAACTAATTTGACAAAAATAAATATCAAACAAATATTTTTGAATTTTTAAAAATTATTTCAACCTACTAAAAATAAAATTATGTAGAATTGATAAATCTTTTAGACATATATTTATTTTTTTTACCAAATTAATTTTTATTATGTGTTTGGATGATGATCATGTAAAATTAATTTTAAAAAATTAATCATGTAATTTTTATTAATTTTATATAATTTTATCATTGGTGGATAAAAATAATTTTAAAAAAATTAAAAATATTTTTTTGATATTTATTTTTGTCAAATTAGTTTATATTTTATCAAATTAACGATTTTATCCTTGAAAAATCTAATAATATTTTCAATTGTCCTTATTTGGAAGAAGATTTAAAATTCAGGATCAAATGTGTCACAA
Organism: Camellia sinensis; assembly: GCF_055761805.1. NCBI lineage: Eukaryota > Viridiplantae > Streptophyta > Magnoliopsida > Ericales > Theaceae > Camellia > Camellia sinensis. The sequence continues at coordinate 115,770,554 of NC_138964.1, read as the reverse complement.
TTAAAAAGTCAGGAACCAAAGTGACACAAGTCTCAAACTATAGAGACTATTAATGTAATTAACCCTATAAAATTTTATAACTATAGTACTGTAAATTATAATTTATATTACAAAAGATCATAACATAAGATAACTTAAAACATTCATAACTTTGCTTACCACAAAGTCTTATAAAATCTCATAACTAAGACTTTTTATGTGGTACACTTTTTCATAAATCATCGCAATGATTCACAAAGCCTCATAACTTTTTTTATGATCCATAATTTTTTTTTTATTTTTTAAATAAGATATATTCTTCAGATAAATTTTGTTCGTTTATCTTTTCGATATTATAGGATACTCAAGTGAATCCTTCTCAAATCTTTAGAAAAAAAAAAAAAAAAAAAGGTGAACTCTTCTCTCCCACAACCGTTCTCTCTTCTTCTTTTCCACTCTTTTCTTTCTCTACCACTAAACTCCTTCCCTCTACCTTCCGGCAACCGCACCATCCCCGCCTCACCTTACACAACAAACCCCTCTCCCATGTAAAATGAGAAACTAATACTGTGTTTGGTTGAGGGATTTGGGGGAGAGATTTGGAAAGGAAAAGAAAAAAAGTGTGTAAAACTATGTGAAATGTAGGTATATTTTTTTTCATATTTTACCTACTTTTTTCATTTCTCTTTCCAAATCCCTCCTCAAATCCCTCAACCAAACACAGTATAAAAAAGACAGAAGAATACTTTAAATGTTAGAATCTTTTGCTTTTTTGTTTTTTTTAAGGGAAATAAGAATTCAATAGTTTTTTCACAAAATAATTACAAAATGATAGGGGAATTGTACTTTTTTTTTATTGCTAAGTAAAAATGAAAACTTTATTTTCAAGAGGTCTTCAAGGCGAAGTAGAATACCCAAGTAATATTGCCATATTTTTGCCACCATATCAATTTAAGATGATAAAGTATGATGAAAGGGTTTCTCAGATTTTGTTAGCTTTCTTATTTATCTTTATTAGTAAATCCAACATGGATAGTATATACATAACACGTGTCTGTGCGTTCATGTAATGATAATTTATAGTTTACTCGCTATTTCTTTTCTTTTTTTAGGGACATATATTCATTTAGTCCCTACTGTCAGTTCGCACGTCACTAATATGAAAGTTTCAAAAGGCACAATAATTACTCACAGTAGAGATGTTGTCGTAAAAAAAAGATGAAGGGGAAGGATGTGATTTGATGAGGTCAGGGTGCATGTAGGAGGGTGAATATTTCTTGTAGTCTCCGAAAACAAATAATGTGGTGTTTCTTGATTGGTTGGTCATAATTGAAGGGTTTACGGTCTTGCTGTAAATAAGTTATTCTTTTTCAAGAATGAGTAATTTTATGGACACTATTGCTAGGAATATTTACACATAAAACTACTCCCCAATCACATTGTAGTTAGACTACTGTGGTGAAGAGGGTTAAATTAACTAAGGCAAGGTTTGGGCTAAGTCGAGCCATTGTGTTGGGCCTAGCCCAATGAGCAACTCCCATGCGGACCAAGCTAGTAGTTGGACCGTGCAAGGATTTGATCCAAGACTAGTTGGCCATCTCGAAGAGGGCTGAGCAGAGTTTTGGTCCAAGACTAGATGGCCAACCCAACGTGGACCGAGCAGAGGTTCAATCCAAGACCAATTGGCTACTCCGAATTGGGTCAACAAGAAGTTTGGTCCAAGCTCACTTAGCACCACTGGTGTGGGTTGAACACACTCAAACTAGAGTGCACTTATATCAACACATTGGCTAAGGCTTAGGGCATAGCTTGGCCCAACTGGATGAGCTCGGTTGGACATCAAAGGAAGCTATTCCTAGGGATGCAACTTGGGTGAGCTCAGCTCGAGCCCAACCTGAATTTTTTTAAGATTTGAACAAGATATTTTTGAATTTGGTAAGGACTTACGCAAAAATTCAGAAGCTTAAGTTAAATTCGGATGGGTTTAGACAAAAATATCAAACAATCTGAACAACTTGAAATCCGAATTATACATATATAGATTTATAAAAATATTAAATATAGATATAAATTATTAATCATTACATGATATTAAATCATATTTAATATATATTATATACACAAGTAATACAAAATCTTATCTTTTTTATTCTCACTCATAAATTGTAAAGACTACTATAGCGACATTTCTCTTACATTATATAAATTAATTGTTTTGACGATATTAATGATTTTTAAAAAAAAATGTAAATAGAGTCTAATTTTAATAAATTATTTAGCTGCAAAAAAAATAAAATGAAATGCATGTACAATTCGAGAAACTCAAGCAATTCGAATTTAACTCAGGTCGAACTTGGGCAGACAACATTAATATAACTTGAACTGGATTTGAATAACCTCCCAACTCAACCGAACCTACCCGAGTTACACCCCTAGCTATTCCAGGAAGAGCATCATCTATACAAAGGACAGGTTAGGCTGAGAATAGTTAGTAAAAGATCAAGCCTTGTACTCAATTCTACATTCTTTGAGCATTGCACACTCTCTCTATATCTCTCTACATTCTCTCATTCTTCTCTCTCTAGTTTTTGACTCTAGTATCATAGGGGTTTTTCGACCTAATACCGGTAGGGCAGCGCTCACCATTTATTACCTTGTGCAGACTTTTGTTCCCGAATAGCTCGGCCATGGAGCTCCATCTAATACTATTGAAAATTAAGAACTGAAAATTAAATGTTGAATTTTTTAAATTAAAAATTTGTTTAATCAAAATTTAAGTTTTGAAATAAAATAACTTGTTTAATGTGTACAAAACGAACTTTTCATTTTTCATTTTTATATTGTGATCCTAAGTTGGTGATAGAAGTAGTAGCAACAGTAGTAAAGATAGGAAGGGGTGGTTTCCATGGAATGGTAGGGGAGGCGGCAATGTCTCCGTTTGGGAAGTGGGTTGATTTTTTAACTTTTTTAGCTATTTTAGCTTAGGTTAAAAAGTTTAGTTTGAGAAGAGTTTTTTAATTTTTTGGCTTTTTTGATTTTTTTGTGAGAGAAGACTGTAATGATTATGAGCTGGATATGATGCTTTGTTTGTTGTGACTAAAATAACTTATTTTATCTTTTATAACTATTTTAATCACAAACTAACTTGTCAAATAAAGCTAGTTAAATGTAGTGATGGTGGTGACCATGACGATAGTGTCATTGATGGTGGAAGTAGAAGATTATAATAGCGACAATGATAATTGTGATGATAGTAATGGTAATGGTATGATAGAGTAAAATGACAGTGGTGTCTATCGTGATGATGGCGACGACTGGGGTTGTAGGCATGGGTATGGCTTGAGACCCAGTCTATACTGCAATCCATTATTGCCAAGTAGGCCTCAAACGTCGAAAAAGAGTGATTCGTCTACAAAGAATAAACAGTCCACGCGTCAAAAAATTTCTTCTGCAATTTTTTGCCTTTTTTTCTCTCATTCCAATAAAAATTGGAATCAAATACTGTTCCTTTCTCATTATTGTTAAGATTGAGAGATGGGTTTTCTGAATTAATTCCCTTTTGATTCTCATTACATTCTTCAACAGGTTTCACTCAGTTGTTACATTTCTACGAGGAAAAAAAAGTTCCAAAAATAAATAAATAAATAATATTACAATATTCATTATAAAAAATTAAGGTTTTAAAAATTAAAATTTAGGAATAAAATTATTTTTTAGGGACCAAATATTTTTGTTGCAAAAAGTATAATTATATTTTTAGCAACGAAAATTAGACATTAGTTTTGAATTATTATCCTTTTGGGACTAAATTTTTTGTTTCAAAAAATAAATCATTTTGAGACCAAATTATTTTGTCCCTAAAAGTCTATTTATTAATGACATTTTTAAAATTTTATCGCTAAAAGCCTTGCTTTTGACTTTTTGGGATAACCTTCTAGCGACTATCCTCATGACAATAGAAATTGGTCCTTAAATATCTTTTGTAACAAAATTTTTACTTTTAGAGACCAAAATATTTGGTCTCTAAAACTCTTATATATTGTAGTGATTTAAGAGAGAGAGAGAGAGAGAGAATATTATATTATGTGTATATTCAATATTATGTTGAATAATTAATGATGTAACAATGTATATAAAACTCCTTTGTTTTGGAGGAGAGAAATCTAAGTATAGTAATCCTAACTATGGTAATGAATATAATATAGTATGTATGATAGACAGAATATATAATTACTATATTTAACACCTCCTTAAACTCAAATAGGGATACCAACTTGAATTTGGAAAGAGAAACTAAAACATGAAATAAAAATAAAATAAAACACGAATAGATCCGAGGTAAATAGATTGCAAAGTTCAGATGGGAGCAGAGAGGCGCTTGAAATAGATCAGAGGCCGGAGCTAATGCCGAAAAACAGTTTATGGTCATGTCGGACCATTGTAGAAGTTGGCCGGAACTAATGCCCGGACAGTTTAAGGGGTCATGCTGGACTGCTATAGAAATTGGCCGGAACTAATGTCGGGACAGTTCAAGGTCGTGTCGGACCGTTAAAGAAGAATTGGATGTTGAACCAGCAAATGTGGCACACACATAACTTATGACGTAGTGCTAAACGATGATGGCAACAGATGACATTGTGCACCAAGGGGCGACTTATAAGAAAGTGCACCAAGGGGCGGCTTGGGTTGTGCGTCAAGGGACAACTTGGGTAATGTGTCAGAGGGGGTGGCTTAGGTGGTTCACATGGTATATCACTATGCTCACCATGATATAGGTATAATACCCCATCCTTCCCTCAAACTCAAATATGTTTGAAGATAAAAACCTACTTAAGGTTAAAGTAGAGGGAGCAGGAGCACACACACAAAAAAAGGGGATTAAATTACAAATATACCCCCTGATGTTTGATTAAAATACCAATCACCCCTTGTGGTTTTGAAAATTACATTCCACCTCTTGAGGTTTCTAATTTCATAACAAATCGCCCATTTTATTAATAAATCATGAAGTCAATTAATAGTTTTTAATGATATTAAAAATATGTTTCAATTAATAATTTAGGTAATTTTATTATTGTATAGGAGAACAATTATAAATTTCATTTTTTAGTTAATTATGTTAAATGAAAAATTCTAATAAGGGGTATTTGTAATTTTTCTAACCACAGGAGCAATCTGTATTTTAAGCAAATTTCAGGGAGTGTATTTGTAATTTACCCAAAAAAAAAAGATTGCGAGTAAAACATATATATATATATATATATAAATATTTGCGGTAAGAATAAACTAATGGACAGAGGAAGATATCACTACGAAACGATACTGAAAGGAAAATATGATAGCGGAATGGGTTGAAGTCCAACGGGCAGCTAAGGCAAGGTTTTCGCCCGCCAGTACAGCAAAGAATGCCAAGAGCATAACTTATGGCTCTGATATTATGTTACAATATTCGAGAGAAAGAGAGAGAGAGAGAGAATATTATATTATGTGTATATTCAATATTATGTTAAATAATTAATAATGTAACAATGTATACAAGACTCCTTTATATAGGAGGAGAGAAACATAATTATGGTAATCCTAACTATGGCAATGAGTATAATATAGTATATATGATAGACAAAATATAGGGAGCTTTTTTGATAAATCCTTTTTCTAAGAGATTTATTCCATCCAACCCATATTCTTTTTGACTATTCCATTAGGTCCTATTTGAGGTAAGAAGACCAAAATACCCTTTTCATCTACTTATGTTCCATTTAGTCCACATTATTTTCTTATACTTCAATAAGTCCTATGGGTGACATAATTACCAAAATACCCTTAATGTGAATGTTCACATCCTATGGATGACATAATTACCAAAATACCCCTAATGTGAATATTCACATCGTCAATGTAAATGTTCACACCGTCAATGTGAATGTTCATATCATCAATGTGTAGGGGCTCGGCCTAGCCCGGGCCGGGGCCAACCCATGTAAAGCCTCGTGGGTGCTTGCCAAAATTCGGGCCGTGCTAGACTGGCCCACGTGCCAAAAAATTAGGCCTAGGCCCTAGCCCTGGCACAAAGGTATTCAGGCTTTGGGTGCCCCGGTGGGTCAAGCCAAGGGGCATGGACCTAGACTTGCGCTTGGGTCGGGCTTGGGTGAGCCTCGCTATTTTTTTTAATTCTTTTTAATTTTTTCTCTCAAAATTTTATTATTTTCCACAAAAAAGACACCGGGCCTCTAGCGGGCCGGGCCTCAGGCCGAGCCTTAAATGGGCCTTATGCGGGCCAAGCTTCAAAGTGATAGCCCAGGTCCTAGCCCAAGTTCTCGGGCTGGGCTCGGGCCCGGGCCCAAATGAGCTTGCCCCGGGCCGCGGGAGGGCTTCGGGTGGCCCATAGGCCGCTGGCAAATTTTACACTCCTATCAATGTGAATATTAACATGTTAATGTGAATATTCACATTGTCCACAGGTCGAACCCGCTCCGAGCCGCGGGCCAATGTTACACTCCTATCAATGTTAATGTTAATATGTCAATGTAAATATTCATATTGTAAACAGGCCGGGCTGGGCCTGCGGGCGGGTTTCGGGCCGCCTACGGGCTGCAGGTCAATTTTACACTCCTATCAACGTGAATGTTAATATGTTAATGTGAATATTCACATTGTCAACGGGTCGGGCCGAGCCTGCCCCGGGCAGCCAACCCGCCGTGGGCGGGTTTCGGGCCGCCCACGGGCCGCGGACCAATTTTACACTTCTATCAATGTGAATGTTAACATGTCAATGTGAATATTCATATTGTCAATGGATCGGGCCCGCCCCGGCCCAGGGGGGAGCTTCGGACTGCCCACAGGCCATGGGCCAATTTTACATTCTTACCAATGTGGATGTTAAAATATGAATATTTACAACCCGCCCCGCCCCGGGCAACAGGCGGGCTTCGGGCCGCCCACGGGCCGCGGGCCAATTTTACACTCCTATCAATGTGAATGTTAACATGTCAATGTGAATATTCACATTGTAAACGGGCCGGGCTGGGCCCGCGGGCTGGTTTCGGGCCGCCTCGGGGCCGCGGGCCAATTTTACACTCCTATCAATGTGAATGTTAACATGTCAATGTAAATATTCACAGTGTAAACGGGTCGGGCCCGCGGGTGGGTTTCGGGCCGCCTACGGGCCGCGGGTCAATTTTACATTCCTATCAACGTGAATGTTAATATGTTAATGTGAATATTCACATTGTCAACGGGCCGCGGGCGGGTGTCGGGCTGCCTACGGGCCGCGGACCAATTTTACACTTCTATCAATGTGAATGTTAACATGCTAATGTGAATATTCACATTGTCAATGGACCGGGCCCGCCCCGGCTCGGAGGTGAGCTTCGGACCGCCCACGGCCCATGGGCCAATTTTACATTCTTATCAATGTGAATGTTAAAATATGAATATTTACAGCCCGCCGCGCCCCGGGCAACGGGCGGGCTTCGGGCTGCGGGCCAATTTTACATTTCTATCAATGTGAATGTTAACATGTCAATGTGAATATTCACATTGTAAACGGGCCGAGCCGGGCCCGCGAGTGTGTTTCGGGCCGCCTACGGGCCGCAGGTTAATTTTACACTCCTATCAACGTGAATGTTAACATGTCAATGTGAATATTCACATTGTCAACAGACCGGGCCTGCCCCAGCCCGGGGGCGATCTTCGGACCGCCCACGGGCCACGGGCCAATTTTACATTCTTACTAATGTAAATGTTAAAATATGAATATTTACATCATAAAATTGCTAACCATTCAAAAAATATTTGTAAGGGTATCAAAATTACATATAAGGGCATAAGAGTCTAAAAAAAGAGTGTAAATCAAGAAAAAGGACTTTATGGAATAAGACTATACATACATAGGACTAAATGGGTTAATAAATTTCTTCATGGACTTTTTGGGTTAAAACACTTCGAAATGAGATTTATCAATAAAAATCCCCAAAATATATAATTACTATATTTAACAAATAAAATAATTACTTTACCACAAACCTAATGGAATAGGAGTAACCACACCATAATTCGATGTGACTCGCTACACCCGATCATTTCTCTCTTGAATGGTAATAAACTTTCCCTCAAGAGTGTTGAAGAATCTAGAAGCTACTTGGTTTGAATTCAAACATCTAAAGACACAGACCCTTTGGTGAACCATGGTGACTATTGGTATTGTGAACAAATCCAAAAGGTGTGACTATTCTCAGAGGACACCTAAATGTGTATATAAACCCATAATAGTAACGTTGCAATATACTTGAAAATCAACGAATAATTCTACTTTTCTAGCTTTCGAATTATCGACATTCTTGCGTGATAGACACCTTTATAGGATTATCGATCATCACCGTTCTTAATTTATTCCTTTAGTAATGTCAGAGTAGTGTTAAACTAAGTATGCAAGTATTGAATTATAATCTGTAAGAAAAAAAAATTCAAAATTTATTTTGTCCAAAATTTAGAGAACAAATTGAAAAACAATGTTTCGCTTTGGTGACTTCTATTCGGTTATTCGATCACTACCAGTACATATTTAACCCAACAGTGCGCCCGCAGGAAGTTGTTGTGTATGAAAACAACGGAAGAATAGTTGCCGAAGTGAATTTGAATACCATTGGTTTCAAAGAAGAAGAAAAGAACAATGATAATACCGTTGATGTGCTGTTCTTGACAATTTGAAAAAATAAGGAGGTTGGGCCCACTTAGAATTTTAGGCTTGTTTTGTGTCTAAAACAGAGCCTTAGCCCACTTGATCAATCAGCCGTCGGTTCGTTCATACGAGTGGGACTACATTATTCACCCAAAAAGGAGTGGGACTACATTTTTATTTTATTTTATTTTAGGAGAAAACACACACACACACACACACACACACACACACACACATATAAATGGCAATTAAAAGTGCTATTAATGCTTCAAGAATTGAGATGCTTAATGGAAATAATTTCTGAGCATGGAAACGCCACATTTCTTATCTTTTTATACATGAGAAAAGTTTGTACACTTTATCCACTTATAAACCAAATAATGATTCTAATTGGTTTCAAAACAAGTGGATAGAGGATGATACAATGGCAAAGGCAACTATATTACATAATATGAAAGACAACATTATTTCGCTATTTGAAGAACATGAAACTGCAAAACAATTAATGGAAACACTAGAAAGTAAGTGTGGAGTTCAATCAGACACTCAAATTCAATTGCTCTTCGACAAATACAATAACACTCGTATGAGTTAAAAAACCTAAGTGATTCATGACGAGATCAAGATTTAATTGTACTAATTCCTAACCAAATAAAACTCACGATCTAAATCATCAAGCACATATGAAAGTGATTTAGATTGTTGTTTCAGAAACAATAAATAGACAAAAAGGATTTTTACATGGAAAAAATCACTATTGGAACACCTCCAATTGTGATTAAAAAATCACGGGTGAAACGCCACAAATCAATCCATTACTAAAGAAAAAAAGATTACAAATATACCAAACAAATTACCAAAACGCTGTCAATTTGTCTTCCGTAATCTGTATATCTTTCACCACAACTTTCATCTTGGAATTGATCAGATTGATATTGAATCCACAACATCCATTGTCGAATCAACGACTGCGCATAGCATCAAACTTCTTCGACTCCTCTGTTCTTGATTCTTGGGATTCCACCGAAGAAGAACACTTTTAAAGATGAACAATCAACCACCTTGATGTGTGCTTATCAAAACATGAGTTTAAAACTCAATCAGTCATCAAGGAAAAACAACAAAACAGCTCCAAAAGAAAACCCTGAAACCCTTAAAGAAGATCTAAAAAAACGTAACCCTGAATCAGACTTAAACAATTATTTATAGAAAACAGGTGCTGCGAAGGTCGCTCGAGCAAAGACTCTCTCACTCGAGCAAGGAATTAAGTATGCGTGTTTTCCTTAAGTGGTGTCGCTCAAGCGTACAATCCTCCTTCCCAGAAATTTTGCAGACAAAGGCAACTTCTGGGAGCAGAACTTCTTCGCTCGAGCCAGGACTCCTTCGCTCAAGCGAGCAAGGAAAAACAACTAGGAAATTTATAACTCAATAACATAATGTTTGTTCGTGGAAATTGACAAAGCTAAGGGACCCAACAATCTCCCCCTTTGTCAATTCCCGGACAAAACATTCTAACACAGTTTCCTAGAAAAACACAAGCGCTAACAAAAATAACCAACCAACTCAATACAACCAACTCAACGAACTAAACAACCTTGACCAAATATCTGCAAAAATAGAAAAACAACACCAGGGGAATAAAGAGAGTAGTTATTCAAATTCAAAAAACCATATCAAGACATAACAAATCAAAACTATATCAAAAGCCCAAAAATAATATGTCCATCAGTATGCAAAATTCAACAACGATATATCCCAAAAGACAACTAAATCCCAGCGTACCCCAACCATCATGAAAACATCAATATATACCCCAACCCAAAACAATCGCAATATATATACTCCCCTTTTTTGTCCGGGAGAGACAAAAAAAAAAAAAAAAAAACAGAGCATACATGCCAAACAAAAAAGAAACTGTCCAAAAAACCGTCCAAAAGCAAACAAAATTATAAGTCTGGTGGAGGCGGAGGTGGCATCTATAACAAAGACAAGATCTGAGTCAATAGGGCAGTTTGCTGATCAAGGCAGCCATCAAGTGTATCGAGCCGGGCATCGAGCTGATCAAGGTGCTAAGTGACAGACTGCTCGAACTGCTACAGTTGGCCACAAAATGAATGTGGACGCATCTCAGGCGCACCAGCAGTGGCTGCATCAATCTCAACCTCCTTGGCTAGGGGATCATCACCTGCATCAGACACCCCGACTCCCTGATGAACCCCCCCGACATGAGCTTGACTCTGAGACACAGTCAACTTGGTGATAGGTTTAATGGGAGAGTCAAACTCATCATCCTCAAAGGTGAGGACACCAAGAGATGTAAGAAAAGAGTGAGAAAACACCCATAAGGAAGACCCAAAGATTTGCGACCCTCAAAAATAGTAATCATTTTGGAGACTATCATCTCAGGTAGATCAATGGGAAGGCGATGGTCAATTCAATATAACACTTCACCCTAATCTTGGTTAATGTGAGAAAAATGAGTAGTAACATGGATGTTGGCACAAACGAAGATGTTAAGAAGACGGAAACAACGAAGAAGCTCATTTTGCTGAATGAGCGCCCCGGCAACCCAAGTCCGGGGAGTGCCACAAAGTTCAGTGGCCACTCGATCAAAAACAACACCGCTGCGAGTAATGAAAGGATAATGACAATTCCAGACTTTCGAAAGACCAAGAAACTACCTAAAGGCCTCGTCATTTATGACCAAGGCTTTGTGCCGAACCCAGGTACGAAAAGAAGGAGCTATTTCCTTGCTAATGGAGTGCAGATTATGATAAAATTCTTGGACCAAACTGAGATTTTGAGGCCCAAAGAAAAGCAAGACTTGGTCACCGCCTAAAGAATCAAACAACGAATAGATGGGAATAGACTCAAAAGCACTAGGATGGACATTGCGTTCTAGATGAACTTTCCTAGAAGCAAAGATATCCCTAAACAAGTTGGATTTTTCCTTGGATTAAAATTTTTCAGTATTGAAATTGGGGTGAGACACGGTTGATTTACGGCATTTCGAAGACTTAGCCATGACTGACCAAAACGGAGAAAAAACATCCACAAAACCATAAAACCACAACCTACCAAGACAAAACCAAAGAACACCCAAAGCCCATTAGAACCCCCAAAACAAACGAAGGTGCACAACAAACATCATTAGTCCAACAGAGTTAGCAAAACCAAAAATCACAAAACCAAAGCATTATATTCAAGACTGTAAGATCATAGAAAGTGTGGGAGCCGAATAAATAGAAGAGTCAGAAGGTGCGTACCCCAAAAATCAGATATTATTCGGCTCCATATTGCGTGACTAGGACGCCGAATACGTTAGGAACGCCGAATAGCCGGAGATTGGTAGCGCCGAATAAATAAAAGAGGAATGGGATAAAAGTAGGCTCAGGCCCCGAGGCCCAAAAAGCAAGTATAAATATAAGAACCATAGATTTAGAAAGGTATGTAAGAATCACTGCACTTAACTTAGTAAACAAGCTATCCTGAGTGTCTGAACTGACTTGTCTGTCGGAGTGCTAATTCCGGCACCCCCGATCGGAGTGTTTGTATCTTTTTAGGTGACTAGCTGAGGATCACTACCATCTCCCAGGATTTGAAGAGTATTTCCAAACCACTTCTCCACAATTGGCGCCGTCTATGGGAATACTCAAATACATCCATGGCAGGCGTGACTAAAGATCCTCCGATAGCCACTGACGAGACCACACAGAGAGATGACCTCACTCCAGCAAACTCGCTTGGACCAAAAACCATCGCAGCAAGACTTGCCTTAGACCTCTGCTCATCTTCAAACCCGACGCAAAAGACAATACAAGTGACCACGACACAAGCTAGGAAAACCAAACTGAGGTTGGACAACATCATCGCTAAGAACGAACGCCTTCGTCGCGATCTGGCCTCAGAAATAGCAAAATCCAAACAAACAGTGTGCCAGGCTTCTGAGCGACCCCTGAGGGCAGATGATCGACGATCTCGAGCCCGACAACAAGAAACTGACGGCCGCTATGCCTCAATAGATCATCTTGAGGAGTTGGCAAAGGACGAACGTCTCCAACAACGCGTCCGGAGGAGTGCGATCAAAGCACCTGCCCTTCCAAAGGATGCATTTCCGCTTGACACCGTCCACATGATATACAGCCTGCCAGCAGCCCCGGCCGTACATGCGATCCAATCACATCCAGGCCCCCAACAACAACTCACGCCAGCAAAGCGGCCCCGAGAAACGCCAAGTATCACTTTTGACGACTCCGATTTGATCGGCTTAACACTCCCTCACATCGATCCATTGGTTGTTGAGCTACGCATAAACAGGTTCACCGTCGAACGCGTTCTTATCGACCAGGGCAGTACTTCGGAGGTTATGTATTATAAAACCTTCATCAAACTCGGATTCAACGAGTTAGACCTGAGTTCGGCTCCTTATCCACTATTCGGCTTCAATGCCAATCCAGAGTACCCATTGGGAAAGATCAGCTTACCCGTCCGAGCAGGTTCCAGAACGGTGGATGTGGAATTTTTGGTCATCAGGCTACCATCGCCGTACAATCTCATCATGGGGCGATCATGGTTGCATACCTTACAGGCTGTCCCAAGCACCTATCATCAACTGCTACGTTTCCCAACAGAACACGGCATTGAGCAAATCCATGGCTCCCAGAAATCGGCACATGCATGTTATCTCCTTGCCGTCAAAACGCCAAAGGAACTGCAAGTAAACTCCGTTGAGGTGCCGAATAGGGAGATCCTTGATGAAGTTGGGCGATATCCAAATGAGAAGGCCACAGAAGGTTTAGATCGAGTTGACATCGATGGAAGCCCAGAAAAGTTCTTCATGATCGGCGCTTCTCTGAATCAGGTCGACAGGCAGCAGCTGATCTCTTTCTTGCTCAACAACCTCGACGTTTTTGCGTGGACTCCGTACGAAATGCCGGGAATAGACCCGTCAGTTTCACAGCACCATCTAAACGTCGATCCCAAATGTAAGCCGATCATTCAGAAAGGTCGGTGGTCAGCCGCGGAGCACACTGTCGCTGTTGTTGATGAGGTAGACAAACTGCTTGACGCTGGGGCAATTAGAGAAGTCACTTACCCTACGTGGCTCTCCAATACAGTGGTGGTGAAGAAGAAAAATGGGACTTGGCGAGTGTGCGTCGATTTTACGGATCTGAACAAAGCTTGCCCCAAAGGCTGTTTTCCTCTACCCAGAATCGACCAGCTTGTCGATGTGACGACATGCCATCAATGCATGAGCTTCCTCGATGCTTACAGAGGCTACCATCAAATCGCCATGCATCCAGATGACCAGAACAAAATTGCATTCCTCACCCCAAGAGGAACCTACTGCTACAAAGTTATGCCTTTTAGGCTGAAGAATGCAGGGGCAACCTACCAAAGACTGGTCATTGCCATGTTCAAAGAGCAACTCGGCCACACTATGGAAGTATACATCGATGACATGGTGGTCAAGTCCAAAGAAGAATAGAATCATATAGCCGATCTAGAAAAGACATTCAGCATCTTACGCAAATACAGAATAAAACTGAACGCTTTCAAGTGTGCGCTCGGAATCGGCTCTGGCAAATTCCTGGGTTACATTGTCAATCACCGAGGAATCGAAGCCAACCCGAGGCAAGTCACAGCAATCTTGGAACTCGGCTCCCCCCGTTCAGTAAAAGAAGTCCAAAAGTTGATGGGGATGGCCGTTGCACTCAAAAGGTTCATCAGCCGGTCTACAGATCGCTGTCGACAATTCTTTCAGACACTACGGCAGGATAAGGCTTTTGAATGGTCCGCCGAATGCGAAACAGCTTTCAACGGACTCAAGACCTACCTTCGCTCAGTACCTCTCTTGACAACACCCGCCGCTGGTGTCCCGCTCATTCTATATCTGGCAGTTTTCGATAGGGCCGTCAGCGCCGTACTACTAAAAGATGAGGAGGGGGAACAACGGCCAGTGTATTATGTGAGCAAGGCAATGGTTGACGCCGAAACACGCTACCTTTCGCTGGAAAAACTCATCTTAGCCCTAGTCACGGCGGTAAGAAAACTGATGCATTACTTCTAGGGACATAGCATTGGGGTGCTAACAGATTATCCCCTTCGATCAGTACTACGGAGTGCAGAAGCATCAGGACGTGTTTCAAAATGGGCTCTTGAACTCGGCCAATACGACATTCAGTTTTTACCTAAAACCGCAATTAAGGGACATGTGTTGGCCGACTTTGTTGCTGAATTCACCGGCGAGCTTGCCAACCTCAAACCTGATGAAGTTCGACCAAAACCGAACTGGAGAATTTATGTCGGGGATATTTGGTAATTATATTGTGATGGATCGTCTAACCAAAGGGACGGTGGCACCGGAGTTGTAATCATGTCTCCAGACGGCGCAATAATTGAGTAGGCCGTCAAGCTTGGCTTCGAAGCATCAAATAGCGAAGCCGAATAAGAAGCCTTTCTAGCCGGTCTGCAGAATGCGCACCTTCTCGGCCCTTGGCGTCTGCTTGTGTTTTGTGATTCAAAATTGGTAATCAGTCAGCTAAAGGGGGAGTACGCGGTAAGAAATGACTGTATGGCGGACTACATGAAAACGACCAATTACTTGCTGGCAAAATTTGACCATCACAAACTGAACCAAATAACACGCGACCAGAACATGCACGCGGATGCCTTGGCGTGCCTAGCCTCCGCCATCAATTCTGAGATCAAACGGACCATCGAAGTAGGTTTCATCCCGAAGCCGAGTATTGGCCCTTCGAAGGAAATCCATGTCAACGTTATAGAATCCGCACCAAGCTGGATGGGCCCCATTGCTGCATTCCTCTCTTCTGAACAACTCCCAGAGAACAAAAAAGAAGCACACAAGCTGCGAAATAAAGCCCTGCGATACTATCTGGATCCGTAAGGAGGGCTTTATAAAAAGTCCCTCTCTGGTCTATATTTGGAATGTGTACACCCCGACAAAGTGGAGGAGCTTCTGACAGAGATACATGAGGGCAGTTGTGGTGCCTATTCTGACGGACGCTCTCTGGCCCATCGAGCTATAACCAGGGGTATTATTGGCCGACAATGAGAGCTGACGAGGAGAGTTATGTAAAAAAATGCGAACAGTACCAAAAGTTCTCCCCATTAACCCATCTGCCTGCCGAAGGGTTAAACTCTATCACCAGCCCCTGGCCGTTTGCTCAGTGGGGACTTGATATCGTAGGACCATTGCCGAGGGCCCTAGGGAACAAGCGATTCTTAATCGTCGCGACAGATTACTTCACAAAATGGGTCGAAGCGGAGGCTTTAACACATATACGAGATGCCGACATTAAACGCTTTGTATAGAGAAACATCATAACACGATTCGGCATTCCGAGAGCTCTCATCTCAGACAATGGCACCCAGTTCGATTGTGGCGTATATCGAGAGTTATGCAGCAAGTATGGCATTCGGCCTTACTTCTCTACACCAGCCTACCCCCAAAGCAATGGTCAAGCCGAAGCCTCTAACAAATCCATCTTGGACGGCATCAAAAAGAGGCTGGAAAAAGCTAAAGGCAAATGGGTCGAAGAATTGCTAAGTGTATTGTGGGCTCATCGTACTATGCCGAGGAGATCCACTGGAGAAACGCCGTTTGCTCTATGCTTTGGAACCCAGGCAATCTTACCCTTGGAAATCGGCCTCCCAACTCTGAAATCGCAAGTTTTTGATACGGGCCGAAACGACATGATGCTTGCCCTGGATCTGATTCTAATCGAAGAACGAAGAGACTGCACCCTGGCATCCATGGCACGGTATTAGCAGCAGCTCGCCAAGTCGTATAATCAGCGAGTTCAGTTGCGCCGATACACGCTAGGAGAGTTGGTCCTAAAGAAGGTACATCCAGCCGACCGGAGATTGGCCGATGGAAAATTGGCTCCAAATTGGGACGACCCCTATCAGATAGAATCCATCGCAGGAACAGAGGCATACCGGCTCTCAGACATGTCAGGAAGAAGCCTATCACAGCCTTGGAATTCAACACATTTACGTAAATTCTATCATTGACCCGACTTGTGGGCTTGATAATTGTACATATTCCACCGTTGCAATACAAAGCTTCTCATTTTCTCAAGCTCGCTCCCAAGCCTTTAAGGGCCAATTAAGCCTTCTAAGGCCAAAATAAAGTCTCCAGATTCGGAGCTCCCTTTTGGTGCATGACACCTTAGGGCTGATTAAGTCTCCAGATTCGGAGCGCCTTTCGTGGATATCACGATTGGCCAAAATAAATTCTCCGGATTCGGAGCCTCCTTTGGTGCATGACACCTTAGGGCCGATTAAGTCTCTGGATTCGGAGCGCCCTTCGTGGATATCACGATAGGCCAAAATTAAAGTCTCCGGATTCGGAGCCCCCTTTGGTGCATGATACCTTAGCGTCGATTAAGTGTTCGAATTCGGAGTGCCCTTCGTGGATATCACGATTGGCCAACTTAAAGTCTCCGGATTCGGAGCCCCCTTTGGTGCATGACACCGTAGGGACGATTAAGACTCCGGATTCGGAGCGCACTTCGTGGATATCACGATTGGCCAAAATAAAGTCTCCAGATTCAGAGCCCTTTTGGTGCATGACACCTTAGGGCCGATTAAGTCTCCGGATTCGGAGCGCCCTTCGTGGATATCACGTGTCATGACCCGAACCCGCCCCTATGGGTTAAGGCCATAACCGGCCAGTAATCACGAGATTACCTACGGCCTCAAACCAAATAAGACAAGACTCATCAGAGTAAAAGGGGCCAAACGGAAGCAAATTTAAAACTTTGTCCATAGAGCCGTGCTTATATGCACACCATAACATTCCATATGTACATATGTTAATAACTCACAACAGAAAGTGTAATGACATAAGATTCTATATAGACAGGATCATCCAAACTAAGTCAACCCATGAAAACTATATACAGACGTATTCAAAACTTCGCTAACCTGACAAAATGTAAATACATAACAAAAGGGCGGAGACGGGTCTCGTGCGTGAGACACAAGGGCTGACTCTCTCAAAACCTTAGTTGTTCCATACAGACTTCACTGAGACTGGGTCTGGACTTCTCTTGGCTCACCTACAAACACATGAATGAGCGTGAGCAAAAGTCCAATGAATAATATCAAATCAAATACAAAAGTTACATAACAATGTAGAACAACATGTTCCAAACGGCCTTGGGCCCAATTCATATTTCTATTTAACAGATATATAACTATACGAAATTCAAATCAAGTGACTGTAGTTCCAAACATTCTAGCCTTTGGCCCTTTCAGATTTCCATTCATGTCAAAACGGCCTTCGGCCCATTCATTTCTGTCAAAATAGCCTTCGGCCCATTCGTTTACATCAAAACGGCCTTCGGCCCATACATTCGTGTCAAAACGGCCTTCAGCTCACTCATTCATGTCAAAACGGCCTTCGGCCCACTCATTCATGTCAAAACGACCTTAGGTCCATTCATACATGTCCAAATGACCTTCGGCCCACTCATTTCTATCAAAACGACCTTCGGTCCATTCATTTCTGTCAAAACGACCTTCGGTCCATTCATTTCTGTCAAAACGACCTTCGGTCCATTCGTTTACGTCAAAACGGCCTTCGGCCCATACATTCGTGTCAAAACGGCCTTCGGCCCACTCATTTATGTCAAAACAATCTTAGGTCCATTTATTTCTATCAAAACGACCTTCGGTCCATTCGTTTACGTCAAAACGGCCTTCGGCCCATACATTCGTGTCAAAACGGCCTTCGGCCCACTCATTTATGTCAAAACGACCTTAGGTCCATTTATTTCTATCAAAACGACCTTCGGTCCATTCATTTACGTCAAAACGGCCTTCGGCCCATACATTCGTATCAAAACGGCCTTCGGCCCACTCATTTATGTCAAAACGACCTTAGGTCCATTTTGATAGGTCCATTTATTCATATCGAAACGACCTTCGGTCCATTCATTTGTTCATGTCAGACTTTTGTCCACAATCCCAATTAGCAACTCATAAAGCTTATAAGGGAATAAACAGTTGGACATTGCTAAGCTTTCAAATATCGATATTAATCACAGTGATCGGCTTGTGGATTTGCCCTGGAGCTTGACCCTACACATTTCATGAACACAAAAGGGTCACTAATAATTCAATCCGTTCTTTAATTCACATATTCCTCTTTAGGCTTCATTCTTATCTCTTTAATTCAATTACAATGCTCAATGTATGCCTAAGAGTGCTTGGAAGTGAAAGGGAACGGAAAATAGAACACATAATGCATTTTCAAAATTTCAGAAAACAGGGTCTCCGCTCGAGCGTGGACTTCCGCGCTCGAGCGGACCCTTAAGCCCTGCAAAAGTGCTGGTTATATCAAAAATACGCTCGAGCGGAAGGCCTATCTAAAAAGTTCCCCGCTCGAGCGTGAACTTACCCGCTCGAGCAGACATCCAAGTCTGCAAAAAGTGCTGGGAGCACGTATTTCCCGCTCGAGCGTCAGGTTCCACGCTCGAGCGGACCTC
The DNA here is from genome assembly GCF_055761805.1 of Camellia sinensis. NCBI lineage: Eukaryota > Viridiplantae > Streptophyta > Magnoliopsida > Ericales > Theaceae > Camellia > Camellia sinensis. The sequence goes on along the minus strand of NC_138964.1, from coordinate 115,751,378 downwards.
AAAATTCTGGAAAATCCAGAATTGTGTTCTTGAGCTTCATTGCGACTTTCAACCAACAATTTATGCATGCTATGGCTCAAATCACTCATAGACATGTACTAACATGGTAAAAGCATAATTTACAACATATTGAAGCTCAATTTCATAATTTATTTGCATGCATGTCCCAAAGTATCACAACCTCATCACCAACATGCTCAAATTCAAACATTCAGGACTTATACTCCCATGATTTGTACATGTATGCCCTTTTCGACTTCATATTCACTTCAAATAATTCAATTAGTGCTCATTCTCATAAAATTTGACAAAGACATGCTTGCATGTGGGATTACACTACCAATCTTTTACAATTTCACAAATTACATGCTAGATTTGTGATTCCATGGGAGTTCATTACATGCATGCATATATCAAGCCTCAATTTCAACAAAATGAACTCAAATCATGCTCTTGATCACAAACAACCCTTGAACACGCAAGATTACACATTAAACTCATGAATTCAAGAATCAATGCTTACCTAGAGGCTCTCAATTTATGGTCCAATTTAGAGTTGGCCTTCAAATTCCAAGCCTTCAAAATCAAACTCTTAATTTCTTTCACCCTCTCCCTCTTAGCCGACCCTCTCTCTTTCTTTGAGTCCAAAAATCAGCCAAAATGCACTAAGGAAAGAAATTTGAGGGTGTAGAGTCTTTACAACATAACCCACTAACTATTATTTAATAATATTAAATAGTTGGGCGCTAAATCATCAATATTAATCTGATTAATTTGATCCAAATCAATTTTCAATAAAATTTCACCGTAGGCTCTAAAAATTACGCTAATCACAATGGTGCAATCAATTTTGGGTTCCGTGGTCGATAGGGCCTTCAATTTAATTTCCAAAGCAGATTATTCAAACAGATATTCCTACGGTGAACAGATAGAACTTCGAAATCACATATATTCACAAAATGGCACATAAAATCATATTAAACACATCATCATACTCGTATTAAGGACCAATTAGCATACTACAGAACAGGGGTATTACATCACGATCGGCCAAAATAAAGTCTCCGGATTCGGAGCCCCTTTTAGTGCATGACACCTTAGGGCCGATTAAGTCTTCGGATTCGGACCGCCCTTCGTGGATATCACGATTGGCCAAAATAAAGTCTCCAGATTCAGAGCCCCTTTGGCGCATGACACCTTAGGGCCGATTAAGTCTCCGGATTCGGAGCGCCCTTCGTGGATATCACGGTCGGCCAAATTAAAGTCTCCGAATTCGGACCCCCTTTTTGGCGCATGACACCTTAGGGCGGATTAACTCTCCGGATTCGGAGCCCCTTTTGGCGAATGACATCTTAGGGCCGATTAAGCCTCTTAAGGCCGATTAAGACTCCGAATTCGGAGCCTTTGTGAGATGCATTCGGACCACTCCACTAGCCGAATAAATATTCACTGAGAATTGTTCTTAATTCAAGCCGGTCAATGCATGTTTAAACATTTGCACCACGCAACACAAAACTTGCCAGTAAGTTGAAATAATACGTTTAATTAAGCACATAACATTTCGAGACCAAATACAAACGTTGAAAATAAAAGAAATTCTGTTTGTTCGGCGCGAAGTCTGTTCTCGCATTCCAAAGTCTATTTATTCGGCACTCTCATTGTCGCTCTTCTCAATTTCGAAATCAGTATAGGGTAAGTAGTGACGATGATACAAGGGCGAAGTCGAATCAATGCCCACGGCTTCGAGAGCTTTCTCGGTTTGAAGGGCCTTGATCCAGCCGTGCTTGAATCCACGATTTTCACATCGGCAGACCTCCTCGGCAAGGTCTCGTTTGGCCTTCTCTATCCTGACCTTCAGGCTGTCCTGAAACCCCTTTTCATAACCTGAGGCCCGTTGGGTCACTCTCTCCTCAACGACCAATTTAGATTGACCGGCTGCCACCGACGCGCTCGTTTGAACATTCTTCAGCTCCCGAAGCTCACGCTCAGCCTTTTCCTCGCGAATCTCCAGACTGCAATTCCTTTTGTCCTTTTTCTCACTCTCACGTCGCACTTCCCGCAGACGCATGCCGACTTCGTAAGCAGTATATAGTCCTTTCACGGCCCCATGTATGCCGTCTCGAAATACTTCGAAATCTTGACGTCCGACCATCGATTGTTGGACTTTCGGCGGGAAAATCTGTCAAGCGAACTCGACTGCCACACCTGGGTCTTTAATGATAGAATCTGCCTCCGTCATTGGTCTATTCCTCACAAAAACTGTAAAACTCAACGGTCGTGGCGTCGCATCGGGCTCGATTCTCGGTCGCGGGCGCGGAGAATTTCCCCATTGTTGCCTATCCTTTCGGGGCGATCTGCTTCGACGACTAAGGGGCTGCTGTGTTTCCCGATCCTTGGACGTCTTTCTTCCCGTACGCATAGGCTCGCTACTGCGACTCATTGCGGCATCTAAATTCAGCTAATCTTCGTCCCTCCCAAGTTGCTTGAATGGAAATAAGTAGGGCCTCTGGCGTGCACCAGCCCCATTTATCCTTCAATGTATGCAGCTCTCCCGAGGCAACGTCCGTAATCCCAAACGTCAAAAGACGGATGAGGTCGGCCATGTTTTCAAGCTCAAGCGCCGATCAGTTTGTGCCTCAGCCAGCCCACGAGTTCGGCCCATTCGGCTTCCCAAGCTCGCGCTCTGGCTAAGGCACGGGCAGATTTGCTAATCTGGTCGGCCATGTTTTCAAGCACAAGCGCCGATCAGTCTGTGCCTCAGCCAGCCTACGAGTTAGGTACATTCGGCTTCGCAAGCTCGCGCCCTGGTTAAGGCAAGGGTAGATTTACTAATCTGGTCGGCCATATTTTCAAGCGTAAGCGTCGATCAGTCTGTACCTCAGCCAGCACACAAGTTAGGCCCATTCGGCTTCCCAAGCTCGCACCGTGGCTAAGGCAAGGGCAAATTTACTAATCTGGTTGGCCATGTTTTCAAGCGCAAGCGTCGATCAGTCTGTACCTTAGCCAGCCCACGAGTTAGGCCCATTCGGCTTCCCAAGCTCGTGCCCTGGCCAAGGCAAGGGCAGATTTACTAATCTGGTCGGCCATGTTTTCAAGCGCAAGTGCCGATCAGTCTGTGCCTCAGCCAGCCCACGAGTTAGGTACATTCGACTTCCCAAGCTCGCGCCCTGACCAAGGCAAGGGCAGCTTTACTAATTTGGTTGGCCATGTTTTCAAGCGCAAGCGCTGATCAGTCTGTCTGTGCCTCAGCAAGCCCACGAGTTAGGCCCATTCGGCTTCCCAAGCTCGCGCCCTGGCTAAGGCAATGGAAGATTTACTAATCTGGTCAGCCATGTTTTCAAACGCAAGCGCCGATTAGTCTGTACCTCAGCCAGCCCACAAGTTAGGCCCATTCGGCTTCCCAAGCTCGCGCCCTGGCCAAGGCAAGGGCAGATTTACTAATCTGGTCGGCTATGTTTTCAAGCGCAAGCGCCGATCAGTCTGTACCTCAGCCAGCCCACGAGTTAGGCCCATTCGGCTTCCCAAGCTCGCGCCCTGGCCAAGGCAATGGTAGATTTACTAATCTGGTCGGCCATGTTTTCAAGCGCAAGCGCCGATCAGTCTGTGCCTTAGCCAGCCCACGAGTTAGGCCCATTCGGCTTCCCAAGCTCGTGCCCTGGCCAAGGCAATGGCAGATTTACTAATCTGGTCGGCCATGTTTTCAAGAGCAAGCGCCGATAAGTCTGTGCCTCAGCTAGCCCACGAGTTAGGCCCATTCGGCTTCCCAAGCTTGCGCCCTGGCCAAGGCAAGGACAGATTTACTAATCTGGTCGGCCATCACGATTTAGGCCCATTCGGCTTTGCAAGCTCGCGCCCTGGTTAAGGCAAGGGTAGATTTACTAATTTGATCGGCCATGTTTTCAAGCGCAAGCGCCGATCAATCTGTGCCTCAGCCAGCCCATGAGTTAGGCCCATTCGGCTTCGCAAGCTCGCGCCCTGGCTAAGGCAAGGGCAGATTTACTAATCTGGTTGGCCAAATACCTAAGCTAAGCAGCCGATCTAACCATAACTGAAAGCAATATCATTCATCAACAACATTTTCCTTAGCAAGTTGAGCACAACTCATGAAATTTTATGTACGCAAATTACTAAACAAAAAGCTACAAGCCCGCATGAAAATGCCTAGCAAAAAACTATGACTGTAGCAACACATGAAAAATACCAAATTAAAAATTGTAAAAATGCATTTGACATCCTAAAAACTATGTCAGTCGCCCAGATCAGTCATCGGAATCAGACTCCAATGGCTCAACATCCACTTGCTCATATGGTATTGGCATAATCAATGAAACTTTAGCAGCAGCAAGGGCTTTGTGCCATCCATGTTTGAATCCCCGATTTTCAAACTTGGGGACTTGTCCAAATACTCAGCGAGTCTAGCATTTTTCCCGGTCTCGAATACTTTGGAAGCCTCCGAGTCGGCTATTTCCTTCGCCGCCTTCATTTCAGCCAACTCAGCCTCCAGTTTGGAGACCACCTTCTGGGCCAATTTGAGCACATCTTCGCTCGCGTCCGCCGCCTTCTTGACATCCGATCTCAATTGATCCGCGCTATGAGCCCTCTCCACCTCGGCCTCGGCCCTTGAGGTTTCCTTGTTTTCCCTCAAAGCTTCAACCTTCGCCCTTCTCCTCTGGCCCTCAACTTTCTTTCGTAAACGACCAATCTATTCGACGGCGTCGACCCATATCAGCTATCCTTCCGACGGTCTGCAAAACAAGAATTTAAAACCATAACTTCAGCAGTATTTGGATTAAGTGAAGCAAAGTCCAAATATGTACAAAAAGCGCCGATTGGGCGGCTAGTACTGTCGCATTTAGATCTGGTTCCACCTGGAAAGCCTCCCTGTCAGACGGCAACGACACGGATGTAGCCAAGCTGAATGCGGCTTCTAGATCTTTAAGCACCGAAGCATCAGAAGAAATCGGCATGTTTTTTTATCATCGACTGAATGACAAAAGGAACGATCACATTCGATCCCTCTAATCGAGGACGTTTGCCGCCTTGTTCTTCTGAGCCGGCCTCAAATTCAGCAGGGCGTTTCTCTGCCTCTTCCTCAACTTCTTGGCCGTCTTGCACGATCAAAGTAGATTCAACATTCTGATTTTTTGCCGTCTCCACCTCAATAACGCGCAAGGACTCTGATTTGCTAACAGGCAGGGAGAGTTGAGATTCGGTGGCGGGTGGTACTTCAGACGGAAGGGCCTCCGCTCTTCGCCGCGCGGCCAACCTTTCCGCATTCGCCTTCATAGTAAGTTTTGTCAGGCTTAACCCGGCCATGTCTTCCGGGCCTGTTGCGGGAAGATCCTCTAAGCCATGAAAAACGCCGTCAAGTTAAGCATCCCCTCGGCCCGAAGCGGATGGAGGATCGGCCGAACTCAATACCTTGTCAGACTCGGTTTTGTACTGATCTGATTTGGTAACATTAGCTACATCCCGCTCCGAATTAGACCCTTCAAAACCAACCTGCCTCAAGTTTTTTAAGTCGGACAAAATAAGAGCGATAAGAGAATCTTCACCCTCTGGAACCGGAATATTTTTCGCCGCCGAGAAGGTCGTATATGTCGGCTCGTAACGAAGCAGAACGTGGGCCACCCTCCCTTGTTTCTGAAAACTTTGACGGCCGAAATACTTGAGTACGACTTTGATATCCGAAAGAACAACGTCGTCAGTCGAAGACAGGACTTTCTTCAAATCGTTCCCTGCACAAGCCAAGCCGTAACATTTCAAAGAAGAGGCTTTACAACAAAAATGAACAAATTATAAAAGCGAGAAGGCAATCGGCCACCTGGCTCGCCCCTCCTTCTAGGAATAAGGTTGATGTGATCCTCCCCTTCGCCAAATTCCCAGTTATCCTGGACAACGACCATAATATCATCAACTCGTTTTCCAGAACTGGAAAGCATAGTAATTAGCTGATGGTCGATATCCTTGGCCCTAAGGAAGAAACGGCCGTGTCGACCAGAAGACTTAGCCAAGGCATAGCAATGCTGAATGGATGGAATGCCAAGGTTAATTCTAAGGCGACGGTTGAGCGCTATAACCCCCATTATAATTCTAAAGAAATTCACATTGAATTGGGAAGGGGTTAAACCCCAATGGCGAAGCACAGCCCTAAAAAACGGGTGAAGGAGAAAACGGACTCCACCCTCTGCGATTGACAAAAGAGGAAAGACAATCGAGGTTTGGTCCTCCCTTTCCATATCAAGAGTGTCGTCTGCCACAAACGACAGACGGACATCATCAGGAATGGAGAAATGGCGTTTAAAGCCAGCAATTCGATCTGACGAGAGGAGGTCTTTTAAATGTTTCGCCATACCCTACAATTTATAAGAATATGCCAAGGAAGGAATAAACCAGAAAGAATCTTCAAAGCAAAGAAGGAGAGAACTTACAAAGGACGAAGAGGATATCGGAGAAGAGAGTTGTAGGGGCGATCCAAAAGGCAATCCAGCGACGAGCGTCATAAAATACATACTCGAAAGGACGTCAAAATTTTAAATCGCAATAAATAGACACGTACGAGAGGGCGGGAAGTCGACACGACAACCGAACGGGGTGTGCTTAGATATCCGCATGAGAATGAGGCCAACCGCCGAATTTTGGCTCTTGCTTTTCAAAATTCGGAACCAAGCACTCCAGCCAACTGTCGTTGGTAAAGTGCTTGGGGGGCAATTGTGGGAGCCGAATAAATAGAAGAGTCGAAAGGTGCGTACCCCAGAAATCAGATATTATTCGGCTCCATATTGCGTGACTAGGATGCCGAATACGTTAGACAGGTCGAATAGCCAGAGATCAGTAGCTCCGAATAAATAAAAAGGGAATGGGATAAAAGTAGGCTCAGGCCCCGAGGCCCAAAAAGCAAGTATAAATATAAGAACCACAGATTTAGAAAGGTATGTAAGAATCACTGCACTTAACTTAGTAAACAAGCTATCCTGAGTGTCTGAACTGACTTGTCTGTCGGAGTGCTAATTCCGGCATCCCCGACCGGAGTGTTTGTATCTTTTCAGGTGACTAGCTGAGGATCACTAGCGTCTCCTAGGATCTGAAGAGTATTTCCAAACTACTTCTCCACAGAAAGCATAGATTCAATGCTAGGTTAATTTCCAAAATCAATCAAAAGCATCGGTATGAGAGATATAGGCAATAGAATATGGAAACCAACAACAATGCAATTCACTTAGACCATCATACAACAGGAATTGAAGCACATGGCATACCCAAGGTAAAAAAAAAATTAATGCCCTAATTTAATAGAGGGATTGTAAAACCCTAGCAAAACCCTAGCACTAATGCACCAAACTACTACTAAACTACTAAACAAAATTAAATAGAGAGATAGTAAACAAAAATGACAGAAAAACACAACCAACAACGAAGAAGAACCCTAGAACCCATAGACAGAGCAGAGCAAACACAGAAAGAGAAAGAAAAATGGTAAAAACAAAAAACAAAAGAGAGAAAGACATACCAATAGTCAATGCAAGATGGATGGATCAGAGACGCCTTCAAAAAACGAGTGAAGATCAAGGGATGAAATAGTAATGGGGGTGTAAACACCCTAGGAGAGAGAGAGAGATCGAAGCAAAATGGGGGAAAATGAAATGAAAGGACGCAGTGACAGTATTTAAAGTGAAGACTTGCTTGCTCGAGCGAAGTCACTTACGTGCATGAGGTTGCTCGAGCCAAGAACTTGTCGCTTGAGCCAGAAAGGTATGCTCCCACAATCTGTTCTATCTGCAAAAATACTGGGTTGAGAGAAAACTCGCTCGAGCACAAACTCCCTCGCTCGAACGAAGAAAAAAAATAAAACACTCTTAGAAACACATTTCTGAGCAAAAACAAAAAACTCACACTAATAAGTGGAACCTAAAACAAAAAAAGAAGTGAGCACTGTAGCATGAATGTGACACTATGATGAGATAATCTACAAACCATGAAGCATAATATCATGAGCAAATCAGATAAATATTGATCAATGAGCATAGGCTAGATGAGAATGCACAACTCAAATTCAATCACGAGAGCTCACAAAATAAATGTGTATGTGTGCAACCCTTGAGAGACCACAGAGCTAGAGTAATTCTCATAGTGATCAGATGGCTGGACCTCCAGCAAGAGTAACTACACATCATAGAGAAAAGTCAAACCACTTAAGAATCAAGGGGTATTTGTTGAGTAAATGCGGAGGCTCCCCCTCAATCAATGAGTTCTTTTTTTTTAATTAATTTTTTTATTATTTTTCTTTCATGTGGGCACTCATTGGTGGCATGCACGCTCAAGAGTATGGAGACCGAACCAGATAAGCATGAAATCGGTAAGGATGGCCTGGTTGGTGCCTCAGAGGTAGCCTTTTCCTAATGCTCGGACTTCAATGAATTGAGGGAGGAACCGTAGAAGTGAAAAAATGATGGTAGATGGTTAAGAGACTCAACATCACCCAAGATATGCCAGTATAGGTCAATTCCTCCAATAATGTAAAAGACACACTGTTAGTGGTCCATAGAGAACTTTGATCACTTGTGCGGAAATCCCTGCAACAGTTTATCTCAAGAATGTGTACAGAATGAGATCATGAAGTCAATGAGCATGGGCATTCAGACTGTGTTATGAACAAAGAATAATGAAATCTTGCAAGCAGCATAAGAGGTGTTCATATGAGTCTAAATACAGAGATGGCAAGAATCAATGAAAATGAGATTATAGCATCCAAGTACACATAAAAGCAATCACTCACACCCACTCAAGTAACAAATAACCCCCTAGTGACTGAGCACTACACCCAAGGTCTTTCTACGGAACTCAAACCTAAGAAGATCAAGAGGTTTTGTAAAAATATCAGCTTTTTGATGCTCAGTGGGTACATGTTCAAAAACAACAAATTCCTCTTCCACTAACTCTCGAATGAAATGATGATGAATGTCAATGTGTTTGGTGCGAGAGTGTTGGACAGGATTTTTAGAAATGTTAATGGCACTTGTGTTATCACAGACAAGGATGAGAGTGTTCTGGTCTATACCATAATCATGAAGCATTTGCTTCATCTACAACATTTGGGCACAACAACTCCCTATAGCAATGTACACAGCCTCAATGGTTGAAAGAGAAATGGCATTTTGCTTTTTGCTATGCCAAGCAACCAAATTATTCCCAAGGTAAAAACACCCCCCAGATGTGCTCTTACAATCATTAGCATACCTTGCCCAGTTGGTATCAGAAAAACCAATGATTTCAGCTGTAGTGTTAGTCGAGAACCAAATCCCATAACCCAATGTCCCATTCACATACTTAATGATGCGTTTGATTGGAATAAGATGAGACTCTTTAGGATAGGCTTGGTAACGGGCACAAACACCTACACTAAATGCAATGTCAGGACGACTGGCTATGAGGTACAAGAGACTCCCTATCATACTTCTATAAAGGATAGGATCAACATTAGTATTAGAGGAATCTTTGGAAAGTGAAAACTGGTGCTCATGGGAGTGTGTGCATGTTTGGCCAACTTAAGACTTTGACACAAGGTTTTTGGCATACTTAGTCTGAGAAACAAACATACTCAAAGGAGACTGTTTAATTTGAAGACCTAAGAAATAAGACAATCTTCCATCATGCTCATCTCAAACTCATGTGTCATGCAATCCGAAAAGTATTTAACAAGATGATCAGCAGTGGATCCAAATACAATAGCATTAACATAAATCTGAGCAACAAGTATATGAGACTTAGTATGTTTCACAAATAAAGTCTTGTCCACACTAGCCCTTTGAAAATCATTATCAAGAAGAAAGGTAGTAAGTCTATCATACCAAGCCGGGCTTGTTTCAACCCATACAAAGCCTTGTCTAACTTGTGGACATGGTTTGGACATTTAGGGTCCTCAAACTCTTTTGGTTGCTCAACATAAGCCTCTTCTTTCAAGTACCCATTCAGAAAGGCACTTTTCACATCCATTTGAAACAGTTTGAAACCAAGAAAGCATGCAACACCAAGTAAAATACGAATAGATTTGAGACGTGCAATTGGGGCAAACGTCTCATCATAGTCAACACCCTCTACTTGTGTATAGCCTTGAACAACCAACCTAGCTTTATTTCTAACTACAGTACCATTCTCATCAGATTTATTCTTAAGGATCCACTTGGTACCTATCACATTCATGTCTCTAGGTTTGGGAACAAGAGTCCAAACATTATTACGTTCAAATTGATCTAATTCTTCATGTATAGCATTGACCCAACTATCGTCTAGTAAGGCCTCTTTTATATTCTTAGGTTCAATTAATGAAGCATAACACATATGAGATAGCTCTTCCGGAATTTGTCTTCGGGTTTTCATTCGATCCGAGACACTTCCAATTACCTATTGAGCCGGATGATTCAGTTTCACCCTTGCTGATGGTTTGAACTCTGGACTTGTGGTGACAGAGGCATCAGAAGTGGTGTCTCTTTGTGCACTCCTTGGACTCTGACTTACCTGAGAAGTTGGTGCTATCTCACCCTCTTGTGCTTGAACCTCAACTTCTCTTTGACTTTGTGGTTCAGTATCCAGGATTGGAGACTCACCATTTTCTTCCTCATTTAGCGCTAAAATAGGAGAACCCGTGTCATCTATAATCACATTGATCGATTCCATTAAAGATAAAGTTCGCCAGTTATAGACATGAAAAGCTCTACTAGTAGTTGAATACCCTAGAAAAATACCTTCATCACTTCGGGAGTCAAATTTGCCCAAAGGCTCTCTATCTTTGAAAATGTAACATTTACTCCCAAAAGTTTTGAAGTATTTTACATTAGGTTTCAATCCCATCCACAATTGATATAGGGTTTGTAAAGTGCCGGACCTTAGATACACACGATTCACAACATAAACGGCAGTATTTAAGGCTTTAGCCTAAAATTTTGGAGGAACTTTCTTACTCAAGAGCATTACCCTAGCCATCTCTTGAACAACCCTATTCTTCCTCTCACCAACTCCATTTTGTTGTGGAGTAATAGGTGTAGGAAATTCATGCTTAATTCCACGCGAATCACAAAAATCTGAAAATGAATTATTTTCAAATTCACGACCATGATCAGTTCGGATTCTTATGATATGCCCAATAGAAACACCCTGTTCATTTTGAATTTTAAGGACTAAGGCCTGGAAAACATCAAACGTATCAGATTTTTCTCTTAAAAAACTTACCCATAAAAAACGAGTATAATCATTAACAGTTAAAAAAATGTATCGTTTACCTCCAATGCTTTTAGTGCGAGTGGGTCCCATAAGATCCATATGAACCTATTCAAGAGGACGTTTGGTTATGAAGCTATTCACCTTTTTATGAAGGGCACGGGTTTGCTTTCCAAGTTGACATGGTCCATATACATGGTTCATATTCTTACCTAGATTAGGTACTCCTCTCACAAGCTCTTTGTTGGCTATCTTAGTTTGGTCTTTGAAATTCATATGGCCTAATCTTTGATGCCACAGATCAATATTGCTTATGATGGCTGAGTGGCAAGTGAGATCATTAGTGGTAACAATCCCATAGAAGTTATCAGATGTGTGAACCCCATGCATAACAATATTTCCCTTCTTATCTAAAATTTCACATTTATTTTTTTGAAAATAATACTTCATGGTGGGAATCACACATTTGATTGATGCTCAAAAGATTTGCTTTAAGGCCATCAACAAGTAATGCATTTTCGAGCTTGGGAAGACCAGCCACACTTATAGAGCCCTTACCAATGACTCTAGAAGTTCCACCATTTCCAAAAGTAACAATTCCTTCTTCATATTTTTCAAGGGAGGTGAAGTAGGATTTGTCACCTGACATGTGACGAGAGCACCCACCATCAAGGTACCACATGTGTGAGTCACGTGCTTTTAGAGCAGCGTGAACAAGAAAACAAGTCAAATCACCCTTTCTCACCCATATCTTTTTGGTCTTAACAAAATCAGGACTGTTAGTCTTGGTAAATGTCTTTGCGTTGTGAACACCCTCATGAAACTTGGTGTTCCGCCTAGACATGTAAGGTTGTTTCCTAACCCAAAAAGTAATAGAATTTCTACCCTTTTGAGACACTTTACCAAACAACTCAAAGCAATAAGGACAAATGTGGCCATACCTACCATAATGATGACAAACAAAAACAGGTTTTACTTCCCTTTTGTTGATCTTACCCCCGTTAGGCAGATGAAGAGAGAGATCACCTGTTGCACCTTCAGCTTTCCCTTTATTTGAGTCTTCAGGTCATGTGATGTAGAGGCCTGTCCTTTGTGAACTGACGCATTACCATAGCCTAGACCACTTTTGTCACAACCTATTTGTTGAGACCCGAGGATGCCTTCTAATGCCTTGTAACCTTTGTGTGACAACCCTTACCTCTGATTAGTGTTGAATTGTGATTGAGCAGGATAAGTAGTTGATTAGAAGGAAATCCTAATCTATTTGCGTGAGTGCATTGTTTTAAACGCATTTCTATTTGTTTGAATTCTGAATGATCTGCTTGTGTTTTTATTTCGAATTGCAAATTGAAAGCCTTATCGGCGACCGAATCAGAAATTGATTAGTATTTTATGCTAATTAGGATTAATGTGATTTTATGGTAGGTTTAATTAAAATTTGATTTGGAATGATTAATTAGATTAAATAATGCTAGATTAATTAAACCTTGGTAATTACCTTTTTGCCATTGAGTGGCTTGACTCATTGACCAACCCTTATTACACCTCATACACATTTGATGCATCATCTCTTCATCCATTTCTTAGACCAAAATTGAGAGAGAGAGAGAGGGAGAATAGGAGAAAATTGATTCAACAAGAAATTTGGATAGGAAAATTATAGGAATTGAAGAAGATTGCAAAATTGAGCTAACATACTTGGAGTTCAAGACCTAAGGTAGGGAATTCACCCTCTTGATTATGAATTTAAGTTGTTTCTTGCATGGTTCATGGTAAAATTTGGAGTTGAAGTCAAGAATTAATTTAAGGAGTTGAATTGAGAGCTAATTCATGCATGCATGTACATATTCTTGAGTTTTGAGGTTGTTTTCATGAAAATTCTAACATGCATGTCCATATCTTGATTGTAGTCCACGAATTCATCATGATTTCGAGCTCAAGCTTGCATTTGATTATGTTTTAGAGTATTGGAGTTCATAGGAACTCATGGATGTTGTGTTCTTGCTATGTTCATTAAGTTTCATTCAATATTGTGTTCAATTACCTCACCTTTGGGCTTGATTTTATAAAATGATTTTTGAAACATGTTGTACTATGGGTTTCTAAGTGTTTTCCAGAAAATTAGCCCAAAAGAATCGAGTTTGAAGCTTTAAAAGTTGAGTTTTGTGCTTGAGGATCAATCTGGAAATTCCAAAATTTGGATCCACGCTCGAGCGGAGGACTTCACGCTCGAGCATACACTCTGAGTACATGCACTTCCACTCGAGCAAAGAAAGTCACGCTCGAGCGTGAAATGCATATGCCTAGAAGTTCATGTGTTTTGCAGTCCGCTCGAGCGAGAGAATTCACGCTCGAGCGAAGGTTTGAGTCTCATGCTCGAGCGGAGGTCGAGCATCTGTCGAGTGTGAATATCATGCAACCAGTACTTTTCACGAGTTTGCAGCCCGCTCGAGCGAAGGAAGTCATGCTCGAGCGGAGCTTCATTGTCTGCATGTCCGCTCGAGCGTAGAAAGCCACGCTCGAGCGTGGACCCCTATTTCAGCAAATTTTGAAAAGTGTTTTAAAGTATAACTTTTGCATCCTCATTCCATCCTAGGCATTCCTAGGTCAAGTTTAAGGCATCTTAATGGGGATAATGTTATAGAACCACACGAAGTCAAGATTAGGGGCTAAGCTATTAATCCCAAGTGTGTAACTTAGTGTGTGTGTTCGTTCTGCAACTGTGTAGGGTTGGCACCCGAGGACGCTGACTAGCCTGCCTGTAGCCCATGCTCTATAAGTAACAATGTTGTAAAGATATGTTCAATTATAATTATTTCTGAACGACTAATTATACTGCTTTCTAAAATGGCATTGTTTACTGAATGAATGTTTGTCCTATTTGTCATCTGTATTCGTGGCATCCTTAGCAACTTACTGTTACTGTACTATTACTGCTACTGTTACAGAGATCTCTGTCGGTTCCAATGTTTGGAACTACTACTGTTATTGTTATGATGGCCATCAACTGACTATTCGGTCTATTAAGACCTACTGTACTGTTTTGCTATTGGATGTACCACATATGACTACTATGGCATGAAATATGAGCCACTGATTGAATAACTGATTTACTGATGCAAATGACTATTTTAATTAATGAAAGGACATTCATTCTTAACCCCTTTACGCATATGTTATTCACTGGGCTTTAGCTCACTGTTTATATTTATATGTAGGTGTCCAGGCACCGGATCGAAACTAGAAGCGTCGAGTTGAGCTCTCGTTTTGTCAAGCCAACCCTTGTGCCTCACTTCGAGGTTCCAAGTCTGTTCAAGCTAAGGATGTTTTGGGGTGTTCAGGATCACCCTTTTGTCTCTATTTTGCATTAACTGAATAAGACTACTGTACAGTTATGGTGAAGGGATTTGGTCCCCAACCAGGATGTTTATGTATATAATGTATGTATATATGTTTTGCTTATGAATGCGGCTTGTTCATAAAAGTCTTTTCTCATTCTGATTGTCACAGCTCATTGGACATCTTTTATTTACTGTTTGGCTTCCGCCAGCCCCTTACTCTGTATTTCCATCATTACTATTAAGAGGGCCTTCGGTAATCATGGATTGCTGGCCGGTTGCGATGCTAAACCCATAAAGGCGGATTTGGGTCGTGACACTTTGTTCCACATGGCAATTGTGGCTCTAGCATCTCTGAGTTCTTCATCTTTTTGACCAACCATCTCTTCCTATGTAGCTTGTGATATCTCAAGGTTTTCAATCTTCTCTTCATATGTGGCATATATTTTCAGAAGTTCATTCCTTTCGGTCTCACAAGATAGAAGTTTCCCGCATAGGTCTTGTCAGTCATTAGAGATCTTGATGACATTCTGCTTTGCTGTTGCAATTTATCCTTTTAGCTTGACATTCTTGCTTTCACATGCTTTGAGCTTGAGAGTGAGTTTGTCATTGATCTTGGACAAATTCAAAGATTCATCGTAAAGCTTTTCATAAGATTGTTGTAGATCATCACCATCAATCTTATCATTGTCTTCTGATGTTTCATCACCTCTTTTTGCTCCTCTTTCTTCTAGACCTTATCCAGTCGAGCAACTAAGGCAGGAAAGGTGATAGATGGTGGTGAAGATAACTCTCCCCTTTCATGAAATTGACTCAGAATGTCCCATGCATCTTTGGCCTTTGTGCAGTAAGCAACTCGTTGCTGTTCTTCATCAGAAATTGCTTCACAAATGGTAGTCAGAACTCTCTGATTGTTCAGATTGTCAGTGCTCTCAACATTCTCTTCAATGGCTTGCCAGCTCTTAGGGTCATAAGCTCTTTAAAACATCTCTATTCTGATCTTCCAATACAAGTAATTACTCCCATCAAAGGTAGGAGCACGGTGCAAATTCTGACCATGAGCAAATTCCATTGGCTTTGGAGGAGGTTGAGTGACAGTAGACCAAAATGCCATGTAAGTACTATCTCCGTCTTCACCAGATTCGGTTTCATCGGGTTTTTGCTCTGACCCGCTTTCATCATCTCAAGTCACAGTATACACTTTCTTTCGGTTCTTTTTCGAAGGACATTCAAGAGCAATATGTCCAAACCTTTAACATTCGTAACACTTGACCCCTTGCCCCTTCACAATCTTCTTTTCAGTTTTTGGAACAAGTTTTGGTGGAAAAGTTTTAGGTTTTTCATTACTCTTATCTTTTGAAATAGAGTCCTTGAAATTAGGCTTCTTTTTCTTTAAATTTTTTTTTGAACTGTTTAGTAAACATAGCCGTCATCTCGGACTCTAGATCAAACTCAATCTCAGGGATTTTTGCAGTCTCATGAGCACTAGTGAAAGCCACACTATCTTTTTGTTTTTTCTTAGAAATCTGGTGGGCTTCATAAGTCTGCAAGTTTCCAACCAACTGATCAAGCTTGAGGGTATCAACATCCTGAGCCTCCTCAATAGTTGTCACTTTTGATTGGAACCTCTCAGGTAAAGACCTCAAAATTTTTTCAACAACCTTAGCTTTAGGGATTTTTTCACCGAAGGTGAACACAGGAATTCATGATGTCACTAAGTTTAGCATAAAAATCATCAAATGTCTCATTATCACGCATAAAAAAAGTTTCAAAGGCGGAGGTGAGACGTTGAAGTTTTGACCTTTTAACAGAAGTAGTACCCTCATGAATAGTTTCAAGAATATCCCCAGCCTCTTTTGTTACCTCATAAGTACAAATTCGACGAAACTCTTCTACTGTGATAGAGCAAAAGAGGGAGTTGAGAGCCTTACTGTTCCAACTCGAATTTTGATAATCGAATGTGTCCCATTTATCAAGAGGTTTGGGAATATCAACCCCATTAATGGTGACAACAAGTTCACTCCATTCATAGATCACACAGTGCCAAACTTTCTCATCGATAGATTTTAAAAATGCACTCATACGAGCTTTCCAATAAGAATAGTTTGTACCATCAAGTAACAAAAGTCTATGGGTCAAGTTACCTTCACAAATTAAATCCATATCACCAATCACACAAAATCACACTCCTATAGTTTTGATAAAAACAAAGAATGACCTGCTCTGATACCCATTGAAAAACCTAAGTGATTCGTGACTAGATCAAGATTTAATTGTACCAATTCCCAACCAAATAAAACTCCCAACCTAAATCATTAAGCACGTACGAAAGTGATTTAGATTGCTGTTTCAGAAACAATAAATGGACACAAAGCTTTTTTATGTAGAAAAAATCACTATTGAAACACCTCCAATTATGATTAAAAAACTACGGGCGAAACGCCATAAATTAATCCACTACTAAAGAAAGAAAGATTACAAATATACCAAACAAATTACCAAAACGCTGTCAATTTGTCTTCCACAATTTGTATATCTTTCACCGCAACCTTCGTCTCATAATTGATTAGATTGATGTTGAATCCACAACATCCATTGTCGAATCAATGACTGCGCACAACATCAAACTCCTTCGACTCCTCTGCGCTTGATTCTTCGGATTCCATTGAAGAACACTTTTAAAGATGAACAATCAACCACCTTGATGTCTGCTTATCAAAACATGAGTTTAAAATTCAATCAGACATCAAGGAAAAATAGCAAAACAGCCCCCCAAAAAAACCCTAAAACCCTTAAAGAAGATCTGAAAAAACATAACCCTAAATCAGACTTAGACAAGTATTTATAGAAACAGGGGCTGCAAAGGTCGCTTGAGCAAAGGCTCTCTCGCTCAAGCGAGGAACCAAATATGCATGTTTTTCTTAAGTGGCGTCGCTCGAGCCAAGCTTCCTTCACTCGAGTGTACAATCCTCTTTCTTAGAACTTTTGCAGACAAAGGCAACTTCCGGGAGTAGAACTTCTTCGCTCAAGACAAGACTCCTTCACTCGAGCGAGCAAGGCAAAACAACTAGGAAATTTACAACTTAATAACACAATGTTTGTTCGTGGAAATTGACAAAACTAAGGGACCTAACATGAGTGATAATGGCAGTGTTGGTGATCATGTTAATCAAATGGAACTAATTTATAACAATCCGGGCTTAGATTTGACCCATTTATTGCCTTCGAATTCGGGAAACCGTATCCCTAGCGATCATCATTCCCTCTTTTCTTGTTGGGTTTTGGCTTCGAGGGTCGACACCCTATTTGGTGGTGTCGACATTGTCTTATTTTCCTTGTTTTGTTCTGCTCTTGGGGTCGACACCTGTCTTGGTAGTGTAGACACTTGTCCTATTGATTGGCCCCTGGGGTCAACACCAGCCTGGGTGGTGTCGACACTGTCTTGTTGCTCAATCCTGGAAATTGCTACTGAAATATAGGGTCAACGCTATGGGTTCTGAGGGTCGACCATTCTTTTGCTGTTTTGTTCTAGGTTGCCTACTGAAAAATAGGGTCGACACCACCGATTTCAGGGGTGGACCCTCGCCTGCTGCACAACATTATTGTCTCAGCTTTTCTTCTTGAGGGTCAACACCACTGTCCCGAGGGTTGACCCCTGTGAGTTATTTCTAGATATTTGTTCTGCTTGGGCCTTACTTTTCGGGGATTTTTGACTTGTTCTTTTCATTTGACTTTGGAGCTATTTCTCTATTAATACCTAGTCACTATAAATAGAACCAAAAGCACTTTTCCCTCATTGGTTACTTCTCCTTTCCCTCTCTAACAATGAACCTCTCTTCTTTTTCTCTAAAACTCTACTTTTTCCACTTAGATCCTTAGATCTACTCACCTAGAGGTATTATTTCACCTTGATCCTTTGAGATAGATTGTAGATCGTGTCAAGGGCTTCATTTTGATCTGAGTGGTTCATGATTTCTTTAACGTTGAGTTTTCCTGAGTTCTTCTCTTTCATTTTCTAAGCTTGAGGTAGGGATTTTCCGCACTTCTTTATAAGTTTTAACTTAGTTATTTATTTTTATAAAACAACATTGTGAAAAAATGGATTTTTGAACAAATCTTGAGTTTTGGTTCGAAATTAAAAGGAGGGATTTTCAAATGGTTTATTGGGAATGGTTGTGAATAGATGTTTATTAATGAGCTATGATGAAATGATGGGTTTTTACCTTGAGAAATGGTTTATAAAGGAAAGAGGGTTTTTGGCCCTAGAAACCTCAAATGGTGATTTTGTATTAATAAAGGGAATTGACATTGAAATAGTGAAATTGAGTTGTATGATGAGAATGGTGGAGTTGGATATATATTATTACTCACATCTGGAAATTTGAAAAGTTTATCTTGATTGAAATTATCTATTTGTTTAGAGATATTTGTTTTGGGCTATCAGTGGATGATAGCTATGATTGTTGTAGAAATTGCATAAGAATTAGAAGAATTGAAAACTAGTTTCTCATTCATTTGCATTGAGTATCGTTGTATATTTATTTCGTGGAGAATGTATATTGTTTTTGAGAAAATGGGTGAATCAGGGAAGGAGTTGCTGTTACATTAAATAAGTTAGCTTGTGTGTCCATGGTGAAAGTCCTAAAAACCATGCGTATACATGGCTGCCGATCTTGCGGATGAAATATTTGTAAAATGACAAGAGTAATGCTTGTATAGCCTACGTTTACATGGGTGTCAGTTTGCGGTTTCCCACGGATGAAATTTTCGTGAAATGTGATACTTGTCTAGAGATTCCCAAAGTTATGATTCACCACCTTGTTTTTCTAATGTAAATGAAATGATCCTGAAGTTATGACATGAACCTGACATTGCATGGTTTTCGGAAAAAGGGATATAAAATATTTTGTCATGAGCATTACATATGCATTTGACTCTTATATCTTTGTTAAGATTCATATACTGTGTTGGATTATTTCTACTGGGCTTTGGTTCACCCTAAGTAGGAAAACCATTTTCAGGTGCGGATGATATGCCTCCGCCAAGGTAATAGCTTAGGAGGACTTGGAAGCAAGGACTTCATCTTATTTATTTTGTTGTATTTATTTGTACAAACCTAGGGCTTTAACTGTATTAGATTTAAATCCATTTTGTTGTAACCAAGCACTGTCTTGGAAAGCTGTAAGCCCTTAGGATATTCCTTATTTGCTTAATGTTCATTCTATTATGTAACGTATGCTATAGATTTAAAGATAAGCTTATGAATGTATACTTGCATATGTTACTCTTTTGTAAACTTAATTGGAAGATACTGGAAGATAATTACTTTATCCTAGTTGTTATTTATTAATGTTGTAAATGTGTTATTGTATTTATTTCGGGGAGTTACAAATTGCTAAAGAATTGTCCAATGCTGATTACTTTTTGTCGGACAAGATGCAAGTCACTACCATACTTAATAGTCTTTCATTGTCTTGGGATCATGTTGTCACATCTCTAACTCATAGCAGACTAGATATTTCAATGGTGACATTGCTTGTGCTCTTAGTTTTGGAAGAAGAAAGAATGAAGCGAAAGCGTAAAGAAGGATTGTCTTCTAACTTGTTAATGGCACAATCTTTGACACAGCCATAGAATAATTCCCACACACTATTTAACAAGAGAAAGACTATTTCTTTCAAGAAAAAATGGAAAAAGGGATTCCACAAAGGGTGGCAGAAGTAGCAAGGATAGTAAAAACAACAACAAAACTAGAACCAAGTTGGTCCATGCTACAATTGCAGTAAAAAAAGGTCACATCAAAGCCACTTGTCCTAAGAACAAGTAGAAAAAGGATTATAATTCCATTGCCATGACAGTTTCTAAAGCAATAGTAATCAAACCTTCATCAAATTCATGGTAGATTGATTCTGCTGCAACTAGACATATAGTGCAAAGCAATGAAATGTTGATGGGTTTTACTAAAAAGAAGATTAGTGAACACAAAGTCTATATGGGCAACAACTCTTACAGTGATGTTTTAGGCATCGGCAACTACCAATTCTCTATTAATGAATCTTCCATCGTACTTTATGATGTGCTTTATGTACCCAGTATTCGACAAAATTTAATTTCTGTTCCAGTGTTAACCCAAAAGGGTTTTGAGATTAATTTTACGCTTGACACAATGTTGATAAAAAAAAAGGAAGTATATTAGTAAAAGGTGTAAGAGTGAATGATATGTACTCTTTTCCTATTGATAATAATAAAGTATGTATTTCTGATTATTTGCATGTATTTACTAATAATAGTTCTTATTTATGTCATTTAAGATTAGGTCACATTAATAAAAGTAAAATATCTAGAATGTTTAAAAGTGGCCTATTGCCTAAAGTGTGTTATGATAATTTTGATACATGTGAACTATGCATCCAAGGAAAAATGACTGGCAAGCCATTTTCAAAACATTGAAAATCATCGGAATTACTTGAAGTAATTCATTCTAACATTTGTGGCCCTTTAAGAACAAAGACTCATCAAGGCATGAATACTTTATTACTTTCACTAACGATTATTCAAGATATGGACACATCTGCCTTATTAAACACAAATCAGAGACAATTGAAAATTTAAAGAATATAACTTAGAGGTAGAAAAACAACTTGGTCGGTCCATTAAGAACTTGAATAATGATAGAGGTAGCGAATATGAAACTATGGATTCTTTCTACAAGGTGAATTGTAATGCCTCGAAATAATTACAATAATTTGACCCAATACAATATACATAAGGCAACGTAATCAAAATAATAAACTTCCATTAACCTAAATCATTATACAAAAGTGACACATTCGATATACATTCATAATAGTTTATCCTGAATCTACAGCATGTGTTACAAGTAGTAAAGAGTAATGAAAGTTAAACAGATAATTATATGCCCTAAAGGCTTACATCTTTCCAAGGCATTGCTTGGTTACAACAAAAGAGAATCTAACTCTATAAAATTTAAGTCGTTAGCTATACAAATAAGTACAAAAAGTGAAGCTCGTTCTCCAGACTCCTTCCGAGCTTTTGCCTTGGTGGAGGCATATCATCAACCCGTGAAAAATGATTTTTTCCAGATAGGGTGAGCCACAGCCCAGTAGAAACAACCTAACACAATATATGAGTTTTAACGAAGGTATAAGTAAAATGTGCATTTGCAAGGCTAGTGATAAAACATTCATTTTCTGTGTAATCATAAAGTGCCAAAATTCACACCTCAATCCCTTTTTCCTTCTCATCAGTTCAAGTTAATTCATTTCATCTCAATTCATGAGCGAGTTTCATTATCTTTCATACGACCCATTTGAGATTACAACTAAGTGGTTCCCAAATTAACACAATTATCACACAAACACTTCAATCTGCCATTTTACAGAAATTTCGTCCGTGGGATCGACACCCATGTAAACGCGTGGTTTCGGGACTTTCACTCAGGACACACAGGCTAACTTAATTCAATGGAGTCCATCTCCTATCTCCTCCCAAAAATAGAGTACATTACCTTTCTCCTCATGACCAATCATACATATACAATGTATTTAAAACATATTCATATTCAATGACAGCCCACAAGAGATTAATTTTAATTCACCTAATTCTCATGCAATTTCTACAACAATCATAGTTATCCTCCACTGATAGCCCAATACAGATATTTCTAAACAGATATTCAATCTCAAGACAGATAATTTATTCAAATTTCCAAAAGTGTGAGGTAATGCATATCCAACTCCACCATTTACATCAACATTCATCCAATTTCATATTTATATTACCAATTTTATTTATTTATACAAAATTAATATTTGAACCATTTTAGGTTAACTTTCCTCTTTCCCAAATGTCAAAATCAACAATTGTGACACATCATTGTTAATAAATTTATTTATACAAAATGACCATTTATATCACATTCACTAGAAACTATTATTTTGATTTTACATCTCAAACCCTAGGTTTGTCCAAAATACTTCCAAAACCCATCATTGTTACACAATAACCCATAACTAAGTTAAAAGCCATAAGAAGGTGTAAAAAATCCCTACCTCAAGCTTAGAAGACCAAAGGGAGATATAAAGAAACTTCAAGGATGCTGAAACCAAGCTTTAATCAGATCAAAATATAGCCCATGAGATGCTCTAACTTTTTAACAAAGGCAAGTGGGTAGAGATATCACTAGAACTAGGTGAAAATGTAGAGAGAAAAAGAGTTTGTTTTAGAGAGAGAGGGTCCTGATCTAGGGTTTTGGTGAAAAAGATGTGAAAAAGTGATGTAAAAAGGTGCTACTGTGAACTAATATATGCATAGTCCACTCTAGCACAAAAAATGACACTCGAGCACAAGAAGTGCCGCTCGAGTGCCAAGAGACAATGAAAAAGACACTCACCGCTCAAGCGCAAGAAGTGATACTCGAGCGTAAAAAACACGTATCCAGTAGTTTTGCAGGCAACAGACCAACCGCTCAAGTGCAAGAAATAGCTGCTTGAGTTGAGCCTGCTTGAGCACATAAAGACCTGCTCGAGTGTAGAATACACTCTCCCAATAATTTTGCAGACCTGCAAAAGTACTGAGAGTTTGCAAAGCCCGCTCGAGTGCAAAAAGTGTCGCTCGAGCGGAGAAGCAAAAATTTGGGCAACAAGAGTTTGAAAATCAAGCAACCAACCTGTCCCAAACACAACCACAACAATCCAAAAGACAAACTTAAAGGAAAACAAGGGGAAAAGAGATGAACAACAACACCAAACCACAAAACCCGAGTCTGGCATACAATAAAGGTTGGGTCAAAACCAGAATTGCTATATAAATGATATCAAACATTTGTTTACAATGCCTTATACTCCAAAACAAAATGGAATTGCAGAAAGACAGAATCATACTCTAGTCGAAATGACAAGGTCTATGATGGCTCATGCTAACCTTCCCATTCATTTTTGGGGAGAAGCTTTGTCCATCATTATGTACATATTAAATAGAGTTGAAACGAAAGTCAAACCTCTAACTCCTTATGAACACTAGAATGGTACTAAACCTAATGTTTTAAATTTAAAAGTTTGGGGATGTAAAACACATGTACTTATTCCCAAACCTTTAAGGGATAAATTAGGACGTAAAACTTAGGAATGCAAGTTTATTGGCTATGTCAAAAATGGGAGTGGTTATCATTTTTACCATCCCGAACGTGAATTAATAGAAAGTAGAGATGCTATTTTTCTTGAATCTACTGATCTTGTTACTCCAATTGAGCAAATTGAATTGCTCTCTGAGATATCTTCGGATTCTTCTCTCTCCTATTTGTCACAAGACCCACCAATTCTCACCGATCAACCTCATAGTGGGAAGAGGAAAAGAAAACAAAGTGATGTTTTCCCTGATTTAAATCCTGAGATAAGTCGGAGTAAGAGAGCAAGATGTCCATCTACGTTTTTGAAAGACCATTATGTTTTTCAAGTTGAAGCACTCAATAACTTGCTAGATGATCCTACTAGTTACAATGAAGCAATGAGTAGCAGTGACGCTGCACAATGGCTTGAGACTATGAATGAACTTGGCTCGACCAAGAAAAATGATGTTTGGGAATTAACTAATCTCCCAAATGAAAGAAAATCCATTGGTTACAAGTGGGTTCTTAGAAAGAAATTCAATGTAGATGGGAGTTTAGAGAAATACAAGGCCAGGTTAGTAGCCATGGGATTCACTCAACAACCTAGAGTAGACTTCGTAGATACGTATTCTCCTATTGCAAAATTTGCCTCAATAGGGATTCTAATGGCAGTCGTAACTAGGATAGATCTAGAATTGCATCAGTTAGATATTAAAACAACTTTTCTCAATGGACAATTAAAAGAGGAAATTTATATGATGCAACCTAATAGTTTTCAGATCCAAGGCAACGAAGATAAAGTCTACAAGTCAAAGAAATCCCTGTATGGACTTCAACAATCTTCAAGACAATGGTACTTGAAATTCCACTAAGCCATTTTAGAAATGGGCTATGTTGTGAGTTCATTAGATCATTGTGTTTATATATGGAAAAAATGATAACAAGTTAGCAATATTGTCTTTATATGTGAATGACATATTATTAGTAAGAAATTGTGTAGATATGATTATAAAAACTAAGGTAGCGTTTGGTAGAGTTTTCTAAACAGAGTTGTACTTTGAGTTTGTAAGTTTTGAAATTATGATTTGAGTGTAGAAAATTTGTTTGGTTATGATTTTTGAATAGAGTGTTGAATTGAGTTTTGAAAGTTTGATGTGACATGTGAAATAAGAAAATTTGTTTGGTTATGAGTTTTGAAAAGAGTTTTCAAAACTTAATTCAAAAAGCTATAACTCATAATCAAGAACACAACTCAAAACTCTATTGAAATTTTTGATTAACAGTTATAACCAAACTCTTTTTAAAATTCAATTAAAAAATTTTAATTACTAACAAAAAAAAAATACACTGTTAACTAAACTATTTTTAAAATTCAATTAAAAAAATTAATGATTAACAAAAAATAGCAGTCATACCCAAATTTTTTTCAAATTCAACTCAAAAAATTAATTATTAACAAAAATTTAAAAATAAAAAATTTTTGTATTGAAAATATTATAAACAAAATAATTTGAAGATCACAATAAATATTCAATTACTGATCGTACTGAACTTATGATTGTATATTTGATTCAAATTATGTTTTCTCCAATATTTTTCAGTTCAAATATTTTTATATTTTAATAATTACTGTCACCAATCATTTGCTAGTTGTTTTATTATTATTTACAAATAAATGGCCACAAAATTTATCAATATTATATATATTGCGAGTCAAAAAAAAATTAAAATATCATTTGATTAGTATCTACACAGTTTACCACACATAATGCAATATTATTGGAATGTTTTCATTGTTAAATTTCATCAGTTTTGTGGAAAATCCGTGAACATGTACCGTCCTCACCTTCATTATTGTGCCTCACCCGTGAACTTTTGTACCGTCTATATTATTGTGCTTATTGATTAATGTGTTTGGCATTGAAATGACTAAATTTCCCCTGTGTTATGTATTGCTAAGTTGGTCTGTTAGTCAAAAATTAAAAGGCAAAATAGTAATTTCACTCCTGTTCTGTAGAGCCTCTTTTGCAAAACCTCAATTGGTCAGTTTCTGGAAGGAAAAAAAAAGACCCAGCTATAGATCTTTTTGGCCATTTTTTGACTGAGGCTACAATGGTGTCATAGCCTGCCTTCCTAAACATGGTCTTTATATCAGTGAGCACATCCAACAACTTCATTACTTCACAACTTTCAACAACTTCTTCACCATCTTCATTTACCTTCATTATTCAAATAGTATCAATACAACCACCAGTAACCTGAAACTTACAACCACCTCCTTCACCACATACCTTAATTAATTTCACAAATTTAGTCCACCACCTACCTCAATTAATTTCCCAAATTCAGTGTATATATTTACAAAGCATATCGTGCAAAAAGAAGAGAGGAAGAGCTTTGATAAGAGGTTCACAACACTAGACCTTCACAATTTCAAAGTTGCACAAGCACCAGCCGAAGAGTTCACCAAACTGGTTGACCGAGCATCAACTGGGGGGTCATCTGTCGGTCAACCGGTTGCACCTATTTCCAGCTTCTAGCAAGACTCAACCAAATGCTGAGCTTTGGCTATCTTGTTGCTTACCTTTTGCACACCATTTCCTCACAGTAGTGTAGACACCCCATTTTTGACAGTCCTCAAGACTTGGACGTCATCATTTGAATACTCGATGATCACCCATGTTTGTGTTCGTCTTGAGTTCTCGGAGGTTTTGGCTACGCGCCTTGCCTCAAGACCTCTCGACTTGTTTGTTTTGTGTTTGGTTTTGCACCAAACACTTATTGTTTTGCTTCTGAGGGTGGGAAATAGCTTGTTGGCCATCCCCACACCTCACCGGCCATGGCCTGAGGCCACCGGCTCTGTTTTCTTGCTATCGGCCAAAAGGGTTGGCCAGTCGGCATTGTGTTTGGTCGGCCGGCCACTGATTTTGGTCAATCGGCCACTTTTTCTGGCCAAGACCTTTTCTTGAGGGGGGTTTGAACCTTTTGAACCCTTGTTTTAGCTTCTTGAGGAAGTTTGAACCTTTCAAACCCTTGGTTTTAGCTTCTTGAGGAAGCTTGAACCTTTTGAATCCTTGGTTTTAGCTTCTTGAGGAAGCTTGAACCTTTTGAACCTTTGTTCTAGCTTCCCCAAGAAGCTTGAACCCTTTGCTCCAAGCTTCTAAGAGAAGCTTGGCCCCTTTGCTCCAAGCTTCTCCGAGAAGCTTGGACCTTTGTTCCTCTATAAAAGAAGAGCTCCTCTTCCATTGCAAGGGTTCCAAAAATTTGGCCAAGGCTCCACACACATATATCTCTCTCTATCTCCATATTTTGAGCTCCAAAAGTGTTGGTTCTTGACCCCTTTGCACCACACCTCATAGCCACACACCTCCACCACTCATCTAAGGTCCTTGGAGGCCATTTTTAGAGGTTGAAGGTCTGATTTTTTGGTCTCAAAGCTGCAGGTTTTGCTGGAACTACAAGGGTAACACACTTTACCCCCTTTTGGTCTTTATTTTGCTTCATCTTTTAGCCATACTTAGAAGCATTTTCAAGCTTTGTAATAAACTGAAAAAAGTCTTATTTTGAGCTCCTTTTGAAGTTTGTTTAAGATCACTTTTGTGCTTGGGGTTGTTTACCCCCTCTTAGGCCTTGTTTGGCCTCATTTTTGTGCCTTTTTTGTGAGCTTCGGGACCACCTTGCATTGGCCATCTCACCACTGAAATCCAGAGGGATTTCAGTGGTGGGGATGGTGTTTTGAGGTCCTAAGAAGGAGAGGGCCATCCCCTCTCCTTATTGTCTTGTTTACTAGCATTTTTGGCCCTTCAAAGGAGCCCTTATTTGCACACTTCTTGAGCTCAGTTCAGGCATTTTTCAGTGAGTTTTAGGGCCTGCTTGAACCTTTTCCAGAGCTGTTTTTTTCATTTAAGGCTTGCCTCTTGCATGTGTAGAGCAACCCTTTGCATGGCCTTCCAAAGGAACACCTCATTCTAACATGTGTTGACCATGTTTCAGTGGGTTTTTGGGCTTTATTTGGCATGCTATAGCTCTAACTTTTACTGGTTTAGTAGGCTCTTACATGCTTCATGTACTTGCTTTGCAAATCCTCTCATTTGCCTTAACATGCACCTTGTGTTTAGACCACCATGCTTACATGTTTTGGCTTAACCTCATGAAGATTTTAGCTTTGTTTTGCCATGCTTGAGGTCTGGTTTTGGTTGTTTTGATCATGTTTTCCATGATTTGTATAGCCATCATGCATTTTAGCTTGCTAGCTTTGGGTGTGTGGGTCACTAGCATGCTTTACTTGGCTTATTCTCGTGATTTGGCATCATTGGAGATCATATTTCAGTCCATGTTTCATTCTTGTATGCTTGCATTTTCCATCCTTTCAATGCTTTGAAAAGTTGATGTCTTATGCTCCATGTTTAGGCCCTTGTGTATGCATGCTTGTGTGTGTGTTTTCATGCCTTTGTCGCATCATTTTGGCCGCTGATTTGGGACTATTTGAGAGCTGCCCATATTGGTTTAAGACCATCCCTTGCATGTTGTTGCATGCTTGCCTTGCATTTTGTTACATACTTGGCTCATTAACATATTGTTGCATGTTTAATTGCATTTGGCATGCTTGAATGATTGCATATCTTGTCCCTTTACATATTGTCACATGTTTGCCTTGCATGCTTGAATGTCCATGTTGCATGCTTGAGCTATATTGCATGGTTTGGCATGCTTGTTGCATTACATTTTGCATGCATACCTTGCCTCTTGATCAACCATGATAGAGGTTGGGTCCTTTACGTGTTTTGTGTGCATTTCATTTGACATTGAAATTGCACACTTGGCCTCTTTGGCCATCACGCATTGAAATGCGCGATTGGTGGCCCGAGAGTTGAGTACCATACTCCCTTGAGTCTTAAACATGATAGGGAGGTTGGTTGTGTAAACATTTGCTTTGAAATGCATTGCCATGTCTTGTCTGTCCTCTGTTGCTGTCAAACAGGTTTCTGCAGGAATAGATGGCCGATCGCCCATCTCCAGTGCCGGCCGGCTATCCATATTTGGCCGAGAGCTTCATTTGTGGTCGATGACCACTTCCCCATGGCCGGTGATCATTTCTCTTGGCCGGTGGCATCCCACAGTGTTCAGAGAGTGTACCTTGGGATTTGTACAATTTTTAGAGGTGCAGAGCAGTGTAAGCAGAGGCAACTTGTGCATGGCGGTGGGTTTCCGAGCGAAGCTGAGCATGTGTGCATTTGACCCTCTTCCCAAGGCTGTTTTATTGCTTTCTTAACTTAATTAATTTTGTTTAATTAGTTAAGTGGTTGTGTAATATTTAATTAGCTTGTTAGTTAATTAATTTGTATTATTCTTTTTGTCCCTCCGAGAGAGGGCGACTTATGTAATAAGCTTGTGTATGTGTGATGCATGTCTTCTAACCTCCACTTCTTTCTCCCTTTTATTTACCTGCTTTTGATGGTTAGTACTAGGGCATATTTCAACTAGCATCCTTATGCTCACATGTTTGCATCATTCATTTGTATTGCATGCACCGGGCTCGGCGCATCATACTAACTGCGTTGTATTTTCCATTCCAAAGTTGAATACATGCTATCTGTTGCATTTCATATGCCGTCTTAGAATAGCCGAGCCTATTTCTAGTTCCATTTTGCATGCGTTGCATTAGCCATCTTAACATGAGCTAGGATCATACATTTGATTACTAACTAGCTTTTGTTTTGGCTCGGAGTACTAGGTAAGCTTTTATGCTTTAGCATCCTTGCATGTGTGCGATTGACTGCCATGATAGCATACTTACCATGAGGCTATTTGCTTATGTGATATAACTGCCTGAATGCCTGTGGGTGAAGGTTGGGTTATCTGAACTGGAGCAATGCATTGAATACGAGTTTTAAGCCCACTTGAGAGTGGTAAATCACCCTATTTTTCTAAGCCCACTTGAGGGTGGCAAAAATCCACATTTTAGCCTACTTACGAGTAGCAAACCGTTTTTCAAAATGAATATGCAATGCTTTGTTCCAACTCAGGCGACCTAGTCTATACTTGTATGCTGTGCACATCACATAGTAAATCTAGGCTAATAACTGGTATAAGAACGCATAATGTTTTCAAAACTAGATATCATGGTTAGTAGAGGCCGATCTTCGGATCGGACGAGAGGGGGGGCTCATAGCTGACCTTCTCCAATCGTACCCAAGTTCCTGAGCCGAGGCAACTTTGGTGATGACGGACACGTGGCCTTAGGCAAACGAGTCAGGTTTTCCTAAATTCCCCCCAAATAAAATATTTAGGTGGCGACTCTGTATCTGGCAAAGCAGTCCATGTTTGGCACTTCTTTACAAAAAAATCTGTTTTCCAAAAACGATTTGCCAGACTTGGACTCTTTGATGATTCATCGATCTTGCATTGCACTCTGCGAGATTAGATACAGGACCGTGACATTGAGTCCGAACTGTAGTGAGCCCCAATGAACAGAACGGGATTCCCTCCCGGGACGTTCAGGGACGTCTACAAGTAGCAGCCGAAACCTTCCATACATTTTCCTGACCTTTTGTTATCATTTTGTTTACCTTCATAAGTCATGCCAAGAACAAAAAGAGCCAGAACAGAACATGGCGAAACCTCTAACCCTATACCACGCCAACAACAGTAACAGCAGACTTATCCAACTATTGATTTTCTCACATACAATCATAAACAAGCTTATCCAAATTTTTTCAACCGACCAATTGCTATCGAGAGAAAGGTAAATCTATCCACATTTTGTGTTTTTATTTTACCTTCACTTGAGACCTACTGAGGGAGAAGTTGGAGACAATAGTCTTACATCTTATGTCAAAGGTAAAATAATCACACTGAACAGCCACACTTTGGCACAAATTATTGGAGTTGAGCTAGGGGATTTGCAAATTCATTTTCAGAGTGAGTCTGACCTGATTAACATTGTTGGGGATATAAGTGAAGTTTATACTACAATTTGTGAGAACCGATTTATCGGTAGTAATTTACAAGCAAGACATTTGAAACCCCACATTTGTATTCTCCATAGATGGATAGTCGAAAATGTCAATCCAAAAAAAAGACATTTTGATGTTGTTCCAATTTATAATGCTTATTTTTTATATTGTTTTGAAGTTGGACAAAAATTGAATTTATGCTACATACTACTGAAGGAAATGGTGGTTACAAATCTTGGTACTATCAATGGCCGGTTACTACCTTTTGGAGCTCTACTAACCAAAATTTTCAAAGCTTATCATGTCAGACTTGTAGGTGAAGCAGATATGAAAATCACTTCACCAATTTCAGATAACACACTGACCCGAGCTGGTGGCACTGAAAACTTATTGGGATCTATTAATGTTGCAAATGCACCAATTGATGATGCTTCCGAAGACCCCAATGACAATGCCATGCCACAAAATGAACAACCTCAATACTAGACTGATTATTTGGTGATGAAACAAGAACGACACAATTAGTGCGTTTAATGGGAACAATAAATGGCTAATCCGTTCAATGCATTGGGTAATCGGTTCAACGCATGTGCCGCTACTCAGAACTCACTAATTCAACAATTTGGTGAGTTTCATCTGGACACTAAAGGACGTGATGAAGTGACAAGCAACACATTGATTAAATTGACCATCGAGTTAGTCAGGTCTACCATCACTACTTCTCTCCACCTCTAACACCATCTAACAATGATGCTTGACTTGTTTGGATGTGCGATTAAATTGTTGACGCATTTTGTGGTTTTTAGTTATGTTGCAGATGTACTAATACTTTCTGTTCTTATTTGTTTGTTTCTTCTTCTTTTTTTTTTCTTTTTTTTTTTCTAATTTTTTTGGTTCATGGATATAAGCACCATTTGTTTTTAAAATTTGTGTTTTTTGTTTTGGGTATAATTTACTGCTATGTGTGTGTGTTTTTTTAATATTATTATTATTATTATTATTAAACGATGCACCTATCTGTTTCTTTTTTTGTTGTTGTAATTACTACCCATTGGGCTATGATGCATGGTGTAAGAGTATCATCTTCAAAACTGTACGATGCATTGGTGCAACTGCAATTATTTTTTTATTTATGAAATGTCAAATATAAATGTTATTTTGTTATACTGATAACAAAAAAATAAAAAGAAAGAAAAAACAGTTCTAATTAAATTTTGATAGTGTTATAATACATTATTAAAGATGAGTTAAAAAGAATTGTTGCCAAATTTTAAATTTAATAAGAAAGATAATATACTTTTGGTATTTTCTGTGAAAGGTAAAATTAATCCACCGTTACCAACTTTCAAGAATTGGCAAAAGTATGTAAATTGAAGGACCACAATTTTATTTTTAAAAAAATGTTCTTTCTAGGTGAAAATTAAAATTGGATAACACTTTAAGAGTGTAAAGTGTAATTTATCTTTAAAAAAAATTAAGTCAAAAAATAGAATTAAAATAGATTGATGTTGTGGATCTATACATTTTTCACGTGTATGTAACCATTATGATTCCTTAACTTCGTATCTATAAAAGCTCCATTTTATTTGTCCTAATTTGAAAAGAAAAAGGTTCAACAATTCCTTACTTTTTTTAAAAAGAAAATTTATAGTACTATTTAAAGTTCATCTCAAATTTAATTAAATGTTTTTTTTTTTTTTACAATAGTATTACATTCATACAATCTCAATAGTCGTAACCAAATTCTTTTTAAAATTTAATTCAAAAAATTAATTATTAAGAAAAAAAAATACTGTTAACCAAACTCTTTTTAAAAATTAATTATTAACAAAAAATAACAGTCATAACCAAACTTAATTATTTTTTTTACAATAGTATTACATTCATACAATTTCTGTACAGATTTATTTTTCTTGAAATGTGTGCAAATTTAAGTAGTTCTTATAAAATAGGACAAAAGAAAATTTCACACCAATTTAATTTCAGAAGATATGAGCGAAATAATTTGAACACATAACTATTTGAACCACACCACTATCGGAGACAAATATAATCACAATATTATTGTACTATAATGAGAAGTGACACAGAAAATGGAGAATTTAATTTAAAAAAAAAAACACTTTTAAAGAACACGGTTCAAACTATAATTGCATTTTACACATTATAAATAAAAAGACAAATGTAATAATACATACAATACTACCAAATTCACATTATTTCTTCACATCACAAATCTACCCATGGCCAACATGATTTTCCTACATAGCAGTAGCAATTGTATCCTTCAAGTTCGATTGGTACATCAACCCATGTTGTGACATATCAACATAGTCAGCTTAACCTCCAACAAACCTGTCTACTACTGCTTCTACCACCATTTCATTATCAGCTTCCATGAAGAATGGGTCCATAGTTGCATGCAAATGGATCCAATTGTGCACTACACAACATGCAATCAAGAGGGGTCCTTGTCGTGTAGACTTATAATTTGGCATGAACCACAGTATTGGAAATCGCTTCTTTAGAACGCCAAATATTCTTTCTATGACATTGTGTAACCACGAATGTCGATGGTTAAACAATTCCTTAGGTCCAGAATAATGACAAGTGATAGCGTTAGGAACGAAATGGGACAAGAAATCCATGCATGTTCAAAAACCCGGCATTCACTAAATAATACTTGCCTACATGTAAATAATGTTTGTAATGCTCTATCAAATACATGTACACAAATATAAAGAAAGTACCGTGTATTATTTGGTGACACTCACCATGGGGTGGGTGTGGGAAATGTAGATTAGCTCTTGTAATTGAGTCAACTAAAACTGCGTTGTTGTGTGTACAAACTCTAATTTTTGTAATTACCATTAAATCCCTAACCATGAGTTTATTTCAATAAAGCCCTTGAATTTTCGCTTAATTGCTTTTTAAACCCTAGAATCGGGAAGCATCGCGGATTAACTCAAGTAAACCCTAATCGATCCCATAGATTAATAATCACCTTTAAAACCCTATTATTAATTATTAGACCCTATAATTATAGATTAATCACTTTGAAGTCCTAATTCCCGATAATGCCGTTTTCGCTCAGTTTCTCGCCTTTGTTTGCACTTGAATTTAATGGGACCCAAATTTATTGTTTTAACTATTTTCTAATGTTAGTATATTGTATACTAAATATCAAGGTTTTATAAATTTAGACTTGGTCCCTATATACTTCTATGTTATTTCATTCCAAACCTTAATTGTAATATTTTCTTAATTAATTTACTTATGCCTATTATTTTATATTTATAAATACAAATATCTTTTATATATATATATATATATATATTTCTTGGAGCCCAAGTAGTTGACCATGTGATGGATGAAAGGGCCTTGATGGCAACTTTGACAAATTACACTTATAAAACTTGGTCCCTAAGAAACCTCTCAATCCTTCTCTATATATATATGCACACTTCTCCCTCCTTATTTTACACATTTTCAGCCATGCACTAGAGGAGTGAGAGAGAGTGATCTTGGGGAAAAAAAGAGAGGGAGAGAGAGAGAGAGAGAGAGATAAGAGAAGAAGAAAATGAAGAATTGTGTTAAGTCTTGTACAACAAAGGTAAACCTACATTACCTCTTCTCTCAAGTTCTTTTACCACTTGTTTTTCCCCTCCTAATACATGCTCTTTATATATATATATATATATATGTTGTAGTCTAGGCCTACACTCTTGTATAAATGTGTATTAATCAAGAAATCGCATGCTTCTCTTTCTTTCATAAATTTCCAGTAGCAAATCTTTTCCTTCTCTTGAATTTATTTTCCTATCAAAGCTCCATAAACTCAAAATATGTTTTTATGGTGTAATATTTGGTATGTCTAGAGTATGTGATAATTTTGGTAGGACCTAAGGATGTATTTTTATAACCCAAACAATTTTTCTAACTTTGTTACTCATAGAACCAGAAAAACAATCAACTTTCTCTATTTTTATAAAATTCCAAAAAAATAATCTTGAGTCCACTTTTATGTCAAAATCTTAATCTTGGTTTTATATTTTAACTAAAATTTTTTTGAACTCAAGAGAGTGAGGGGTTTGAGAGAAAAATCGATTTGCGTAACTGTCAACGAATCTGGATAGATCTTGGTAATTCTGAATTATCTTAAAATCTAAAATACCTATCCTACTTTCGTAAATTGAGTTTGAAACTAGACTTATTTATATACAAACTCGCATGAGGCCAGGTACTTAGGGAAATAAAAGTATTTTTTTCATAATTATTTTCAAACTAGTTCAAATCTGGAAATCTGGAAATTTGTGTTAATATGCTCTTATTTGGTTTGCAATTCTTATATTCTATGTTTTTTGAATGTTTGAGTCTCGATATGTAATCTATGAAAAATTGTGAATTTGCTTTACCATGAATAAATTACTTGTTGTTTAGTTTGGATTCGTAGTTATACTGATCGTGCTTTGCTATAACTGAGAACATAATGCATTTAATAAAGGGGAAATCAAATGAGATGGTAATGGGTTGCGATCATTGTATTAAATTTAATGAGATAATGAACGATGGATTCAAGAGTATGATATAGTGGAATATGTTCCATTTTTGTGAAGTTTGCGCAAGTGTGTTTTTGAACCCTAACATGGCACGAGAGGTATTCTGGCTGCTTAACGGAAATGGGAGGCATAAGGGTCGCAGTGAGGGTCTCACACAGGGAGAGTATCCCTGGAAACCCGTTCCCTTAGGGAAAACCATGATGTCACCACTTGGGTATGTAATTGTAGACACCCCATTTTTGACCGCCCTTAAGACTTGAGCGCTACTGATTGTTTACTTGGTGGTAAAAGATGTGCAGTGCAAGGATTCGATTTCTTTGGCAAGGAGAGTGCCAAATCCAAACCTCACACCCCATTTTTGGACCAAAAAGATTTTAAAATTTAAAATCCTCTATTTCAAAATATTTTTGAAACAAAGTTCCTACGATGTTCCGACGCTCGCATTTTGTTAAATGATGCGTTTTTCGGTAAACCGAGAAAGGACAAAGTGGAAATAAATGAAAGAGAGGTGAGCTCATTGAAAAAAAATCTCTAAAACATCTTTTTTAGAGGTTTGGATTTGAAGAAAAGAAGAGTGGAGAGAAGAAACTTAGTTGGGCATGAATCATTAAGGGAGAGTCGAGCGACCCTCGCTAAATTGGGCCTATCCATTTATACACTTGGATTTCAGCTATGAGGCTAACACCATTGGAAAGAAGACTTCCGGGCTTCATTTTTCATTCAAGAATCTCCTAAAGTCGAAGCCAGATGAGAGAGATATGGTTGGTTGAAGTTAGGCATCAATCCGGTTGGACCAAAACTGAGCAGTCTTCACTAAAAGAGGCATATCTCTTAGAAACTTGAAATTTTAATGTTAGGCTTCCACCATTGGAAAGAAAACTTCCGGGGCTTCATTTTAGGCTCAAGAATGACCTGAAAAGGAGTCTAGATCAAGGAGTTATGGCTGGTTGAAGTCGGGACCAGGGACTAGTTTTTGCTGCCAGCCCCTATGGGAGTGTGCCGGCCACAAATGGAGCATACCGGCATATGCTGGCCAAAAATGATCCTTGTCGGCCAGAAAAAGTAGTCAGTCGGCCAGTTGAAGTGGTCGGTCGGCCACTAATGTCCAGAAAGCCCAGAATTTGCAGATATTTCTCCTCCAGCTGTCCTACACTGCTCTAGATATTTCTAGCTTCAGATATTTCGACCAATACTCATGTTTTTGCTATATATGGAGGCTATATCTCATATATTGAGAGGTTAGAAAGTTTGGGAGGCTCTCTCTCTAAAATCTCTCTCTCTCTCTCTCTCTCTACAATTTTGGATAAAAAATCTATGCCTCTCTCTCTAGAGTTCTCTCTCTCTTGCCCTTTTGTGCATAGAAATAGAGAAATACTTCTAGTTTGCCTAGACATCCTTCATCAAAGTTTCATATCTTTGGGCTGAGGTCCCTTGGAATCTATTTTTTGGATGTTGGAAGGTTGTTTGGCTCAGAAAAGAGGCTGATTTGCTGCTGTGCTTCAAAGGTGAACCCTTACCCCTTTTAAGCTTTGCTTTAGTCACTTGCTTCACCATCCTTTTTCCATTGTCTTGGAATATTTTTTAGGCCGGTTTTAACTACAAAAAAACTCTATTTTTATGGTTTAAAAATGTTGGTTTGAGCCTTGTGTGGTTAGGGGGTGGTTACCTCCCTTTGCTCTTTCGCTTGCAAAGCCTTTAGAGCCTTATTTTAAAGGCTTTTGAGTCCATCTCTTTTGACCTTAAAACCACTGAATT
The DNA here is from genome assembly GCF_055761805.1 of Camellia sinensis. Classification (NCBI taxonomy): domain Eukaryota; kingdom Viridiplantae; phylum Streptophyta; class Magnoliopsida; order Ericales; family Theaceae; genus Camellia; species Camellia sinensis. The sequence continues at coordinate 115,714,429 of NC_138964.1, read as the reverse complement.
CCAGAGGAATTTTAGTGGTAGAAAGCTTGTTTTAAGGTCCAAAATAGGAGGGGGTGACCTCCCCTCCTTGTCTCTCTATGCCATGCCTAGTTAGCCTTGCAAAGTATCATGTTTTTGTGACTTGTCTTAGCTTAGTTCAAGCATGTTTTTGGTGTTATTTTGGCATGCTTTAACTTTGATTTTGGTTGTTTGGGTCACCTCTTGCTTGGTTTTTGTACTTATAGTGCAATCATGCTCACTAGCTTTACATACTTGATGTTTTGGCCTTTCATTCTAACTTGTCTTGGCTATACTCTAGCATGTTTTTGGCATTTTTTTGACATTCTTTAGGACTTTTTTGAGTGGTCTTGGCCTTTTGGGGCTTTCTTTGTATAGCTATAGTGTAAATGGCTTCACTAGTTTTGAGTTTTGAGGCTTCAAACGTGCTTTGTTTGTGATGTTTGCATGATATGGCATCATTTGGCATGTAACTTCAGAGCATGTACCACTGTCACACTTCCACATATTTCACTCTTTAAGTGCTTTTGAGAGTTGAACGTTATGCCTTGTTTGCGAGCCATCATATGAGTATGCTTTTCTTGCTTTTTGTGCTTAAGTGTCATCATGTTTTGGCCACTGTTTTAGCATGATTAAGCTCTGTTTTGAGCTGGTTTGGTTGTTTGAGCTCGATATTGCATGCTTCTAGTGTAATGCACTTCACTAGCTTTGGTGCCGTTGGCTATTAACATGTTGTGCATGGTTTGTTGCATGATTTTAAGTCATTTAGCATATCATTTCAGTGCTGAAATATATGCCATTGCACTCTATTGTTTCACTCTTTCATTTGCTTTGAAAGAGGTCTTGAGTCCCTTGTTGGCTTAAGCATGGAATTGAGGCTTAGCCTTCTCTTGAGGGTTTCTACTAACCAAAAGCATGAGGCTTCTTTCATGCTCAAGGTGCTTGTGGCTGAGGCCATCTTTCCCATTAGAGGACTTTCACATTGGACATTAACCGGTTAAAGAATGACTTGGTAATTTAAAATGTGTAAACAAGAATTGAGCAAAGTAAAATATGCCAAGATAAGCATGGTTGTGTTACATTGCATGTGTTTGTATCAGGCGTTAATCCAAACACAAGAAATGTGGGACGTTTCATACTCATAGTGATGAAACGTCTTGCATTTCTTGGTCGCTAACACCCTTGATCATGCATGATAGGGTGCAGGCATTTTGTGTATTATTTGTGCATTCACTAAGCTTGTACAAGCTCGGTTTTCGAGCCATCATGCATTGAGATGCTTGATTGGTGGCTTGAGAGCCGAGCGCTACCCTCCTTTGAGCTTGAGACATGATAAGGAGAGTGGCAGTACATATATTTTCTTGCAAATACATTGTTGTGCCTCTGTTGTTCTCTATTGCAGCAAAACCAGAAGCCTGGAAAAGCAGGTGGCCGACCGGCCACTTGAGGTAGCCGACCGACCACTTTCGCTAGCCGGCTGGCCGGCCAGTTGAGGTGGCCGGCAATCACTTTTTGTGGCCGACCGGCCACCAGTCCAATTTTGGGCAGAAATGATCCTATTTTGGAGTAGAAACAGTGTGGAGTTTGGTTCAATGTTCAGAAACCGAGGCGAGTGCAAACAGAGGCAATTGACAGCAAAGCAATGGATTTTCGGGACGATGCCAACCGAGTATGCATGTCTCCCTCGCCCACGAGGCCGTTTCATTACTTATGATTAGTTTGTGTAATTAATCATTCAATTTGTTTTGTAATATTCTAATTAGCTTAGCATAGCTATTTATTTCAATTTGTGTTGTAATAATTAATTAGCTAGAGTTAGTTAATTAATTGGTTTGTAATAAGTAGCTTAGCTTAGCATGGCTTAGTTCTTATTCATTCAGACCCTCATTCGCGAGGGCGAAATGTTGTAATAAGGGTGCGTGTGTGTGTGCATGTCTTCCAACCCCACTTCTTTCTCATTTTTTACTTAACTGCTTTCGATGGTTAGTTTTAGGGCATTTTTCAATTAGCATACCTTATGCTTGCATGTTTGCATCATTCATTTGTATTGCATGCACCGGGCTCGGCACATCATTCAAACTGCATTATATTTCAATACTTACTTGAATACGTGTTTCAAAGCATGTTATCAAGTTGCATTCATATGTCATTTTAGATAGCCGAGCCTATTTTAATTACATTTTTGCATGAGTTGCATTAGGCATTTTAACATAGTTAGGAATCATGCATATTTCTAACTATCTTTTGTTTTGGCTTGAAGTACACTGTAAGTGTTTACGCTTTAGCATCCTTGCATGAGTGTGAGTGTTGCCATGTTAGCATGCTTGCCATGATGCTATATGCTTAAGTGATTAACTGCATGAATGCCTGTGGATGAAGGCTTTATTACTTGAATTAGAACAATTTATCAAATATGAGTTTTAAGCCCACTTTGCGAAATGGCAAATCATTTTTAAGCCCACTTAAGAGTGGCGAATCCGTGCTTTAGCCTACTTGCGAGTAACACTTTCAAATCATTTCCAAAAACAAACATGAGTTGTTTTGTTCCAATTCTCGTGATCGAGTCTATACTTGTGTGCTGTGCGCATCACATAGTAAGTTAGCTAATAACCGAAATAAGAACACATGAGGTTTATAAAATAGCATATCATGTTTAGTAGAGGCCGATCCTTTGATCGAGTGAGCGGGAGTGCTCATTTTATGACCTTCCCCTCTAGTACCCAAGTTTCCGAGCCGATGCAACTTTGGTGATGACGAACACGTGGCTTTTGGCACGAGTCAGGGTTTCCTAAATTTCCCAAAATTAAAATATTTAGGTGGCGACTCTGTAATCTGGCAAAGCAGTCCATGTTTGGCGATTTTTTTTATTCAAAACCGATTTTCCAAAACCGATTGCCAGATTTGGACTCTTTGGTGATTTATCAGTCTTACATTGCACTTTGTGAGATTAGATTCAAACCGTGACGGGAGTCCGAACTGTGGTAGCACGGACCCAATTAGTGCCCTCTCTGAAAGGGGGGCGCGCGAAGAGAGTTCGGGTGGTCTACAGTAACCAAGGTACGTGGGCATCATTGGTAATTGTGCGGTAAGCGATGCACTGGTGGTTATGCGGTAAGCGACACATTGGTATTGTATTAACCAAGGGGGAGTCATAATTGTCCGTGGTCAGTGTTAGTGGTTGGGTAGGAACGACATTTCGCGGGGAGTTGCCTAGAACTAACTAAAATTGACTATTATTCATAAGAACTAAAATTTAACTATAAGCTCTGCTTCATTATTGCTTTCACTGTATGTTATGATCGTGTCGTTATGTTACTTGTGTATTTGGAATGGGAAAAGGGTCGGGGTGCGTGTGTTTACTGGGCATTCCAAGCTCATGGCGTTTTATGCCAGGTGAAGGTGAGTTTTACACCGAGAACAAAATCCCTAAAAACTTTGAGGAACCATGGCTACCTTAGAGATTATATTTTACAATTCATGTATTTTGGATAATCTTTTTGTATCAAAGAACTGATCTGTATTTAAAGACTTGAAGAATTTTATCTATAACTATTATTAATATTTTCTTTTAGTGCAATTATTTGTATTTTGTGCTTAAAAATGATGTGTATCCACTAGTTAAACCCTGGTATATCGTTGTATTAAATTTAGGGCATCACATTGTGGGAACTTCCTTCCCACCCAGAATTGATAAATGTGAATAGCATGTCGAAGTCATAAGCTGCGAGTACATTTGCGATACCGTGGCTTTGTGACCATGGAATGTATTATGTCTTGAGGCAAAGACCCACGCATCCACCAATGTGCCATCGATAGCATCGACACAATCTTACTTGAAATATATTAGTTTGAATTAAACGTGAAATAAACCTAGATATTACTTTGAATACATAACCAAAAAATTCCTTCGTTACTATTATTGCAAATTTACAGGACAAACATATAGTCATACCTTGAACTAGGGAAAAAACCTCATATCATTTAAAATTTTTGTCGGTATCTCGTCTTGGTTACGTGGTTTGATAACCGTTGATGCAAGCTTACACAGTGCCCGCATAATGATTTTGATATGCCGACAAATAGTTTTAGTGGAGTGTTGAAATCTATCAGCCAATAGTCTATGCCGGTCATTTTGTGCAAATGTATACAAAAAAATGCCAAGCGATTCTTTGGCACTGATATGCATATGTTCAGTTTCGACAAAGCCATTTTGAAGTAAAGTGTCTTTCAATAAAATGAATATTTGGGCATCCATTTACATGATGTCCATCATTGTTTCAGGATGGCCATTTAATAAATTGAAGATATAATCTGTAGACACTCCATTTTTGACCGCTCTTAAGACTTGGGCGCCTCAGGTTGATCACTCGATGATGAAAGTTATGCTGTACAAATGTTCGATTTCTTCAGCAAGAAAAGCTTCTAATCCCAACCTTACACCCCATTTAGACCAAAACTATTTTAGACCAAAACTATTTTAGACCTTTAAAACCCTCTTTCCCAAAATATTTTTCCAAATGTTTCTATGATGTTCCGAAGCTTGCATTTCATTTAAAATTTACACTTTTTGATAAATCGAGTAAGGACAATGTAGAAATAAATGGAAAGGAGGTGACCACTTTGAAAAATTATTAAAAACATCTTATTTATAGGTTTGGAGTTAGAGGAAATAGGAGGGGAGGGAAGAAAACTAGTTTGGGAAACGGTTGGGCATCAATCTGTTAAGAAAAAAAATGAGCAGCCTTCACTAAAATAGGGTTATTTCTTTTCACAATTAGAATTTAGAAGTGAGGCTACCACCATTGGAAATTAGACTTCTGGGGCTTCAATTTAGACTCAAGAATCACCTAAAACCGAGTTTGGATGAGGGAGATATACTCATTTGAAGTCGAGCTTGAAAGCAGATTTTTGTGGACGGCCGGCTACTTTTTATAAGTCCATGGCCAGCCAACTAAGTTTCTGCAGAGTCCTATAGACCCATTAGTGGCTGGCCATACATCATTAGTAGCCTGTCGGCCACTTGTGTCAAAAACAGATACTTTCCTACCAGCTGTCCCCACAGGTGCATGCATTGCACCAACTTTCTCTATACATATATTTCTAACTGAGGCACCTATGTGTCTATATGTAGGGGACCTTCCCTCTTGAAATTAGGTTAGAAAAATTTCCAAAAGCTCCAATACTTGCATAACACACACTCTTTCTCTCTATCTTGCAACCTACACACTCTCTCTCTACACTTCTTAAACAAAAAAATTAGTTTTTCTTGCTGAGGTTCTTGAGCTCAAATCTCAGCCCTTGAGAGTGAGAACTTGTGGGTTTGTTAACATAAGAGTTACCTTGCTTCAAGAGGTATAATTTTGAGCATCTCTACACTACTTCTCTCTTATCTTTTCTTGCTATTTTTGAAATTTTTTTATAGACTGAAGCTTGTGTTTTAAAGCTATTAAAGGTAGAGGGGTTAACCACCCTTCTTTGAATCTCATTTCCAAGCTTTTGCCCTTGTGTTTCCCATCTATTTTTCAACTTTTTTTTCTAGTTTTTTACCACAGAATTTCAGAGGTTTTCAGAGACTGAAAATGTTGTTTTAAGGTCCCAAAAATGAAGGGATTAGCCACCCCTCCTTATACTTTTTTACTAGCTCAATTTCTCTATTATTTTAGCTTATTCTTTTAGCTATTCTTACCGAAATTTCAGCACTGTTTTTGCTTACTTTAGGACTGTTTTAGGCTGGTTGTGTCATTTATGCTTTGTATAGTAGGCTTGTAGTGTAATGGTTCTTATAGGTTTGGTGGTTTAGGTCTTAGCCACCAACCTATGTGAGTTGATAGCATTTATTTAGTTCTTTCTATACTTGCGTTCATCTCTAATCATCTCTGCACCTCTCTCATTTCTTGGCTACTTCTTTGCTTTGAGAGTCGTTTCAAACTGACTGTTTGTTTAAGCTTGAGATGGAGATCATTGTGCTTAATGGTTTAATCTCTTCGAAGGTTCATTACCAATGGCATGACATCTCTCTCATGCCCAAAACAACCCTTTGTTTGACACTTCCCTCCTTTAGTGGACTTAATGCTCATTTTGGACTCAATTGATTAATGAATGGAAAGGTAATGAAATAGAGTAATAAAATTGGGGTTAAAATGAAGCAAGAGAATAAAATCAACTTGGGTTCAAATGGACGTTAATTGAACTCGTTGAGTCTTGAAGCATTTTGTACTAACTAGTGATGAAAATGGTTCGAGATTCAAGGTCAACCACTTTTCTTAATCAATTCCATGATAGGGAGGAGGTTTTGTTGGTCTTTCATTACCATTTATTGAGATTGTATCCCTTGGTTCATAAGTCATCACGCAATTAATTTGCGTCGATTGATGGCTTGCGAATTAAGCCTATCTCTCTTTTGAGCTGTTTGATGATAAGGAGAGGCAGGGTGGACGGACATCTCCTGAAAATGCTCTGTTTGTTATCTGCTGTAACAGGGCAGTACCAAAATTAGTGGCCAGCAGGCCACTTTTACCGTACGGCAGGTCATTATTGGTGGCCGGCCACCCACTTTTACTAGCTTGCCAACCACCTTTTTCAGCCAAGCAGTACCACTTTTTTCACAGAACAGAGCAGAGGTTGAGGTGAAAAATAGTGCAATTTTTTGATTGTGCAACATTCTGGCAGCAGAACAGAGAACATTTTCGGGTGAAAATCATGTGCATACATAAGCCATTCCCTCATTTCTCGGGGCTCGTTAACTTGTGGACTTGTAATATTTAATTACTTAGTTAGAATAGCTAGTTAGCTTGATGTTGTAATTAATTAGATTGATTGATTAATTTTGTGTTGTAATTATTTAATTAGCTAGAATATTTAGTTAAATTCAGTGTAGTAATAATTATTTAAGTAACTTAGCTAATTCATTATTCGGACCCTTCTGTGCGAAAGACAATTTGTACTAATTAGATAGTGTAGTTAATTTATTTCATTTGGTTTGTAATAGTTAGTTAATTCGTAGTAATTAGCTAGGACATTATTCGGACCTTCTTGTGCGAGGACAAATATGTAATAATGTGTGTCTGTCTTCCAACCCCACGTCTTTCTCCTTTTTATTTACCCGCTTACGATGGATATTATAGAACATCATGTTTCTTTTAGCATTTTTCATGATTTGCATCCACTTGTCTCGCATGCATAAGGTTCGGTTCATCATTCTAACGACATTGTTATTTATTACTTCTTTGAATACGTGCGTTTCTGCATGCTATCAAAGTGATTCACGTGACATATTAGACAACCGAACCTCTTAGTTACACTTTTGTATGTGTTACATTAGCCATCTTGTATCGTTAGGTTTATGTATGTTTTCTAATTCGTTTGCTTTATTTGGCTTCCCTTGGAGTACTAGGTGAGCACTTATTGCTTTAGCATATCGCATGCGTGTGATTGTTGCCATGTCAAGCATGATCACCATGAGGCTAAGTGTTTAAGTGATATACTTGTTTGAATTCCTGTGAATGAAGGCTAATTGCTAAAATTGGGATGAATTGATCAATGCACATATGAGCTCGCTTTTTCAAGTGACATGTATTCAAAATAATTTTTCAAAACAAACATGACATCAAAACGTTTCAAATTTTGCAAATTAGTCTATACTTGTGTGCGCATCACATAGTAAGTTAGCCTAATAACTGGAACAAGAACATATAATGTAAATAAGAATCACATCATGATTAGTACAGGCCAATCTTTGATTGAGCGAGTGGAGGTGCTCAATTCATGACCTTCCCCTCTCGTATCTAAGTTCCTGAGTCGAGACACTTTGGTGATGATGGATAAGTGGCCTTTGGCATGAGTCCCAGGTTTCCTAAATTTTCCAAAACAAAAAAAAAAAATTTAGGTGGTGACTCTGTAATCTGGCAAAGCAGTTCATTTTTGACATTTTTTATTCAAAATCAATTTTCTAAAAGATTTTCCAGATTTGGACTCATTTGTGTTTATTTATTTCATATTGCACTTGTGGAATCAAATTCAGAACCACGGGAGTCCAAACTGTAGGGCTATCGTATCCGAAAGGAGAGCGAAAAGCAAGCTACATAATTATCACCTTTGAATGGACAGGTTCGTTGCGGCCGTCTGCTGGCTGACGCATTCATATGTTCATTTATAAAAAGCGATCATCAAAAAGTCCATAAAGTCTTTGATAACCTCATCCTTTTCTAATGAGCCTACCATTGCATTGTTTTCTATGTCGAATGACATATTGTTTCGGCTACATGAGAATAGAAGCAGAATTATAATAAATGATTAACAACATGATAATTGTTACCATTATTGGTCAAACTGAAATTAACCACTGTCTACAATTTGTTGGCCTTAGTCATTTATCGAACTAAAGGGCAATATGCATGTGAAGAAAAAACATATTATTATATTTATTCATCTTGTCATACATATTAATGCATATTGTACGTTGTGTGTAAAATTGAAAGTTGAAGCAGAAATAAGGAAACGGACATGAATGAACGCAAAAGAATAAAATCATATCTAAATATAAAATAAAAATAGTGTCACAAAAATATAAAAATAAACATACAAAGACGGATAAAAAACAGCATGTCATCAGGTGCCAAAAAAAAAAACCAAAAATCATCAAATCATGTTGCACAACTACAAAGAGAACCACAAACTCCATCAAGCCACAACTTCTCCCTTGACTACAAATCTAGGATAATAGCTAGGCGCATGTGCGCAGGAGTACGCATAAAAAAACTTCCGCCATTCCTTGTCTTTGAATAGTGTCAGTGCCCTAACGTATTGGACTGGTGGTATGTCCCCAAGCTCTAGCAGGGCATCTTGACATGCATTAAGAGAATAGTCATCACTATCTGCATTTACAGCCTCCGTGTCTGTTGATCATGCATAGGACTGTTCTGTTTTTGCCTGTACGTAGATAGTGAAAGCTGCGCAGACATCATCAAAACCATTTGACCGTAACCTTTTAGAATGACCACTATCAGTCTGGCTATTTGTAGGGCCTCTCTTGTGAATTTTGCCCTTAGATGGTTCCATGTACTCATCGCTGAATGAGTCAACAACTATGGCTTTAGCCACATTACTCCCACTAACTCGAGGCGACCAAAATTTGTTAAGCATTTCATCCTCTTGATCGAAGTCAGGGGCTCCTTGTGTGGATGCACGAGCAAAGGCCCTTGTGGCACAGTAGTTTTCAACAATTTCAGCCATTTCATGAAAATACTCAAATCCTTTCGGCTTGAATTTCTTTATATTTTTTGTTGCCTACCTCCAATTGAAAATTTTGTATGTAAGCAAATTGTACGTGTGATAAAATTTTACAAAAAAAAATAATAATAATAAATAAATAAATAATTGAAAAGGGTACAAGTTAATTCAATGCCTTATCCCAAAAATCATCAGGTGTAATAATCGTTCCTACAATGGGATCCCATTCCAGACTAGTTTGTGCCTGAAGTTGTTTGAAAGTTTGGTAATCAGCTTTCAATCGCTGATATTTTTGTCTCACCTGTTTTGGTGTGTATCGGAACCCATACAGATTTTACAACTTAGTTGCAAAATGGTTTCAATGCCTAACTGTCCACATAGTACTACGATCTTTTGTTTGGTTTTTTTGTACCTCTTCTCTCAAAATGTTTATTAGCTTCATTTCAATTCTGGAGCTCCACATTCTTGTGTTCTGATTATCATCTGAATTGTTGATATCCATCTAACAACAAAAAATTTATATCTAAACTAAGCTTAAGTGGATATTGAAAAATAACAAGATAAGTCCTAAGCATAATTTATCATATAACTTGAGCTTCCAGAATCAATGCAAGTTACAATTATGTTTCAATTCGAATAAAAGATTAATTAATTGAAGTTGTTAAACAGTGTTGGGAAAAACAGATGAACAAGAAAAAGCAGAATATTAATTGCAAATCCATTATGAAAGAGTGCTTTATATGACGTATACACAGTAGACAATAAGCAGAAGGAGAGCAAAAGAAGAGAAGCAACAAATAGGTGAGTGGCAGTCAACCCAGAGATGGGAGTAGAGGAATAGTGGTCGACCAGTCGAAAGACCGGGAGGACGACCGGCCGGTTGTCCTGGTGGATGACCGGCTCTGGACCGTTTGGACAGATCAGAGAACCCATTTCTATTTCTCAACTATTCTAGACCAGAGCGATTGAAGGATATACGTACCAGAGCAATAGGAGTGGAATAGTTGTCACCGGTGATGGAGTAAGTAGAGTGGGTGGATGTGCGCTTCTTCGGTAGCCATCTGATTCGAGAATATGTTTCACAAATTTGGCCTAAGACAAATAAATTTCGAGATGAATTTCGGGATGAAACAGGAAATTAGTGAGTTGTATATAGGACCAGTATATATTTTGAGAGGAATTTGTGATTTACTTTATCTTTTTGTTGTCGTTGTTTCGTTGCCCAGAGGGTGAATCTTCCACAACGCACAAAGTGAAACTCATTTGATTTGTGGGAGCTGGTGGATGCAAATTTATGGGTAGGAAAAGGGTTCACAGGCATGGTTTAGATTTGAAGGTCACAATTCAGTTCAAAGAGAGGAAGACGACCCGTTCTTCAGCTTTAAATTTCTTTACGTGAAAATTTTCAAAAATGGAGAAGACCGAAGAGAGAGAATATGTACATTTAGAAGCTTTTCAGAAGACCGAAGAGAGGGAATTTGTACGTTTGGAAGCTTTTTAGAGTAGGAAAGGAAAAACCGATAAATCTACCAAACGGGAAGTAGAGTTGCATTTTGAACTTTGTGGTGGAATTAATTATGAAACCTGTATCCTAACGTAAAACGCAAATAAGCGGATGTAAATACATTTCCAGAGCACAACCAAACACAGCCTAAAACTTTGTTGGCATCTAGATTTGAAATGAAAGACATGGATCTTGCAACCTATGTTCTACGAATTAGAATTTCAAGAGGTAAAAATTCAAAGTTATTATATCTAGATCAAGAAAATTATCTAGAAAGGTGCTCAAAAGATTTAATATGAACAATTGCAATTCTTTAAGCACATTTGTTTGTAAGGGACAAAATCATAGTAAAAGTATGAATCCTCAAAATAAGTCTAAAATTGAGGAAATGAGAGATGTCCCATTTGCTTAGGCAGTAGGCAATCTAATGTATGCTATGACAAGCGCATGGCCTAATATCTGTCATGCAGTAGGATTGGTAAGTCAATTTCAATCCAATCCAAGTAAGGAACATTGGCAAGCAGTTAAAAGAATATTCAGATATTTAAAAGGTACCAAGGGTTTAAAATTATGTTTTGGTTTGTATGATTTAGAAATAAATGAATACACTGACACAGATTTTGCAGGAGATATAGATGATAGAAAATTTACTAATGGTCATGTGTTCCTGTTTGGTAGAACAATAGTTTCTTGGTTAAGTAAGAAACAGAGTTGTGTTGCAAAGTATACAATGGAAGCCGGGTACATAACTTGCAGCACAGTGGTTAGTAATGCGGTCTAGATAAAGGGATTTGTTAACAGTTTACAATTAAGTATACCTGTCAGACCGGTCAATATGTTATGTGGCAATTAGTCCGCCATCTCATTAATAAAAAGTGGAATGAATAGCTCTAAGGGAAAACTAATTGATGTAAGTTATCACTATATTCAAGATATAGTGGAGAGGGGAGAATAAAAGTCGACTATATACCCTCAGAAGAGATGGAGGCCGACCCTTCTCTGGAAAAATTCAGAGAACATATAGTTAATATGGGGTTGAAAAATGTCTAGCTAGGTGGTTTAGTTACTTATATAAGTGCATAGTCGGATGACTCTAGAGACGCCTAGATAACCGATGTTATACGACTCTATCTTGCATGGAAACATGTGTTTGGTTAGGTAATAAGATAGAGGAACTGACAAGGTACGAACATCATAGTTAGTATGAGATGTAAAATCTGTGATATGCAACATACTGACTAGGTGATGTTGTCTACTTGATCAGCAAAAAGTCGCTCATAAGGTAAGGAAAACCTTCAAGAATGAGCCTTAAAGGAAGTGCTTAACAATAATTTCAGTGCAGGTCGACACATAAGAAATGTGTGCGGCTGAAGTCATCAATGGTGATTGAGTGTGGACTATGAACCTAGCACTGAAAATTGATGTCGTTCACTTGAAATATAGTGAATTGAAGTCATTTGAAATGTGTTTTCAGTGGGATAACACATTTGTACGGATGCGGTCAGATTGGTGGCAAAAATGTGCGTGTGTATAGCCAAGTCACAATCAGACGTCGATCTATGAGATAAAGTCATAGATGAAAGTTGGCATGAGGCAAAAATATTGATATCAATGTAAACATGCTCAACTCAGGTTTATCATCTCATTATGATGTGTTCAAGTGGGAGATGATGGAATAGGAATAACCACACCATAATTCAGTGTGACTCACTACACCCGATCATTTCTCTCTTCAATGGTAATAAACCTTCTCGCAATAGTGTTGAAGAATCTGGAAGTTACTTGGTTTGAATTCAATGGCGACTATTGGTATTGTGAACCAATCCAAAAGGTATGACTATTCACAAAGGACACCTAAATGTGTATATAACCCGACAACAGTAAGGTTGCAATATACTTGAAAAGCTATGAATAATTCTACTTTTCTAGCTTTTGAATTATTGACATTCTTGCATGATAAACACCCCTACAAGATTATCGATCATCGCCGTTGTTAGTTTATTCCTTCAAAACCCTCTTATAATAAGTCTTATTTTGTAAACTGAGTGCAACATCGTGATGTATTCTTTACACAAAATACAAAATTCGTGCGCTGTAATAGATTAGATCACGTGAAAATAATTACTTAATCCTAATAATTTTTAATTAAAAATATACCATCAACTTTTCCATCGAAATAAATAGAAGTGCATTACGCAAACATATTTTTAAATGGCAAGGTGTTCGTGAGTTCGTTCCACTTTGCACACTTCAGTAGGTCTTGGGAAATTCCATTTGTAAGCTTGCATGTTTTTTCATTTTACTTTATGACTTGTTCGCTCGAAAATAAAGTATTTATGAGCACATCACTTATACCATATGAAATAAAGTGAAAATGTTAGTTTGGAAGAGAAAAAAGATGACAACATCATGATCAATTTACTCGTTAGTGGAAGTTCTTTTTAAAAATTCACCAGATTCGTCAAAATCAAATAATTTGAACTAATTTGTTACAAATACAAAATGGACAGTTTTAATAGTTTGAGCAAATAGATGCAGATTTCCAATCTGCCTAAATTCAGCAAATGGCGGATGAGAGGTCACCCGACCCAACTTGATCTGCTAATACTCCTAAGAAAATAAAATTATGTTTTTATACTTTTGTGTGTTACAAGAATAATCTTTTATTTAATAATTATATTTTCTATTTATAAAATGTGAAAATTGAGTCTTTATTTTTATTATAAAAAAATTAGAATGCAAAATAGTGAAGAATTATTAAAAAAATGTTCAAAACAATAATGTTCAAACCACCAAACAAACCACATTCATCCGCCAACCCGCACAACCCACTCAACTTGCATCCATTAACTAAATGGATATCATGTGAATTAATTTTTCTCAATCCACTTAAATTCGGACCGATAGCGGATTAGAAAATACCGACCTAACCCAATCAGCGGACATCTCTAGTTTAATTGAAAAAATATTTATTTAAAAAAGAAAAAGAAAATGAGAGTACCAAAATTTAATTTGTATTTCATTTACACTTCTGGTCAATTTTCCTTTCTCTACACAAATTCCTCCCAAAATTCAAGAGTCAAATTTATTTCCTTCAAAAAAACACAAAAACAAACTAGTTAAGACAGGCATCATCAAACATGCGCAATTATCTCGTGCATACTTCAGAGTTTTTTCAGTGCAAGCTATTAAATAATTTTTCGTTCACTGTTTTCTTATAATAATACAAGATGATTCTATTTATAATATATTTTTTTATTAAAAAAAAATTGCGAGCCAAACATAAAAATGAAGAGTGATGAAATCAACATTCCATTCTATAACATTCCAAATAACCAAACATAACATCAGGGTCGCGCAAGAGTGGTTTGGGAGTATTCTACCCACAAACCAATTCCTGTTTTTACCTTTGCCACCCCAATTGACAAAAGTACTTTCCACACATAAAACCACCGTTTGACAGCAAGTTCATTCTGAAACAAGCTGATAATAGCAACTACCAAACCAACAAAATCATTAATAACAAATCTCTTTAAAAAAAAAATTTAATAAAAAAAAAAAGTGACCACCACGAACAAGATTGCCTTCCTAACCGGGGAGGCAAAACAGGATGACGAATAATGGTCTTGCTTTAGTACAGTTTATTTGAACGGCTTATAACTTCTTTTTAAGAAGGGGAAAAAAAAATGTGACAATATTTATTGCAGTTTCTGCTTATAATTTCAGAAGCAAAAATAGTAAATGAGACCAAATTCTAGAAGCTTTTTTTTTTAACATCGAATTCTGGAAGCTGGGAAGTGCTGCTTTTAGCTTCTATTTTTTTTTTTATTATCATCAACTTTCAGCTTGCAAAAAATTACACCAAACAAGTCCAGTGTCCTTACTAGTACTAAACTAGACAAAACCAAACCAGACAAAATGTCCTTGCCGAAGATCCAGACGAGTGACTGGTCCCGACAAGACAAACAGGCATGGTACCGTAAGGAAATTAAAATACCACAACAGCACATGGTGACAGTCCATTATTCCCTTGTCTATCAAAACACCAGGAGGTATGAAGGAATCCCTGTTGAACCCCTCGTCCATGGGTTACATTCAAGTCCCATGCAAAAAAATAGGTCCATGGTGAACGCCATTCACCTAATTTGGTAAATGACGATAATACAAAATAATTCAAGTGCAGCCATCAATTATTTGTATTGCATTGCAGAAGAAAACTGTTAGAATCCATAATTCCAATGGATGACCACCCCATGTGTCTAACATCGAAAAGAGGGAAGAAAAAAAATCAGATTGAATGTTGCCAAGGCAACAACCATAAAAACTAAGGACTCGTCAAAAAGCAAACAAAACACAAAGCCTATGAATACTGAAGCTGCAGAATATACTTAACACTTCAATGTCTCACCAGATTTCATTCCGGCAGAAACACCTGCAATTGGCAATCAGTGATGCTCATCATCACCGTGTCCATCCGGAGGTCCTCCAGGGCCCACCACTTCCAACTACAAAAAACAAATAATTGGGTATTTGTAAGGCAGAGTGTAACAACAAAAAGGAAACAGTGATTCAAGTTCATTTGGTCATTAATCCACCTAAATCCTGCTTTTGGAGTTAAAATTACACTTCAAAGTTTCAAATTTTTTCTTTTTTTGTGATAAATACTTCAAGTTTAAATTTTGAACCCAGAACCCAGTTCTATCCTGGTCATATATCCAATATCCGAACAGGCTTGAATGAAATTGTAGACCAATTAGCATAAAACCAGTTATAAGTTGGAAATTAGTTTTAAAACTGAACTATTTAATTAATTCCTGCTCAAATTCACATAACATATTTGGAATTGACAAAAACCCATAAATTGAGCTATTAGTTAGCATTATTAAAATTAAAGATGTCAACGAGGACCTATTGAAATACTCCAAATCCATATCCATGTTCACCTCGATCTGCCGCTTATCTTCCCTAGACTTATGTGATTGATTCAAGGATTATATTGCACTCACCACAAAGTACTGTGTGCACACTGGACATTCATGTGGCTTGCCTTTCTCTAGCCAGAACCAAACAACATCATGCTCATCTTCTGTTTAAAAGGAAGGAGAATATGTTAAATAGCTGTAGGCAACTAGTTAGTTTAATGAATACAATATACATAAATCCTTTCTCTACCAGATGGGGAAAAATTATTCAAAGATATAGTTAATATTTCAATAAAAAAGAAATGTAACAGCTACTTACCCCCTTCACCTCCAGGGCATCCAACAATTCTTTTGTCGTAGTAGGACTTGATGACTGCAGGGGATTCCTGCAGGCAAACAAAATGAGGAAACTACTTATAGATGACATCATGCTTCCAGAATCATCACAGGTACCAATTCAAAACAAATCGTATTTCCTGCTCCCAAACACATCAATTTAGATAAGGAGGCGTGATATATACAAGTTTTGGAAGTTCAAATATGTGAACAGATTTTAATAGTGTAATTATAACCTACACCAATCTCAATAGTAGGAAGCCCACTTTCCCTTTGTTCTATACCACCAAAGCAAAAGGTACTTTCACAAAAAACAAATTGATTATAGCCTATTTAGATGGTTACAGTAATGCGTTGTGTAACTTTTGAGCCAGTACTAAAATTAGAACGGTGATTCATACAGCTAGGCAGCCAAAGCTTCCAAAGAAACAATTCAATAAACAGAGTTTGAAGCTTTACCACAGTTTTAGCTTTAGTTAACACATTAGGAGGTTCATTTCAATATGTGTTAATAGTGAGATACCATAATTACAGCCTATGAAGCATGGGCACTTCAACAAACATGTCGTACCCGTACCAGGTACTTACCGGGTGCTGATACTTCGTATGATACTTCTACATACATACCGGATACACGAAACATGCACCCAAATTTTCTCTTAATTTTTGGCATACTAAGGCGTACCTAGTATACACCCAATCCGTACCATATCTCAGTCGAACCAATATTTTCATTTAATACAAAGGTAAAACTAATTTCATTAGACTTTTTTTTTATTTTTATTTTTATGCTTAGTTAAAATGAAGCTATGGTTTTTAAATTATTTAATATGATGACATATAATTTTGATTTATACCTTTACTTTTGACATTAAATATGAATTGTAGGTTGAATTTTGACAAATTAAACCATTTAACTAATTTTTGCATTACTCTAAATTAAAAATAAATATATTTTTACAAATGTACCCAGCCATATGCGTACTCTATTATTGTTAGATTTTACCGTATCGATGTACCCGTATCGTACTAGTACCAGTACCAGTACTAGTACTTGTACCCGTGCTTCGTAGATTACAGCAATCGTTCACTATTAACTAGAAACACCATGTTCATATGACAACTTCAGGGATAATATGATATTCAAATCAAACCCTTATAGTTGGTCCTCTGAGGCAAATGGAGTCGTCAGCCAACCAAAATCGTCCCATATTCCCATCACACTTACTAAAAGCTATAATCATGCATAACCTCAACAACAAATATTTAGAAGGACAATGTATTATCAGTTTGGTTTAGTTTGGTCCGCCTTTCTAAAAGATCACTTCGAGAACCAAAAAGATATGATCAGTTCTAAGTTGGGAGATTGGTTTTAGCTTAAAAATGACTAAGGTTCTCATGAGCAGCTCAAGTTTGGCTTCATTTTGGCTCATTTTTTTTGTTTTTGTTTTGATAAATAGCTTCATTTTGGCTCGTTTGAGCTTGAATTGTATAGTTTATCAAGCCAAACCCAAAAAAGAAGAAGAAGAAGAAGAAGAAGAAGAAGAAGAAGAGCTCGGTTAGTTGTTATTGAGTTGAGTTTGATCACACTTTTTGTTTGGGTTCAATGTGAGACCATTGAAATTGGTGATGAAGCCCTCCTGAACACCACATTCATCATAAAAGGTAGGTAAATAACATAGTGATTGGCATTGAAATCCTCAACTAATCAAATCATTTATTCAAAATTAGAAGAAAAAAAAAAAACAACAAAAACAACAGCAACAAAGCATTAAAACTTAGCAACCCTTTACTCCCCCTTCATGCAAGCTTTACCAAGTTTGGCTTGACGAATAAAAAATTTCTTAAAAAAAGAATCTTGTTATTAGGAGAAAAGTACACCCCAAATTTTATGTCCAATTACCATTTCACCCTAACCTTCATATATACAAGAGCTTTGTTACAAAAACAGAAATGGTGCACTTAGCTTTCTCTATATTCAATTGTCGATTTTAATTGGTCCTCTGAGCTGAGCTGAAATCAAACATACTATTTAAATATCAGGACAAGATCGAACAAAGTTGACAAAATATAAACCAAGCTCAAGCCAAGGACAAGAACAAGCATAGCTCAAACATTAACAAGCCAAGTTCAAACAGCTGAGTGATCTACCCAACTCACAGACCAAAACCAACCCAATATATATAATAATAAATGCCCCACACTTTACATCTAAATAATGTTTACAATTAGCAAATGAAGACTAAGACTTAAATAGAGCCAAAAACTGTTGTGATCTTCTATGTGGGAACCCATCAGCAATAGGTGAGTTATTCACCTTCAGCTAGTCCACCATTGGCTGGGAGGGAGAACTTCCGCTCCTTCCCAATTTGTAAACACCATTAACCCACCATACTGTTTTTCTTCCACATCATAAAGGATCATATTCTAACAGGGAGGAGAGGATGTGGGGATGAAAACCAGCTACATGAGTGGGAGTATCAAAGTCCCCAACCACTGAGACCACTTCATTGATCCCTTAACCCACCATCCTTAGCATGTACTTAGCTTGGGCTACCATGAGTTGGCATAGGTGGGCTAGTTTGATCATATAAATACATTTACAATGTCATGTTATGGTAAGGTTGTAATCATCACTAATATTTAAATGCTGATTAGGAAACATAATAAGTCAATAGTTTACTCTAATGCATAGAAAATTGAAATCAAAACAAACTAAAGTGAGTCTAATTGGTTTGATTTGCATCAGTTCTTTGAAGTCTGAGTTCAATTGCATTTATCCCAATTACTTGGGGCCTGCTAAATAACCGTGGATAATCCAAATAGCTAGGGCATGCTCGGTAACATTTATGTTCATTGTTTTCAAAAAATTTGTTAGATGTAAGTTAAAGAATTTTAGGAAACAAAAAATGTGGTTCCACTTGTTTTGAAAACAAAGTTTTCATTCTCTGCTACCTCCCCCAACCCCTCCATCCAGCCACCCTCTCCAAAACCCCCACCCTTGGCCACCCTTTCCAACAAATCACCAAACATGTTTATGTCTTTGTTTTTTTAGAGGTGTATCAAACATGTTTTCAATTTTTTTTTTTAACAAAGAAAAACATGAACATGTTTCCTATTTTCTTAAACAAAAAAACAATACATTGCAAATGTTATCAAACACTATCTTAACTTTATTATGACAAAAAATACGGACTTCAACAAAGCTGATGTCATGCAGCTTCCTCCCCTCTCCTTCCCTTTTTCAGTAAGCTAAAATCCAAGGACACAAGTCCTAGCCAAAAACTTAATTACCCATTAAGAAATTACCATATTCTGAGCAGTGGGTCTCTGGTTGCCTACATCACCTATTATGTTAAATGTCTATTTAAGCATGAAAATCCACAAACTGGGAGAACCATTACAGTAGACAGTTTGAGAATTATGTATCACAAGTGAACAAAAACAATGTCAACACCTTTGGAACTACATGTGAGTAGACAAACTCATTTTTTTCAATTGGTAGACAGAGCAACCTTAGTAGGGAAAATTTGTACTTTAATTTGCAACAAAGAATTCTAATTTCTAAAAAATACTACTTACATACTATCATAGCTTAAATGTGCACACCCATAAATATTAAGCAATCAAGACCACAGTAAGCTCAGGAAAAAAATATATATATATTGCAGCCAAAACATGAAAGTTTGGTTCTTTATTTTTATAATAGTCGCCAAACCGTCGAACAAGTAAAACTCTATGCATAGGATCCCCATCTTGATATCTTGACCTAAGAAGCACGAATACGAACAGGTTGGGGATAAGTTGAATAATATATATATATATATGTATATATTATAAATCCATATAAAAAAATGTTATTAAATTAAGTCCGGAATAAAATGCACACAAACAACAATAATATTATCAAGATATCAAAACAACTAAACAAAATTCAAGAACTAAAACATCCATGGCATTTTTTATTTAAACAACATTCAAAATTCCATAATTTTGATTGACATTAAAAAATTTCATAATTCCACCATTTGACATGTATAATCAAAACATTGACAATCCAAAAAATAGCCAATTACACCAAAACATCACGGACATGGAAGATATGACAACATTCTAAGAAGCGCGGGCATTTGTTAGAAGGTGGCGTATCCGTGTCATGTCGTGTCGTGTCGTGTCCGTGTCGGACACCGACACTCGTTGGACACTTCCTGACATGTGTCCGACACTCATCAAAAAAATGTCATTTAAAAAAAAATAATAATAATAATAATAAAATAAATAAATAAACCCAGATACTCTTCGGATACTTGGAGGACACACGTGAAACTAATTATAAATTTGAACTAAATAAGTTAGGATACAACAATAAAACAAAAACAATGTATAATTATAAAACCAAGTGTTGCATTGCATTTTTTTTTTTATTATCTTTGAATGATATATTCTAATATGTGACACAATAAATATAAAAAATAATATATTTCGCGCGTGTCACCCACGAGACGTGTCTTGCATTTTTTGAAAATTGGCATGTCGGTGTGTCGGTGTGTCGGTGTAGTGTCACGTGTCTTGGCGCATGTCCGTGTCCATGCTTCTTAGAACGCATTTCTAGTTTTCTCTCTCTCCTCGATTCTTGACATTGTACTCTTTCTTTCTTTTCTTTTTTTCTTTTTTGGTCAAAAGATACCGTGTTTAGTTTATTTTCCTTATCTTCTTTTCTTTTTGAGTAATTATTTATTTATTTTTCAATATTTCTTTTAAAAAAAAATCGCCCCTCAGTGTCCTCAAAAAGAATCCTTCAATGTGTCCATAATGTGTCCTCAATCCCCCACATGTCCGTAATTCAAAACTAATTTCACACACTTTTTCATGTGTCCAACACATGTTCGACATGTTCATGTCCCAAACATGTCCAAAACTTATATGTTGGTCTAGAAAAGGTGTTCAAGCTTCCCATATCTTGAATTAACTTTTCTCAATGTGATGAAGTTTCCTCTAGTGTCATGACATTTACTTCCAATTATAAAAGATATTTCATTTCAACAGGTCATGGCCAAAAATACCATTGATAATTTAGGAAGCCAAGATACATGCTTACTAATGGTGTCGCATGTTTCGTAAAGCTGAAAAAATTGTTGACCATCTATTACTCCAGACCACTATGAAGTGACAAGAGAGCCATGGAAAATGTTGTTGCCCATTTTTTGGGGTATATTCAGTTATGTTGAACTCAATTTGTAGATTCTATCAGTCATGATGTGAGGGGTTGTCCCTCCTGAAGAGTGATAAAAGTTTGGAAAGAAACACTGGCTATGTTACATAAACTTGGGTGTAGGTGCGAGTGCTGATGCTTATCTAGAGATTAGATCCATCAAACGTCAAATTTAAAGGTACAGAGACTCAAAAAAAAAAAAAAATTGTCATATATTTTATATTTTTAATATGTTATGTGAGATAAAATGGTGTAATATGTAACATGTAATATGTAGTGTCAAAAAGACAATTTACTCATTCAATAGCAATTACACAATAATATATACATATAATGATAGTGTTAGATACAAATATATAAAGTGCCTGATAAAAAGTATAAGACACATATGCAACACTCTTGTCCGCGTGTCGGGTATGTAACACATGTATTTGGTTTATTTTGAAGAGTATGTGTAACATTGAGCACCAATATATTTAATGGGGACAATTGTGTGTATGACGGAAACAAAATAGTCAACTTTTGAGGAGGCACAAACAGCCCGTGCATAGAATAAAAGCTACTTTAATCCATAGTTTACATTTTTCGATTAAAAGAAAATTTATGTGAATCAACTTTTGCTCATATAGATTTTTCAAGAGCTTTTTTAGTTAGGGGTTTATAGCCTTTTTGTATATATCTGTTGTAGAGTTCTGCCCTTTTTGGTAATTTTTGGAATATATTTACATTATTATAATAAAAAAAAAGAAAACCAATGAAAAAGGTGCCTCAAATAAATATCAAATGACTATATATATCTGTTAAAAACACGAAAGTGCACACAAATGCTTAGTACTAGCAAGCATTAACTAAATTAAAGTTCTACAAGAATGAACTGCATGGTGACTTGAATAGTGTAAAATGGGGCTATTTGGACTTCCTAATGAACAAAATTTGTTATTCTTATTATTATTTCTTACTTTTATTTATTTGCTTTCAATAAGATATGCACAATAATGTTGAACAAGGACCTGAACCCTAAATCCCACCCTTCACGGGTGGCAGGCAATACTACAGATGCTACCAACTAGATTTGCCTCATAAGCATAATAAGTACAACTTCAATCAGCCCAAATCCCAAAATATAATAACATTGACTGAAATGTCAAAAAAGTAACGTGGCCTTGTAAATTTCACCCAACCCTCAAAATAGGGGACCAAAAAAAAAAAGAAAAAAAGAGTGAATTTCAGTAGAAGTGGCAAAGATAGTGATGAGAAAAGGCATTTAAGTACTGCAAAGAAGAACATCAGATGTAGCAAGGGCACCATGTTTATGGAAAAATACTCACAACTATAAGAAATATGACACAAGTGAAACACCATCTATGTTGTTTTTGAACATTCATTCACGATGAAACATTCGGGTAACAATTAAATGTACTCCCTCCGTCCAAAAATATTGGTCCCTTCTGGGAAATCCAACTTTTTTTGATAGTCCAATTGTTACATTTCAAAAATATTAAATTTCCAAAACTACTCTTTGATTTAAAATTAAAATAGTACAATTTTTTTGGGAAATATAAATTATCATAATTATACCTTTTGTGTATATTAATATTAATGAATTTAAAAGAAGGGTAAAATATGAATTTCATGTTGTTTTAGTACTTGATTTCTGAAAAGAGACTAATATTTTAGGACAATGAAAAATGAAATAAGGGACTAATATTTTGGAATAGAGAGAACATTCCAATGCAAATACAGGATATGCATCGTTCTAAAGCATGCTAACTACGCGCTAAGTATTTACGAAAGATGGCAACTAAACATGCCGTTGAAAAATTGGAGGATGCCCTTTACTAATGGATAAATCACTCATACTTTATAAGATTCAGGCACTGGAAGCAATAAGTAGGGGTTTTTTTACACTTCTAACATCCCAGAAGAACTTAGTCAATCTCTTTGTGCTTAGTATCATTATGATGAATTTTATATTGAGGTGGTGAAAGAGTCATATGATCAACAAATGAATTAAGAATAAAAGTAAATAAAGTTAACCCATCTTCAGAATATCAAATGCAGTTATTTAAATTCCTAAGATTAAAGAGAAAAAACAGAAGCATTTCAAATATTACCAATAATACAATCAACTCAATAGCTTCTCCATGTGACATTCAAACTTTACATTACAAATTAGAAATTAATAATAAGCTTATAATGATCAAAACCACAGTTTGGGGCAAATATGAATGACTAATTATCAGTTCTCATTTTCATCAACAATTAACAACAATCATGTCGAGTCCGTTAAACTACAATTCATACTAACCTTTGTACCGAAAGGACCCTCTGGATGGTCGATCTCTAGAACTTTCCGTCCCTAATTCAAGCAAATCAATAAAACCAGCATTACAATCGAGTACCAATTATCCTATCACCAAACACATAATAAGAACTCACTTGAAGCTCAGCTTCAAGCTCCTCACGCTCATGTCCCGTGGCAATAGGCATCACATCTTCAACTCTCTTCTTTGAACCAACATTATCTATACAAAAATCACCATCAACACTCAATACAAAACAAAATCATCGCTTATTCGCAGTACAAAGGCATTGAACGAAGATCCGAAACGAATTTAGGGATTGCGAAGAGAGATGAGAGTTTACCGGAAGCAGAGGCGAAGTGGCGAGAGAAGAAAGCAACGGCCGGCCGATACGGCGGCGGAGAAGAAGAGAGGTTGCCGGTGGCGAAGCGATTGAGCTTGGAAGGAGATCGGCATGGGGCGAGGGTTCGGAGCTGCGATGAGAGTCTTCTCCACATGGTTTTTTTGACCGCTAGGGTTTTGGTTTTTGTTCTCAGGTCGGCCCCTTTGCTTTGCAGATCAGAGATTTCTCACTCCCTCTCTCTCTTCTCTCTCTCTCTAGAATTTTTGTATTCAGGAGACGAACGAAATAAGAAATGGAAAATTGGGGAAGGCTTTCAGAGACAGTGTGGGGATGAGTGATTGGCAGTGAGAGTAGCACCCGGTCGTTGTTTTGCACGTGCTACAAATTGCTGCACTTGCGAACTGGTTTTATTTTGGAAATGAAAATTGAAAAACAAATAAAAAATCCAACATTAAAAAAAAATATTGAAACTTTTTTCCTTTGTGTGGTTTGTTCTTTCGTAAAAGGAAGCCAAAAAAAAACATTATTCTTAAATTGCATTAGATTTATTGGTTAAAATCATTACTGAATAATAATAATAACAATATTATGAGTTTAGGGTTGCAAATAAAAAGAACTGTGAATAATGCCAAGTTTGGCATCCTCCAAAAAATTCAAAAAGTCAAAAAGTCACTATCTTATTTAAGTCACATCATCTTATTTAAGTCACATCACCTCTCTAACACATCACTTCAAACCCAACCCAAATCCAACCCATATTTCATAAAAAGTCAAAAAGTGCACTTATTTAGTCTTCTCAAACTTGGCCTAAGTTCGAATTCAGCTCGGTAAAAGCTCGTTCAAAATTGATTTGTTAAATTTATATTACGTTTGAGTTTGAATTTGTTAAAATCTTAATAAACAAGAATAAGCATACTAAGGTGGTGTTTGGGAAGTTTGTGGATTGGGGTTTTTTTTTTAATTTTTTCTACTAAAAGACAAATTTTTTGCAAAACAAAAAAAAAAAAACAAATCCAAACAAAATATCACATTCAACTTTATAATCATTTCACTTTTTTTTCTCACAAACATCACATCCAACTACAAAAAAATCCAACTATCTTCTCAAACACCAAAAAAAATTTCTCCAATAGTAAGCTATATTTAAAAAAATTTACATGAAAACTCGCTTCCCAAACACTCACTAAAACTCAGCTCTTAGTTTGGTTAGTTTAACATTTATTTAAATAATAGAATAAATAATGTAAAAATATATATAAAAAATAAGTTATATATTTAAATAATGTAAATATAAATAATAGTTAAATTTATTTATATGTAAATAATAGCTAATTATAGATAACACATTTATATAAGAGCGGTGGTAGATATTGACTTTTCTTTTAGTATATTTATATATATATATATAAATTATATATAATTGTATAATCAAAATCTCATACGTAAATATGAATTTATAATTCATTTGACTTGTTAAGACTCGTGAACATAGTTGGGCTTAAGGTCGAGTCAAGCCTAAGCCAACTCGACTCTAATTTAGTTTGTTAAATTTTTATTGAGTTCGAATCAAATTCGTTAAAATTTTAATAAATAAGCCCAAACATAAAATAAAAACTCGGTTCTACTCATTTATGGTCCTAAATATGACATAACAATTATTTCTCTATATATTTATGTAAAGTACTTCCCCGTCAATATTGCATAGCGTTTGAAAGTAGAAGCAACGTAAATTAAATTCTAAGAGTTTTGTTTTTATGACATTTTTTTTTTAATTACTTGTAATGCTTGTCTTATCAAAAATGGAAATAGAACCCAATAAAATTCAAATTATTTAATTTAATCATGGAAATAAGTGTTGATGGAGAAATTGTTCAGTCCTAAGTTCTATTAGAGTGTGCTCTAATTCATTTATTGATTGACACTTTGTGCTTTATCTCCTAAAATTTTAACACAAAAGCAATGCATCCTTATAGTTTAAAGCAATAGCTAGTAATTTGAGATACAAACTAATTCTCTGTTGTGTTTGGATGGGGGAATTGGGGAGGGATTTGGAAAGAGAAAGGGAAAAGGTGTGTGAAACTATGTAAAATATAGGCATGATTTATTCACATTTCACCTACCTTTTCCATTTCTCTTTCCAAATCCCTCCCCAAATCTCCCAACCAAACACAGCATAAAAGCATTAAATATTTGCTCGTGTGGAAGCACAAGGACATCAAAATCAAATCTAAGTTAAAACTAATGTGTTACACCATATAAAAGTACACTGTAGCAATGGAAAACATGAATAGCCAATATAAAATAGTTGTAGCCAAAGCTCTAGTAGACATTTGATACACATTCAGAAACAATAGCACAACAAAACCTAGTTCCATGTTGATTCTATATGAAGTGGGATCAATCTAACAGGCCAGAAAATAGCCATCCATTCCTCTCCTCAATCATCATTTTACTTCAATTTTGAGCCGTGGTGGTGCAATTTGCAGGCCTGTATCGTACAAGTTTAGCCGCATAGATGACAATCATTTTGGCCTCCAGGCAATCAACTTTTGTTTTTAAGCCTTTTAGAATTGGACTCCTGGCTCTGATCTTCCTCAAACTTTCGCCTTGAAATCTTCAGGTCTTCCTCACTCACTGAGCCATTTAATTTTTTGTTCAACTCGTAAGCTTCGGCTAACATCCTCTTGCATTCCTTGCTTGCAATATCATGAGAAATCACTGGAACAGAAAGTATAAGATTCAAGCAACTTGAATACTCCAACTACAACCATTTTCTGGAATTACTTCAATTGCGACTTTCTTGAAAAACGAAGGCAAAAGATTGAATAGAAGTCTAACTAAAGACGAACCGACTCTACTAGTCCGCAATTGCAATGAAGCTATTTTAGTGCTCTCAATGACCAACATGTCCCTTCAAAAGCTAATATACGGTATAAAATGCAATGGGGCCATCAAACATGTCCTAAGATGTTTTCAACCGGCCTTATTAGAAAGATGTAATGCACAAATGTATAAGCTACTAAATGAGAAGTGACCGCAGCTTCCAACATTGTTTTCTCAGAAATCCAGGTTGACATACAAGGAGTGGCAGCTCGAAGAATTTTGGTTAGACTAGACAATAAAATATTATTTTTGTTGTGCGGAAAAACTTACCACACTCAGACGATGGCAGCCGCAGAGCACGAACACTTTGTTTGATTGCCTCAGGACACCAAAGAATGGACAATCCAAAGTGGTCATCCAGGGGACACTTTGATGCTTAAGTCAGTAAAGATCGCTCAAGAACACCAAAGAGTAATAGATTCTAAGTGATGGATGTTGTGTGCTTGACTTGGTGTATTTACCTCTACCTGTAACTGACCCTTCACTGAACGTTTGCAATCTGTTGAGAGATATTTGGCACTTCCTCCATTACCTCTACTTATAACGGATAAGTGCGTTTCCAGGTAAAGTGGGCTTTCCATTAACCTAGTCCAACCGTCACTTCCTCAAACAGTATAATAAGCATCTATAAAGCTCAAGATGCTCGGTGTGACGAGAAAGATCTTGGATGCATCACCAAGGTAGAAATGATACCCTCAGATTGGCTAATTTAGAGTTGCCCAGCCAACAAAAGGCAATAAACTCCAAACTTCTCTCACAATGAGCCCAAGTTAAGTTGGAGTTGGAGGCAGTTTGTGGGAGGTAACATCTGAGCAAGAGGACCACACTGCTTTCGTTGACCAAGAAAGACACATGGCAAAATTTCTAAGCTAGTTGACCAACTCGAGATTGTGCTCTTCTGTAGTTCGGACATACTAGTCCGAGCAGTGAGGGGACCAGGTCAATAGAAAGTCCACTTTGTGTGGGAACAAACTTATCCATTCCTGAAGCATCATGGACGTGGGACATGATCCTACATAAAGCGAAGAAATTTGGGGGAAATGTCAAATATCTCTCAACCAATTGTAAACGGTCAGTAGAGGGTCAGCTATAAGTAGAGGTAAACACACCAAGGCAGCTACACTACATCCAGCACTTAGAATCTATTATTTGGTGTTCTTAACTGATCTTCGTTGACTTAAACATTAGAGAGCATCAGAGAGTCCCCGGCTGACCACCCTAGCCGGAGTGTCCATTTTTTGTGTTCTCATGCAATCAAACAAAGTGTTTGTGTTCTTCGGTTGACATCATCTGAGTGTGGTAAGTTTTTTGCCACACAATTGTTATGATAATCAAATTTGGATATCAAAAGTGGAGTACCGTCTGATGTGTACGAACTCATTGGTAAGGGATGAGACTTATTAAACTAGTAGCGAGATTTATGAAATACTAAATGGTATCCAATGTTTAGTACCTAAATTTAGTCACCATGATTGTAACATTAAAAGAAATATATTTTACAAATTATATAAAAGAAATTACACTTACAAATATCTATATCTTTTATTCTGGCTTGATATACTAGTATAAATTTCTGAAATTATAAATAATTTTTTTAATATATTGATAGTATTATTTAGACCAAAAAAAAAAAAATGTGGGTACATAGAGAATTTATATCAAATCTGTTTCCCAAACACCCCCCCACCCCCCCTTTCTTCTGGAACTCTCCATTAAAAGAATACACATATGGGGTTCAAACTTTATTTTAATGATTTAAAATACAAGGTAATCAAACCCAAAGTGTCAACAAACTAGTCAAAAAGAGAGCTAAGGTGTTAAAAAATCATTATAACGTAGATTCTTGGGTGTTCAAAAATATATTTTTTTATAGTGCTAATAATTGATTTCCAAATACAAATTACCTATATAAAAATGTGGGAAATCAATTTCTAGGTATTTTAGTGAATGTCCTCAATTAAACATGGCACCACTCATGCATACAAGCTGTTAGTCCGACCTCAGTTTCAGTCAAATGGACCGAGTACCAACTATAATACTCTGGACAGTTTAATTTCCAAACAGTCTATGCATAATTTTGCATACCACTAAATGCAGCAAGGTTCATTAAAGAAGAGTTTATGAGTCTCCGTGATCCTACATATGGGTAAATGTTTTAAACAAATTATCTCTAAAATGAACCATACTAAGTTTGCATATAAGTTGGAGAAGCACACAATACAAGTACAACTACCATGAGATTACTGACCTGGTTTAGGATAGTCTTTTCCAATAATGCACTTTGCTTTGGTTTGGATGCTTAACGGAGCTGTCCACGGCTCGTAAATATACTCCTTGGGCATATCTAGGCAATGACATTAGATTATATGACACAATATATATACATCGAGCCCATAGAAATGAGATACCCAATTCAACATACCTTTCAATATGGGAAGGAAATGCCTGATATAATCACCATTGGGATCATATTTCTTCCCAAAAGAAATTGGAGAATAGATACGATTGTACTGATGAACAAAAGAAATTCGTAAGTTCTCTGTTACAAGACAAACGTGTATTCATAAACAATACACAACCATAAGCCCATGTAAATGATGGAATGAGAGATTATTCACACCTGGTAAAAAAATGATGAACATGAGAGCCACAGCCAATTTCCATTATTAATGGCCCAATCTGAATCTATCAGAAGTCTCTCAAAAACGTCACGTCCTTTTTCCCAATGAACAAACTATCAGCAAAACAGTTGATGTCAAAAAAAGGAGATAGAAAAGCAAGAGTTGTACTTTATGGGAATTGGTGTCACTTACCAGATCTCCACGAGTTAAAAAACATGCAACACAATGCCGAGCAAGATGATGCATCCAACCCCACTTCTGAAGCTACGACAACATAAATTTAACTTCAGTGATTCGATCAAATTGTGTAGCGGAGCAAGAAAAAACCAAAGGCTTTAATTCAAAATTCTAGGAAATCATGCCCACAGACCCAACCTGAACCATGATAGCATCAATCCATGGGAATCCAGTCCTGGCATCTCTCCATGCTGCCAGCAATCCATCATCAACATTCCAAGGTATCTACATCAACAGGAAATATTTAACCACTCATCAAGGTTGAAAATCAGCCTTCATAATAAAAGCACATAGAGAATATGCTGCAGTTTGTTAAACAAGAGAGATAAATCTTTTAGGTAGGGCTGGTTTACTGGAATGAAATGGAATAGAATGGAATGGTCATTCCTTAATCTCTTTATTGGAATGATCATATTCCCTTATAGTGGTTAATGATGATTTTAGGGCAAATTTCACTTTATCCCCTTGTAATTTGGCTCATGTATAGTTTACCCCCTTTACGTTTGGAAATGACCACAACCCAAATCTGGTTTGTGAACTGAAATGCACCGTTAAACATTCCATCCAACTTAATAGTAAGTGTGAAACACGTGGCAGACATAAAACGGTTATATGCTCCTTTTCAAATTTCAAGGGGATAAATTGCATATGGAATAAAGCACAAGGGGTTAAAGTGCACTTTCCCTTCCAAACAAATGACAAAAATGTCTATAGTTCACACACTTAAGTTACTTATATACAGAGGAATTTTAGTCTTTTTCATTAAATCGTTAACGGGCTTAACAGTGCATTTCAATCCACAAACCACAATGTAACCCTGTGGTCATTTCCAAATGTTAGGGGGGTAAACTGCATATGGCCCAAACCACATAAGGTAAAATAAAGTTTCCCATGATTTTATTTGCAATATATTTCCCATCATTTTTTTTATCCAAAGGTGGGAATGGACAGCATTTTTCATTATGTTTTCCATGCATCAATTTTCATAAGTTTTTTAGTAAACCAATGTGACAATATGATGCATGGAAAACCTGATGAATTTTTCCAGATTTCTTCACAAGATAAATGATTTAATTGGCCATAGTGTTAATGGAAAACATAAATAGAAAAAGCAATGTGACCAAGTGTTTGATTAGGATGTTTAAAGTTGTGATTGAAATTTTTCGCAAAAGTACAACATAGAGAAGTTTGTGTAGCAGAATATGAATGATGATTTTGTCCAAATAACTTCCTAAGAAACCAAAAATGAGATTACTTTCCATCATCAGAAAGTGCAGCTTTGTAATCAATGAATAGCCTGATTCTGATAATGCAAACAAAACAATGAATGCTCTTAATGTTACTGCAGTGGTCTATTTTCCACAAACACAAATAAAGCCTCAAAGATAAAGCCTTTAAAAATAAGGATAAATAAAACATTTGGTAAAAATTCTTCATATTGCTAACTCATTTAATTTAAAACTATAGAGAATAAATTTCCATAAGTCATGCAAGTGCACTAGAAGAAATTTTTTTTGTATATATGACAGACAACTCAATACCCATTCCTTTCTCTAATTCTACTGTGCCATATTAGGTGTACTAATTCTACTGTTCTACCCTTCAATCACAGGGATTGATAAGGATTACCTGTATTAGACACAAATGCATAGTCTGTAAGTATTAAATGTATGGACTTTTTCACTGGAAGTGCTTACAGCTCTTTAAGTCGAGGGGGGTTCTTATTACAACACTGAATGAGCTTAAATACATAAAAGAGAAAAGTCATGACAAGAATTAGCTGTAGAAAAATATGCTATCAGTTCCTAACTATAATTATTTAATAACTGCAAACTTTGAAGGAAAATAAAACAAATAGTGGTAAGATCTGAACTAACTTTTGTTTTGGAAAAGAAATTCAGTGAAACAGATATAAAAACTTGAGTGCAGAAGATAAGGATAGGAGGTAATTACCTGTTTGCATATTCTATTACCTTTCATTTGATCAAAGTTAGGGGTGCCAAAAGCAACGGTATAGAAAAAATCCCGCCATAACAGCTGCAGGAGTTGAAAGTATCAGTTATACAGATGCATCTAAGACCCTAAATACTGAATAAAGAGCTGACCGACCTGTCCAAGAAGGGAAACTGGTGGTAACGTGTGCTTTTTGACATTCTTCTGAACATCCTGAATGCATTGGTAGAAATACCTTGAAGAGAGACAACCAAACTTCAAAGGAATTGAAAAGAGGTACCAAAAGATCAGAACAAACAAGATGTCAGTCTACTTACATTTCTTCATGGAAGAAGAAAAAACAGCCAAAATAGCTCAATCTTTAACTCACTTTCAAGTAGGGTGATAAAACAGTTGTTGCTGGCTTTTGAAAAGCAGATGGGTCACCCTTTGGTTTCTCAAACTTCGCCACCCACTCCTGTGACACATAATGAACACAGTAAGTACTATACAAGTACAAGACACAACTTGGGGGAAGTGATGGGCAAACAATAAAAAGAACCCGGCTGAAACCTGGTTAACTTGATATTTTCATTGTCTCAAGAAAGCAGTAGAGAGTAGATTGAAGGTATCTATGTAAAAATGTTAATATACATGAGTGCTGGTCATGAAACACCACCAACCCAAAAGAATCAATTTTGCTAGAGAAAAAATGCCTCAGGTGAGCTTTACGTTAGTCCATGCAATGCAACTTCTATAAAGTTATGAGTAGGGATTTTCACGGATTGGATTGGTCCTGTTTTAGAGTAAACTAGGAATCAAACCGGCCCCTACATACATTGCGTACTTTTTTCTAGTGATTGTAATGAGTTGGATGAACCCCAAATGTATTACCTTAAAGTATAATTTCTAATAGAGATTCAATACCCTCATATTGGTACTCAGTAACCTGATGCATTCTAATAGATACTCCACTGCCCTTATGTAGGCATTCAGTGAACTGATGAATGAGGACCACACCTACAATCTATAACTCAGAATCCATGTTTCACAAATAAAAGCAAGAAGAAAATAATTTATACTTCAGAAATACTCCAGAAGTCAAATTTTTGAATGAAGGTATAACATTTAACATACACACACACAAAAAGAAGAAGGAGGAGGAGGAGGAGGAGGAGGAATAAACCATGAAGTGCTACATATGAAGAACCAGAGTACTTCAATCCATCTCCATTTTGATGGAATGTTAGTTAGCAGGGTGAAAAAGAAGACGATGCTTCTCTCAGGGTTTTTGAAACCTGTGAATTCTTAAGGAAACATTGTGAAGATGCACCCCAAAAAAAAAAAAAAAAAAAAAAATACTCATACTTTCATTTATTTGTTTGGAAGTAAAACGTCACATCACCAAGATTTGCTATTACTTTCCAACTTCCTCATTTCAACCTAATCCATCCTGCAAAGCACAACAGCATACCTTGTCTTTCATCGCACCATCCAACCTCTTCAATGCTTCTGATTCACCACCTCTAAAAGGAGTCAATTCATCCTGCAAACAATTTTTTCCCACTAAGAATTCTACAGAAAGGCTAGTTCTTGGGAAACTAGTAGAGCTCCATACCTGTCCAATGTCTTCATACCCAAGTTCTTGGAGTGTTGGAACTTCGGAAATTTCACAATTTCCAACATTTCCAACAGGAGGAAGCCCAGAAATGTT
Organism: Camellia sinensis; assembly: GCF_055761805.1. Lineage (NCBI taxonomy): Eukaryota > Viridiplantae > Streptophyta > Magnoliopsida > Ericales > Theaceae > Camellia > Camellia sinensis. The sequence continues at coordinate 115,681,197 of NC_138964.1, read as the reverse complement.
GGTTGAGAGGGGAGATGATGCCCAAGAGGGCTGCCCAGCAAGCTTCACGAATGATTGATAAGTCAAAGGTGGCCTTCCACCATTCTTTTCAGACATATCATCAGATATCCATGCATTTGATCAAAGAAGAAAGCAAAGGAAAAATCATTCCATTAATTACTTCACCGTACAAGCAAAATGGAGATATCATTTCACTTAAAAGAATTATCAAACGTAAAAAGTGCTTCAGATGTCTAATAAGAATCTGAACCAACACTATACTTACCTTTTGTATGATATCTGAAGGATTGAACAATGTATGACTCACGGGAGAGAAGACCTCAATACCAGCAGCAGAAGCATAGTTCTGTTGAAACAAAAATCAACTTCTTGTTTCCAGATATCTAAAACATAGGCAGATTAATATAAAGTTAACTAACAATCTGAGATACTTGATTCTTACCTTAACTTTAATATCTAAAGCTTGATAGTATGGCTCTGTGTCATATTCAAAGCATAGCTTTTTTATGTCCCACTGCAAGAGCCCAAAAAAAATGTTATTGAAAATGAGATGCAAGGACTCAAATTCATCATGAAAGGGAAGTCTCCCTGAATTTTAATTATTTTTAAAGGATGATAATGACTGGCCATTTTGATGGCTATATCACCTTTAATTGAGGGCCTTTGTGAAAAAAATTGGATCCAACCTAAAACAAGTGGGTTCAGCCTGGGCATCACTTGGCTGTATCTTTCCTTTAATTTCTTATCATTGAATTCATACCAAGCTTCTCAACTAAGTATTTGTTTTGTTTGTCAGATTATCATACTACCTACTCACGGCTTTTGAATCAATCTAAGCAGCGGTAGTAGCTTCTTCTTACTGAATTGTAATTGCAAATGAATATGAATAAGTAATTTCATTTATCTTTCACCTAGTGCATTTCATATGCATGTGTGCATACACGCATACAAATTTATTCTAAAAATTACAAGAAAAAAGATATAGACGCTAATAGATTACTTCTAAACTACTCCCTCCTCATATGTGAAATGGGCCCACACCATGGTGTGGTGTGGGGCCACATATGGTCTGGTGTGGGACCCACTCTTATGTGAGTAGAGAGTGAAAAGTTATCTAGTGTTCTAGAAACACTACATAGTCATGTGCCCATTCAATATTAGGGGCATGTGACCATTTTTCAGAAAACTAATGCTATATGAAGTACACATGGGCGGAGGGAGAGGGGGGATGGCAGGGTCATGGCCCCCCAAACTTAATCTACATAGATGAGCTGAGAGAAATGTGAGTGTAATATTAATGGGATGAATGGTCTCCTTAATTCAATCAAAAGTTTACAGTCTTTTGGAAATGCTATGGTGGTTTTGTTTTCCTTTCTTCACCTTAAAAATAAAGAAAAACTCTAACTCCAAACCATAGTTCATATGCAATATTACACAAGGGTACAAACCAATTTGATGTAAATTTGTCAAGGGAAAAGTCAATTATGTGTCCAATAAAATTAATTTCTTCAATAGTTTTGCTCAGTGTACCAAATATTTTCGTGAACAATAGATAAGAAAGGAAACAAAATAGACACAATTTGAGTATTGCTAAGTCCTTAAAAAAAAAAAAAAAAAAACGCCCAATTAGTGCAGATTGATGTGTGTTTGGGAGAAGAAAGATTGAGTACACACCTAACTTTTGGCATAATATATAAAGTGGTGGTCCCCAGACTTAAATCCATAACCACAACGTGCTAAGTCCTAAAAACTGCCCAGCAAAAAAAAAAAAAAAACCCTAGTCCTAAGTAAATAGGTAATTGTTTGAAGTCAATTTTAGTAATATTAAATGGCATATTGAATCAGTTAAACTACGGCTGCCGCCCAACAATAAATTTCTGGCTCCCCTCCTGAACTAAGCAATTTTTTTGTTGAATATGAGATGTTGCCATCATATTATTTAAGCAAGTCCAATTTAAAATTTTTTAATTTTATCACTGTGTATCACCTCTCTTCGTGAATTTTATTTTATTTTTTAAATCTACATTTGTTTTTCTTCTATTTTGTATAACATTTTATTTTTCTCAAAATTTGAGAAAAGAATGAAATTTCCCACCCACCTCATAATTTTGTTATCTATCTACCATATATGTTCGGTAGAGATTATTTTAAGCTAAATGATAATAATTAGAAAGCAAAAGCTCAAAACACCTCTCCCCCAGCTTCCAGAAAATCATTTTTTTTTTCCAGCTTATTTAAGTTATTTTTTCCTAATAACCTATACGTAAAGAAGGTGTACCAAACAATCTGATACAAACTTCAAAATTAAAATAAATTATAAGTTGTTTGTATAATCCGTACCAAACACTCCATAGATACTACTATCATAAGTTATATAGCGAAATGCACAAGACTTGAAATCGACACCTTAAAAAAGAAGGCTCTTACCAATCAATCACAAAGTCATGTTGGACAAAGTACAGTAAAAATGGAAAATAAATACATTAATAAAATCAAGAGAATACCATTTGGTGCAATACTATACAGATAAAGGTACAGCAACTAAATGGATTATTACCTCCTTCAAGCAGCGAAACAGAACCTCGCTGGGTTCACCTTTAAACACCAACAAACGCGAGCCAAGTTTCTGGAGGCTGGAATCGAGATCCACCAAGCTTTCGAGCAAGAACCGGATCCGGTTCTTGCCGGCACGGGTCGACCCGGGAGAGAAAGCGGTCGGATCAGGCTCCATATAGTGCGGATCGATCACGAACACAGGGTAGAGGTAAGTGGATCCATTGGAGGCGTACTCGAGAGCCGGGTTGTCGTGAATCCGAAGACCCTTGCGGAACCAAATCAGAGAGTTCGACCCGGATGCCATTGACGGGTTGTGGGGAAGAGGAGAGAGAGTAGAGAATCGGAGAAAGCAGTGAGGTAAGGAGAGAGAGTGCGAAAATCGCATTGAAAATGGGTAGAGAGAAAAAATGGAACCTTTTAAACCGTTAGGTCCGTTACCGTGTTTCCCGCCATAAATGAGTAGTGAAGAGTATGAGACCGATGATGTCTAACGTGCGCCGGGAGAATGAGGTGACGCGATTCGTGCATGTTCACGAGGTTAGTGTGTGCAGTGCGCACTAGGCGTAAATTAGAACAATTCAAGGCGATAAGGTTGTGATAGGTTGAAAACGTGCCACGTTGTATATTTGAAAATTCGACACTTTGCAATCTACACAACACTCGTTCGTTGGTTGCCAGAGCATTAATTTGAGGGTAAACTAGGGGGAAAAAAATGTTGGCAAGATCTCGTTTTTGGTACAGGTTAATTTAGTAATTTTTTAATTATTTGGTTAAAATATAAATTAAAAAAAAATTAGTATGTTTAGAATAATTTTTTGATTTTTTACGAAAAGATGTGTAAAAAGTAGAGATAAAATAAAATCTTTGACTTTTTAGTATGTATTGTTAGCTTTTTAGCTAATTTAATAACTTTTTGACTAAAAATGAGGGTTCCCAAACGAGGCCTAAATGTTTTTATCCTCCCAATTTTTTAGTCTTGGACTACTAAAATTATTTTTCTTTTTTATTTTTCTTTGCACTGCCTATCATAATTTCAAATATACCATTTGAACTCCACCTTTGTACTTTTCACCTTCAACTCTTCATTCCCTCCTCTATCAGTACTCCTCTCACTCCATTGACCCTTCCCCAATGTCCCTTACTCGTCGATGACCCCTTACTCCTCTTTTTGATCTCCACTCTTGCACTTTTAGAACCACTCTCATGTTTAGACAAGCACCCTATTCATTCTTTTTGCCTTCGTAATTACTCTCGCTGCCGTTTGAAAAACCAATTCTGAACAAAAAGCTTGATGTTTGGTAGTATGTAGCCGAATAAAAGACATATATTTGATTGTGATGTACGAAACATATTCAACAAGTTTGGCTTTATGTAATCAAACGAAAAGAAATCGATCAAATTGTGAGGTAGAGAAAGAAATCAACGGAAAGAAAGAGAGTCGTGCACGAAAGAGAGAAAAAATAGAATAAGTTCCGAAGGATGAAGATGAAGATCACAAAAGATAGTCGATTTGGGTTGTTTGTCGATCTATTTCAAATTTCGGTTGTTGGTGAAAATGAAGATTGCGATGGTCGGGGTCATAGGAGGTGGGCATTATGATAGTGGGAAGTTGAAGTGGTAGTTCTAGATGCTGTCAGCAAGAATGGAAGTGGGGGTGGGCTAGTCGTCCGAGGGTGTTCGCGGGAGTGGAAGTGATGGTAGGATTAGGGTTAGGGTTAGAGTTAGATTTGGGAGGATAGGGATAGGGACAAAATTGCAATAAAAAAAAATGAGGGATCTAAAGTAAAAAGGTAAGGGCATTTAGCATTCCTAAAAAAAATAATGCTCTATCCCTCTAATTTATCATCCCAAATTGAGATTAGACTCTACATGATGGAATATTTGATAAATCAAAATTTGACATTTGTCAAAACACATCATTAGGGATGATTTTTAGAGGGGGGATAAAATAGGTGTCTCAAGCATTAAAAAAAAAAAAAGATAAAAAGAAAAAAAACACTCAAGGTTTGACCTTCATACCAAAATAAAAATTTTCCCCTAAAAAAAATATATATTTTTATTTTATCAATTTAAATTCTAAATTTTTTATTTGTTTTCAATCTAAATCATTTGTCTATTTTTATTAGTCATTAACTCATAATAATGATATTTTAAATATTTTATATGTACTTACATTAAATTTAATGTTTAAAATATATTTTTCTGTCAGTTTTGCATAACGAAAATAGATTGATACTTTAGATTGAAAATAAATCAAAATATTAGAGTTTAAATTGATAAAATGAAAATTTTAGAATTTATTTTGTTACAATGGTCAAATTTTGAATTTTTTTTTTTGTAATTTTTTCTTAATTTTGTATCAACTAATACATTTTACCATTTTGTAGCCCTTAAGATATTATCTTAAATACTTAAATTTTGCTGCTTTGTTAGATATGGAAAGTTTGTAGGTTTTAATTGATTTTCTAAAATTTGAATTTTGTATTTTTTGTATTTTTTTTTGCATTTTTAGTGATTTTTTAAAATATGTTATGTAAATTTTTTACTTTCTAATAAGTGCATATAACTTGAATGTACTTAAAAAGTAAAATATTTGTAAAAAATATTTAAAAAATTTAATATATACATAAAAATAGGAAAATGTACTGAATTTTTATTTTTATTTTTTGTATTTGGTGAATTTTTTTAAAAAAAATTCTATAAATATTCTTTGTTGATGTATTTCGTTATATTGTACTTTAATTTGATGCATCAATATACTCTATTTTGCGCATTAAAAAAAAAAAGAAAAAAAAAAAGAAAAAGAGAGAAGGTAAGGTACATGGGACTCTCAAAAATATTATGTATATGCACATTGCACACACAAATATGTTAAGAACCTTGCTGAGATTGTTTTCTTCCCTAAAATTTTCGAAAGACGATTGGTGCACCGTGCTGTGGATTTAGAAGCATCACAACCGTTGGTGCATGTTGGTAGCTTGGTGCAAGATCAAACGAGAATCGTTGCAAGATCATAGCAATGGCTAGTTTTGCCTGTAGAATTGCCAGGTTTGGTCCGATGCATCGGCGGCTTCCGAACCCAAATGGCATGAATGCCATTGGATGCTTCGCTGCGTGGGCCACACCTAAAGTGAATCGATTAGGGTTGAATTCGGTCGCATCGTAGCCCCATAATGCTTGATCGTGATGGATGGCCAAGATCGGTAGTAGCAGCTCTGTCCCACGTGGTACCATATAGCCACCCAACTCGACATCAACTTTTGCTTGTCTCAAGATAGCGACCACCGGTGGGTACAACCTCAACGATTCATTCAATATCATCCCCAACTGCAAATAAGATTCACAAAAGTGGTTAGAATTTGACTTAAAATGTTAGACTTTAGTTTGTTAAAAGGTAGTTGAAGACTGTCATATAACAAGTTAAATTTTAAATTTTTTTTTTATTTTGATGTTGGTTAAATTTTTGAGCATTCCGTTCAAACTTAGCTCAATAAATATGTTCTTGCAGTTTGAGATTTGTATCATATCTAACTTTTTACTTGTGATACATTAACTATTAATTTTGAATCCCGTTTCAACTAAAGACAATTGAAGACGTCGTTTCTTTTGCAAACAAAAAATGCTCAATTTTAAGAGTAAAGTCACCAATTTGATAAAATATAAACTAGTTTGATAAAAATAAATATCAAAAAAATATTTTTTAATTTTTAAAAATTATTGTTACACACCAAAGACAAAATTATATAAAAATGATATATATAGTTTATATTTTTTTTATCAAATTAATTTTTATTATATATTTGGATGATGATCATACAATGAGTGATTATTTTTATCGATATTTTGGGATACTTATCATGTAATGGATGGTTATTTTTATTTTTAATATATATTTTTGTATGGTTCTAATTTAATGGGTGGTTTTTAGATTTTTAATGTGTAATCGATATTTAATATATGAAATATTTTTAGTTTTTTTATTTTTTGATTTAATGGATTGGTATAATAATATCAAACTTATCGCCATATTTGACTTGAATTTTTTAGACTATTTTTAGAATTTTGTTTTTTGAAAAAAGAAACTAATTTAACAAAAATAAATATTAAAAAATTTTAGTTTCAAAAAATTATTTTTACTCTCCCAAAAGAAAAAATTATATAAAAATGATAAGTGTTTTTAATTTTTTCACCAATATAATTTTTAGTTTTTTAGAAAAAATTTTAAAAATAGATTCTGAAAACCAAACAAAACGGAGCTTTATAAATAAGAAAGTGCCAGCATTATTTATTAAAAAAAGCCATTATATTTCAAACAATATACAAGTTAACCAATATGAAATAAGTTATTTGAAATAAGTTATATGCCGACTTTGTCCTTGAAATGAAAAATTTTCTACAAATTTTCTAAGAAACGAAAAATTAAATTGGTGAAAAAAATAAAAACACTTATCATTTTTATATAATTTTTTCTTTTGGCAGAGTAAAAATAATTTTTTGAAACTAAAATTTTTTAATATTTATTTTTGTTAAATTAGTTTCTTTTTTCAAAAAACAAAATTCTAAAAATAGTCTCAAAAATTCAAGTCAAATATGGTGACAATTTTGATATCATTATACCAATTCATTAAATCAAAAAATAAAAAAACTAAAAACATTTCATATATTAAATATCGATTACACATTAAAAATCTAATAACCACCCATTAAATTAGAACCATACAAAAATATCTGTTAACAATAAAAATAACCATCCATTACATGATAAGTATCCAAAAATATCAATAAAAACAATGATCATCATTCAAATACATACTAAAAATTAATTTGATAAAAAAAAATATAAACTATATATATCATTTTTATATAATTTTGTCTTTGGTGTGTAACAATAATTTTTAAAAATTTAAAAATATTTTTTTGATATTTATTTTTATCAAACTAATTTATATTTTATCAAATTGATGACTTTACTCTTAAAATTGAGCATTTTTTGTTTGCAAAAGAAACGACGTCTTCAATTGTCTTTATGTGAAACGAGATTCAAAATTAATAGTCAAATGTATCATAATTGAAAAGTCATGAATTACAGTGATACAAGTTTCAAACTATAAAGACTATTAATGCAATTTGTCCTATAAAATGCTATGTACTAGCTGAGTTGATTTCATAATGGGCTCCATTGAAATTCGTTTAATATAAATTTCATAAATAATTAAATTAAGTTAAATACATTTTAAAATTTGTTAAAATTTTAAATTAAAATTAAAAAGCACTGTTCTTAACTTGACTTGACTTATTTATAACACTAGCCCTGTCATTATTTATTTATTTATTTATTTATTTTAATTTCTTTTCTTTCTTTTTTTTGGGTGAATCTTTTCTTTCTTATTTTGTGGTGAATTTAGCATTTACGGTGTAGCGTCAAAATTTTTGAATATTTTATTATTAAATGATAAATTCTCTTACTAGTAATAACTAATCTAATTTAATCCTTTTTCTAAAGAAAAATTTATGATATTTTTAAGATATGACAAATTACATTTTAGTCCTTATGTTTGGTCATTTTGTCATTTTGTTATTTGAAATTTTTATTTTCTCACTTTTACCTTTCATGTTTCAAGTTTTATCCAATTATTTCAAAAGTTAACTTATGTCTAAAATTAGATAGAAAATAATATATTGATAGCCATGTGACATAAAAATATTTTATTACATATAACTTACACATTTGACACAAAACGTATTACTAATTAAAAGGGTAATTAGTCAAAGAATTAATTATACTTTTCACCCTTGTAATCTGACTAAAATTTTACTTTAGTCACTATAATTTTAATTTGAAAATTTTAAACCTTAGATTTTAAATTCAATTTCAATTTGGTCATTTTGTTTTCTAAATTTTGGTTAATTTTTCTTATATATACACCTCAAGAGATTAACAAAAGTCTCAAAATTGTTTATGTTAACCTTTAACTTGAATAAAAGTATTCAACTAAAACTAGATATAAAGTATATAAACTAAAGGGTTTTTTTGGGATTTAAAGTATAGAGACTAGGGGGTTGTTTGGGAATTGGCTACTTTAATTGAATTTTTTTTTTTTTGGTTTTTAATGAAAACCAAAATGAAACTTGAGTCAAATTAGATGGTTAAAAGTGTAATTAACCCTTAGTCAAAATTTAAAAAAGAAAAGGAAAAAAAAAAAGGGGTATATATATATATATATAAAAATAGCATTGGAACCTTGTAACAAAATAATTTAAGCTTTTTATTTTGTTAATTTAAATTCTAAACTTTTGATTTGTTTTTGTTATAATCTATTTGCTTATTTTTGTTAAGTAAAATTGAAAAAGAGAGAATATTTTAGTTATTAAACTTAACAAAAAATGGTATTTCAGATATTTTTTATATACTTACATTGAGTTTAATAATTAAAATATTATTTTTCATCGGTTTTACTTAACGAAAATAGATCGATGATTTATATTAAAAATAAATCAAAAAATTAAGATTTAAATTGAAAAAAATTAAAAATTAAAAGAGTCAAATTGTGGAGTTTATTTTATAATTTAAAAGAAAAGGAAAAAGAGCTTACCGTCTTAAGCTTTGAAACGTCATCTTTAGTAGGGATATCACGTGCCCCGCATGCTGCCAATACCTCATCACGTGCCAGTTGTTGCCAGTGAGGGTGCATGGCAAGTAAGATGGTGGTCCACGTTAGCAAAGCCGAGGTGGTGTGTTTTCCGGCGAAGAAAATGGTTTTACATTCCTCGACGATATCGTGAACGCTGATCATCGATTCCGAGGAACAAGAACAAGAAGACTTAGCAGAATCCGAACTTCTTGTGTGTTTTTTTTGTTTCATAATGTTTCTTGCTTTGATCATCAATTCCAATAAATCGTTTGGAGGTTGTTGATCATCGGACACCACCCCATTATTATAACTTTTAATCCTCTCTCTGATGAGCTTGTTCAACGATTTTTTGATTTCTCTAGCCAATCTCCAAGAAATTCTATTCTTTTTAGATGGCAAGAACCTATTAACAAAATTCAAATAAATATATTTTATAATTATCAAATGGCGCAAATTACTAGCTCTAAAAATAGTTACAATTCCACTTTGTTTGTTTGAATTTTTTAATAATATTTTTTTGAATTTTCAACTAGTATGTTTTTTTTCATAAATATAAATTCATTGAAAAAAAAAAGATACGAATTGAAAAATTAAAACCGTAAAATAATATTAATATGGATGGCCTTGCAGCAACTCTACATATGTTTTGTAATAGGAAAACGGTATATATATTGAAATTTATTTATTAAATTCCTAGAGAATGATATATTAATCAATTATTTATTATTTTTTATTTTTTATTTTTTGAACATAGTAATAGATTTTTTGACTTTCATGAATACATAAACGGTATATATATTGAAATTTATTTATTAAATTCCTAGAGAATGATATATTAATCAATTATTTATTATTTATTATTTTTTATTTTTTGAACATAGTAATAGATTTTTTGACTTTCATGAATACATAAAAATAAATTAAATATTTGTGAATTTTTTGAATGTAAGTTCTATTTATATTACATAACTCTTGTAATATTCAAAATTAAAAACACAATATTTATAAAAAAAATTTAAAACAAAAAAGTGTTCAAAATGTTTTGTTGTACATTAATTTTGAATCACATTCTATTAGAATGCATCCCCATTTAGACACTTCATACAAAAAATTATACAACAATTATACATCCCTCTAAAACTAGAGCTCTAATTGAGCTCTAGTGAGGTGAAAAGTCAAAAAAAAAATAAAAAATAAAAAATAAAGACCAAAACATCTTATCAGATGGGTTTCACATATGCATTAGAGCTATTAAAGCTCACAAATTAGAGCTCCAAAACATTTTTGAAAATTATAAGCTTATAGCAATAGATGACTTTACTTTTGCGAATTAGATGATACAGTGTACGCCTATGAGTCTACTATAGACCTATTTAGATTAATTTAATTTGTTCATTCTACAAGTTCTAATGTGTAAATCATTTAATAAAAAGAAAAAAATGATCCAATAATCGAAGTCACAATTTATTTTTAAAAGTAAATATTAATATTTTTGAAAATATATTTACAGCTTTTTTTTTTTATTTTTTTATATAAAAGAAAATAATAAAATCATATGATTTTGATCACCTGTATCCAGGGAAGAAAACCTTGCTATAGGACCCAATGGCATAAAGCATTTGTTGTTGTAATTCAAAAATGATTTTTCCATCTTCATAGCTGCTTCCAAAGACCGTGTGGGTAATGATCTCCTCTATCAAAGCTTCAAACCACTTGGACACTTCAATTCTCACCATCCCACCACTACTACTTGACATTTCCATCCATTTCTCTAACATCTTCATTGTGCTCTTTCCCATAATAGGTATCATTAGCTATTATGGAAAAAAAAATAATAATAAATAAAACTTATGGATTATATATCAACAGTGCTACATATGAAAAAGGATATAAGGAAAAATATATGCGCACCAAAAATCTTAATCATTGAAATTACTGGCTCTCACATTTATTCGCAAAACGTAAAGGTTGTTAATTTCGCTGAACGAGGTATTCGGTAATTGTAACAGTGTTAATTAAGAAAAGTGTTCAAAGTTTGAAATGTCTGCATGAAAGTCATTATGAGTTTGACTCACATTCCATCAAATTTAAATTTAAGTCATAGATTTAAATTTTGAATATTTTTTTAAATAATTTTTCTAGGTATATATATTCAATATATGGATATGCATGAGGATAAACAAACTATTAGCATTATATGTATTAAAAATTCTACTATATATAAATGAATGAAATTTACTAATTTTTTTACCTCCTACGTATATATGCTATGTGTAATTTAGCATATCTACAAAAATAATAATAGGTACTATTTTTTTAAAATATATATACATATCATTTATTATAATAATAGAATTCATCTAACACATCATTTTCGTTATTTATTCAATTCTTTGAGTTTGTATCAACTTACTTTGAGATTTTCTAGGTAAAAGGTTGAGGAGATGATCTTTCTATGGAAAGCCCATTTCTCTCCCTTGAGAGTTAACAAACCATCACCTTCAAGCTTTTTAACATGCGGGGGTGGCTCAGTTTTCTCAAACAAGTCTGATTTCATGTTCAAAACCTCTCGAATCAGGATTGGATCTGAGACTGTCAGACGAGCCGTGGGTCCAAACCACACAACAAAGGTTGCACCTACAATAATGAGCCATATAATGCCTTCAATCAATGTATCCAAATTTCAAGGTTCTATTCGATTTAGAATTTGTGGAACAGTTATTTATTAATTTTTTTATGTACATAGAATCTGATTATAAAACTGAATATAACTCTCTTTCAGATGTGATGGGCTCTATGCATTTGTCCGTGATTGAATTTTATATACCATTCAAACACACCTCAAACATGCAAAGAAAATAAAATGGTGTTAGATGTGGTAGAAATGGAGTCATATCATTATGTCTCCACTTTGCTCCAAATAGTTAAAAGCAATGCTAAACAAATAGAATTTTAGTTAATTATATTTTCATCCTGACTTGTGTCATTTTGGTTCTCAATATATAAAGGTGTTTCAATTTCATCCCAATATTTAAAATTGTGTCAATTTGGTCTCTATTTAGAGGATTAAATTGAAACACTTTTATACATTAAGATTAAATTGACACAATTTAAATATTGAAAACTAATATAATTAACTAAATTTTTTACAGGAAAATTTTATATATAATGAAGCTGCAATCATTTTATTTCAACTCGAAATATTTATATTGTGACATTTAATAATTTTAAAATTGTCATTATCAAAGTATTATAGATGTGATTTATGTATTAAAAAAATGTACGTTTTTATACAATATTCCAACAATAAATATCAATTTTGCAAAAGTGGAAAGAGAAAAAGAAACACAACCACCACATGCAATTTCACAACATAATGGATAGAGAGACCCTACATTACTACAGACAAACAAACACAAATTGAGAGAGAGAGAGAAAGAGAGAGAGAGAGAATGTGATGGTATGGAGAGAAGACAAGCCAAAACTAATCAACTAACTTCATTTAACATCTTTCAAAGATACAGCAAAATACACATACAAACAAAAGAAAAGCAAAACAAGCTGACAAGACTGTAACATTGTTTTATTTTTATTTTTTAATATTTTTTAATCGGTAAAAAATTAATTGTTAATTGTTAAATTAACACTATTTGTGTTAGCCTCCTTTACCTTGTAAAGCACCAAGTATTTGTCACTTAATTCAATTTCTGAGTTGAACCTTGGCTATTTCCTTGATACAGTCCTTAAGAGAGTCATAATGGCCAATTATAACATTGTACCGCACGTTTCTTCCATTTTTTTTTTTTTTTTGTTTACTGATTTTTTAAAAATTATACCAAATTTTTTTTACTTTTGTCTTGTGCCAATCACTCTAAAAAGTAAAAAAAAAAAATCTAAAAATTTAAAAAAAAATTAAAAAGCCAAAACAAGTATAAAAAAAATACCAAAAAATCAAACTTCAAACACCCACTTAGAATGATATGCTAATGATATTTTTGATATTATGAATGCAATATGATGAATGTTTTGATATGAATGAAGGTTTCACAAAAAATTATATATCATTTTGTATGAAAATTTTATACAAAATTTTTAATTGTAGAGTAATTATTCCTAATCTATAACTCAAGAAGTTTTTGTATAAGACAATTAGGTCTACATACATTTGTTTTAACGGTAAATTATACTATTAGTCATTTTAATTTGAGTGAAATTTTATTTTAATTTTAATAGTTTCAATTTAAATCTTACATTTTTAATTTTGTTATAAAACGTGATTTTCATCAGGTACCGATGAAATTTTAAATGAAAAAACGAACACTCGCGCAATTAGAGAGGCCAAGTGGGAGAGTTTCCATAATTGGTTCCAAGGCTGATTCTTATTACCTTCCATTTCATTAGTTTGTTTTGTTGGGTTTGGTTGAGAAATTTAGAAATGAATTTAGAAAGAGAAAGAAAAAAAATAGGTAAAATGTGAATAGATATATCTTACTTAGTTTCATACACTTTTTTCTTACACTTTTTTCTTTTCTATTTTTAAATATTTTTTCAAATCTCTTAACCGAACACAACGTTAAAGGAAAGAAAAAGATAACTTAAACTACAAAATCCAACATGCTAACAACTTCAAAGATCAAGAGTATACATGTGTGTACATGAAAACAACAAATACAGTAACATGGCCTCAAAATGCTCAAAATAACACTTGCTTAGAGAGAGAGGGAGATAATGATGACACACATACCATAGATTTTCTTCCAGTGATGATAGAAGGAGAGAACTCTAGGGAGTATGTTGTGAGAGAGAGGCATGGGTTTAGAAGAAGCCTTCAACATCAACCTCACAAGCTCTTTTGTGTTTCCTAACAAGAAATGATAGGGAGGTCCTTTGATACCTTGCTTGAAAAAATGTAGTTGTATTCTTTTGGGTCTCCACCAAAGATAAACCCAAACTCTGAACAAGAAAACCAGAAATATGTATGAAATGGTCAAGACCCAAAACCAGTAAAAGTAGTCCTCCATACTTAGCTTCCTTCCACTACAATTTCCTCTCTTGAGGGGAGCAGCTTTTTTCCACTTATCTCTCTATGTTTCTGTAGTTTATATATATACACACATTTGATTGAGGGAGAGAGAGAGATTTATTTTTTTTTAGGAAAATTTTTAAATTAGTTTAAAGTGTAGAAATAATTATAAATTAATAATATTTTTATTAATAATAATTATTAAAATTATAAACCTTTCTATATATGGATAACAACTTGATCAATTTTCCACTGATAAATAGATTTTCTTTCTTTATATAGAGGAGGGTTAGTGGCCTGGGGTAAGGGATTGCCATTAGAGCCCCATGGAAGGATCGAATTAGGAGAAAATTATGCGGGGTCATGATTGAAAAATCTAGAAATCCGCTAGATATTGATTTGTGATTATGTATCACACTACAACAAAATGCACATTTGGTGACTAAATTTTTAGTCGCCAAAAGTACAATTTTTAGTCGCCAAATGCTTTGCCTGACTAAATATTTTGGTCGCTAGATTGGTCGCGGAAAGCTTGTCGGGGAAGGTATTGGCGACTAAATATTTTTTTGTCGCCAAAAGTCCTATAAATGGCGACTAATATTTTTAGCCGCCTAAAATAAAATTTTAGTCACCAAAAATCTTATTTTCCGCTACTAAAACTTTGGTCGCCAAAACTTGAAGTATCTATGGCGACCAAAGTTTTAGTCGCCAAAGGGTTTTTTTCATCTTTTTATTTTTTTATTTTTTTATTTTTTTCATTTTATTTTTTTTAGCTACTAAATTCTTAGTCGCCTAAAGTCTGCTTTTATTTTAGCTACTAAATATTTAGTAGCCAAAAGTTTTTCTCCATTTTATTTTTATTTTTAGCTACTAAATATTTAGTAGTCAAAAGTTTTTCTCTATTTTATTTTTATTTTTAGCTACCAAATATTTAGTAGCCAAAAGTTTTTTTTCCATTTTATAAATAAAATTATCTATATGCTGATAAAATTAGCAATCATTCCACAACACACACACATTTCACTTTCAACCATAAAAAAAAAAAATAAATCATATTTAACATCAAATTAATATTTCCAAAAAAAATTCTATACAAATCAAGTATAATCCAATCTCAAAAATATAATTCCATACATAATTCCATGGTCAAACCGTGTTTTTTTTTTTTTTTTTTTTTTGTGTATGTAATTTTCCCTAAAAAATAAATAAATAAAAAAATGAAAGAGAAAGTAGATAAGACATCAATTGAAAAAAAGAGGGGAGAAAGTGGTCCATGCTGAAGGGTCAGCTAAAGGGTCAAGCGGTTGTGGATCCACCACAGTCAGAGTCCCATTCGCCTCAGTCACCCCTTGATCTGCTGAGTTATGATCCTGTCCAAATAGTCAACCCCTGATCAGTTTCTAAGTGAAGCTAAAATTAATCGAATCTCAAATTGTCAACTCTATGGTTAGGAACTTGGTAATTAATCTATCAAAGAGAGGACACAATATTAAACATTGGAAGGTAGTTCAGAGCTGGCAAAATCCAAAATATGCCCATTCTGTAAAAAACAAAAATACCAGACTTTGTATAAGCCTAATACAAAAAGCCACAGATTCCAAGTCCAACAAAGTCCTTATTCTTCATGTCAACAACATGCAATGTCAATAAAATGCATTTACTGCTAAACTAAAAGTGTGTACCACAACAATGTGGGGTTGTATCAGCACCAAAGGGTCAAACTAAACATTAGCTCTAATGTTTGAGTTACTAACACCTAAAATATATTCTTTTTCACATTTTATGAGAAAATGTAAATGAATCATGGGCAAAATATACATAGCTTTATGAATCATAAAAAAAATATATGTAAGGCAAATATACATAGCTTTATGGGTAAAAATATACACACTTTGACCATTGTCTCGTGTACAGCAGGCTTATCCAGATACTACCTGGCTTTTACTGCTGCATAAAGCTAATGAAATATAAAAAGTGTAAGGCAAATAGTGAATGAATGAATTTCATAAAAAGACAAGACAAATAATGAAGCATATGTAAGAAAAGTTTTAGTCACCTGAAGGTCTTCATTGTTCGTAACAAATTGCACAACACGAAACCAAATGTCATCACTGACAAAATCGCTTGCTTTATCAATCAACTGAAGGATCACATCCACATACCTGCACAATGATTAGAAAAAAATGATAGCATAAGTAGCATATACAATAACAAAATGATGTCCCTTCAATAATGTACATTACAAATAAATAAATAAATAAACATTTTGCAATATCTGATCAAATAAATACTCGGAAAGCCCAAGAAGAATTATTCGAATAGTGGTTTAATCAATAAAAAATTGGATATACAAAATTGTAGAGCAACAGTTTTTTAAGTACTTAAATTTTGTGTTTCATTTATAACCAAATAGTATGATATATAAATTATCAATAAGCTTGGTTGTGTAAACCTTACAGCCCTCATCCCAGGTTATTTGGATACTTGGAAAGATTCACGATTAGTGGAACTAGTTTTAGTAATGGAAGTATAAATTGATAGGATCCATCACTATTATTTCTTTGCTATCAATAACATACAGATCAAAAGGAACAGCAGGACAACGAATTATCACAAACAAGTATTCGATTTTCGATAGTTTATTGACCTCATATGCAAGGCCAGGAATCAAACTATTCCACTGAACAAGAATCCTTGCTTCTTTTTTTTTAAATCAGAACAATTCCACTGAATTCAAAAAACTTTTTGGGTTTTTTACCTATTTCCAATTAACATTTTGTTAGCATTTGCATATAAACTATGGTTGTCTGCATAGAGCCTTCAACTTGTGCAATTCAGATCAGGATGGTCAAAAAAGACTCATTTAGCTGACTCATTTAGCTGACTTCTTTTCAATCTAAATCCTTGGTGTGTATTATGTTTACATGAACATTCTCTGTAGGTTCTTCTAAAAGCAATACATCTTCTTCATTTGACCCAAACATGCTACAATATAACCTATTGAAAAGCAAAGAACATCAACTACAATTTCCTTGGAGGCAGACAATAGAAAATGCAAAGAAATTGATCCAAAAATCTGCCAATCAAGACCATTGGGCCATTTTGATCATTTTTAGTGGAGACCGAGTGGAAACCAAAAGTTGTCCATGTTTTTTTTTTTTTTTTTGGACAAGTTAAAGTTGTCCAGGTTTAATATGTAGTAATAATGGATAGAAAACAAAGTTTCAATGAAGCAAGGATTACTAGATTGTAGAAAAAATTTCAACCATTGTGCAACCAAAAACATAGTGACTCATGTGCTTTCCATTAAGGGTTATAGTTCCTTAAGGCATCTACAAAACAACTATCCTCCAACAAACAATGGCAACCCCCAGAACATAACATATACACACAGAAATTGAACTATTTCTACATTAAACCCAATTGCTGCATCAAATATATACACACAGAAATTAATCCACAAGTTCCAAAATAAGAAAATATGACACTTTAGAGTGAAGTATCAAACTTTCCACTTCTGAAAAAAAAAATGCAGTAAATCAGCACTATAATTTTTAAATTAAAAATTTTATCAATTTGTAAATCGTGAATCCGATGGTCTTCAATCCCCTGATCTTCTTGGCAAACAAAGAAAGATTATGCAAACAAAAAAGAAACCAAGAAAGAGTACCAACTTGGAATTGTGGAGACAACTTCACCCATCTGAAGCCGATCTGCACAAAAAAATGAAATCGAGTTACTCAATTATCAAAATTGGGGAGAACCCAGTTGACAGAAATGCAAGATCAGAAAAGGGTAAGGGCAGAATCAAAGAATCATATAGAGAATTGTGGTTTTTCCAGCATTGTCAGGACCAAGAACGAGTTTGTTACCAAAAAGCGAAGAGAACAATCGAGTAAACACAATCCCTATTTTCAATCTCCCTTAGATAGGGAATCAAAAGGACCAATCAGATCTTTAAGATCCCCACAAGAAACCTCTGAATATTTTGAGAGAGAGAGAGAGAGAGAGAAAGCATACGCGAGATGGAGCATCAATGGAGCAGAGTTCATCTCAGCGATGATGCCTCTGGATCTCGCGGCAGTGGATCTGTCAAGATCGGTGGAGGAGGAGGCGGCGGCGTGAAAAGATCGGCGGTACTCACGATGACGATGGCGATGGTGGAGGAGGAGGAGGTGCTCCGGTTTCCGTCGAAGGCGAAGAAGAGCGGCAGTGAGAGAGGGAGGGGAGAGGAGTAGCAGAGACGAGAAGGGAGAGGGAGAGGGACACCGAAAATAGAGAGAGAGAGAGAGAGGCGTAGATTATTTTAGGGTTTGGTTTGGTACAAAATATATATCGATATATATATCATTTTATACAATTGACGACTAAAATACCAGTGGTCGCCAATTATATATATGTTACACCATTAGCGACTAAAAACTTTAGTTGCCAATTACTTTTATAAATTCCTCAAATTTAAATTATAAATGCCTCCCTCCAATTTTTTATTTTTGGGCGACTAAACTACTTTTTGGTCGCTAAAAATATGTTTTGGCGACTAAATTTTTGGTCGCCAAAGAAAGCTTTTTTTTTTTTTTTTTTTTAATTTTACATTTGGTGACTAAATATTTTAGTAGCCAATACCTAATATACGGCGACTAAACTAATTTTTGGTCGCTGAAAATATGTTTTGGCGATTAAACTTTTGGTCGCCAAAAGATAAAAAATAAATTTTTAATTTTACATTCGGCGACTAAATATTTTAGTAGCCAAAACTCAATATACGGCGACTAAATTTTTTTTTTTTCGCCAATTCTAGTATTTTTAGCGACTAAATTATTTTTTAGTCGCCAATAATTAATATATCCTGACTAAAAAAATTTAGTAGCTAAATTTTATACTTTTGGCGACCAAAAAAAAGTTTTAGTCGCCAATTCCAAAACTTTTGGCAACTAAATTTGTTTTAGTCGCCAATTTTAGTCACCAAAGATGTATTTTGTTGTAGTGTCAATTTTAAGCAATAAATAACAATCCCAATCAACACAATCAAGACAAATCGACACAATGATTTTACGTGGAAAAACCACAATTGGAGTACCTCCAATCATGATAAAAAAACCACGGGCAACAGCCACAAAACAATCCACTAAGAAGATATAAAGGAATTACACAGGTATACTCTCAATTACCTGGCGAATCCATGCCCGAATTGAACCAACCTCTATGTGTCTCTTCCAACCCCATCTTCACCTCGAAATTGTCTTGACGATGAGCCACTCCAGAATCCACCAAAGCTTCAGGCTCAAATTCTTCAGAATCCACTGAAGAACAACTCTCTCTTTTGTATAGAACAAACAAATAATCCTTTGATGTATACTCTTTAAACCATGAGTTGAATACTCAATCAAAACATCAAAGAAAAACTAGCAAAATATCCCCAGATATAAACCTTAATAACCAAAAAGAAGATCTGGAGCAGTAATCCTAGTTTTGGACTGAAACAAATACTTATAGAAATCTGGGATTGCGAAGCTCGCTCGAGCGAAGACTCTCTCGCTCGAGCGAGGAACCAAAAACACATGTTTTCCATAAGTGGCTTTGCTCGAGCCACGCACCTTTCGCTCGAGCGTACATTCATCTCTTTCAGGTTTTTACATAGATGCAGCCTTCGCTCGAGCAAGAACTCCTTCGCTCGAGCGAGCAACGGCGGACAGGAAACTTTGAATGCAATTTTGCATTTTGCTTCGGGGGCGCTGCCCCTTGACCCCGCCTGGGTGCTGCCCCAGACCAGCCAAGGGGCGCTGCCCCCTTGACCCCCGTGAGCTGACCGGGTAGCTCGATCCCCATCATAAACAACGAAGTGGCAATTTTGAAAGTATTAACGTCACAAACTTCTCTGCACGGCATAATTCGGGTTGGATTCGCATCTAACACAGTCATAGCCTTACTGAAATAAAAGTACGAAAACAAGTACAACGGAAAGGAGTTTTGTCAAACGAGATTGCCAAGAATAAAAACCTAACAATGATCTTTTTATTTTTGTGAAAATTTATATTTTGCCATAACAGTTGTAAATATATATATATCTTATTTTATAAATAAAATAACCTTTTAGTATAAAAATGTATATTTCATTTTTCTCTTATCTTGCATTCTATTTTTATTTTTTACCAAAAATTATTTCTATAATATTTAAATTTTTTGATACGTATATATATGTAATTTATATATCGTATTATACATATATATATGTGTTTATTTATATGATGAAAAAAATATTATTTGTCTTTTAATTCATGCGTTGATAAAATCCTGGTTTTGATTTTGGCTCCATGGTTGAGAGGGTAATTTATAATTGGGCCGAGCTAAAGGCTTCTTTGTGAGTTGGGCCACATAATGGACCGGGGTAAGGTTTGATGTAGCCCGGTCTTAGAGCTAGCAAGCTTGACCTAAGCGAAGTACGGGCCGAGCTATGGATTGAGGGGCTTGGGCCTGGCGTGAACGACCTCATCTTGGGTTAGCCCGATGAGGGATTACTGCAGTTAGCTCGGTTTGGACAACTAGAACCGAGGTATACTTGGACGGGGACCGAGCTAGGCACGGCGTGTGGAGTCACCGAATTAGCTCGGTCATACTATTGTCCAATCGTGGTAAAACCATCTCACTTGGTTTAAGCAGTGAGGGAGGTGTTGAAGGATACGCATTATCTTTCAGGAGTGTGATTCCTAGGAGGACTCTACATGGAGAGATAAGAGTCCTACTAGGATTGTGCCACGCGGAACCTATAAAAGCTCACAACGTAACCTATGTAGAGGTAAGACAACTTTGATTCCTGAATTCACAAAGCTTTTGTGACTATTGTCTATTGTGCTAACTTAGGCATCGGAGGGGTTTCCGGCACTCACCGTTCGTTTCGGCAATTGAGAACGCGCCATTACCTTCAGGCTTCCTCCAGCCCAAGTTTACGACTTACGAGGGGAAGACGGACCCCTACATGCACCTAAGCCACTTTTGCCAGGTTATGGAAGTATACTGGCGGAACGAGGCTTTGATGTGCATCCTATTCCCATCCAGCCTTGGCGCCTTAGGCTTAACCTGGTTCGAAAGGCTACCAGAAGGCAGCATCGCCTCCTGGGTGCAATTGGCGGAGGCGTTTGTGACTAGGTTCAGAACGAACACCAAAACACCAGTGGAGATCGATCAGCTACTCTCCATTGACATGGGCGACAAGGAGACACTGAGATCCTACAACAGTCGTTACTGGGAGACCTTCAACCAGATAGGAGATTGCCCTACCAATCTTGCCATCGCGCAGTACAAAAGAGGGCTACCAGTCGAAAACAAGTTGAGGGATTCAATTACTATGGCACCGCCCCTCATGATGAAGGCCTTAATGGAGCGAGTGCACCAACAGATTCGCATAGAGGAGGATAGCGCCTGTGGTAAAACAAAATCTGGCACAGCAGCAATGCCAGATAAAAAGACTACAGCAAAAATCAATACGGTAGAACGCCCCAGCAGGAATGGGCGAGGCAGACGGGCCAACAAAGAGGACCCAGACAAAAGGTGGTTAAGAGTCCGCACCGCCATTCCACAGTATTCAAAAAACCAATCTACCGAATTCTCAGCGAAATACGTGATGAACCTTTCGTCCGATGGCCAGCCAAATTGGGAGAAGCCCAAAAAGGCTACGGCGAAAGGTCTCGGTGCACCTTCCATGATGAAAAGGGGCACCGCATTGAAAATTGCACGCCGTTGAGGTAGCATTTGGAGGAGTTAGTGGCGGCTGGGCACTTGGACCAGTACATAGAAGGAGGAACACATCCAGCACCCTAAACCACAACGTCCCAGACGGAATGTCGGTCGACGCTCCACCTCAAGGCGTAATTAACATAATGCATGGGGTATTCAAACCTGAGCGGGTATGTGAGCTCAGGGGCATGATCAAAAAGGCTGAGCACTTAAGGGAGGTATTAAGTGCACAACCTGCCATAAAAAAAGAGAGAATAGAGGCAACGAATGTCATATCTTTTTCAGACAGAGACTTGGCAAGGATATATTGCCCTTACAACGATGCACTAGTTGTCACTCTCTGCGTCAAGCATTTCGACGTCAAACGGATTTTGATTGACCAAGGGAGCTCATGTGAGATAATGTATTACGAAACCTTCAAACAACTGAAACTGGAGGATAAAGACCTGGCATCCGCCGTATCCCCCCTGATCGGATTCAACTCAATGCCAGAGTGGCCAGTTGGCAAGATAATCCTCCTAGTCAGGGCAGGAAGCATGACGAAACAGGTGGAATTCTGGGTATTGAAAGTCCCTTCCACTTACAATATAATCTTGGGAAGGACATGGCTGCATGCCATGCGATCGGTAGCGTCAACCTACCATCAAGTGATGCGGTTCCCCAACGAAGCCAGAGTAATTGAAGAGGTCTTTGGAGACTAAATTATGTCCAAACAATGCTTCATCACAGTAAATGGCAACCGCGCTGCCAAGGGATATGTACAGATGGTGGAAGAACCTGAGAGTAATAAACTGTTTGCGGATGTGGGCAAGGCAGCTGAACAGAAGGCGGTGGAAGACTTGGTACAGGTAAGAATAGATGAAAAAGATCCAGAAAAATTCTTTTTGCTTGGCTCGTCTTTGTCCAGTACTGAGAGGATAGAGGTCATGGAATTCTTAACCTCTAACATTGAAGTGCTTGCCTGGACACTGTATGACATGCCTGGCATAGACCCAAACTTCATCTGTCACCAACTAAACGTCCACCCAACTGCTAGACCGATTATACAGCGCACTCGCAGATCAGCACTCCACCACGCCGAGATAGTGGCGGAAGAAGTGGGAAACCTTCTAGAGGTAGGAGCTATCAGAGAAGTGCACTATCCCAAGTGGATATTCAATACAGTGGTGGTGCCAAAGAAGAATGGAAAATGGCGCGTTTGCGTGGACTACAAAACGGTCAACAAGGCATGTCCAAAAGATAGCTTTCCCTTACCCAAGATAGACCAACTGGTAGACTTGATGGCAGGCCATAATCGACTTAGCTTCCTTGATGCGTATAGAGGCTACCATCAGATTGCTATGTATGAGTCTGACTAGGAGGTCACATCCTTTACAACGCCCAGAGGATTGTACCGTTACAAGGTCATGCCCTTTGGCTTAAAGAACGCAGGGGCAACATTCCAATGGATGATCACCAAGATGTTCGAGCCATTGTTAGGCAGAACAATGGAGGCTTACATTGACGATATGGTGGTCAAGAGCAAGGATGAGAAGGACCATCTCAAGGACCTAGATGAAATGTTCCATATCCTGAAGAAGAACAAGTTGTGCCTTAATGCTTACAAGTGTGCGTTCGGCGTAGGATCAGGCAAATTCCTAGGCTTCCTAGTGACCAACCGAGGTATAGAGGCAGACCCCTCTCAGATCAAAGCAATCCAGGCTCTTGAGAGGCCCAACACAGTAAAAGAAGTACAACATCTCACTGGCCTAGCAGCTGCGGTCAACCGGTTCATAAGTCGGTCGTCAGACAGATGTCGACCATTCTTCCAAGCATTAAAGGCCAAGTTTGAGTGAGATGAAAAATGCGACCGCGCTCTAGAAAGCTTGAAAGAGTACATGTCTTCTCCACCTTTGCTAGTAACCCCAGTACCCAGAGAAGAGCTCTTTTTGTACCTAGCAGTTTCACAGTACGCAGTCAGCGCAGTGTTGGTCAGAGCGGAAGAAATCCAACACCTGCCCATCTTTTACATAAGCAAAACCTTGCTGGGCGCAGAAACCAGGTACTTGCCATTGCAAAAACTAGCCTTAGCCTTGATGATGGCCTCAAGGAAGCTGTTGCATTACTTCCACGCCCACACCATAATCGTCCTAACAACTTTTTCGTTAAAAGCTTTGTTTGAGAGGGCGAACTTTTCTGGGCGAATCTTGAAGTGGGCGGTGGAATTGGGACAGTTCGTGTAGACACCCCATTTTTGACCGTCCTTAAGACTTGGACGTCATCATTTGAACACTCGATGATTACCCTTGTTTGTGTTCGTCTTGAGTTCTCGGAGGTTTCGGCTACGCGCCTTACCTCAAGACCTCTCGACTTGTTTGTTTTGTGTTTGGTTTTGCATCAAATACTTGTGGTTTTGCTTCTGAGGGTAGGAAGTAGCTTGTAGGCCATCCCCACACCTCACCGGCCATGGCTTGAGGCCACCGGCCTTGTTTCCTTGCCATCGGCCATTGGTGATGGCTGGTCGGCACTATTGATAGCCGGTCGGCATTGTGTTTGGTCGGTCGGCCACTATTTCTGATCAATCGGCCACTTTTCCTGGCCGAGACCTTTTCTTGAGGGAGCTTGACCCTTTTGAACCTTTTTTTAGCTTCTTGAGGAAGCTTGAACCTTTTTAGCTTCTCCAAGAAGCTTGACCCTTTTGAACTTTTTTTAGCTTTTTGAGGAAGCTTGAACCTTTTTAGTTTCTCCAAGAAGCTTGACCCTTTTTTTAGCTTCTCCAAGAAGCTTGAACCCTTCTAAGCTTCCAAGAGAAGCTTGCACCTTTTGCACCCTTGTTCTAGCTTCTCCAAGAAGCTTGAAATCTTTGCTCCAAGCTTCTAAGAGAAGCTTGAACCCTTGTCTAGCTTCTCCAAGAAGCTTGGCCTTTTTGTCTAGCTTCTCCAAGAAGCTTGGCCTTCTTGGCCCTTTTGCTCCAAGTTTCTAAGGGAAGCTTGACCCCCTTGACCCTTTTTTTTTTGTTAGCTTCTCTAAGAAGCTTGGCACCTTGTCTTGCTCTATAAATATAGAGCCTATCCTTCCATTCAAGAGGTTCCAAGAATTGGTCCAAGGCTCCATACATATATCTCTCTCCATATCTCCTCCATTTTAGCTCAAAATTGCTTGGTTCTTGGCTCCTTTGCACACCAACCCCTAGCCTAACACCTCCATCATCAACCTAAGGAGCTTGGAGGCCATTTTCAGAGGCTAAGGGACTGTTTTTTTGTCCAAGAAGCTGCTGGTTTCGTTGGTCTACAAGGGTGAGCCTTTAACCCTCTTTTATCCCCCATTTTTGCACATATTTTTAGCCTATCTTGCTTTCTGTTTTGAGCTTAGTGTATAACTGAAAAAAGTCTTGTTTTTAGCTCCTTTTCAAGTTTGTTTAAGACCACTTTGGTGTTTGGGGTTGTTTGACCCCTCTTAGGCCTTGTTTGGCCTCATTTTTGTGCATTTTTAGTGAGCTCCGGGACCACCTTGTTTGGGCCTCCTCACCACTGAAATCTTGAGGGATTTCAGTGGTGAGGATGGTGGTTTAAGGTCCTAAGAAGGAGAGGGCCATCCCCTCTCCTTGTTGTCTTGTTTGATGCCTTTTTTGGCCTTACAAAGGGGCCTATATTTGCACACTTCTTGAGCTCGGTTCAGACATTTTTTAGTGGGTTTTAGGACCCCCATAAGCCATTTCCAGAGTTGTTTTGGTCATATTGAGTGTCCCTCTTGCATGTGTATAACAACCCCTTGCATGGCCTTCCAAAGGAGCACCTCATTCTAACATGTGTTGGCTCTATTTCAGTAGGTATTTGGTGTTTATTTAGCATGTTTTACCTCTGTCCCATGTTGGTTTGTTGACCCTTGGCATGCATCATACACTTGCTTTGTATTCTTCTATTTTGCCTAGAAATGCATCTTGCCTTTGGACCACCATGCTTGCATATTTTGGCTTAGCTTTGTGAAGTTTTTGATCATGTTTTAACATGCTTAAGGTCTGTCTTGGGTCTTTGGATTCATGTTTTCCATGCTTTGTATAGCTTCTTTGCATTCTAGCTTACTAGCCTTAGGTGTGTAGGTCACTAGTATGCTTTACTTGGCTTGTTCTCATGATTTGGCATCATTGGAGACCACATTTCAGTCCATGTTCCATGCTTACATACTTGCATTTTCCATCCCTTTCATGCTTTGAAGAGTTAATGGCTTATGCTCCATGTTTAAAGCCTTGTGCATGCATGCTTGTGTGTGTTTTCATGTCTTTGTTGCATCATTTTGGCCACTGTTTATTGCAAGGTTGAGGTCTGCCATTTATGGTTTAAGTCCACCATTGCATGCTTATCATATGCTTGTTGCTTACTTGGCTCATTACATGTTGTCCCATGCTAGCCTTAGGGCTTACTTGTCCATGTTTGCATTACATTTGCATCTCATATGATTAGCACTTTGCATACTTAACATGATAGGTTGCATCATATTTGACATGTTTTGCGTCTTAGCCTTATGTTGCATAACTTGAATCACAAGTGCATACACGCATTACATTGTTTGGTTTGGGGTGTCAAACCAAACTTGAGGGATGAGGGTGTTTGTACTTCGAGTGACAAAACACACCTCAACCTTCGGTCACCGAGGCCCTTGACTTTGGCATGATAGGATCTTGGTCCTCATTTGTGTGTTGCATGCATTTTTACATTGAATTGCAACCTTGGCTCCTTAGGCTATCATGCATCAAATGCACAATTGATAGCCCGAGGGTCAAGGGCCATATTCCCTTGAGTCCGTTACATGATTGGGAGAGTAGCCATGCATACACTTGCTTGAAATTCCATGCCATACACTGTCTGTCCTTGTTGCTGTCAAAAACCAGATTCTGCAGGAACTTTCCGCCGACCGGCAGTGTTCAGTGCCGACCGGCAATCCTTCCTGGGCCGATAGCTTCATAAACAGCCGATGGATATTTTCAATGGCCGGTGGACATTCCTTCAGCCGATGGTGTTCCACAGTGTTCAGGGGACCTGTCCCAGAACTTTGGCAATTTTCAGAGAAGTAGGGCAGTGTAAACCGAGGCGGCAGTGGTATGGTACGGACTTTCCGGGCGAGACGGGTTCGAGCATGCATCATTTGCGCATCCCAAGGCAGGGGCTGTGGCCACCTTTCCTTTTGCATTCATTCTGTTAATTAATTAGAAATTCTGTAATAATTAATGTGTTTATTATTCGGATTGTAATATTTATTCGGACCCTCCGAGTGAGGGCAATTGTGTAATAAGTGTGCGTGAGTGTGTGTATGTCTTCCAACCCCACGTCTTTCTTCCCTTTTATTTACCCGCTTATGATGGTAGACTAGGGCATATTTAAATTAGCATACCTTATGCTTAGCATGCGTGCATCCATACATTTGTCTTGCATGCACCAGGCTCGGTACATCATGCTAACTGCACTCGTATTTCAATTCCAAATTGAGTATTTGTTAGTTGCAGCATTTCACATGCCATGTTTAGGATAGTCGAGCCTGTTTGGATTGCATCTTTGCATGTGTTGCATTAGCCATTTCAAATATGAACTAGGATCATGCATGTGATTACTAACTGGTTTCTGTTTTGGCTTGGAGTACTAGGTGAGCTTTTATGTTTTAGCATGCCGCATGCGTGTGAGTGTTGCCATAATTGCATGATTACCATGAGGCTAGCTGCTTATGTGATATAACTGCTTGAATGCCTGTGGATGGAGGTCGAATTGCTTAAATTGGGATAATGCATTAAAACTGTGAATTTTAAGCCCACTAGATAGTGGCAAAACCATCTTTTCTAAAGCCCACTTGAGGGTGGCAAAATCTGCATTTTAGCCTACTTGCGAGTAGCAAACTATTTTCAAAACAAACATGAAATGTTTTGTTCCAATTTAGGCGATTTGGTCTATACTTGTATGCTGTGCGCATCACATAGTTAATCTAGGCTAATAACCGGAATAAGAACACACAATGTTTTCAAAACTAGATATCATGGTTAGTAGAGGCCGATCTTTGATCGGGCGAGCAGGGGTGCTCACGAAGTGACCTTCCCCAATCGTACCTAAGTTCCCGAGCCGAGGCAACTTTGGTGATGACGGACACGTGGCCTTAGGCAAACGAGTCAGGGTTTCCTAAATTTCTCAAAATAAAATATTTAGGTGGCGACTCTGTATCTGGCGAAGCAGTCCATGTTTGGCACTTCTTTTCTAAAAATCTGTTTTTCTCAAAACGATTTGCCGGATTTGGACTCTTTGGTTCAGATTAAGAACCGTGACACAAAATCGAGTCCGAACTGTAGCGGGGCCCCACGCAGGCGCGTCTACAGTTCGATATCAAGTTTCAGCCTAGAACCGCAATAAAAGCCCAAACTTTGGCAGACTTTGTGGCAGAGTTCACACCAGGAAGTCATTACATATGCCCTGTTGACTTGACTAGTACAACCGAAATGGGGACGGAAAGTGCCGCAGGAATTGCGCAACCCCTAATACAAGACACCCTGCCATAGTGCGAACCAACTAGGCTTGAGGATCAGAAGGAAGGAATAAACCAGGCCATCCATAATGAAGACTCATCAACAAGTCATAACTTGGGGCAGACAGACAGTGAAGAGAAACCCCAACAGAAGGTGTGAACTTGGAAGAAAACATCAGCAACACTCACGACCCAAAGACATCATCCGACGCCTCAACTTGCTGGAAGCTATTCGTTGGAGAGATGTAGAAGCTCTTTGTGGATGAAGTGTCTAACAGGCACAGTACAGGACTCGGCATAGTCCTCATCTCACCAAATGGCCTAGTAGTGGAACAAGCAGTTAACCTTGGCTTCCCAGCATCAAACAACGAGGCGGAGTATGAAGCACTTTTAGTGGGCCTGAAATCAACACTCTATTTGAAGGCAACCGAGCTAATGGTTTACAGTGACTCCCAGCTAGTTATAAACCAAACTTCGGGCGGTTATGAGGCAAAGGATGAGAGGATGGCTAAGTACCAGGAATTAGTGAGGAAGGAGATCATGAAGTTCGAAGTAGTGCGGATAGAGTAGATCGGCAGGAAAGAAAACAATAGAGCAGACGAACTAGCAGGCTTTGCTTCAATGGCAAACACATCCATCCCACATCTGTTACTGATCGACTTCCTACCAAGACCAAGCATTGAAGAACCCGAAGAAGCCGAAGTATGTTGTACCGAACTAGGTCCTTCTTAGATGGATCCCATTACAGTATTCTTAAAGGATGGCATCTTACCCGAAGAGAAGAAAGAGGCCAACAAAATAAGAGCAAAGTCGCAGCGATTTTGGCTCTCTCTATCAATGGCCTTGTACAAGAAATCCTTCACATGACCTTACCTGAAATGTGTCCATCCTAGCAAGGTTGAGGCATTCTTGTTCGAGATACATGAAGGCGTATGCGGAAGCCACCAAGGGGGAAGATTATTGGCCTACAGAGCAATTTCGCAGGGATATTGGTGGCCTTACATACAAGCAGATTCAGAGAAGTATGTCAAGAAGTGCGAGAGAGCTTCTACCATTGACTAGCGCATGGCCCTTCGCAATGTGGGGCTTGGACATAGTAGGACCATTTCCAACGGCACCCGACAACAGAAAGTTCTTTCTTGCAGCAACAGACTATTTCACAAAGTGGGTGGAGGCAGAAGCACTCGCATCAATAAAGGAGAAAGATGTGAAGAAGTTCGTCTGGTAGAATATCATCACTCGATTCGGCATACCAAAAGCTCTAATATCTGACAATGACACTCAGTTCGATGGCAAAATTTTTAAAGGCTTTTGTGAAGAATACATGATAGAATTCTACAACTCTACACTAACGTACCCCTAAGCAAATGGCTAGGCGGAAGCATCAAACAAAGTCATCTTGGATGGATTGAAGAAAAGGTTAGAGAAAGCGAAAGACAAGTGGGCGGAGGAGCTCTCTCATGTTTTATGGGCTTATCGTACCACACCTCGGTAGTCTACTGGAGAAACACCTTTTTCCTTGGCCTATGGCATGGAAGCAGTAATCCCACTGGAAGTCGGCCTCCCCACAATTAGAAGTGAAAATTTTGATCCAGACTTAAATGAAGAAGCCATAGCATTGGAGCTTGACCTGGCAGAAGAAAGAAGAGAAAGTGCATTGGTTCACATTGCCTCATACCAGCAAGAGTTATCCAGAAAATATAACAAGACAGTACATCCAAGGCAATTCAAGATTGGAGATTGGGTGCTGCGCAAAGTAATGAGAAATACTCTATTACCCGGAGACGGCAAGTTAGGGCCTAATTGAGAAGGACCATACAAAGTGGTTAGATTAGCAGGAAAAGGGGCATACCACTTGGAAGATGAAGACGGCAAGGCCATTCCCATACCATGGAACACTGCTAATCTCAAACTATTTTATTTTTAGCTTTTCTTTAAAGTACTTGTAATTTTTCCTTTTTTCAATAAAACAAGTAGTTTCTTTTCAGTATAATTGTTTTCCTTTGTAAAAGTAGTTTTAGTGTACTAGGGGCAATGAAATCAGAGTTGGCCAGAATAATCAACTTTGAGCTCTCTTCAGCTAGGATTAGGATCTGGGCTGAAGAGGTTGGCTGGAAAAACCAACACTTCTCCTAAGCTGAGGATAAGGATCTAGGCCGCAGGACGTTTGGCAGGAATAACCAACTTTGAGCTCTCATCAGCTAGGATTAGGATCTGGGCTGAAGAGGTTGGCTAGAAAAACCAACACTTCTCCTAAGCCAAGATAAGGATCGAGGCTGCAGGACGTTTGGCAGGAATACCCAAACATTTCGACTCTAGGTTGGCAGGAATAACCAACTTTAAGCTCTCTTCAACTAAAATCAGGATCTGGGCTGAAGAGGTTGGCTGGAAAAACCAACATTTATTGCTCTTCAGCCGAGATAAGGATCCAGGCAGCCGAGATAAGGATCCAGGCTGAAGAGTGGTTGGCTAGAAAAACCAACACTCTGTACTCTTCAGCCAAGATAAGGATCCAGGCTGAAGAGTGGTTGGCTGAAAAAACCAACACTTAGTACTCTTCAGCTGAGATAAGGATCAAGGCTGAAGAGTGGTTGGCTGGAATAACTTTTGGTAATCTTCAGCGGAGATAAAAACCTAGGCTGAAGAGTGGTTGGCTGGAATAACTTTTGGTAATCTTCAGCCGAGATAGAGATCAAGGCTGAAGAATGGTTGGCTGGAAAAACCAACACTTAGTACTCTTCAGCCGAGATAAGGATCAAGGCTGAAGAGTGGTTGGCTGGAATAACTTTTGGTAATCTTCAGCCGAGATAAAAACCTAGGCTAAAGTGTGGTTGGCTGGAATAACTTTTGGTAATCTTCAGCCGAGATAAAAACCTAGGCTGAAGAGGTTAGCAGGTACGACCAGATAGGTGCCAAGGTTAAGACCGAGATAGACATCTAGGCTAGAAAATGTTATACTGCATTCGGATTACAATTGATAAGTAAATACAAACGTGATAGTAAACCGAAACAACAGTTGGAACAAAAGAAGATTTCATTAAAAACTCAAATCAAGTACAAAAGGTGGGGCCTCAGCCCGGTTACAATTTCTTTCTAACAACAAAAAGAAGAAAATACAAGATTAAGCAAAGAGGTCGTCAAGATCCGTATCCAGGTTAACTTGAAGCCCGGTTTTAGTAGGTAGCTCGGTCACATTGTCAACCAAGTCTTCCACTGGTGGCTCCTCTCGAGCTGACTGAACAGCGGGATCATTGACGACCGGGGCGTTATGAAGCTTAGATTCTTCTTCATCATCCTCAGCTTGAAGGAATTTTTGTTGAATGGCTTGAGCGTACTCCGCCATGTAGCTCGGTATGAAGTGTGAATGAGGGTTCAAGAAGACCTCGGTCTCAGGACCATGACCGAGCTGTGCTACGGCCGCTTTCCACTCACACTTGAAGAATATATCCTTGGCAGCTTCGCACTACAGGATGTAAGTGGCTTCACCTTCTTTGTAGCCGCGGTCTTCCGCGTCTTCCACCTTCTTTTCCAACTCTTTTATCTCGGCGTTCTCTTTTCCCTCGAGCTTGGCCAGCTCGCGCAGATATTTGTCATTCAGCACGGCCGCAGCCTTTTGCTTATCTGCTTCAGCCGAGCTGACAAGGCCGGCCAGGCGGGCCACCTCGGTTTGTAGCTCGGTCATTTTCTTCTTGGCCTCTTCTACCTCGGCCGATTTAGCATTTGCCTCTACCACGGCCTGCCTTGTGGTTTTTCGAAACTCCAACATGCGCTTATGAGCGACGTGGTTCTTCTGTAAGGCCTGCAATAGGAGAGAAACATATTTTGAGCAAAACTGAACAAATAGATGTACAAATTAGGACAAGAGAAGGGAGAACTCACCAACACCATCGATTTAGTGGCCGAGCAGATGGCTTTTAGCTCGGTCAGGTGGTCGTGATGTTCTATATCTGCTGGCAGACAGACACTTTTGGCAAGATTGAAGGACAGTGAATGATCTTTCTCCGCAACCACTGAGTCGGAGTGAGTGATAGCACAGTTCTTGTATGTGACTTTGGGCACCCATTGTGAAGGGCTAGCCTGGTCTGAGCGCTTCGGTTGCGGGCTTGGTGGTGTGGTCTGAGGAAGGATGGTTTCATCTTCGTCGACAAGGCATGGCTCGGTTGTGGAAGTCCGAGCACGCTTGCTCGGTTAAGAAGTGGTGAGTGCTACCACGACCTCGTTTGTCTGGCCGGCTAGTGGTACCTTTGTCTGGTTTGTTTTGGTGATAAGAGCTCTTACTGCTCTTCTTTTGGCCATCTCTTGTTCTGCAGTCTATGGGATAAGATTGATTTGTGGGAGGGTTGGATCAGGTTCAGGAGAGGGCTCCAAGAGGAAGTCGGTCACCCTGGTCTTCCTCCTGCTGTTGTATCTGTAGGTCGGTTCGAAGTTGAGTAGCTCAGCCCAGCTTCGATTTGTATATCTCAGTGCGGCGCGAAGGGCGTTTAGGTTGGGGTAACTGTACTGCGACTTTAGAAAGTTTAAATCTGCACAAAGGAAAATTACAACGGTTAGTGCGGTCCAAAAGTTACAAACAGAGTAAGGAATGCAAAAAATAAGCCGAGTGTAGACACCCCATTTTGACTGACCTTAAGACTCAGATGTCACCAACTGAGCACTCGGTGATGTTGCATATTGTGCTCGTTCTGAGGTTGTGGAGTCTCGACTGAAAGCTTTGCTTCCAGACTTCGGGACTCTTTTGTGCTTTGCCTCGGTTTGCAAACTAGGTCTTGTTTTCTTAGTTTTCTCTTCCCGAAGGGAGGGAGAGGTCTCGTAGACCATCTCTCAGTGGCCATAGGTTACGTTTCGTGGTCATAGGCCATTTTTCCCGTTTGGAGCCCAGTTTCCGATTTTCAGAGCCGCCGGCCATGTGCCTCGGTTCGAGACCGCTTAACTACTTCAGTTTGCTCCGGTTTTTGGGACACACCTTATTTCCTCCCTTTACAGGGACACTGTGGCCCAAGAGACCACCTTCGTGGTCATACGCCACTTCCGGTGCCTAACAACTTGTTTTCAGGGCCCCGAACCTTCGTTTTGCATCCGTCTTGGCCCATTTTTGGTAGGGACCCTATTTTCATTACTAGGGAGGTGGTAAGATGGTGGGAGGCCATCTTTTCCCCTGAAACACTAGTTTTCTCTTTTTCTCTCTCCAAAAGCCGGTTTTTCTGACAGAAAGCTGGTTTTTCTCATTTTTGAGCCACATTTTCTGGCTTTTCATACCACCATTGTGTTGTGCTCATCTGGGAGGCCACCAATATGGGTAGGCCGACCATTAATTCATCTTGACCCTTTTGAACCTTGCTAAAAAGCTAGCTTTTCTCTCTCGTAGGTCACTTTTTCTGGTTTTTCACTATACAGCTGTGTTGCACTCATCTGGGAGGCCACTTTTTTGGGGGTGGCCGGCCAGAAATTTTTCTTGACCTTTTTGACCCCTGGTCGGCCAACCAGGGGGAGTGGCCGGCCGGCCACTTGAACTGGCCGGCCTGCTTCTTGCTTTTTGCCCTCTGTGAATGCATCACAGCTGTGCTAGCTGTGAGGCAATTGGACCATCCTCCATACACGTGTATGGAGGATATGTGAAGCCACTTTAAGATATTTTGGAGCCTCTCCTCTATAAAGGGGAGGCTTTTCTTCCATTGCAAGGGTTGAACCCCTTTGAAGGCTTACAACTCTCTCTCTCTCTCTATATCTCTACACTTGAGCTTCTAAACCCTAATATTCTTGCACCATTTGCACACCAACCCTTAGCACAACACCTCCTCCATCCATTCCAGCACTTTGGGACTGATTTGCAAGGGTTGAAGGTTCACCAACTTGGTCCAAAAGCTCCAGCTTTTCTGCTCTTCAAGGGTAAGCACCTATTTCCCTTAAACTTGTATTTTTTTGCTCCATTGATTAGCCTTACTTGAAAATATTTCTGGACTTTGTCATAAACTAAAAAGTGTCATATTTTGAGCTCCTCTTGAATATTGATTCAGGACACTTTTCTCTTTGAGGTCTCCTACATCCTTGTATGCTTTATCTCTCTTTGTAGGCCTATTTTGCATCATATCTTAGTCCTACTTGTGAGCATTTTCGAGATTTTTCATAAACTAGAAAAAGTTTCCTTTTGAGTTTATAAACATGTTTGTTTAAGATACTTTCTCTATTTGGGGTCATCTACCCCCTTTCATGCCTTATTTCCTCATGTTTTGAGCTATGCATGTGAGTATTTGCATTGGCCTTGGTTTGGCCTCTTAGCCACTAAAATCTAGGGAATTTTTAGTGGCTTAGATGTATTTTTGAGAGCCAAAATCAGAGGGGAGTGACCCCCTCTCTCCTTGTTTTGTTTGGTGGTCTTGTTGGCCTTCCAAAGGGACCCCTTTTTGCATGCTTTGAAGTCATGTTCCAGGCCTCATTCTGAGGGTTTTGAGGTCTGCCTTAGCTCTGTCCAAGGCCCTTTTGGCCATATTTTATGTCCCTCATGCATGTGTGGAACAACCCTCCTCAAGGCCTTTCAAGAGGACCTTTCATTGTATGCTTTATTGATCAATTTCAGGCCCTTTTTGGTGAGTTTCAGGGCTATCATATTTGATTTCCAGAGTTGGTTTTGCTATGCTAAGTGTCCATCATATATGTGTTGAGTAACCCCTTGCATGGCCCTCCAAAGAAGATCATCATTTTTGCATGCATTGGATGCATTTCAGTGGTTATTTGGGCATGTTTTGTCATGTTTTATTCATTATTTTTGGCTGGTTTGATGAGTTCTCATACGCTTCATATACATGCCATGTAAATCATGCTTGCTAGCCAAATTTTCATGCTATTTAGTCCATCATGTTAGCACTTTTTGGCCATGCTTTAAACTAGAAATGTGCATGTTTTGGGACTGCCTTGGCTCTGTCTTTGTACTTCATGGCCAAATACTGCTTGCTTTGCATAGTTATAATTCAATACATGTGCCTAGCTTTGAGTTTCGGGGCTTATTTCATGCATCGGGTGCCATATTTCTATGTTTCGGGACCATTTAGCATCATGTTTCAGTGCTGGAAATTACATGTTTATATGCCATCTTTCATCCCTTGCTGTGCTTTGGTAGAGTGGCATTTTATGCCTTAGGTTCAGTCCTCGGTATGTGTGCACGTGTGCACGCATTTCGGTTGTCTCTTTTCCATCTCATGGCCACTGATGTGAGTGTGGATGAGGTCCATTCATGTTGGTGTAAGTCCATCGCGCATTGTGTATGCCATTTCGGTCCATAGTATTGCGTTTGTTAGGTTGCACGTTAGAGCATTGTGTATGCCATGTTACATCGAGCATTGTGTATGCCATTTTATAGCATTGTGTATGCTAGGTTGTATGTTAGTCACATTGTGTATGCCATCTCATTTGCATTGTGTTTGGGATAGGAGTTAGCCCAAGCACGGGAAACGAGGGACGTTTCGTATTCCGAGTGATGGAACGTGTCTCAATTCCCTGTCACCAACACTCCGGATTACCCATGATGGAGTTTAGGTCTTGTTGTGTTTTCATGTGCATTCATTTCATATTGAGTCGTGCACTTCGACTCCTCGGCCATGATGCATCGATATGCGTGATTGGTGGCACGAGGATCGAGGACTACACTCCCTGAAGAGTAGTCATGTATACATATGTGAAAATACTTTGCCATGCCCCTTTGTTGCTCTCTGTTACAGTAAATCAGAAATCAGCGACCTTCTGGAGCGTTGCGCAATATTCCAAGAACAATTGCAAATAGAGACAAATTGGGGCATCGTAATTGATTTCTGCGCAAGGCAACTCAAGCATGCATCATTCATCATTTGGAACAGAGCTGAGGCGGTCCATGGATTTGTGTGCTAATTTACCTGCTTTCGTAGATTAATTTGTTAATTAATTAGGATTTTGTATTTATTCGAACTGTATTATTTATTCGGACCCTCCGAGTGAGGGCAATGTTGTAATAAGTGTGCGTGCGCATGATGTATGTCTTCCAACCCCACGTCTTTCTCCCTTTTATTTACCAGCTTATGATGGTTAGATTAGGGCATGTTTCAATTAGCATACTTATGCTTGCATTTTTGCATCATTCATCTATTTTGCATGCACCGGGTTCGGCGCATCATACTAACTGCATTTGTATCTCAATTCCGAGTTGAATACTTGTTAGCTGTAGCATTTCACATGTCATTTTAGAATAGCCGAGCCTATTGTAGTTGCATTTTTGCATGTGTTGCATCAGGCATTTCTGTATAGTTAGGATCATGCATGGATTTCTAACATAGCTTCTATTTTGGCTTGGAGTACTCGGTAAGTTTTATGCTTTAGCATCCTTGTATGTGTGTGAGTGACTGCCATGATAGCATGCTTACCATGAGGCTATGTGCTTATGTGATATACCTGCCTGAATGCCTGTGGGTGAAGGTTGGGTTATTTGGATTGGAACAACTCATCGACTGCGAGTTTTAAGCCTACTAGATAGTGGCAAAACCATGTTTTCTAAGCCCACCTGAGGGTGGCAAATCCACATTTTAGCCTACTTGTGAGTAGCAAACCGTTTTCAAAACAAACATGAGATGTTTCGTTCCAATTCAGGCGATCCAGTCTATACTTGTATGCTGTGCGCATCACATAGTAAATCTAGGCTAATAACCGGAATAAGAACGCATAATGTTTTCAAATCTAGATATCATGGTTAGTAGAGGCCGATCTTTGATCGGGCGAGTGGAGGTGCTCACGAAGTGACCTTCCCTAATCGTACCCACGTTCTCGAGCCGAGGCAACTTTGGTGATGATGGACACATGGCCTTAGGCAACGAGTCAGGGTTTCCTAAATTTCCCAAAAGAAAATATTTAGGTGGCGACTCTGTATCTGGCAAAGTAGTCCATGTTTGGCACTTCTTTCAAAAAATCTGTTTTCAAAAACGATTTGCCGGATTTGGACTCTTTGATGATTCATCGGTCTTGCATTGCACTCTGCGAGATTAGATACAGGACCATGACATTTGAGTCCTAAACTGTAGTGAGCCCATATGAACAAAACGGGATTTCCCTCCTGGGACGTTCGGGGACGTCTACAGTTTCTGGTGACTCTGCTGGGGACTTAGAGAACTTGACTTGAACTTGTGATATCTGGTTTTGACTACGCTTATATGTTTCTTTGCATTGCATTTGCATTGGTGCGCCTAGGTCACCGTGTTTGCCGTATGCTATTCCTGAACGGTTTGCCAGAGGCTCGCTTCGAGAAGCGTGCCATAAGGCTGACCAGTTGCGGGCTCTGCCACGACGGGAACAAAAACCCCAGTTTTACCGGGGCACCTTTTTTGACCATTCAACCTAGTGCATATTCGGAATCCATAGTGACCATTCCAAACTAGGACAGGTTGCTTACCCGTTTATAGGTTGTTTGAAACCATTGCGTGTGTAGTGAAACCCTAGCTCCTGACAAAATAGGACAGGGAAACCTTACCCCAACATAGGGGTGTTTTGGCTCTCACTTGTTTGTTATGTGCTTTTAGAGTGCGTCTCTATACGAATGCATGTATCAGTTTGCAAGTTTGGGCATCAGGTCTGCGGGCGCCAGTTCAGTATTTTGGGTATCAGGCTTGCGGGCACCATTTCAGTATTTTCAGAATCAGCTATCTGCGGGTATCAGATTCATCTTCGGGGATAGTGATTTGGGAATAATGATCAGTCTTTGAGAACGGTGTATCAATTGCGTGTTAATTATACCCGACTGTGTGTTGTGTTTATTTACGCCGTTATGCTGTCCGTTTGTCTGCTCGTTTATTTCCTTATTATTGCTTTATTTATCTTTTTGCTAGGTAGTTTAGCACAATTGCTTCAGACCAAGCAGATATTCCCCAAGCACTTTGGACAAGAGGTCACCGACTCAATCGATCTGAGGATTTGGTCGACGGACAACCAGTGTTTCACTCTCTACCCCCGATTATCAGATGGAGGTTGAAAAGACGTAGTGTATCCGAGCAGAGGTTGCTAGAGCAGTGGATTACCCCATTAGTGGATAGTCGGACTAAGATCTCAATTGTTGCTATAGAGATAGACCTGCTTGTAGTTCAGACAGATTAGGGCAGTATGGCGGTATCGACAGGAGTTGAGGAAATGATGCGTCAGATGCAGGACACCATGAGAGCCATGCAGCAGGACGTTGCTCGCCGAGATGAGTTTGCCAAACAACAGGTCGAGATCATGGCCCAGCAGGCAGAATTAATTACCAGGTTGCAATAACAAACTAGGGCATCTGCTTCACACCCAGTTCCTCCCCCACCAGGAGTCCCGGCACCCGGGGAGGCACCAAATGTCCAGGTAGATACGGACATACCAACAGGACCAGCTCCGCCCCCAATTCTGCCTTAACTATCTAAGGCACCTACGCCTGTCAATCAACCGGACTCTCCCTTCGAGTTTGAGGTAGACCACACAGCATTGAAATTGAGCAAGCTTGAGAAGTTGTTCAAGAAATCGCAGGGGGTGAAGTCCATTCCAGACATCGAGGACGGATATACCGATGTGGCTGTGATGCTGCCAGATAGGTTCAAAATGCCACAAATCGACCGTTTTGACGGATCCGGGGATCCCATGGTCCATCTTCGATTGTTCTCAGATATACTGCGACCGATGGGCCTCACCAGACCATAGAAGCTTTCATTATTTGGCCGGACCTTGTCAGGGGTGGCTGCTATCTGGTACGCAAAATTGGAAGATGATGTTAAGCGGAACTGGGATGAGATGGCCGGGGCTTTCATTGCACAGTACTCCTATAACACTCAGATCGAGATTACAACCCGTGATCTTGAGACAACAAGGCAGGAGCCTAAAGAGAGCTTTTCGGATTTTGTGGCCCGATGGAGGGCGAAGGCCTCAATGATAACCTTAAGGCCTACAGATAAAGATCAAATCCGGATGATTGTGCGCAATCTCTAGCCAAAACTGATGCAGAAAATGATTGTGCTCCTCTTCCCTACCTTTTCAGATTTGCACGAGATGGGGGTACAAATAGAGGATGCCATGAAACAAGGTCTGATTGACCAAGATAGAGAGCAACCCCGAAGAACTTTCAACCGCAACAACAACACAGGCACCAGCAATGCCACAAATGCTAGAGCTTCAGAAGTAAGCGTGGTCACCACCATCCCCCCTCCCAGACCCATGGCAGCTACACCTTTCTCCGGCGCGTCCGGAAGCAACACACAAACCACCCGATTCCAACCTAGAGGCCAAAGAACCTTCACTCCACTATATATGCCCCTGTCCAAGGCTCTAGGGGTATTAATCAAGAAAGGGCACTTAAAGCCCCTGGAGCCGAGGCCATTGCCAAATCCACTCCCTCCTTCTCATAACCCAGCAAAATACTACGCATATCACCAACAACACGGTCATGACACTGACCAATGTTATAGATTGCGTCATGAGATTCAAGACCTCATTGACAAGCAGGTGATTGTACCTCCAGAAAAACCCAATGTCACAACAAACCCTCTCCCACCGCACAGCCAAGCTCCACCTCCCAAAAGAATCAACTTCATCCAGACTGGGGTTGTGTCTTACGATCCCAGCATATACATCACTCCTTCCCACTTACCTAAGCCGGAGGTGCTCCTTCCTGACTGCACTGACTTGTGCGTGTTGGACATCTCCAGAGCCCAACCTAAACCATTGGTGATGGCTGTCGAAGGCAGAATGGGGGAGATTCCAAGGGAAAATGGGATTGTCGAGCTAGGATCTGAGGAATCTAAGAGTTTTTTATACAGTCCGAGTGACTACATCCGATCAGTGGGCCAAGTTGGGCCGAACTTTGAATTGCCGGCGGGGGCAGAGCTTTGCATGATGCAAGGCGATGAATCTGGTCAGAGGATAGATGACCTGGCAGCTGTGGAAAAGGACTTTGCCAACCTCCAATTTTTCAATGGACAAGAGCTAGAGGGCATGGTGGTCAATTGGTCAGATTTTGAGGAGTCAGCAGAGGTCACCGGGTGGCTTGATGACCTGCCAAACATTGTTAACAAAGCTCAGTTGGAACAAGGCCCGGCAGGGGCAAGAATATCAGTGGTGGTTGGAAGGGCTGGAAATCAGAATGAATCGCCGGAGAGCACCGGTGCTAAGAATTCCGCTCGAGACTTGGACATTATGAATGCGGGAATTGTTGAATAGCCAGCTGTACTGATGCAGTTGGAACAAAAAGGGTTTGAAGATGTCGAGAGA
The DNA here is from genome assembly GCF_055761805.1 of Camellia sinensis. NCBI lineage: Eukaryota > Viridiplantae > Streptophyta > Magnoliopsida > Ericales > Theaceae > Camellia > Camellia sinensis. The sequence goes on along the minus strand of NC_138964.1, from coordinate 115,640,535 downwards.
ATTAGGAAAGCTAAGGGCCCTGAGGGGATTGAGAGTGTTGTGTGCACGAAGATAGAGAATGCTGCGAGCATGTGGACAGAGAGTACTGCGGGTGCAATTGAACCGGAGCCAGACAGGTGTCTGTTGGTTGCCGACGGAATGTGGTGGGAGGATGATGATTTATGTCTTGTCCACACAGATGAGGATTGGGGGAGTAATCAGCCAGATGATACCTGGTATATCGGTGAGGTCGATCATATGACGAGAAGCGGGCGGTATTTCAAGCCCCTGCACCTAGACCAGCCAGAGGCATCTGGGAAGGATAAGGAAACTGAGAGACAAAGAGAGAAACAAATTGAAGAGGAGGCTGTACTGAAGCAGTTAAAGAAGATACATGCAGACATCTCCATCTGGGGACTGCTTATGGCATCGCGAGTGCATCGACAAGCTGTCTTATCGGCCATGGACAAGGCCAAGCTCTCAATAGACACCACGCCCGAACAGCTAGTGGGCTTAGTTTTTTCGGGAGGAGCTACCCCGATGTTGACCTTTTCTGACAAAGAACTGCCACCTGAGGGTGCGAACCATAACAAGCCACTCTACATCTCCGTGGAGTGTAGGAACAAGTGGATACCGGTGGTGCTTGTCGACACAGGGTCTGCCATCAATGTGTGTCCAGCGAGGATTGCTTATGCAATCAGTTTGAAGACCGCGGACTTTGTGCTAACAGCCCAGGTGATTCGGGCATACGACAACACAAGCAGAGAAGTCATGGGGACAACGAAAATTCAGACCAAGGTTGGGCCGGGGCAGCATGAAATTGACTTTCACGTCCTAGAGGTTCCCGCCACTTTCAATCTACTCTTGGGGCGGCCGTGGCTGCATCAAGTGAAAACAGTTTCTTCTACCTTGCATCGAATGGTGAAATACCCCCATGGGAAGGGAGTAACCATTGTTTTTGGGAATTCATCGATCCATTCACCGCCGGAAGTATCTACGCCAGTTTTGGAAATTGAGCACGGTATGGAGGATGTGTTCTTATCCGGTTTTACCCTAGCCAAGGCCCGGGTCGTGCAGAACATTTTAGCTGTTAATGAGGGGGTGTATGTCAGTGCTCAATCAGTATACCACATGAACAAGCTTCAACACATCCCCGGGATGGGATTGGGAAAGAGCGGCTGGAAGGGCGTCGCAGCATTGGCCGAGGTGCCACACAACCCACATACCTTTGGCATGGGTTATCTGCCCACCAAAGAGGATTGGATAAGGAAGGGTAAGGAGATGGCTGGGGGAACCAGAGCGAAGAAGGCGGGGAAGCTTTTTGACTTAATGCACCGGCCCATTCAGGGTACCCTAAACGGACGCTTCGTCCGGGAGAGGGAGGATTTTCCGTTTTGTGGCTTCCCAGAGCAGTGGTTGAACGCGGAAAGGAAGAGCGTGCCAGGGTTTGAGATCTTCTTTGACCTGCAATTATCCAGGGATGACGTTGCCAAAGAGCAGACAGACCCATTAGCTGAGGTTGAGAAGAGCAAGAAAATGGAGTCTGAGGACGCCGAAAGTGAAATGGGGGTAGCGCTGGCGTGTCTACTTTCAGATCCTCCGATCGAACAGAAGTGTTTAGGAGATAACTTCTCGGTATGCATGATTGGGAATGGAACGGCTACGGGCCTACGAACAACTATTTTGGATGCATCTATCGCACCCTCTCTCATTTGGCAGTATGAAGAGAGATTTTTGTCCAGCAGCACCGGGTCAGGTAGTGAGCCGGAATCTGATTCCATCGAATCTTGTGAGTCGGAATCAGGTTCCAGCTCGACTGAGTCTGAGTCCGGTATTCCTAGGGATGATAACCCGAATACCACAGTCTTGTCCAGGTCGTCTTTTTCTTTCTCTTTTGAGTCTGTTGTAACTGAAGAATCGGACGATTTGGATGTGCTTAATGAGAATCAAGTAGCTGTGGTTTCTGAGTACTTTTCTGTGCCCTTGATTTATTGCATTAATTCAGACTTTCAAAATTTTGATGAAAACGACGAGGAAGAAATTCCTCCGGTTTTGCAACGCTTAATTGAACAAGAGCAGGAAAGATCTGTTAAACCCTTAATGGATGAAATCACTACTGTGAATGTCGGTACTGAGGAGGACCCGCGGCTGGTTCAGATCGGGTCCACGTTGTCTTCGGAGGAACGCGAGCGTAGTCGCTTTATTAAAAGATTTCAAAGACGTTTTCGCGTGGTCCTACGAAGACATGCCTGGAATCGATCTTGAGATCGTACAGCACCGGATCCCTCTTGACCTCGAGGCCTGACTCGTTAAACAAAAACTCAGAAGGATCCGCCCAGACTGGGCTCTCAAGATTAAGGAAGAGGTCACCAAGCAAATTGACGCAGGTTTCCTACTGGTATCCAAATACCCGACTTGGTTGGCCAACATTGTTTCGGTGCCGAAGAAGGATGGCAGGATCCCGGTATGCGTGGATTTCAGGAACTTGAATAAAGCTAGTCCGAAGGACAACTTCCCCTTGCCACATATCGATGAGTTAGTGGACTTTACGGCAGGGCATGCTTTGCTTTCGTTCATGGATGGCTTTTCGGGCTACAACCAGATAGTGATGGCACCTGAAGATCGGGAAAAGACTGCATTCACCACCCCGTGGGGGACCTACTGCTACAGAGTGATGCCATTTGGGCTAAAAAACGCTGGAGCTACATATCAACGAGCCGCGACCACAATATTGCACGACATGATCCACAAAGAGGTTGAGGTGTGTGTGGACGACATGATTGTCAAGTCCAAGGAAAGAGAGGGCTACTACACCGCCTTGCAAAAGTTCTTTCGAAGGATTAGAGAATTCCAGTTGCGGTTGAATCCTCAGAAGTGTAAGTTCGACGTCACAGCAGGGAAAATGCTGGGGTTCATTATTATACAGAGAGGTATCGAAGTCGACCCTTCCAAAATCAAGGCCATCCTAGAAATGCCACCACCAAGGATTGAAAAGGAGGTGAGAGGCTTTCTGGGTAAAGTGCAATTCATAAGATGGTTTATCTCAAAATTAACCTTGACTTGTAAACTACTTTTTGGTCTCCTGAAGAAAGGAAAGAAATTCCAGTGGGACGGCCGATGCCAAGCTGCTTTTGAAAAGATCAAGGAATATTTACAGAATCCACCTGTGTTGTCACCACCAGAACCGGGGAGACCGTTGATATTGTACCTTTCGATAACTGAGACCACAATGGGCTGCATGTTCGCGCAGGAATCAGAGGACAAAGTGGAAAGGGCCATCTACTATCTGAGCAAGAAGATGCTAGAGTATGAGACTCACTACACACCATTGGAGAAGGCTTGCTTGGCCTTGGTATGGGCTACCAGGAAGCTACGACACTACCTGTTAGCTCACTCCGTAATGTTGGTTTCGTGGTTAGATCCCATCAAATACCTTTTCAAGAAACCGGCACTTACGGGTAGGCTAGCTCGATGGTTGCTGTTGCTTTCCAAATTCAATCTAAAATATATGACGCGCAAGTCGGTCAAGGGAAGAGCAGTAGCAGAGTTCTTAGCCGATCATCCAGTGGAAGGGGGTGAAGCAGTTGAGTACTTATTCCCAGATGAGGCCATTTTGCATATCGACAACGAGTTTTGGACAATGTACTTTGACGGAGCGTCAAATCAATACGGGTATGGGATAGGAGTGTTGCTGATAGCACCCGACAATTCTCGTATCCCTTTAGCATTCAAGCTCCAGTTCAAAGTCTCGAACAACGAAGCAGAATATGAGACATGCATTGCCGGCCTAGAGGCAGCTTTGGAACTTGGGGCAAAACGGTTGGACGTCATCGGGGACTCGAACCTTGTTGTATCTCAAGCGAAAGGAGATTGGAAAGTCAAAGAAGAAAAAATGATGATGTATCACCAGACCTTGGATTTGTTAATTCCTTGGTTTGAGAAGTTAAACTTTGCTCATCTGTTAAGAGAGAACAACAGGTTCGCAGATTCATTAGCAACTCTATCTTCCATAATAGACATCCCATTTGGAGTCCAGATGCGTCCAGTCATCATTGATTAGAAGTTTGCGCCAGCATATGAATCAATCGCTGCTATAGATGAGGTTCAAGATGAGAACCCCTGGTATTATGATATTTGGAATTTCTTGGAGAAAGAGGGGTATCCACTAGGGACAAATGCCAAGGACAAAAGGGCAATCAGAAGAATGGCCGTTCAGTTTATCATCTGTGGAGGTAAATTGTATAAGAGAGGTCATCTGGGAATGCATAAGCTGTGCGTTAAAACTGAAGAATCAAAACACCTGATGGAGGCCATCTATGGAGGGGAATGCGGTGCGCATATGAACGGGGTAATACTGGCACGGAAGATCCTCAGACAGGGTTACTACTGGTCCACCATGGAGGAGGATTGTATCGGCTTTGTTCGGCGATGCCACAAATGTCAGATCCATGCAAACTGCATGAACATCCCGCCGTCGAAGCTGTACAATATGACTTCGCCATGGCCATTTTCAGTTTAGGGAATTGATGTGATCGGGGCTGTTACCTCGAAGGGGTCTAATGGGCATGAGTTCATCTTGGTCGCGATAGATTATTACACGAAGTGGGTTGAGGCCCAATCCTATGCGGTGTTGAAGGCGTCACATGTTGCAAAATTCATCAGAAACAGCATCATCTGTCGTTATGGGGTCCCGAACGAGGTCATTTCAGATAATGGTTCCCACTTCAAGAAGGAAGTTATTGACTTGTTGGAGAAATACAATGTGGCCGTTCATAAGTCGTCTACATATCGGCCGCAAACCAATGGAGCGGTCGAGGCCGCCAACAAGAATATCAAACACATATTGGAGAAGATGGTGGAAACCTACCGGGATTGGCCAGACAAGCTGCCGTTTGCTCTGTGGGGGTACCGAACTTCAATTAGAACTTCTACTGGGGCGACTCCGTATTCATTGGTTTATGGGATGGAGGCCGTTCTACCTATTAAAATTGAGGTTCCGTCATTGCGAGTATTGGCTGAGTGTCAAATAGCCGAAGCAGATTGGCAACAGAACAGATTTGAAGAACTCATGCTTTTTGACGAGCGCAGACTGAAAGCACTGTACCATGTTCAAGGCTATCAGTGCAGAATTGCCAGGGCTTTTAACAAGAAAGTTAAGTCCAGGAATCTAAAAGAAGGAGATTTGGTGCTCAAGGACAACCGAGCTCCCATCCATGATCCTAGGGGCAAGTTCAGACCTAATTGGACTGGTCCCTACATCATCAAAGCTATCTGGTCAGGTGGAGCTATGGTTCTAATGGATCTAGATGGCCTAGAGCTCTCCCAACCGATCAACATGGACAAGTTGAAGAAATATTACCCCTGAGAGGCTTGCTAGGCCGAAAACCAGAAAGGGCGACCTAGGCAAAAGTTAGAGCATTGAAAAATTGGAAAATATAAAAACTGAGCTCGCAAGGTTGAAAACCCGCAAAGGGCGGCCTTGGCAAAAGTTAGAGCGTAAAAGGAGAGTGAAAATACTCGAGTGAACCTAAGCCTGAACTACGTAAGGCTTGATTCCCATCTTTAGGATACGTAGGCAACTTCATCCTGAAGATCAGCCATAAACTTTTCCCCGATCAACTTTGTCCATTTGATCACCTAGGTCATCTCTGTCTACTCGGCATTCAAGAGTTCGGTTATGATCTCCGGTGCAGTGCTCTTCAGACTAGGGGCAACTTTCCGTTGCTGCGCAGTGCTGCGGTACTATTTAGACTAGGGGCAACTTTCCAGTTGCTGAGATTCGGGATTGTGCATCTCAGTGACAGATTTCAGGCGTGCCCAGTTTTGATCCATATCGAAAATGGTTTCGAAAAGTTTTAATAAAAGTTGACTTTGTTCAAAATTAATCTTTTTACAACTTCGACCATTTTTGGACCAAAGCGGAAAATTTTCAGTACCCACAATCTTCAATTTCATTGATTTCAATACAGAGTTCTCCTGCTCTTGCATACAAATTGAAGTTTCTTTTTATTACAATCATAAAGAAAACTTGAAAGTACTAATAAAGTAATAAATTCGGGGCGTAGATAAGTCAGGTGTTCCTGTGCCCCCTCCCAGAGCTGGTCGAAGCCTCTGATGCCAAAGTGGGCCCTTCCTGTGCCTCTTCATTGAGCCAATCCAAGCACTCATCAAACAAAGTGCAACTGAAAGTGGGAGCAGGGGCCAAGAGCTCTCTAGTCCTCCATGCTGTGGCATACTGGGTAAGCTGTGCGCCTCGAATCGGGAATGTAGCAGGATACTCTATCCCTTCTGGCAGGCAAGTCTGATCATGTCCGAATTGGCACTGGAACCGGAACGAAAAATAGAAGACACAGTGTGTCATGCCAATCAATTGAATCCCAGGTGTAGACACCCCATTTTTGACCGACCTTAAGACTCAGAAGTCACTGATTGAGCGCTCGGTGATATTGCATATTGTGCTCGTTCAGAAGTTTCAGAGTCCCGGCTGCAAGCCTTGCCTCCAGACTTCCGGACTCCTTCGTGCCTTGCCTCAGTTTGCGAACCAGGCTCTGTTTTCTCTGTTTTCTCTTCCCGAAGGGAAGGAGAGGTCTCGTAGATCATCTCTCAGTGGCTGTAGGCTACGTTTCGTGGTTGTAGGCCATTTTTTCCGTTTGGAGCCCGGTTTTCGATTTTTCAGAGCCGACGGCCGTGTGCCTTGGTTCGGGACCGCCTAACCACCTCCGTTTGCTCCGGCTTTCGGCTCACATCTTATTTACTCCCTTTTGGGGGACACTGTGGCTCGAGAGACCAACTTCGTGGTCGAATGCCACCTCCGGTGTTTAACAGCCTATTTTCGGGGCCCCAGGCCGCACGTTTCGGTCCTCGAACCTCCGTTTTGCATCCGTTTTGATTCATTTTTGGTGGAGACCTTATTTTCATTGTTAGAAAGCTTGTAGGAGGGTGGGAGGCCAGAAATTTTTCTGAAAAGCTAGTTTTATTTCTTCATCACTCTCCGTCGCCCGTTTTTCTCACTAGAAAGCTAATGTTGACCACTCCCGGGCCACTTTCTTTAGCCCTAAACCCCATATTTGTGTTGTACACAGCTGGGAGGCCACCAATATGAATAGGCTGGCCAGTAATTGTCTCTGACCCTTTTGAACCCCTCTAAAAAGTTGGCTTTTCTCTCTCCTGGTTCACATTTTTTGGGTTTTGACCACATATTTGTGTTGTGCACACATGGGAGGCCACCTTTTTGGGGTGGCCGGCCAGCAATTTTGATTGACCCTTTTGACCCTTGGCCGGCCGGCCAGGGGGGGTGGCCGACCGGCCACTTGAACCTTTTGAACCTGGCCGGCCATGATCCTCTCTCCAAGTGTATTCCAGCTGTGCTAGCTGTTTCCTCCCAGATCTTGTATCCGAGGGGCTGCCTTTTGGAGGGAAATTTGAATTTGTTTTTCCCCCCCTTTCCTTGGTCTCTCTCCCTCTTTAAAACCAGCACTCTACCACCATTTTGAAGGGTTAGAAAAACCAGCTGGAGCATACACCCTTCCCTCCTCCATTGCTCTCCATTTTCAAGCTCCAAACACCCATTGTTCTTGACCTTTACACACCACCTCCAAGCCTACAACCTCCACACTCCATTCCAGCAACTTGAGGCTGTTTTTCAGAGGTTAGGAGCACCTTTCCTTCGTCCAAAAGCTGCTGAAGACTTGTGCTACAAGGGTGAGTCCTCTTCTCCCTCTTTCTTGCCTTATTTTGTTCTATATCTTAGCCATTTTTGCTTACATTTTTGAGCTCCGACCTGAACTGTAAATAGTTATATTTTGAGCTCCTCTTCATGTTTGATCAAGGACTTTTTGCTATTTGAGGTCTTCTCCTTACCCTTTGTGTTTAATCTCTCTTTTAGGCCTATTTTTGCATGGTATTTTAGTCTTATTTGTGAGCTATTTTGGATTTGGTCATAAACTGTAAAATGTCTTTTTTTGAGCCCCTCTTAAACTTTGTTGAAGGACTCTCCTCTGTTTGAGGCCAGCTGCTACCACTTGTCTCTTTATCCCTCTCTTAGGCCTTTTTCTTGCATGTTGTTTTAGCCTCACTTGTGTTTATTTTTGAGACTTGATATAAACTGTAAAGTGCCTTGTTTTGATCCCCTCTTCAAATTTGTTGAGGGATCTCCTCTGTTTGGGGCCAGATGCTGTCCCTTGTCTCTAATCTCTTTTTTAGGGCCATTTTTGCATAATAGATTAGCCCTAATTGTGTTCACTTTTGAGATTTGTTATAAACTGAAAGGAGTCTCCTTTTGACACCATCTTCATGTTTTATTAAGGGAATTTTATTTTTTGAGGTCATATGCTTCCTTGTATGCTTGATTGTCCATTATTTTGAGCCTTACACCTAAGCTCTTGTTGCATGCTTGGTTTGGCCTTCTAGCCATTGAAATCCAGTGGATTTTCAGTGGCTAGCACACTATTTTGAGCCTCCAAATCGGAGGGGGGTGACCCCCTCCCACCTTGTCTTGTTTGGTGGTCATTTTTGGCCTTCCAAAGAGACCCTATCTTGCATGCTTAGAAGTCACTTTCCAGGGTCAATTTGGTGAGTTCTAAGACTACCATATTTGATTTTCATAGTTGCTTATGCCATGTTAAGTGTCCACCTTGTATGTGCTTAATAATCCATTGCATGGCCCTCTAAAGGAGCTTATCATTTTTCATGTATTGGTTGCATCTCCATGGTTATTTGGGCATATTTTCACATGTTTTATTCACTGATTTTTGCTGGTTTGGTAAGATTCCATGTGCATCCTATACCTGCCATATAACTCATGTTTGCTAGCCAATCTTGCATGCTATTTTAGTCCACCATGCTAGCATCTTTTGGTCATGCTTTGAACTGAAAATGTTCATATTTTGGGACTGTCTTGGCTCTGTCTTTAGACTTCATGATCAAAATAATGCATGCTTTGTATAGCTATAAGTCATTCCATGTGCCTAGTTTCGAGTTTCGGGGTTCATCTCATGCACCGGGTGCCTTTTTTCCATGTTTCGGGGCTGTTTAGCATCATATTTCAGTGCTGGAATTTGTGAGTTTGTATGCCATCTTGCATCCCTTGCCATGCCTTGTTAGAGTTGCATGTTATTCCTAGGATCGGTCCTCGGTTTGCGTGCATGTGTGCACGCATTTCGATAGTCCCATTCTCACCTAATGGCTACTGATGTGAGTCTGGCTGAGGTCCACTCATGTTGGTGTAAGTCCATCATGCATGGTGTATGCCATTTCATTTCATAGCATTGTGTATGCTAGGTTGTATGTTAGAGCATTGTGTATGCCTCGTTACATCGTGCATTGTGTATGCCATTTCATAGCATTGTGTATGCTAGGTTGCATGTTAGGGTTGCAATTCATGCATATCATGCATATTGCATAGTGTTTGGGATAGGAGTTAGCCCAAGCACAGGAAACGAGGGACGTTTCGTACTACGAGTGACGGAACGTGTCTGAATTCCCTGTCGCCGACACTCCGGATTACCCATGATAAAGTTTAGGCCTTGTAGTGTCCATATGTGCATTCATTTCATATTGAGTCGTGCAAATCGACTCCTCAGCCATCATGCATCGAGATGCGTGATTGGTGGCACGAGGATCGAGGACTACACTCCCTGAAGAGTAGTCATGCATACATATGTGAAAATACTTTGCCATGTCCCTGTGTTGCTCTCTGTTGCAGCAAATCAGAAATCAGCAGCCTTCCGGAGCTTGGCACGCATCCTGAGAACAATTGTAAATAAAGTCGAACCGGGGCATCGTAATGGATTTTCGTGCAAGGCAACTCGAGGCGGTCCATAGATTTGCGTGCAATTTACTGTTTTCCTAGATTAATTTGCTAATTAATTAGGATTTTGTACTTATTCGGACTGTACTATTTATTCGGGATTGTATATTATTTATTCGGACCCTCCGAGTGAGGGCACAACTGTAATAAGTGTGCGTGTGTGTGATGTATGTCTTCCAACCCCACGTCTTTCTCCTTTTTATTTACCCGCTTATGATGGTTAGATTAGGGCATGTTTCAATTAGCATACAGTATGATAGCATGTTTGCATTCATTCATCTGTTTTGCATGCACCGGGCTCGGCGCATCATACTAACTGCATTATATTTCAATTCCAAGTTGAATACTTGTTAGTTGTAGCATTTCGCATGCCATCTTTAGAATAGCCGAGCCTTCTATAGTTGCATTTTTGCATGTGTTGCATTAGGCATTTCTGTATAGTTAGAATCATGCATGGATTTCTAATTAGCTTCTGTTTTGGCTTGGAGTACTCTGTAAGTTTTATGCTTTAGCATCCTTGCATGCGTGTGAGTGACTGCCATGATAGCATGCTTACCATGAGGCTATATGCTTATATGATATGACTACCTGGATGCCTGTGGGTGAAGGCTGGGTTATTTGAATTGGAACAATTCGTTGACCGTGAGTTTTAAGCCCACTAGATAGTGGCAAAATCATGTTTTCTAAGCCCATCCGAGGGTGGCAAATCCACGTCTTAGCCTACTTGCGGGTAGCACCATCAAACCATTTTCAAATAAACAAACATGAAATGTTTTGTTCCAATACAGGCGACCCAGTCTATACTTGTATGCTGTGCACATCACATAGTAAATCTAGGCTAATAACCGGAATAAGAACGCATAATGTTTTCAAAAATAGATATCATGGTTAGTAGAGGCCGATCTTTGATCGGGCGAGCGGGGGTGCTCACGAAGTGACCTTCCCCAATCGTACCCAAGTTCCCGAGCCGAGGCAACTTTGGTGATGACGGACACGTGGCCTTAGGCACAAGTCAGGGTTTCCTAAATTCCCCAAAATAAAATATTTAGGTGGCAACTCTGTATCTGGCAAAGCAGTCCATGTTTGGCACTTCTTTAAAAAAAAATTTGTTTTCTCAAAACGATTTGCCGGATTTGGACTCTTTGGTTCAGATTTAGAACCGTGACAATTTGAGAGTCCGAACATGTAGTGAGCCCAAAATGAACAGAACGGGACCCATCCTCCCGGGGCGTTCGGGGACGTCTACACCAGGTTGACGGGTCATGTTGTAACTCATCGCCGAAAGATTGAGTCAAGGGCAGCGCCAAACGATGCGGTTTGCAGAAAAATTGCACATCCAGCTATACCACCAACCCTCATCAAGGGCGTCGACCAAGCGTTGTCGGAAAAAGTATCCGCGAGCTGAGTATGTGGGGCAAGACTCCACAATCTGTAACTTGTCCATCAACCACACCTGAGGAGGGATTGAAAAATAAGAGAATAAAGAATAGAGAGATGTATGATGAAAGAAAAGAAAGAAAAGGGTTTTGTGAGAAAAACCGAGTCTGAGGGCCGAGTGATGTGAGCAATACATACGTGAGGTTGGGTGGGAAACACTACCTGCAACAGTAGTGGGCTCCCCGCAAGCCTAGCCGTCTCTCGGCGGTGAAAAGCATCTAAGCCCATCAATGTCTCAGCCAATGTCATAGCAATGCAGCTCTTGCCCTCCTTCAAACCTTGGGCAACCTTGATCAATCAAACACTGGATCCTCCGGAACCTGAGGCAAGTAAGAAATGAGATAGCAAGCATAGGCACAGCGCGTGTCGCCGATAGCCCTGCCAATGATGGTTGTCGCGGTCACCAGCATCAGAAAACCTGCAAACCAAGCTCAGGATGTCCAACTCCCCATCATGAATCAATGATCGAGCATCATGCAAAGTGAGGCCACACATTTGTCCTAAGGCTTGGACGTGGCCGAATCGGAATTGAGGTAAGATTTCCTCGTTGCGCCCAGACTCCATCAAAACTTGGAAATCCTCGAAAGTAGGACACATCTCTTGCCTGCTAAAGCTAAAGACGTGTGTTATCGGATTCCAAAACCTTGTCGCGGCATAGAGGAAAGGAAGATGCAGCGGAGTACGGCCCAGCGTGAATAGTGCGTTCAAGCTGAAGCCCCGGAAGTTCAACTTTTTCGAGCCGTCTAGAGAAGCAATCCAAGTTGTGAGATTTTGGGTGAAGAACGCCTCCATTTTGATGCAAAACTAAGATGAAATGAGAGAGTCACGAGGCTGGAGCTTTTAAAGAGGATAAGGCACTATTCGGAGGACACGTGTCAAAAATTTGGTGGCTACCAAGCTAGGTGGTCGGCTGGCCACCTTTTCTGGTAGGCCGACCACCCCCCTCCCCTCCAATGCAAAAAGCTGGTCGGCCAGCTCCCTTAGGTGGTTGGCCATAGAGAGGAAGGTGGTTTTGGTCTTGTTCTAGCTTCTAGAGGAAAGTTCCTAGCATTTCCATGCATTGGGGGTGTTGAAGGTGCGAGTCTTCCTCTGTTTCGGATGCGTTCCGTCATCCAGATCGTCTGAAATGCATTTGTTTATCGAGTTGTTGTTTTGTTTGTCGAGTTGTCAAGTTTATCGAGTTGTTAAGTTTTGTCGAGTTGACGAGTTGTGTATATTGAGTTGTTACTCTTTGTTTAATCAACATTGTCGTGTTTCACTTATCGAGTTGTAAACTTGCTAAGGTTCTGTTCTTTCTTAGTAAGTTTAAGTTGCTTTGTTTGTTGCGTCGGTTCACTACCTGACTTGGCAATTTTCAAATGCACAATTCCATTCAATCTCATTTTGTGCAAAATGATGCGATGCGATGCAAGAACATAAAATGCAACACCTTTTGAACAAAAACTGTTTCATTTCAACATGCTTCCTTTGTTACAACATTTTACAACAAGGGTACAAGTTTTACAGAAAATAAAACTGCCTAATAATGTGCAATGTGCTACAAGTACTAGTAAAAAAAAAAGGCAAATAAAGCAGGAACATCTGTGCTCTCAAGCGCGAGAAAAAGAGGCCTTCTTCGTCCTCTTCTGCGGAACCGCCCCTGTGTCATCCCCATCAGCACCACTATCTGAATCGGAGCGGCTGTCCTCGGAACCCTCCTCGGCATCACCTCCGCCCTCGGAACCGGACTCAGAGTCATCCTCTCTGCCGGCGGATGTCTCTGACTGAGGATGCGCAGACTCCTTCTCCTCGCTGGACCCCTCCTCGATGATATGTTCTCTGCGCCCACCTCGTCTGCGAGACGACTCCCCTCTCCTAGCTCCTCAAGAAGGCCTAGATGGCCCAGCTCCTCGGGAAGGCCCAGATGGCCCGGCCTGTGGTTCAGTATATAGCGGAGGCATCTGAAAAGAAAGAGTGCAATTCGAATGCATCAGCCAAAGTATGTATATCAGATGCAGATGCAAGAAAACCACATGGAGTGGATGTATGCAGATATAGTACATGAATGTGGTGAGTATCAGATATGCTTTACATATACAGTCATTCAATGCAGTGAAATGATCAAGTTCAGTATGTCATCAGAAGTATGATAAAATACAAGAAAACTAAAGTGTACCGAGACACCCATGATGGATAGCTGCGCCTCTCTTCGCAAGACCATACCCTCGAGTGAGGCCACCAATCCGAGCATCCCCTCCATGTACTCTCTGGGTGGCTGCAGATACAAACTCAAATCATCAATGAATAAATGAGTGTCTAAGTATCTAAGTGATAAATGAAAAGCAGTGGAGCATACCGCTGGTGAGTCAAGATCACTGACATATCGATGATCAGGCATAGGAGGCTCTATCAGAATCGGGTAGGAAGTCTCGTATCGCCAACCCGTCAACTCAGTCGGAATGTCTGGCCATCCAGCATGATGATAAGTCAGGGGAATCGGGGGGACCAGTCCAGCCCTACTGTAGACACCCCATTTTTGACCGTCCTTAAGACTTGGACGTCACCGTTTGAACACTCGGTGATCATCCATGTTTGTGTTCGTTTGGAGTTCCCGGAGGTCTCGGCTACGCGCTTTGCCTCAAGATCTCCGAACTTGACTGTTTAATGTCTGGTTTTGCACCAAACACTTATGTTTTGCCTTGGAGGGGCAGGGAATGCCTTGTGAGGCATCCCCACACACCACCGGTAGTGGCTAGAGGCCACCGGCTGGTTTTTACTGCCATCGGCACTTTTTGTTGCCGGTCGGTACTCTTTGTTGCCGGTCGCCACTCAATTTTGCCAAAATGACATTTTTGGCCGGCCGACTACTGTACATCTGCTTTTTTAGATATTTTGTCACAGCTGTCTTGCTTTTGGCTCCCCTCCATACACGTGTATGGAGGGATTTCCCTCTTTAGAAGCTTGTCTTGTAAGCTTTACAAGACAAAAGGCTCTATAAGAGAGAGCCTTGTCTCTTGGCCTTAGGTTAGAGACACTTGAGAGACTTGAGATATTTTTAGACAGCCATTTTTAGGGTTTTGAGTTCTAGGGTTAGAAACCATACACTTTCTATCTCTATATCTCCCTCTTGTGTGTATTTAAGTGCATTTGTGTCTTACTATTGCACACAAACACATAGTGTTTCACCTTCACTTAGCTACTGAGGTTCTAAGAGGTTGGTTTTGAAGTTTTGGAGCTGTTTTCAACCTAGAAGGAGCTGTTGGAGCACCATTGTTAAAGGGGTCTTCAAGGGTAACAATCTTGCCTTTTTATTCCCCAATCTTGCATTGTATTTCTACCTGTCTTAAAATCGTTTTTGAGCTTGGTGTATAATACAAAAAAGTTCTGTTTTTAGGCCCTCTTGATTGTTCATTAAGAGTGTTTTGTGGTTTGGAGGTGTTTGACCCCTCTTAGGCCTTGAAAGGCCCCATTTTGTGCTATTTTGAGTGAGTTTCGAGACTTTGGTGTTTGGGCCTCTTCACCACTGAAATCTTGAGGGATTTCAGTGGTAGAGATGGTGCCTTGAAGTCTCCAAAAGGGGAGGGTCACCCCCTCTCCTTGTTGTCCTTGAAATGGACCCTTTTTGGCCTCTTGAGAGAGCACCATGTTAGAGTGTGTATTGATCATGTCTTGGTTATTTTCCATGCTTATTATGCCATGATATAACCTTGTTCTGTGTTGGTTTTGGTACACCATGCATGCTTAGCATACCTACCATTTAATGCCATGTTATTGCCTTAATATGCCTTAGGTTGTTAGCCTTTGTTCTAGCATGTTTTAGGCTTAGATTTGTGAAGCTTTTGTGCATATTTTGTCATGCTAAAGGTCTGTCCATAGTTGTTTGGGTCGGATTTGGCATGCTTAGTATAGCTCCTTTGCATTCCGGCTTGTTGACCTCAAGTGTGTGAGTGTGTAGCATGCCATTCTTGCATTGATTTAGTGGTTTAGAACTATCCACCATGTAATTTCAGTCCCCTTTGCATGCCTATATGCTTGCCTTGGATGTCTCTTTGATGCCTTATAAGCTTGTGTAGCATGCTCCTTGTTTTGGCATTTATGCATGCCTTTGAATATAGGTCATTTGGATGCCATCTAAGTGATCTTTAGGCCTTTCCTTAATGTGCTAATGCTCTGTTTTTGGTCAATAAGTTCATGCCATGTTTGGTCTTGCTAAGTGTAGTTCAATACTCCATTGGTTTACTTTGAGCACTTAGGCCATTTGTTGCATGTTTGGCTTGATTTGTTGCTTGGTTTGGCACCATGTTTTAACATGATTTTCAATGCTTATGTTGCATGCTATATGTCCATGATCATCCTCTTCTAAGTGTTCTTAGAAGTAGTCTTTTGATGCTTAAGCATTTAGGCCTTCAACATGTGTATGTGTGCATGTGTATTTGGTCCCTTATTATAGCACTTTGGCCATTGTTTTAGGCCTAATTAGAGTTGCCTAAGTTATGTGTAAGTCCACATTTCCATCAATTTGCATTGCCTCATGTTTGCTTGTATGCTTACATAAGTGTCTTGCCATGCCATGTTGCATCCTTAGCTTGCATGCCTAGGTTGCATTGCATCTTGCATGCATGCCTTGTTCCTTGACTTGGTGATAGGAATTGGGCCTTGGTTTGTTTGTTTGGTTTGCATTTCATTATGAAAGTTGCACACTCGATTCTTTGGGCCGTCATGCATGGAAATGCGTGATTGGCGGTCCGAGAATCGAGACACAGGCCCCTTTGAGTTACAAACATGATAGGGGGCAGGATTAGTGCATACATAGTTTGAATTGTATTGCCATGCAAGTTCTGTCCTCTGCTGCTGTGAGTTGTAGGTTCTGCAGGCATTCTTTGCCGACCGGCAGTGTACATTGCCGACCGGCAATTATTATTCGGCCGATAGCTTCATTTTGTGCCGGTGACCACATGCCACTGCCAGTGGCAATTCTATTCAGCCGGTGGTGGTCTTTAGTATCCAGAGAAACATCCCTGAGGTTTTGGTAGCCTCCAGAGGAGCAGAGCAGGGAAAACAGAGGCAGACTATGCATGGCGGCGCACTTCTGAGCAAGACCCAAACACGCGTTGCATCTGGCCCTCCTCCCGATGCGGTTTACTGCTTTTCCTAGCATAGTTAATTTATTAATTAATTAGGCAATTTGTAATATTTAATTAGCTTGCGTAGTTAATTAATTTGTATTATTTATTTGGTCCCTCCACGCGAGGGAAAATCTGTAATAAGTGTGTGTGAATGGTGTGCATGTCTTCCAATCCCCACTTCTTTCTTCCCTTTTATTTACCTGCTTTGATGGTTAGCATTAGGGCACGTTTAAATTAGCATACCTCATGTAATGCATGCGTGCATTCATACATTTACTTTGCATGCACCGGGCTCGGCGCATCATTCTAACTACATCTGTATTTCAAATTCCGAATTGAATACGTGTTAGTTGTGCATTTTCACATGTCATTCATAAATTAGCCGAGCCTACTCTAGTGACATTTTGTATGCGATGCATTAGGCACTTAACACGAACTAGGACATGCATGTTTGCTAACTAGTTTATTATTTTGGCACGGAGTACGATGTAAGTATTTTCGCTTTAGCATATTGCATGCGTGTGAATGCTGCCATAATAGTATGTTCACCATGTGGCTAAGTGCTTATATGAGATAAACTGTTTGAATGCCTGTGGGTGAAGGTTGGATTGCCTGAGTTGGAAACACTCGTTGAAATCCGTGTTTTAGCCTACTTGCGAGTAGCAAATTCCAAAGCATTTTTCCAAGGCAAACGGATATGCAATGCTTGTTTCCAAATTAGGCAATCTAGTCTATACTTGTTTGCCGTGCGCATAACGTAGAAACGCTAGGCTAATAATTGGAATAAGAACACATAACGTTTTCAAAAACGAATATCATGGTTAGTAGAGGCCGATCTTCGGATCGGGCGAGAGGGGGTGCTCATAGCTGACCTTCCCCAATCGTACCCTAGCTCCCCGAGCCGAGACAACTCCGGTGATGACGGACATGTGGCCTTCGGCACCGAGTCAGGGTTTCCTAAATTCCCCTATAAAAAATATTTAGGTGGCGACTCTGTATCTGGCAAAGCAGTCCATGTTTGGCACTTCTTTTCAAAAATCTATTTCTCAAAACGATTTGCCAGATTTGGACTCTTTGGTTCAAGATTAAGAACCGTGACACAAATCGAGTCCGAACTGTAGCGGGGTCCCTCGCGGACGTGTTACACCTACCCCTAGATGTACCAGCCCTACTAGTCGAAGGAATGTCTCTAGCTCGGGTGCGACTCGAGGATGGCATTCCAGTAGACCTCCTCGTGGGAGTACGGACACCTGCCAATGAAGGCATCAAATATGTGTGACGGTAGGTTGCGTACTCCCCCTCCTCCAAATGTAGCAATACATCAGTACCCAGCATGGCACTAGTAACCTCCTGGGGAGTGAGCTTCCCGGAAGTCCGCATGTCGACCGGAGGTACTGAGGGGATGTCCTGATGAGGGTAGCCCATCGTCTGGCGCATGAAGCGTTCCCCCAGGAACCAGGCCCTACCAACCGGCCCCTCAAACAGGATACTGTACCGAGAGGTGGCCCATCCTCCGGCAAGCTGAAATCGGAGGTCCCCACCCAAAGGCACCCAGGGCCACCCGGTGATCTACAGATAACCGATGCGTAAGCCGATTAGAGATCATAAATGTGCAAAATAAATCAAAGATGAAAACATGGAGGACTGAGAGTTTTGAATTACCTCTATCGACCGCACCGTGTCGAAATACTGTCGTAGGTAAGGGAGGGTCTCCTGAGGTCTCGACCGGTACTGGCCCTCGAAAATGAGCGAGTAGGGGGTCATGAGGGATGCCTCCACCTCGAGCTCTGGGGCTAGCATCGGGAAGTACGCAAAAGTCCATAACTGTCGAAAACAGGGCAAAAGCCATCATAATACAGAATGTTGAGTGCAGAATCTGAATACAGAATGCTGAGTGCAGAATCCGAATACAGAATGCTGAATGCAAAATGTGAGTACAGAATGTAAAGTGTGCCGTGCGTGCAATGTACAGATAATGAAAAGCAGAAATGTAAGTCAAGAGAGCAGAAGTTACCTCTCAGGCTCTCCAGTAGCCGCCGACTATGTTCCCCCATCCGCGGGAGGTCGTGCTCATGTAGTAATAGAGGGTAGCCAAGTTGGCGCCACCCCAGTCATACTGACTAACCTGCGAGAGGTCTACCAGGGCACTCAATAGAAATAGCCCAACGGTGTTCCCCCTATCGGCGAACAGAGTGGTCCCGAAGAGGAACATCAAAAACCCTCGGGCGTACTGTGCAATCTCCTCAGGAGTCTCGGGCTTAGTATGCCTGAACTGTGTAGAAAACCAGGTGTATCGGACCCGGCCCGAAGATCGGTCGACTGGTGGGCGAGTTCCCAACAGATAAACCCAGGCAGCCTCCCACTCACCCATGTCCTCATCGTAGGGGATCGCCCAGCCTCCCACGTCAAGGCCTGTCAACACGGTGAAGTCAAATGGGGTCATAGTCATATCCCCGGCAGATGAGAAATGAAAGGAGTTGGTGGTGTCCCACCACCTCTCCACCAAGGCGCCCATCAACGTCCTGCTAGCTGGATAGCGAGATATCCCGATACAAAAGGGCCCGAACCCTGCTAGATCAACCCAATCGCGGACGGCCTCCTGGAGCTCCGCATACTAATCTCTTGCAGCAATGGAGCCGTATCCCCGTGTAATGCGGGAGGACATCTGCATTCATAATGAACACATGTATTCAGTTTCAGAATGAAATGAATAAGCTGCGTGTAAATGAAAGATATGAGCTGTGTGCAAATCAAATCAAATTCAATCAAATATGAGCTGCGTGTTCAGAAATTTAAATTTTGGGCTGCGTGTTCAACTTTCAACAAATGTGGGCTGCGTGTTCACCAATTAAATATGAACTGCGTGTTCAGAAATTTAAAGTTTGGGCTACGTGTTCAACTTTCAACAAATGTGGGCTGCGTGTTCACAATCAAATATGAGCTGCGTGTTTAGAAATTTAAAGTTTGGGCTGTGTGTTCAACTTTCAACAAATGTGGGCTACGTGTTCACAATTAAATTTGGGCTGCGTGTTCAACTTTCAATCAAATATGAGCTGCGTGTTCAGAAATTTAAAGTTTGGGCTGCGTGTTAAACTTTCAACAAATGTGGGCTGCGTGTTCACAATTAAATTTGGGCTGTGTGTTCAACTTTCAATGAAATATGAGCTGCGTGTTCAGAAATTTAAAGTTTGGGCTGCGTGTTCAACTTTCAACAAATGTGGGCTGCGTGTTCACAATTAAATTTGGGCTGCGTGTTAAACTTTCAATCAAATATGAGCTGCGTGTTCAGAAATTTAAAGTTTGGGCTGCGTGTTCAACTTTCAACAAATGTGGGCTGCGTGTTCACAATTAAATTTGGGCTGCGTGTTCAACTTTCAATCAAATATGAGATGCGTGTTCAGAAATTTAAAGTTTGGGCTGCGTGTTCAACTTTCAACAAATGTGGGCTGCGTGTTCATAATTAAATATGAGCTGCGTGCTCAGAAGTTTAAAGTTTGGGCTGCGTGTTCAACTTTCAACAAATGTGGACTGCGTGTTCACAATCAAATATGAGCTGCGTGTTCAGAAGTTTAAAGTTTGGGCTGCGTGTTCAACTTTCAACAAATATGGGCTGCGTGTTCACAATTAAATTTGGGTTGCGTGTTCAACTACCAATTAAATATGAGCTGCGTGTTCAGAAATTTAAAGTGTGGACTGCGTGTTCACCAATTAAATATGAGCTGCGTGTTCACAAATTTAAAGTTTGGGCTGCGTGTTCAACTTTCAACAAATGTGTGCTGCGTGTTCACAAACAAAGTTTGGGCTGCGTGTTCAACTTTCAACAAATTTGGGCTGTGTGTTCAGATTTCAGAAATTTAAAGTGTGGGTTGCGTGTTCACCAATTAAATATGAGCTGCGTGTTCAACTTTCAACAAATGTGAGCTGCGTGTTCACAAACAAGTTTGGGCTGTGTGTTCAGATTTCGGAAATAGTGTGGGCTGCGTGTTCAAAATGAGCAGAAGTATGGCATGCGAATGTGTTCAGAACGAGCAATAAGCATACACAGCATGAAATGCACGAAAAATGCAGAATTAAGGCAAGAAATGTAAAAAAAAGTGAAGTACGTACCTCTCGTGCCTGATGAGAGAGATGGGACTCCGGCTCCTGCAGTAGCAGGTCCACAGGAGCTCGAGGATCGAAGTCGGTAAAGTGATAAAAAATCGCCTGAGGAAGGACGTGTGTCGGAGGGTCATACCTCTCGGGAATGAATGGCCGAATCCTCGACGGCAGAGACATGATATCTGGATCACCTCCAGCATCTGGAGAACCTCCGCCAAGGGGAAATTGACCCGCCATCTCAGGGAATCTGCAAAAAGGAGCCAAAATGAGCGAAATGAGCCAAAATTGGAAAAAGTCAATAAAAGTCAACTCTAGGGAAATGAAAAAGTCAACAAAAGTCAACTCCCGAGAAAATCTTCCAAATATTGAGACAAACTTACCTCAAGTGGCGAAAATGAGAAAAGAAGCTCCGAAATCAAAATTTAATCAGTTCAAAGTGAAGAGAACTAAAAGTTTTCGCGAAACAACTTTGCGTGGGGCATTGGAAAACGCGTATAGAGCGCAGATCTGAGGGAGAAAATAGTTTAGGAAGGAGGAGATGGTGATTTCAGATCTGAAGATGTGAGCAAAAAGAGCTTTGGCCGAGTATACTTAAAGAAATGAGTGTGAAAGTACCAAATTGCCCCGGATTTGGGCTAGGTGGTCGGCCGGCCACCTTTTCTGGTAGGCCGACCACCCCCTGCACTCAAACTTGGTCGGTGGCCTCCAGTGGACTCCAGACATGGTCAGTGGTGTTCCCAAGAGGGTCTCCAAGGTCTTTGCAAATTTTGGTGGTCATCGGAGTCCCCGGCACCCGAGAAAGTACAAGAAAAGTGCATTTTTTGTCGCGAAATCCCTCCGCGGGAACTTCAACTCCAACTTTTGATGCGTGTTTCATTGTCACTCATCAAGAGCAAAATGTATCCTTTTTGAGCACGTTGTGACCCTTCCAGGAGGTAAACTGGAGGTCGCGATTGAGTCGCACTCGTCGAAACTTGCATTTCTTTGCTCGTTGTTTCGCGTCAAACACGCATTCGAATTTGCACTTATCCTGCATCGTTATGCATGTCACTTGCATTCTCATGCATACCACTTGCATTGTTGTGCACGTTTCATTGGTATTGTCATACCCTCATGCTTAGCTTGCATTGACATGCGCGTGTCTCTCGCATTGCGATGCACTCTCCCATCGGCACCCTGTTTGTTTGCATTCGATGTAGCGTTGAACATGTGTTGCTAACTATGTTTTGCTAACTATGTTGTTCTTGTTAAGTTTCTCTCTTTTGCAGGCACGATATTGTATGTACGGTTCATTTGAAGTTGGTGCAACCAGACGAATTGCGCAGGTATTGTATCTTCTCCGTGTGAGACGTGGCGAGAATTGAATAATTCTCCGCATTCTTAAACTGCATGAAATGTAGTTATTTCTTTGCATTCTTGCTTAAAACTATTGCGTGTGCGCTTCATTACAGCTTGCTGCTTTGCATGATCATGAGTTGCGTCCGGGTTTGTGCATATCATTTTGCATCTTGCCCCATGCCTGCGGGCACATCTGTGTTATTTTGCCTGTTTGTCTAAGTCTTCGGCCTTGTCAAAAATGGGTCGTCTCTGGGCTTTGACATTCACTCCCGTCACGTATGACTTCCGAGTTCTGTCAAAGAGGGGCAACTGTAGACACCCCATTTTTGACCGACCTTAAGACTTAGACATCACCAACTGAGCACTCGGTGATGTTGCATATTGTGCTCGTTCTGAGGTTGCAAAGTCTCGGCTGCAAGCCTTGCTTCCAGACTTCGGGGCTCTTTTATGCTTTGCCTCGGTTTGCGAACTAGGTCTTGTTTTCACTGTTTTCTCTTCCCGAAGGGAGGGAGAGGTCTTGTAGACCATCTCCCAGTGGCTGTAGGCTACGTTTCATGGTCATAGGCCATTTTTCCCATTTGGAGCCCAGTTTTCGATTTTCGGAGCCGTCGGTCGTCTGCCTCGGTTCGAGACCGCTTAACTACTTCAGTTTGCTTTGATTTTTGGCACACACCTTATTTCCTCCCTTTAGAGGGACACTGTGGCCCAGGAGACCACCTTCGTGGTCATACGCCACTTCTGGTGCCTAACAGCCTGTTTTCAGGGCCCCGAACCGCGCGTTTTGGCCCCAAAACCTTCGTTTTGCATCCGTCTTGGCCCATTTTTGGTAGAGACCCTATTTTCATTACTAGGGAGGTGGTAGGATGGTGGGAGGCCACCTTTTCCCCTGAAAAACCAGTTTTCTCTTTTTCTTTCTCCAAAAGCCGATTTTTCTGACAGAAAGCTGGTTTTTCTCATTTTTGAGCCACATTTTCTGGCTTTTCATACCACCATTGTGTTGTGCTCATTTGGGAGGCCACCAATATGGGTAGGCCGACTAGTAATTCATCTTGACCCTTTTGAACCTTGCTAAAAAGCTAGCTTTTCTCTCTCTTGGGTCACTTTTTTTGGTTTTTCACTGTACAGCTGTGTTGCACTCATATGGGAGGCCACCTTTTTGGGGTGGCCGGCCAAAAATTTTTCTTGACCTTTTTGACCCCTGGTCAGCCGACTAGGGGGAGTGGCTGGCCGGCCACTTGAACTGGCCGGCCTGCTTCTTGCTTTTTGCCTTCTGTGAATGCATCACAGCTGTGCCAGCTCTGAGTCAATTGGACCATCCTCCATACACGTGTATAGAGGATATGTGAAGCCACTTTAAGATATTTTGGAGCCTCTTCTCTATAAAGGGGAGGCTGATCTTCCATTGCAAGGGTTGAACCCCTTTGAAGGCTTACAACTCTCTCTTTCTCTCTATATCTCTATACTTGAGCTTCCAAACCCTAATATTCTTGCACCATTTGCACACCAACCCTTAGCACAACACCTCCTCCATCCATTCCAGCACTTTGGGACTGATTTGCAAGGGTTGAAGGTTCACCAACTTGGTCCAAAAGCTCCAGCTTTGCTGCTCTTCAAGGGTAAGCACCTATTTCTCTTAAACTTGCATTTTTTTGCTCCATTGATTAGCTTTACTTGAAAACATTTTTGGACTTTTTCATAAACTAAAAAGTGTCATATTTTGAGCCCCTCTTGAATATTGATTAAGGACACTTTTCTGTTTGAGGTCTCCAACATCCTTGTATGCTTTATCCCTCTTTGTAGGCCTATTTTGCATCATATCTTAATCCTACTTGTGAGCATTTTCGAGATTTATCATAAACTAGAAAAAGTTTCCTTTTGAGCTTATAAACATGTTTGTTTAAGATACTTTCTCTATTTGGGCTCATCTACCCCCTTTCATGCCTTATTTCCTCATGTTTTGAGCTATGCATGGGAGTATTTGCATTGGCCTTGGTTTGGCCTCTTAGCCACTAAAATCCAGTGGATTTTCAGTGGCTTAGATGCATTTTTGAGAGCCAAAATCAGAGGAGAGTGAACCCCTCTCTCCTTGTCTTGTTTGGTGGTCTTGTTGGCCTTCCAAAGGGACCCCTTTTTGCATGCTTTGAAGTCATGTTCCAGGCCTCATTCTGAGGGTTTTGAGGTCTACCTTAGCTCTGTCCAAGGCCCTTTTGGCCATATTTTATGTCCCTCATGCATGTGTGGAACAATCCTCCTCAAGGCCTTTCAAGAGGACCTTTCATTGTATGCTTTATTGATTAATTTTAGGCCCTTTTTGGTGAGTTTTAGGGCTGTCATATTTGATTTCCAGAGTTGGTTTTGCTATGCAAAGTGTCCGTCATATATGTGTTGAGTAACCCCTTGCATGGCCCTCCAAAGAAGCTCATCATTTTTGCATGCATTGGATGCATTTCAGTGGTTATTTAGGCATGTTTTGTCATGTTTTATTCACTGTTTTTGGCTGGTTTGATGAGTTCTCATACACTTCATATACATGTCATGTAAACCATGCTTGCTAGCCAAATTTGCATGCTATTTTAGTCCATCATGTTAGCACTTTTTGGCCATGCTTTAAACTAGAAATGTGCATGTTTTGGGACTGCATTGGCTTTGTCTTTGTACTTCATGGCCAAATAATGCTTGCTTTGCATAGTTATAATTCAATAAATGTGCCTAGCTTTGAGTTTTGGGGCTTATTTCATGCATCGGGTGCCATATTTCCATGTTTCGGGACCATTTAGCATCATGTTTCAGTGCTGAAAATTACATGTTTATATGCCATCTTTCATCCCTTGCCGTGCTTTGGTAGAGTGGCATTTTATGCCTTAGGTTTGGTCCTCGGTATGCGTGCACGTGTGCACGCATTTCGGTTGTCTCTTTTCCATCTCATGGCCACTGATGTGAGTGTGGCTGAGGTCCATTCATGTTGGTGTAAGTCCATCGCGCATTGTGTATTCTATTTCGGTCCATAGCATTGCGTATGTTAGGTTGCACGTTAGAGCATTGTGTATGCCATTTCATAGCATTGCGTATGGTAGGTTGTATGTTTGTCGCAGTGTGTATGCCATCTCATTTGCATTGTGTTTGGGATAGGAGTTAGCCCAAGTACAGGAAACGAGGGACGTTTCGTACTCCGAGTGACGGAACGTGTCTCAATTCCCTGTCACCGACACTCCAGATTACCCATGATGGAGTTTAGGTCTTGTTGTGTTTTCATGTGCATTCATTTCATATTGAGTCGTGCAATTCGACTCCTCAGCCATGATGCATCGATATGCGTGATTGGTGGCACGAGGATCGAGGACTATACTCCCTGTAGAGTAGTCATGCATACATATGTGAAAATACTTTGACATGCCCCTTTGTTGCTCTCTGTTGCAGTAAATCAGAAATCAGCGGCCTTCTAGAGCGTTGCGCAATATGCCAAGAACAATTGCAAACAGAGGCAAACTGGGGCATCGTAATGGATTTCTGCGCAAGGCAACTCAAGCATGCATCATTCATCATTTGGAACAGAGCTGAGGCGGTCCATGGATTTGCGTGCTAATTTACCTGCTTTCCTAGATTAATTTGTTAATTAATTAGGATTTTGTATTTATTCGGACCCTCCGAGCGAGGGCAATGTTGTAATAAGTGTGCGTGTGTGTGATGTATGTCTTCCAACCCCACGTCTTTCTACCTTTTATTTACCAGCTTATGATGGTTAGATTAGGGCATGTTTCAATTAGCATACTTATGCTTGAATGTTTGCGTCATTCATCTATTTTGCATGCACCGGGCTCGGTGTATCATACTAACTGCATTTGTATCTCAATTCCGAGTTGAATACTTGTTAGCTGTAGCATTTCACATGTCATTTTAGAATAGCCAAGCCTATTGTAGTTGCATTTTTGCATGTGTTACATTAGGCATTTTTGTATAGTTAGGATCATGCATGGATTTCTAACATAGCTTCTGTTTTGACTTGGAGTACTCGGTAAGTTTTATGCTTTAGCATCCTTGCATGTGTGTGAGTGACTGCCATGATAGCATGCTTACCATGAGGCTATGTGCTTATGTGATATACCTGCCTGAATACTTGTGGGTGAAGGTTGGGTTATTTGGATTGGAACAACTCATCGACTGCGAGTTTTAAGCCCACTAGATAGTGGCAAAACCATGTTTTTTAAGCCCACCTGAGGGTGGCAAATCCACATTTTAGCCTACTTGTGAGTAGCAAACCGTTTTCAAAACAAACATGAGATGTTTCGTTCCAATTCAAGCGATCCAGTCTATACTTGTATGCTGTGCGCATCACATAGTAAATCTAGGCTAATAACCGGAATAAGAATGCATAATATTTTCAAAACTAGATATCATGCTTAGTAGAGGCCGATCTTTGATCGGACGAGCGGGGGTGCTTACGAAGTGACCTTCTCCAATCATACCCAAGTTCCCGAGCTGAGGCAACTTTGGTGATGATGGACACGTGGCCTTAGGCAACGAGTCAGGGTTTTCTAAATTTCTCAAAATAAAATATTTAGGTGGCGACTCTGTATCTGGCAAAGTAGTCCATGTTTGGCACTTCTTTCAAAAAATCTGTTTTCAAAAACGATTTGCCGGATTTGGACTCTTTGATGATTCATCGGTCTAGCATTACACTCTGCGAGATTAGATACAAGACCGTGATATTTGAGTCCTGAACTGTAGTGAACCCATATGAACAAAACGAGATTTCCCTCTCAGGACGTTTGGGGACGTCTATACCGAGGTATTCATACCAGCTACACCCTTGTTCCAGTTTATTCAGTCACTCGGGATCTGGGCTTCCTGGTCTTCGAAGTTACCAGAGACCAAAAAAAAATCATCATCGTTTACATCTTTATCTGGGGTATTTTTTATTATTTTCTCTCGGCGGCGTCTTATTCTTAGATAATATACCTAGCCGTCTTCGTTTTGGCCTAATGAATATTGATGGAACAATTCGGCCAGACCGAGGTTGAGGCCAAGCCGGTAGTTTAGCTCAGCGACGCCATTTATTATCCTGTACGAATTTGTAGAAAGCTGGGTAGGGCAGAGATTTGTTTGTCTAAGGAATTCACAGAGAAGAGGCTGAACGGGAAAACAGAGTCCGATTTCTACAATGGAAAGGAGGGTGAAGGGGACGAAGCCAGTTTGTCCCCAAGGGGTAGTGTCTAGTTCGGCTAAGCTAAGGTGGACATCATCAGGGATATGGTAGTCCCTTCGGAACTCGGCCATAGCCCCTGAAGAGTTTACTAAAAACCTATATTTCCCCATGTGGTCTTAAATTAGGTATAAATTATTCCCAAGTGTTAGCTTGGTACTGAGATGATATGGAGTATCTCAGCTGAAGCGTTCAAATGAGTGCCTGGGTAACCTAGTCAGAGTCTGCAAAGGGCAAAGGAAAAGTGTTAAGCACAGATCGATGGACTATGCGAAAAGTACAAAGGTAAAATAAATGTTGTCTTAGCTCAGCGATGTGGAATACTATCCATTCTTAGCCCGGTTTGAGCAAGGGACTTTAGCCCGGTTATGTTATGAGAAGTTCGTAGCCCGGTTGTAACTTATGGGGCAGCATTCTTAGTTCGGTTTTGACTAAGTCAGGGAGCTGGTTTAGCCCCAAGTTATAGCTCGGTCGGTGATTGAGGCTTTCTAGTGCGGCATTGTGCAAACCTAATACAGTTCGTTAGCTCGGCTATAGTGAGGCAGAAACTGCTTAGACCTATTGAAACTACAAGTACGGTGTGAAGTTTTATCCTGGTTGCAGAAGGGTTATCCAGTCAGACTAGGCTTGCACCTAAATACAAACAATATCCTAGTTCGGTTGGAGGGTGATTCTGGATCAAAGGCGTTGTTTTTCAGATTGTTTGGGAATATAATAGTGCTATTACATGGGTTTTTCCCAGAAAAATGGAAGCAAAAATGGTATGTATTTTGAAAAAACATACGAATAGGCATGTTATGTATTACAAAACAAGTACGAAATCAACGAAAAGCAAAAGAGGATTGAGTAACTTACGGGTTGAAGATGAATGGATACAGTTGGTGATGAGAACGCAAGCTTCGCAGGCACTGTGTTTGGAAAAATGGAGGCTCAGAGAGAGAGAGAGAGAGAGAGAGAGAGAGAGAGAGAGAGGATGATGAATAGTAGAAATGATTGGTGCAAAACGTATGGTTTTTGTGTAAAGAGAGTGAAAAATGTGGGACTGCTCAAAATTTGCGAGATACGAAGTCGACGTTGACAGCTGTACTCAACCAGTAGGGGCCAGCCACGTGTCAATGGAATAGCAAGCGATTCAGATGACAACGTGACTGAAGAGACGATTTTTCACTGAACCAATCAGTAGCTCGGCGGCATTTTAGCTAGGTTGAAAGGATAAAGTTTTTTTAGCACGGCTAGTAATAGGTAATCCCAATCATGCTACGCAGATGGAATTAAGGGGCAATTGAGAGGGTAATTTATAATTGGGCCAAGCTAAAGGTTTCTTTGTGAGTTGGGCCGCATAATGGACTGGGGTAAGGTTTGATGTAGCCTGGTCTTAGAGCTAGCAAGCTTGACCTAAGCGAAGTACGGACCGAGCTATGGATTGAGGGGCTTGGGCCTGGCATGATCGACCTCATCCTGGGTTAGCCCGGTGAGGGATTGCTGCAGTTAGCTCGGTTTGGACAACTAGAACCGAGGTATACTTGGACGGGGACCGAGCTAGGCACGGCGTGTGGAGTCACCGAATTAGCTCGGTCATACTATCATCCAACCGTGGTAAAACCATCTCACTTGGTTTAAGCAGTGAGGGGGGTGTTGAAGGATAAGCATTATCTTTCAGGAGTGTGATTCCTAGGAGGACTCTACATGGAGGGATAAGAGTCCTACTAGGATTGTGTCACGCGGAACTTATAAAAGCTCACAACATAACCTATGTAGAGGTAACAGAGCTTTTGTGATTATTGTCTATTGTGCTGACTTAGGCATCTGAGGGGTTTCCGGCACACACCCGCCGGTTAGCTCATGTTTGTGTTTTTAGGTGGCAAAGCGACGACGTTTGGAGGAGCGCAAGCTTGATCAACAGGATCATACGAGAAGAATTATTTTGTGCTCGTACAATGGTCAACTAATGAACTCTGATGTGGTGATAGGATATATCATGAGACATTTATTTCTGTAATATTTTTCATAAATAAAAAATTGCCACACACACTATTCTGTTTGGATTCTGGAAAGGGGATGTGAAGGGAAGAGTTAGATGATGTTTCATAAAGTTTAAATTAAAAATTAAAAATTGAAAATTGAATATTAAATTTTTTAAGGTGAAAAGTTGTATTATAAAAATTTAAGTGCTGAATTAAAAATAAGTTATTTGATATATATAATATTAAATTTAAAATTTATTATTTTCAAATTATATGTTTTAATTTTTATATCGTGATTATTACAACATATAAGAGTTTTAGGGACCAAGTGTTTTGATCTTTAAAAGTGAAAATTTTGTTGCAAAAGACATTTAGGGATCAATTTCTATCGTCATGAGAATAGTCGCTAAAAGATTGTTCCGAAAAGTAAAAAATAATGCTTTTAGCGACAAAATTTTGAAAATGTCCACTTAGACTTTTAGGGACAAAATAATTTGGTCTCAAAACGGTTTATTTTTTTAGACAAAAAATTTAGTCCCAAAAGTATAATAATTCGTCACTAATGTCTAAGTTTTGTTGTTAAAAATATAATAACAACACTTTTTGCAACACAAATATTTGGTGCCTAAAGAATAATTTTGTACCTAAATTTTGATCTCTAAAATCTTAATTTTTTGTAGTGGATGGTCATGATAGTGGTGGTGATGATGGTATGACGGTGATAGTGGTGGTGGTGGTGGTGGTAGTAGCGATAGCGATGGTAGTGGTAGTAAAATGATGGCAGTGTTTATGGAAACAATGACAATGGTGATAAAGGCAGTGGTGACATTATGGTAGTGGCGGTGGCATGGTGGTAACAATAGCGATGGTGGTGGTGGTAGTGGTGTCGGTGGCATGATGGTCGTGGTTATGGTGGTAGTGGTAGTGGCAATGGTGGTGGTTATGGTGGTAATGGGTTTATAATATTGTATTGATACTTATATTTAGTATATATAAATTTAGTAAGAATTACGTAAGTTTTATATGATTTAAAATTTTCTTAAGTTTTAACTTACAATTTAAGAGATACTTAAATTTTTAAGTGATATTAACAATGACTATCAAATGAGTTTAATTAATTATCACTTAATACATTTAATTTGAAATATTGAATCAAATTATTAAACACTCCTTTAGTTGTAAGATCAAAGAAAGGAAGGAGAAGAGAATGAAAAGTCTCCTCTTTGGTTTGATTAGATAATAGTTAATTAAGGAAAGATATATTTAGCCTCCGTTTGGGAAGTGGGTTGGCTTTTTAGTTTTTTGGCTATTTTGACTATTTTAGCCTGGGGTTAAAAAACCTAGTTTGGGAAGTGCTTTTTGGCTTTTTGGTGAGGTGTCTTTATGGTAAATTACCAAGCTGCCCTTGACATGTGTTTTACATGGCAACTCACCTTTGAATGGTCCTCCACGTCAACGCTGTAATTGGACTGAAATTGTTTGAACATTTATTTTATTTTTTATTTTTTTTTCTTTTGGGTTTGGATTTGGCTATTTTGACTTTCTTTTTTAATTTTTTTTTGTCATTTTTCTTTTCTTATACATTAATTAGTTCTTGTTCTTTAATTTATGTTTTTTTCCTTTTTTTTTATTGATATACAATAACTTTTTTTTTTTATTTTTCAAAAATGAGTTTTCATGTGTTTTATTTATTTCTAAATTACGTCGCGAATGGTAATTTTCCTTTTATTTTTTTTGCTTGAACATTTTTTTTTCCTTTTGGGTGTGGATTTGGTGTATTTTGATGTTTTTTTTTTAATTTTTTTTGTCATTTTTCTTTTTTTATACATTAATTAGTTCTTGTTCTTTAATTTATGTTTTTTTTCCTTTTTTTCTTTATTGATATACAATAACTTTTTTTTATTTCTCAAAAATGAGTTTTCCTGTGTTTTATTTATTTCTAAATTACGTCGCGAATGGTAATTTTCCTTTTTATGTTTTTTTTATAAATATTTTTGAATGAGGTGTATTTTTCTCGTTATTTTTTTTATTTACATTTTTGTCATTTTTTAATTTGTACAGATTAATTTGTTTTTATATTTCGAAAATGGGTTTTCATGTTTTTTATTTATTTGGAAAAACATTTTTTTATGTCATTTATTTAAAATGATGTGAAAAATCATATATTGCCGTGGCACATTACAAAAAATAAGGTATGTTTTGGTTTTTTTGTTGTTTTGAACTTGTGTTTTTATGTTTTTAATTGACGTCGCACATGATAATTTCTGTATTAGTTTTTTTTTCCTTATTTGTTTCACCTTGTTTTCTTTTTCGAAAAGGCCTTTTTATGTGGTTTTTGGTTTTTCAAAATTAGGCACGTCAACAACAGAAAGGGGGTATATTCCCATGTAAACACATTCTACTGATACATGATAATATATTTGAATGCAGTTTGTTCCACGTGTGTTACCGATGTTACAACCCTACGAAAATTAGGTCAATTATTATATATTTCCTAACATTCCGTTATTACGCATGTAACATAATTTGTCGCGTATGCGAAGGCGCACCAATGCCATATGCGGGTCCTCATCCCCAATCATTAAACCATCCTCGTCATGTTTAACTTCTGGTATGGCATTTACTATTGTCATAGCCTCTTCCTCGTCACAGATTAGGTGAACAGTTGTTGGATTACCTGTGTTTCGTTGTATATAATTATGTAATGCCATTGACGCACCTACTAACTGAACTTGCACATTTGCAAAGTCATACTGAGGCATGTCTCGAATAAACCCCCATTGATTTTTCCAGGTACCGAAAGTGCGTTCCACCACACTGCGTAACGACAAGTGAACTTTGTTAAATAATTCTCTTGGCGTGTTTGCCATCGTGTTTCGTGGAATACGTCGGTATTCTTATTGGTGGTAACGGCTGCCTCTGAATGGTGCTAAGTAACCTATCCAGTTTGGGTATCTTGAATCCACAAGATAATATTTGTCTGCAGACAGGACAACAATGTATGACACCCAAAACAAACATTGTGCTTTTGGATCAAGTAACACTGTTTCAGAAAAAATTATTGCCCCATAAATGCAGAATTCATGGCCATGTGTTACCGTCGTCAGGATGTGGAAATGGGACATTGTCATTTGTTAATATCTCGTTGAAGATGCGACTATCATGCATACTTCCTTCCCATCCGCACAAAATGAATATGAAACACATGTCAAAATCGACCGCGGCCATGATATTTTGCGTGTGACAGTATTTTCTACTGAAATATGTTGCCGCATCTGGCCCCGTAACCCATGCACTTACATGTGTTCCGTCTATTGCTCCAATGCAGTCCTGCAAACAACCCAGTTCTTTTGTTGCTTAAACGGGTAACAAGTAATGGTTTTTTTCCATACGTGACGTCCAGTTAATAATAAAAACAAAAAAACTAACACTCTTTATTTATATGTCAATAATGTTTTTCAGTAGTACCTTGAACGGTAGGTATTTCCGTCTAGACCGCACGTATGGATGTATATGATGCTGACTGTATGTGGGCCAGCAATGAACAACAGTGAACTCTTTCATAGAAGTTAATATGTTATGCACATGCCGACACACAGTCTCCCCCGAATGTTGGAACCGTTCTTGGATTCCCCGATTTTGCTTCCCTTTCAACACATGGATAAACATTGCAATGCTTTCTTCAACAGCTAAGCCATGTGGATGTTACGGTACTCGTAACCCAAAATCATTTACTAATGTCTCACACAAGACGACAAAAACTTCCTTCGGCATGCAAACATTTTCCTCAAATCGCCCACATATAGTTCGGATATCCATGCATTCTCGGTCAGTATAGAAGTGCGACATGGCGTTTTAGCCAAGTGTTTTTCGTACCATTCTGTCGCATACTGGCATGCTTGTAGAAATGTGCAGTTGTGTTTTTGTTGCACCTGGACTGCCATTTGATTAAGCATTTCCCTTAAATCATCATTGTTGCTTCCATCCTAGGGATTCATCACGTCTTCGTTGATGCGAAACCTACAAGAGTGGCACTCTTTCTGTAAGTAATGCACGTGATTCATTGACTAAAATTATTTCAGAAATTACAATTAAAAAATGCCGACATTATTTTTAATGTAAGTAATGCCGTCACCAATGTCATTAGTAACGCATAATGATATGAATTGCACAAATTATAAACCTGTTCAACTTGAATTTACAGGGGGACCCTGGTGGTAACAACCAGAAAAGTTGACGTCAAAGTAAACTAACAGTTAAATTTGCAAAATATAGACATACATAAGCTACCAAGCAAATCCGTCATTGCCTGTCTAAAAAATAGCCATACATTTAATTTAAATAGAAGCATCCCATTCATTTCACAAAAACCATGCACAACCATGCTTCCATTCTGTCAACCCATGCACTTAACTAAAAGTTTTGTTCACCATAGCTAGCAAGAAAAAAACAAAAAGGAAGGAATAAAAACATGCACACACAACCATCCTGTTTTAATACAGTGCCAACAATAACATAAGTAAAAGTTTTCAAAAGCAAGAGAATGACAGACATCTTTAACACTCGTAACACCGCTAAATCACATCCGACGAGCCCCAAACAGGTTTGCAAAAGGCACCGACGCAGTACACTAGAGCTGCTTTTGTGTAAGCCACCCTATGATAGAGTCGTCATCAGGCTGGCACATCATCACCTCCCGATAATCGGCGTTATCCATAAGTGTCAAGGCGAAGTGGAATAACGGGGTACCAAGCAGGGATGGAATACTCGTCAGGCGATGCATGCACTCTGAAATAGTATACAACGATTCGTTGCCTGTGAGGTGCCTCACCGTAACCTGCTGATTCTTCGTACGCACCACATCTATCAGATTGTTCATGCTTTCCGCAGTAACTGACGCTCCACTTGTTTCCTTCTTCGACTTTGAAACACTTGTTGATGGCGTCTTTCTCCTTTTCCCCTTTTCAATCGGAACATGCTCCAGTGAAGAATCTGAATCCATGTCCTGTACTCCTGCGGGTATCGGATTAGCAAATGGCTGGGCTCCTAAACTATGCACTGAATCAGATGAGTCATCAGCAGCTTCAGGAAGTTTCTCTCCCGGGGTCCAATGGTGCTTACCAGTAGCTGATGCCCCCATGAAGACCGTCTCTATCAACTCACGATGTTCCAAGGTTTTTTTCCTGAACTTGGCACATACCTTGTTTATCTACAGAAATAGAGATATCTGAAAGAGAAAGATGTTACATTTCATATAATTAATTAAAAGTTAACTAAAAAAGTTAAAAATGTACTGGTAAATGACAAATATGAAACTTGTTTGTACATGTACTTACCGATTCCATCTTGTCCCACCACTCCTCAGGTGCCTGAAACATACCGGTGTCACAGTCAAACCCTATCCCTGACACTCCTGTGCTTGAATCCATCAACTTTGTCCACGCTTGCCACTCTTTTTTCAAACTCATGTACTTATTCTTCAACTGTTTCAGTCCATGTTTTCTTCCTGTTTTTTTCTCAAATTTCCTTGCCAAGGACTTATACCCTGCTTGGCTGAGGACTAGGAATGGGCGATTTCCTTTACTAATCTCATTTGCAATCAATTTCAGGAAAACTCGGATTGAGTCACTGTCCCATGAGGCCTTGTGGCTGAACTGATTATGTGTCTCTTCAAGACTGCTTGACTTGTCAGTGACAATGCCTTCGCTTTTGGATTGGGTATGCGGAGAAGTATGTATGGAAGCCGTTACTAATGTACGGTTACAAAATATTACCATCACAAATTCGGTTGTTATATACAAACTCATAAGCCATTACACATTAATAACAACAAACAAAGAGATAGGATGCTAAATTAGCCAGCATATAACCATTGCACATTAATAACAAACGTACACAGGTTCCATGGAAGTTAGTAGTGGACATAGTTATGATAGTCATTAATACGTCTACGGTTTCGAAGTGGAGGAAGGCAAAGGCAGCTTAAAGTCATACTAAAACATAGTACGAACATACTACCAACATACTAACAACATACTAACGTGTTTCTACATACTGACAACATCGTAACGTTGCTTACATACGGAACAACAAAATGACAACGACAATGCATAGCACATACACAATGCTCTTAAGGACATGCAGGGATTGTTGAATGTCTATGACATCAGCCCGCAATTGCATGACAATTTCGTCTCTGGGTGACGCATAGTCTTGGTTCTTCGCACCAACCAATCCAACTGACACAGGGCTGATGAGTGCAAATTATGGAACTATTAGTTTCATGCGTTGTTAATGTTCATACAGTTATGACCGGTAAAGAATAGGCCACTCATCACAGGGAGGGGACATGCAAAGTATGGACGCCCTGGATTTTTGGTGGACCTAGAAATCTTAACAATACAGGGGCTATGTCCACAGGCACACATTTGTCGTGGCCATGTACTAGAAGTTGCAGTTTAGGTAAACGAAGCCATGGTACGCTTTACAAACATTGGGAAGTGACCATGAATCATACAAGTAAGTAGTTTATGTTATCCATATATTAGGGCTATGTAAACCGAATACGTTAAGCACATTTCTATATTGGATAGGTATACAAATTATCAACTTCCTTCAGTTTATTTTAGAAAAAAGCAGGCTACATTATCATGGTTTCACTGTGAAGGTGATAATAGAAAAGAAGAGATCTAATTTCCTTTGCAAACCTTATCCTATTTTAAAGGGCTACGTAACCGTGTGTTTACATGACTGAAATGAAGAATTCATGATCAAATTAAGTCAAAACATTGTAAATTATGAAGTCGTAATCAATAGGCATTTCAATTAAATTTACATGAATCAACATGAAAACGTACAAAGACGAACACAATTTTATTTTTCATTCCATTAACGAAATTGAATTTTTGTAAAAGTATTGTGCATCTTGAATTTACGTATAGCAGATTAAGTGTATTTATTAACCCATATGCACTTGCACAGATTCCTTTTGTAACCATTAATTTTATTATCATTATTATCCTAGTTATTTCTGTTTTATTATTTTCAGTTGGTTTTTGAAATTTGAGAATACTGTATTTATATCAATAATTTACAAGATTATACTTTTTTTAAAAATTGGACATGAAAATATAACTGAATTGACATGCACATGAAAATTGGACATACTTTTTTTTTTAAAAAAAATTTCCTAATAGAATCATCATTGTCATCCTCTTCAGCATTCACATCCTTTTCAGCATTTGAGTATAAAAATAACAAAAAATTGGACATCCTGTTCAGCATTGAGTATTGAGTATTGAGTATAACATGTCCTTCCAAAAACGTCAGGCTTGAGTATAACAAAAAAGATAACAAAAATTGGACATTTTTTCCCTCATTGACTAAAAAATCACAGAACCCATTTCAGTTTTCCTTATTCATTCACAGACTCTAGATTTCATGACAAGTCAATAGGTATTTAACAGAATCAGACATGCATTCACAGATTTCATTCAGAATTTATTTTAAAAATGGGTAGAGACTAGCAGTGGAACAATGTATACATCAATTTGATAAATCAGATTTTATTCAGCATTTGTATACATCAATTCGAACTTGTGATCTGAATTTTTTCATTTTTAATGATAATTATAAGAAAAAAATCAAAAGAAGAACAAGGTGTTTTACGGATCTGAACAGAGCTTTACCTGTGTGGTTGATAAGTGCATTCACAGATTTCATTCAAAATTTATTTCAAAAATGGCTAGAGACTAGCAGTGGAACAACCTATGTACATCAATTTGATAAATCAGATTTCATTAAGCTACTGAATACATCAATTCGAACTTGTGATCTAAAATTTTTCATTTTTAATGGTAATTATAAGAACAAAATCAAAAGAAGAACAAAGTGCGTTACGGATCTCAACCTATATATACATAGTCCGGCCCTCACATGACAGATTTACAGATTTATATATAAGAACAAATATATGTATATATATATACATATTTGTGCCCAAAATGTGTGAACATAAGCACGACGAATTACTTCAATAGGTCGGTAATGAACCCAATTTGTAATGAACCCAAAATGGAAAAAAAAAATCAGGAAAAAAAAATTGGAAAAATTTAAAAAAAGAGAGTCCACACTTCTTTCCAAATTTGGAAAAAATCCTAACGTTGTATACAGAGAAAGGGACTGCACACATGAACCCCAAGCAGAGGCCACACACAGTCACACAGATCTACGAAATGAGAAGGGTTTGAAAGAGTTACCTGAAGATCGGTGGTGTTTGAGATTTGTCATTCTTGTTCGCCGCCGCCAATGTTAGGCCACAACCGTCTGATTTGCCGACCTGTTCACGAGTCGTCTTCGCCGCCGCAGACAGTTACTCCAGTGCCGATCGCCTCTGCGAAGCTGCCTCAAATGTCGTCGCCGCTGGTTGCCAAAGATCGCCTCCTTCCCTTCTTTTGTGCCCTAGGACGGTTGTGTTGTGTGTGCGGTGAGGCGTTGGGCGAAATGAATCAGAGGGATATGTCAGGGTATTTTGGTAAATTTACCCGAAGAAGGGTTCCTCTCCAACCCGTTCAAGCGTTTTTGTCGTCATGTGGCTAAATAAGCCTCTTTTGTCCGCATGTGGCTAATTTAGCTTGAACTTTCCTTCCCAAACACACGCTTATTAATTAGATGTTTTAATATATTGTTACTGAATAAAGTTATGCGTACTAATTGATATATTGATTAGTGTATTAATAAATGATGGAGTATAAGTTTATTAGTTTTGAGTCTATGTAACTTGTATAATGAGTGGAGTCCATAGTTTTGAAATTGTAATACTATAACATGTGTTGGTATATTAATTGATATACCAATTGATGCGTGTAACCCACTTAAGCTCGTGTTACGCACGGAAGGAATTTTTTTTTAAATACAAAATATTATAAAATAAAAATAATTCATCACATTTATTTGAA
Organism: Camellia sinensis; assembly: GCF_055761805.1. Classification (NCBI taxonomy): domain Eukaryota; kingdom Viridiplantae; phylum Streptophyta; class Magnoliopsida; order Ericales; family Theaceae; genus Camellia; species Camellia sinensis. The sequence continues at coordinate 115,602,649 of NC_138964.1, read as the reverse complement.
TTCTATAAAGCAATTTTTATTAAAACAAAAAATTCAATAATTTTAAACTAACTATTAAAATTTATTATTTAAAAGCATGTCAAATTTTTGTTCAGAACTATTATATTTAATATTGTTTAGATGAATTTGGCATTTATTGTAGGGCTAAATAATCACATATGGACACAAAAAAAAAAAAAAAAAAAAAAAAAAAAAAGAAGAAGTAAATGCCAAAACATTTGAGTTCGGATGCAAAATTACCAAATTGACCCATATACAAACAAAAAGTCAAAAAAATATCATTTCTATGTAGAGGGCAATTTTGTCATTTTGCTTTGAGAATATCATTTCCAATGTCAAAAAGCCAAAAAAATAAAACTAAAAAACCAAACAAATAAAAAAGTCACAGGCTAAAAAAATCAAAAAAACTAAAAAGTCAACTAAAAAAGTCATTGCCAAACGAATTATATTTTTGGTATATGAGCATCAAACAGGCTAGGGTCAGATTGAGCTGAAACTACATAGAAATATTATGTGTCAAGTCAATCTCAACACAACATCAAGATTAATAGCCAACCTAAACCCAACATTAAAAAGATTTCTAACTATTTCTAACTATTGAGAAGTATTACTTTACTTCCTAAATTATAAAACTATACAAATAGACTTCCTAAATTATTGACGTGTTTCAATTTGATCTCTTCCGTTAAGAGGTTCAACTAAGATGCTTTTATAGCCTTTGTTTGAGAAGAACTAATTTAGCCTGGCTTTTTGGTTTTCTAGCTAATTTAACCTGGCTAACTTATAGTTTCATTTAGAAATAACTTTGACTTTTTTTTGGTTTAGATGTGATAGTTGTGAGAGAAAAAGTGAAATGATTATGGTTTGGGTATGACATTTCGTCTTATTGACTTATTTAGCATATTTTGTCTTTTTGTGCTTATTTAGTCAATTAGCTCTTGCCAAATGAGGCTTAAATGGTCTATTTATACAGTTTCATAGTTTAGGAGGTAAAGTGATACTTTTCAATATATAATTTATGGTCAATTTGTACACTTTTATATTATAGATGGTCAATGTGATACTTTTCAATAGTTTAGGAGGTCAAAGTGATACTTCTCAATAGTTTAGGAGGTCTTAATGCAAATAACCCTAATTGTGAATGCACCTAAAATTTAAAATTTGTGAAAAAAACTGAAAAAAATCACTAAAAATGAAAAGGTAAAAAATAAAAATAAAAATAAAAAAATGACACATTTCTCACGGTGTTTTGTTTTTAGTAATTTTTTTATTTTAGTTTTCATAAATATCTTACTTTGGTGTATTTGACTGAAATATGATTTTTTTTTATTGAAGATTAAAAAAAAAAAAAAAAACAAAAACTCAAGAATAATTTAGAAAACTTAAACCAAAAAAATTTGATAAGTATATTTTTAATAAAAATAATTAATTAATTATTAATAATTTTTTGTTACATATGTAATTTCTAGGTAAGAATTTAAATACAATCTTGAAAAGTTTCCATATTAGTTACCATAATTGCAATGTAATATTATTTGAAAATAATTCTTTTTGTATTATTTGCAAATAATTCTCAATTTAGGAAAGGGAAATCCTAAATACAATTTTGAAAATCATTCGTATTAGTCTTTGGAAACAATATAATTAAAGGAAATTTGTAAAGTCATTATTAATGAATTAAAGGAAAATTTTAAAATCGTTATTAATAGTTGATTTTTATAGGTGTAGGGTTTCTTTTTCCAAATTAAGAATTATTTGCAAATAATACAAAAGGAATTATTTTGAAATAATATTACATTACGATTATGGCAATACATTTTAAGAAAAAAAAATTATAATAACAATTATCATATCTAAAATAATTACATTTATATAAATTTAAGTTTAAATTCTAAACTCTCTAAAAGTTTCACTTTATTTTTTTCCCCCAAAAAGTGACACTTTTAGAGAGTTTAAAATTTAAATACAAATTTTTATAAACCTAATTTTGGACAATAATTACAAGACATAATGATATGTGGAACATTTACGGTGTAAAATTTATATAAAAATATATCAAAACGTAAAAAAGTAAAAACATTCATCTCTTATTTTCTAATTTGTTTAAAATAATTATACCTTATAAAATATATATTAAACCAAATACTTTGACACAAACTCTTAAAAAATATATATAACTGTATAAATTATATCAAATATGGGCTATATTCAACACATGCAAAATTAAACTATTTAAAAAAAATATTTGGAAAATGTGTCATCTTAAATATAAAAAAAATAAAAAAATTACTTTGACTTATGAATTCTGCACAATTTTGTTATACCTAGACTTAATCATGATTGATTTTTAAAATTTGCTTAGAGTCATGTATAACTTGCTATGGTAAATAAATTTAAGACATTTAAAAGCATCTACGAATGGGTCACAACCTCAAACAAAAAAAAAAAAAAAAAAAGGTTCCAACATGTTATAGTGAAAACTATTAAAATATTTATTGTCAAAAAAAATTATAAACACAACTTAAAAAAAAAAAAATTGAAAATAGAGGTATCTTTTTTACTGAATGGTCACAAACATTCCATCATATTTCTGTAAAAAAAAAAAAAAGAAAAAAAAAACAGAAAAGAAAAGAAAAGACAAACCCCAAAACATTAACTTTTTTAATAAAGTCCATCTACACTATATATTTGTTGATGTCGCCCTCCCTTCTCCACCTCACAGCTATCACCTAGTCATGAATATTAAAAACAAATTAGGACATAATCAATAGAAAATAATAAACATTTACTAACATTGAATATATCTGTCAAAAGAGTTTAAAAGTATTGCAGTGATCTATTGTATGAAATAATATTTTGAGAGATAAGTTTTATATGGTGTGAAAAAATGTTTGATTGTGTAACAACTAGGGTTTTGTGTAGAGAGAGAATATATTGGGAAAAAAAAAGAAGACAAAAAGAATTTTAATCTATCATTTTGAGATAATAGGTTTGGACAAATCAAGAAAGAGTTTCTTTTAACTTTCTTTTTTAAAAATATAAATTATGGAATAATTAGTTTTTTTTTTTTTTTTTAATTACTACATAAATGTGTTAGCCAACAGCATTTTTTTAATTCAAAATTTTAAAAATTTAGTTGAAACTTTTGGAACTCTCACAAGACTCCTTACGAAAAGTTCTTTGCTATAATTAATATATAGTGCATGTTTGGTGCAGCTTAAAAGCTGCTTATTTCATCTTTCAGCTTAATTTAAGCTATTTTGATGTGTTTGGTTTAGCTTAACAATGCAGCTTATAGCTTTTTGTAAGTCAGAAATCAGCTTATTCTTTGAGTGGGGCAGGAGATGCTTAATTTATAAGTCAGAAATCAGCTTATGTTCATAGTTATAAGTTATAAGCTGTTAAGGCATAAGCTATAAGTATTTTCCCACAGCTCTACCAAACAGGGCCATAATATAGATAAGCAGCACTTCACTTCCTTTCATTTCCTTCTAATTTTGGAGAGGAAGTGAAGTGTTTAAAATATTTATACTCTCTCCCTCTCATAACCCCTCTACGCACTTCCCTTTCCCTTCTATATAAGAATCGAAACATGATTTAATTAACTTTATCCTTCCAAATCCTTTATTTTTTCTCCTAAAAGTGAGTCATTTTGTCTTTTAACTACATAACAAAAGTGAGTCAGCATATACTATTTGCAAAAATTTTCAACTGCCTGATTGATTTGGAGCACTAGATAATGTCACTAGGTTTCTGAGACTACTAAATAATTACATGTTAAAATGTGTAGTAATTCAAAATGCAAACAATTGATTTGTTCATTATGCAACGATAAAAGTGGGTATGTTGTATTCTAAAAGGGTTGAGTTTCTCTTAAATTTGAATTTGAACTTAATCTTTGTGTTCAAGTTCATGAGGTCCACTATTGGTCTCATTTCAATATCCAAAGTGTGAAAACTATAGATTTGATATTTTCATTACTTTGAAGATGATCAATTGCAGGATCCTTATTGAGAGGAAGTTACATCACATGCACACTCTAACTAATTCAAAATTCTAACCACTAAAACTGATATAGCTATAACAACTTGGTGATCTTCTAACTTCACAAGTCTATAAGGCACATGGTATCACAGACGAATGCTTAGGCAATACTTGTGATTGTGTTTGTGCTACTTGCTCTTGTCCATGAGTTGCAGCCTCATTTGTAGCCATGATTGTGTCCTAGTCTGTAACTGTGGCTACAATCCAGTTTGTTACCTAGTCTGTGGCTTAGGTTGCAACTATGGCTACAGCCTCGTCTATGACACAACCAATTCTTTTTTTCTCCTAGCTTTGATAACTTATCATTCCTTCGTAAGCTAATGGGACATGGAAGCACCAGTAGCTTGTCTTTAAGGTAATAAAACTTGGAAGTGGTTAGTGGCTTAGTAAACACATCGGCAATTTGATCTGCTGTAGGAACATATTTGAGTTCAATTTGTTTGGGTACCACCTTCTCTCTAATGAAATGACAATTGATTTTGATATGCTTGGATCTTGAATGGAAGACTAGATTAAAAGCAAGGGTCACAGTCGAGAGATTATCACACTAAAGTATAAGAATAGATGGAGACACAAAAAAAAAATGTCCTTAAGGAGTTGTTGCAGCCATTTAAGCTCAACCGTAGTTTGTGCAAGGGCCCTATACTCAGCTTCAGTGGATGATCTTGAGAATGTAGTCTGCTTCTTTGCTGACCAAGAAATCAGATTTGGGCCAAGAAATACATAATAGTCAGATGTAGATTTTCTATCTAGGTTATCAATCGCACAATTGGAGTCGGAGAAGGCATAGAGAGAAAAGGGACTAGGTGTGAAGCTTAAACCATGAGAAAAAAAATGCCTTTCACATATTTGTGCAATCGTTTAATAGCTTGAAATGAGCTTTGGTAGGGGAGTGGATGTGTTGGCATACGGGGTTGACTGCCAAAGACAGATCAAGCTTAGTAATGGTAAGATATTGGAGCCCTCCAACTACACTTCTGTATGAACTAGGTTATGAGAAAGGAAGTGAATCAGTAGTAGAAATAGAGGGTCTGGCAACCAATGGAGTAGAATAGGGTTTGCAATCAACTAGACCAACTTTGGTCAAGAGCTTAGATGCATACTTTTCTTAAGACAAAAACTACGCATCTGAGTGTGATTGGACTGAGATTCCCAAAAAATAAGACACATTGCCAAGTTCTTTCATTGAAATAGCATGATGCATCTATTAAAGCAATTGAGTCAACATGTGAGGATCACTACCAATAAACAAGATATCATCCATATATACTAAGAGAATAGTGAGACTGGTAGATGTGTGTTTGATAAAAAGTGATGTATTTGCTTGACTATTTTTGAATCCTTGAGTGAGCAAAAATGAAGCAAAGGTGGAGTACCAGGCCTTAGGGGCCTGCTTGAGCCCATATAAAGCCTTTTTAAGCTTGCATACTTGAGTAGTATTCTGAGTAAAGGTTGCAATATATACACTTCTTCTTTCAAAATTCCATGAAGAAATGCATTGGAGATGTCCAACTGTTTGATTGACCATTGAAAATGAAGAGCCAAACATAGAAGAATTCGAACAGTAGGTTGTTTAGCCACTGGACTAAATGTTTCATGGAAATCAATCCCCTCTTGTTAAAGATAACCTTTTGCAACTAACCCTACGTTATACCTTGCTACAGAACCATCTAACGCTCCCTTAATCCTAAAAGCCCACTTGCATCCAATAGGAACCTTGTTGGATGGAAGTGACACAAGATCCCATGTACCTTGATATTAAAGAGCTTGAAACTCTTCTTGCATAGCTTTGACCCAAACATGTGATTGAATAGCCTTCTTGACAGTTTTAGGTTTTGTGTGAAGAAGAGTAGAAGAGGTTGTAAGACAAAGATGATGTTTGACTTTGGATTGTGTAAGCATTGGATGAGAATTGGTGAGAGAGATCAATGGAAATAGAAGTAATCAGAATGACATTAGGGGCATGAGAGGAACAAAGAGGGACAAAAGAAGAAAAGTGTATGAGAACTAGAGAAATAAGAGTGTAGATGCGACCTAATAGAAGGAGAAGGAGAAAGAGTAAGAGAAGGAGAATGAGAAGGAGAAAGACAAGAAGGAGTTGGTGCTTTGTTGAAAGACGACCAAAAAAATCAAAAAAGAGGAGAATCAGATGAAGAGAGAGGAGGTGCAGCCAATTGATTGGCTGAAAATGGAAAATTGGTCTAATTGAAAAGCACATTCCTAGAAACATACACCTTACCAGTCTTAGGATCAAGACACCTGTAGCCCTTGATGGTAAGATGGCATCCTAAAAAGACACATGACATAGATTTGGTTGAAGCTTGTGATTGGTGTAAGGCTTAAGCCATGGAAAACATTGGCATCCAAACACTTTAAACAAAGAGAAATCAGGAACATACTTAAAAATGACTTCAAATGGAGATTTAAAATGAAGAACACTACTGGGCAGTCTATTGATGAGAAATATAGCTACAGCTATTGTATCAAACCAGTAATGCAGTGGAAGAAAAGAGTGACGAAGCGGGGCTATGACAGTCTTAGTTATGTGTCTATGCTTTCTTTCAAAAATATCATTTTGAGCATGAGTGTAAGGACAACTTGCCGATGTATAATGCCTTGAGAAACTAATAAAGAATCAAACTTTTTATTCACAAACTTAGTCCCTCCATTAGTTCTAATTATCTTAAGTGTGGTGTGAAATTGATTTTCAGCATAGGCCTTAAATTCAAGAAACTTAGCATAGACATCACTCTTATAATGCAATGGATAAATTTAAGTGAACCGACTAATATCATCAACAAACAACACAAATTTAAAAGGAGCATTATCATAGGTAATGGGACCCCATACATCACCGTGTATTAAAGAGAATGGACAATCAATAGAAGAACTAGACAATTTGTTAGGTAATCTATGCATTTTGGACACTTTACAATCAGTGCAAAACAACATTTTATTTATGCTAGGTTTCTTAAGTAAATGATCAGCCAAATGTTGAAGTTTCTGAAAGAAAGGGTGGCCTAGTCTTTGATGCCATAAATTAGAGACTGAAATGGTAGTGGTAGATTGAAAAGCATAGGAAGAGAATTGAGATGGTGATGGAGAACATTGATATAAGCCATTGACATTAGAACCTTTATGCAGGATTCTGCTCGTTTGTTTGTCCTGAATGACAAATGTATTAGCATAAAAAATAACAACACAATTAAGATATTTCGTAATGTGATGCCCCGAGTCCCTTAGTCAACTTAATCATATTTGTTTGACTTTGTTATCCCGATTCTGAATTACTACCTCGTTTATGAAAACTTGAGGATTGTGTGATGTTTCCATCATCTTTTCCAAACTTGTCTTACGTATTTAAACTATCCCTGAGTTATACTCTTAAATTTTCGGGTGTAGAAGTAGAACCAAAGCATGCGAAAATGCATTATAGGCATTTTTGTGCATCAGCCATTTTTGCACATGCAACTGGAGGACCCGGCAAATGTAAATTGAGTTAGGTAGGTTCAATTTTTTGGATGGGTTTTCTTGCACGTACGGAGGTGGGAACCACACATGCGGTGCGGGTTTTGCAAGTGCGGTCATTGGGCCTGCATGTACGGAAGTGAAGGGCTGAAAGCTAGGTTCCCTGAGAGGATCCACTTGGGCGGCTTAGAGTCACTGCTCGTGCGGAAGGGACCACTGCATGTGCAAAAATGGGACCCGCATGTGCGGACGAGCGCATCCCAGACTCGAATTTCGTGCCCAATCTCATTAAATCTAATGCCAACAGCCACTTTTTTTCACTTTTCATATCTCTTTTTCACTTTTTATCTCTCTTTACATTTCATCTTTTTCTCTTTTCTCTCATCTCTCTCTACATACCACCAAAAAAACTCCACTTCTTCTCTTGATCTAGCAAAATGCATTGATTTCTTGACCCTAGTTCTTTGGGGAATCTTAGAGGGCTTATCTAGAGCTTCATCTTCTGCGGTGGAAATTGGATTTCAACACAATCAAATTTGGGGCTTTTATTCTTTATCTCTTTTAGAACTTGAGGTAGGGATTTTCTAAGCTTTATGTTTGTTATTGTAGACACCCTATTTTGACTGACTCTAAGATTTCAGGCTGGCTTGCAAGCCTCTTGATGATGAAATGATACTTACTTTATCTTTAGAATGTTCAAGGATGTTTGGAGTTGCTGTGTAAATCTGTTTTGGCAAAAAATTAACTTTTTGCAAAATGAACATTTTATCCCCGAACCCATTTTATAACTAAAACTAACTTTTTAACCTCGAGAAGGAGAGAGAAGCTCGATTGTGCTTTGATCAAACGTATTTTTGAAAATTAGTTATCCATTTTATCAAAAACATTGATTATGAGGCAATACGGACTTACTTGGGCCACATGCAAGCCAAGATCATGGAGTGCATGTAGGGATGAACATATACCATAGCAAAGGGTGCATGTTCACATGCCTTGCACTTGTGCACCTTATCTATGTGTGCACACAATAGTTGCATGTGTGCACAAGAATGGTGCCTGTGCACATTCAAGTGTCACATAGTTATTTTTGAAAACCCAACCTTGGTTCATTTTTGAAGGAAGGCAGCAGAGGGAGTGATGGGGGTTGCATTAGCTTGTTCTCGACGCTCCCTTAAGCCTATATAAGGAGCCCCATCTCCTCCTTTTGAAGGGGTTAAGAAATTTTGAACTTTGTGAGCTTTTGAGAGCCACACACCCACATTTTCTCCTTCCTCTGCCTTAACGACAAAATTTCCTTACCCTCACAGTAACTCTAAGTCTCTGAAATCATCCTAAATTCTAAATAACTCGAACTAAGGCATAAGTAAAGCTTGAGAGAGGTTTGCGAACAAGAAAACAAAGTTTTCTTGCTCTTTCTTGTGTTTTCATCAAAACAGTAGGTAACTTCTTTTCTTTTCATTATTTCAGTACTTCTTATATCCATATTTTAAGTAGTCAAGCATGCTAAGGGCTTAGTTCATGCATATATCATGTAAGTTTGCGTATTTCTTCCTCTCTTTTGCCTCTTTCGTCATGTTTCTTTCACTTTCATTAGAATAACAAGTTTAGATCCATTTAATCATGTAGAAATCACGTGTTAGGTCCAGTTTGAAATATCCTGTAGATAGTTCATACCATTGTCTTTATTTTCATTATGTGTTATTTGCTCTTTTGTGCATGTTCATCATTTTAGTAGCCTCAAACTGGGCCTATGTTGCATTTTGTGTGTTAGTTGCATTTTAGGTCACATTTGCTTTATGTATTGCATGTAAGACACATAAGTGGGCATCTGGGTATGTCCTTTCAATTTTCTTTGCACGTGCTTGTTATTTGCATCGTTTTTCAATTATGCAAGTTAGATGCTCTTTATGTGCAAAATTATTTATTTTGGATGTTTTATAATATTGTTAATTTTAGATTGGGTTTATGGCCATGGATTGATAAAATCTACTTTTTAATGAAAATTACTTTTTACAAAAATATGGCATATTCTCTTAATCTAAAATAAATTATATTCATTTGTCTTCAAATCACATAGCTTTAGGTTAGTTAAAGGTTTTAGGTCTAATAGAAAGTGAGTAGAGGCCAATCTTCGAATTAGGTAAAAGGGGGTGCTTCCATGAAAATGGCCTTCCGCTTTTGTACATAAGCTCTGGAACCTAGAATTTTTCTGGTTATGACGGATTAGGCCTTAACTTAGTTTTCATTGTTGAAGGTTTCTTAATCTTGCTTTAAAAATTAATTGGTGACTCTATGTGTCAAAACAAGTCGGTGTGGGAAGTAATGCATTAGACTTGAAAAAGGTGCATCGCGCACAATTATTTAGCTTTATTATGTGTTATTTTGGTAGTTTACCAATTAATGAGGTTAGGATTTTTGATAAATTATTATCTTTGTAGAAAAAGAGGGTGACTCATGATTTCCAAAATGTTTTCAATCATTAAGCCTTACATGTTATATGACACATGGATTTTTGAGAAATTCATCTTCCAAAATGAGAAAACCCAATTTTTTGAGAAAACCCTAATTTTTAGAATTATTGAGATCTTGAGAAATGTTGATAGAAAACACATGATATTTTGAGCGTTATGGAAATTTCTTGATAAATTCTTGAAATTAAAGGATCTCTTTTGAAAGGACATTGTGGTTTTTGATTGAGTTGAGAAAGAGGAGGTTGAACATATGATTGTTACTTCTATGTTGAGAGTATTGAAGTGATGAGATCATGAACTTTATTTATTTCTTGAATTTCTATATCTTGTTTATAGATAATTACTTTGGCAACTGGTGGAAGGTTGCATTGATTGTTGTAGAATCCTCATGCGAACTAGGTAAATTGAAATGTTTACAAAGTCATGCATAACATTGATCATTGCATAATTACATGGCTTAAAATTTTGCATTGGATTTTGAGAAATTGGCTTCTAAAATGGATTTATTTGGAAATAATTGAAAATGTGATGTGTATGGGGTAAATACTTGGTGAAATCCGGTAGGGGTGTAGTTTGAGAACTAAGTTGGCCTAAGTGCCCATGGTGAAAGACCGAAAACACGCGCGGGTTAGGTTGCCACGTTCCTTCCGGTTAGAAGCCGGTAAAGTGTGTTTTGATAGTGTCTTGAGGGACATACTTTCAGACACCTTGCCTAGGGGTTTCAAATGTTGTATTTACCACCCAAGAATTTATCAAACGATCTTTGATTTGATGTTGTTTATTAAAAAGAAGTGCATGACATGCAGAATTTCAAAAAGAAAAACCTACATTTTTGGCATGGCATGACATATGCATTGCATCTCATGATATTGTTAAGCTTTATGCACTTTATTTAGATTATTTAGATTACCTCTATTGTGTCTTGAGCTCATCCCTTAGTGGAAACTATTTTCAAGTGATAACAGTGTGCCTCCGCCAAGATGATGGCATGAAGGATCTTTTGGAGCACCAGGCTCCGTCTTTTCTTTGTTTTGTTTTGCAAGCCAAGAGCTAACATATATGGGTTTCTATAAAACCATTTTTGTTGTAACTGGGCTAAGCCTTTGGAACTTGCAGCTACTAGGGCATTATTTTGTATTTAAACTACTTTAATCACTTTGCTATTGTAGCTCGACTTTTTCGCGCCTCCTTTCGAAAACTCGAAAGAAGCCCTACAGTTCGGACTCCCGCGGTTCTGAATCTAATCTCACAAGTGCAATGTGAAATTGATAAACACCAAAGAGTCTAAATCTGGCAAATCTTTTGAAAAATTGATTTTAAATCAAAATGTCAAAATTGGACTGCTTTGCCAGATACAGAGTCGCCACCTAAATATTTTATTTCGAAAAAATTTAGGAAACCTATGACTCGTGCCAAAGGCCACGTATCCATCATCACCAAGATTGTCTCGGCTCGGGAACTTAGGTACGAGAAGGGAAGGTTATGAATTGAGCACCCCCACTCGCCCGATCAAAGATCGGCCTCTACTAATCATGATATGATTTTTATCAACATTATATGCTCTTGTTCCGGTTTATTAGGCTAGCATTACTATGTGATGCACACAAGCAAGTATAGACTAGTTTGCCCAACTTGGAATAACTCAATTTCATGTTTGTTTTGCGAAAAGGGTTTGAATTTGCCACTTAACAAAGTGGGCTTAAATTTTGTGAATTTGCCACTTAACAAAGTGGGCTTAAACGTACATTCATTGAATCATTCCAACTCAAGCAACAAGCTTTCATCCACAGGTATTCAAACAGTTTAACAAGTATGCATTTAGCCTCATGGCAAGCATGCTAGTCATGGCAATCACTTACACTCATGCAAGTATGCTAAAGTACTAAAAACTCACCTAGTACTCCAAGCTAAGAAAAAAAAAAAGAAAAAAGAAGAGTTAGAAAATGCGTTATTCCTAACTATGTGATATGACTAATGCAATACATGCAATATGCAATTAAATAGGCTCGGCTACTTAGCATGTTATTTGTAACAATTTGATAGCATGCATTCTAAGCACGTATTCAAAGAAGTATTAAAATGACAATGCAGTTTGAATGATGAACCGAGCCTCAGTGCATGCAATACAAGATGAATGGATACAAGCATGCGATATGCTAATTGAAACATGATGTTCCTAATCTAACCATTGAATGGATACAAGCATGGATACAATGCAGTTTGAATGATGAACCGAGCCTCAGTGCATGCAATACAAGATGAATGGATACAAGCATGCGATATGCTAATTGAAACATGATGTTCCTAATCTAACCATTGAAAGCAGATAAATAAAAGGGAGAAAGACGTGGGGTTGAAAGACATACACGTTATTACATTGCGCTCTCACGAAGGAGAGTCCGAATGAATAAACTAGCTAAGCTAAACTACTTAACTAATTAAGCTAATTATTACAAACCAAAATGAATAACTATACTAATTAACTAATTGTTACAACACTTGAATTAACTAGCTCACTAAACAATTACAATACAAGTGTAAGTAAACTAAGTAATTAAACTAAGCATCTAACTACTCTGCCTTGGGAAATGAAGGATGCGCATTCGCATGCTCGAATATCACCCAAAAAGACCACCGTTTTGCTCCCAAAAGTCTCTGTTTGCACAGTTGAACATTTCCAGAACAACTTTGCTCCACCTTACCAACACTCTACTTTATTTTGCATCAGTGGCGAGCCGGCCACTGGTAAAGCTTGCCAGCGACCTGCTGGCCATGAAAGTGGCTTGCTGGATGGTGGTCTACCGGCCACCTGCCGGCCATGAAAAGTGGCCTGCCGGCCATTGATGCAATGGTTCATCATGCTGCAACAGAGGACAAACAGAGCACATACAGGGTATTTTCAAGGATTGTTTGCACAAATCACCCCCATATTTAAGCACAAATCCAAGGAGTGGTGAACTTATGCCACAAACCACCAATTCAAGCAATTTCATTGCATGATGATTTGTGAAACCTAAGTGCGCAATTTCAATAAATACGATGAAGAGACACAAACCTCCTCCCTTTCATGAAAGATCAAGGGAAAAAGTTGACCTTGGAGACTTGGATCATTTCATCACTAGCAAGTATGAAATGGTCCAAGTTCCATGTGTTCAATTAATGTCCGATTGAACATAACCAAATTATTATCTTGCTCATTTTTAGTTTCAAGTTTTAGTTACTCATTTTAACTTACCAACCATTCATTAATTCAATTAAGTCCAATGGTGAATTAAATTCCTCTAATGGAAAGAGGACTCAAAACACAAGTGGCTTTGGGTATGAAAGAAGTATCATATCGTTGGTAATAAACCCCCTAAGGAATTAAACTATTAAGTATGAAACCTCAATTTCACGCTTAGGCAATCAAGTGATTTGAAACCACTTTCAAAGCAAAATTAAAAGCCAAGAAAGGAGGGAGGTTGAAGAGATTATGTTTGTTGAAATTAAGTGAGAAAAACACTAAAACAATGCAATCAACTCAAACAAGTGGTGTCTAAAGGCCTAAAACACCAAGCTTGTGAGGACTATTATACTAGAAGCATGCAAAACAAGACTCAAATTACTTAGCCAACCCAAAGAAGAGTTAAAACAGTCCAAATCAGAGGCTAAAACATGCTAGAATTAAGCTACAGTAAGCTAGAAAATAAGTTAACAGATAGAGCTAACTAGGCTAGCAAACAAGACACGAGGAGGGAAGGCTAACCCCTCCAAATTTGGACTTCAAAATATGATTTTGGCCAATGAAAAAGCTCTAAAAATCAGCGTTTAAAACCTTGGAAAAAGATGGTTTGAAAGTGGGAAACACAAGTGGAAAGGCCTTACAAATAAGGTACAAAGAAGGGTGAACCACCCCTACCTTTAAATGGCCTATAGCCACAAATTTCAGCCCACAAAGACAGAGTTTTTATAGCCCAAAACAACCCAAAAATAGTGGGAAAAAGATAGGAAAACAAGTATGTAACGAAAGCTAAACAGACAAGTATTATACCTCTTGAAGAGAAGAGTGATTCCAAGCAACAAAACCAAGCAAGTACACCCTCTAAAGCTCAAACCAAACTCAAGAACATCTCGGCTCAAAGATGAGAGGATTTGGTCAAGGGTATATAGGAAAAGGCTAAGAGATTGCAGTCAAAAGTGTAGAGAAATTGTAAAGAGAGAGGAAAATTTTTGACTCTAAAATTTTATAACCTTGCTACAAGAGAGAGGGGGTCTCTCTATATAGACAACATGAAATTCCCTCAAGGAGATCCCGCCCTACATGTGTGGATAGATGCATGCATATGTGCAAATAGCTGGTACAACTGGCATAAAATATCTGCAAAAAATACCGGTGACTGACAAGCCACATTAGTGGCCGACAGCCTCTAGGGATGGCCGGTAGACCATCAGAGGTTGCAGGTTGGAAAGACCAAGGCATGGTCCAAAAATGATACAAAAAATGTGTAGGGTTTGAAAGGCTCAAAGTTGTGGCATTCCACTGAGGACTTCAAGCACTTGGCAAGCAAACAAACTCATCATCATGTGTGCATGCGAGGACTTCCAAGTCTTGAGGATGATAAAAAATGGGCTGTCTACAGCTATTACATGCTACAAATTCATATTGTAGGGATAATGAATGTATAACCGCATGTGATTACTTTTGGTAAAAATTGATTTTGAACATCATGAATGAATAGAAATGGGGGCATAACATGATTAATTATTTAAAAATTTAATATTATGTATAACATTGTTTGAGATTAATGAGAATTAGACCTTGTATATGAGATGGGTTTAAGGTTATCAGATGTTATTTTCTTGGGGACTTACATGTAAGTTGATGAACAGATAGAAGATTAGAGGAAATAGAAGGAACATGGAATAGATTTTTAAGATGAAAAGTTAAAGTAAGAGTAGGAAGTAGGCCATTACCAATGTGTTGAATAGGTAAAGCAGATGCATTACCTACTTGCACATGTTCTGGACCTTGATAAGCATAATGCTGAGTCAAATTGGAAAAATCATGAGTCAAATGATTTGTTGTTGCAGAATCAATATACCATGGGGGCATGGATGTGTTAGAGGGACCCTGAGATGTTGCATAAGCTCTAGGATTTTTTTGAGAATGATTATGATAAGAATGAGATGGAGGTTGATAATTTGGATCTATTCTATGCCAATAGTTAAAGGCATTATGAGACATGCGCCCACAAATTTTGACAACCAGAATCAGATAAAGAATAGTGACCTCTACTACGATTATTGTATGGGCCTCCACGAGAATTAATGTATCTACCACCTCTTGAGCCTCTATATGAATTTCTTCCTCTTGAATATGCATGAAAATTTCTATTTGATCCAAAATGTGAAAAAGACTGAGTTTCATGACCAGAATTTGAAGAGTAACTCTTAGTTGCAAAATATGCAACATTAAGATTAGTACCACTTGCATGCTTAAGTTTGTTCTCAATGTGAATTGATTCTGAACACAACAAAGAACATAGATCCTCCATTGAGATTAGTTCCGATTGAGTGCAAATGGAAGTCTGGAATGCATCATATTCTTTAGGCAATCCATTCAAAACAAGGAGCACTATATCTTCATCATCAATTTTTGAAGGGGCTAATTCCAATTGATCAGAGATTTCTTTGATATGTGATAAATATGTCATCATTGAAGAAGATTTCTTAATAATTGTTTGAAGTTTATTCTTCAACTGGTGAATGTGAGATTTCGATACTGATGTGAATCATTTCCCAAGAACTTGCCACACCTGATTACAATGTTGAAGATGAAGAACAGAGGAGTACACTAATGAAAAAATAGTAGCTGTCAAACAACTAAGAAGATGTACATCAATCTTCTACCATTTGATGAATTTTGGATTAGGAATAGCCTAACTAGTAGAATTAGTCATCTCTGGTCGAGGACATGGAGTTGAACCAGTTATATATCCAAGGAGATCTATTGTACGAAGAACATTCTTCATTTGATTTCTCCGTATGAGAAAGTTACTTGAATCAAGCTTCACAGTAACTAGAGAACAAAAATCTGAGATGAGCAAACTTAGATTTGATGGCATGGAGGACTGGTCCGCCATTGATGATCTTGCTCATGAGAGCTTAATGCTCTGATATCATGTGAAAACTATAGATTTGATATTTTCATTACTTTGAAGATGATCAATTACAAGATACCTATAAATAGGAAGCTACATCACATACACACTCTAACTAATTCAATATTCTAACCATCACAAATGATGTAGTTGTAACAACTTGGTGATCTTCTAACTTCACAAGTCTATGAGGCACATGGTATTAGAGACGAATGCTTAGGCAATACTTGTGACTGTGTTTGTGCTGCTTGCCCTTGTGGCATGAGCTACAACCTCGTTCGTAGCCATGACTGTGGCCTAGTCTCTAATTGTGGTTGTAGTCCATTATATGACCTAGCCTACGATTGTTACTGCAACCTAGTCTGTGACCCAATCAATTGCCTTTCTTCTTCTAGCTATGATATCTTATTGCAAGCTATTCATTTTTAGGCTATTCGAGTGTATCACCCGTGAAAAAAAAATGAAATCGACCTAATAATCGTAGGTTTTTCATTTTATCACGGTTCTCTCAGAAGAGATGAACCATAATTTTGTTTCTAAAAATAGAATATTTATTTTTTTAGAGATAAACCTGATAAAATGAAAAGGGTATAATTATCAAATCGATCTAATTTTTTTCATAGATGATATATGTGACGTTTTAGATCTTGGACCTGACTTGAACGTGCCTTTTAGACTTTTAGTTTTCTTTTTTAGAACCTTGAGGGGTTGTGATGCTTTGATGTTTGTTTAATTTTCTTAACGTAAGACTGAGTCAAGATTTTTGAGTTTCGGGCAAGAGGACAAAAAACAGAGTAGTAGAATCACCTTAGAAAGATCGGGCTAGGACAGGTGGGCTGCATGTGCAACAGGGAGGCCCGTACATGTGGATTGGTGCTAGCCAGTTAGAGTTTTCTGGGCAGGGGACCCATACATGTGGTGGAGATAGCCCATACATGCGGTGGGGAGTCCTGCACGTGCGGCAACAAGAGTGAAAACCTGGGTTGGTTCTGGGAAGATCCTCATATACGATAGGGGATCTCGTACGTGCGGCCAGACGCGTTTTTTGTCTTGATTTTTGAGCACTCTCTCTCCATATCAGCTGAATCTATCTCTTTTTTTTCATATCTCCTTACACATTCTCTCTGTACATCTCTCATTTCTCTTTCTTCTCTTTAAAACACAACCAAATCTATCAATCCAAGCAAATCTACTGAGTTTTCAATTTCCGGCGAAGCTGATTTTTGAGATTTTTCTTCTCTTTTGGCTTTGAGATAATGATTTCTTTGCTCCTTTTTAATACCTTGTTATAGATAGACATGTGGTAGTATTTATTACATTAAAAACTTTATTTGTTGAGTATTTTCGAAAAACATGTGTTGAGAATTAGGATTTTATGACTTAGAGGTAAATCTTGTGTTTTATTGTGAATCTATGAGGTTGCATGTTTGTGGAACACGTTCAAAATGATTAGAGTAAAAAACCCTAATTAATTGTTTGTGTTATGAGAAAGAGAGGAAAATTGATGTTTTGATCTTGAACTGTATGGAATTAGTGTATTGAAAATATGAAAGTGGATATATAATAACATAGAGAGGGTTATTATGAATTTAATGTGTCAATAATTGTCGTTGATTCTCTAAAAATTGAGTTGTACAATTGGTGTGAATCGAAAATTTCAGAGAAATGAGAAGGGGTGTTGGTAACTGTTACATGTGTTAGAGTGATGGCGTTTATCTGTGTTATATATATGTGTTGGATTATTGTAGACACCCCATTTTTGACTGTCCTCAAGACTCGGACATCATCGTTTGAACACTCGATGATCATCCATGCTCGTGTTCGTTTTGAGTGCCTGAAGTCCTTGGCGGAGTGCCTCATCTTGGGACCACTCGTTTTGTCTGTTTTGTGCTTGGTTGTGCACCAAGAACTTGTAGCATTGCTTCTGGGGGAAGAGGGTGGCTTGCTGACCAACCTTGGTACCCACCAGCCAAGTCTAGTGGCTGTCGGCCTGACCAAGTTCTAATCGGCCATCAATGGTGGCCAGCTGGCCTCACAGATGGCCGGTCGGCCTCTTTAATGGCCGGTTAGCCATAAGTGTTGGCCGAGACCCTTTTTTCTGCTTTTGCAGATATTTATTTTCCAGCTGGTGGCAGCTGTTGATCACTAAGTGTATCCTCCATACACGTGTATGGATGGATTCAAGCAAGCTTTTGCTTGCATTTCCTATATAAGGGGAGCTTCCTCCCCCTTAGGAAAGGTTCAGAATTTTGAGAAGAAAAATATCTACTCTCTGTCTAGATTTTTTTTTTCTCTCTCTCTCTCTCTATATTGTTGTGCTCTATTGTGCTTAGAATTGCATTTTCTTTGCATATTGGCATACAACCTCTTCTCCAAACACTCCTACATTGTTACTGAGATACTTGGAGGTTTGTTTGAAGCTCAAAGGCTTGGTTTTTGCCTCAGAAGTTGCTGCTTTGCTGTGGTTCTTCAAGGGTGAGTCTTTATTCTTTTTAAAGCTTTGTTTTAGTTGCTTACTTAGCCATCTTTGCATGCTTCTTTTAGCTTAGCTTTCAACTGTAAAAAGTTATATTTTCAAGTGCTTAAAAATGGTTGTTCTAGGCCTTGTTTGAGTTAGGGGTAGTCTACCCCCTTTGGTGGCTTATTTTGCTTTGCTTTATGCCATCTCTTAAGGCCTTTAAGATCACCTTCTCGTGGCCTTTTAACCACTAAATTCTAGAGGAATTTCAGTGGTAGAAAGTGTGTTTTGAGGTCCAAAATAGGAGGGGGTCATCCTGTAGACGCACCTGAACGCCCCAGGACAAATCCCGTTTTGTTCATTGGGCTCACTACAGTTCAAGACTCAATGTCACGGTCCTGTATCTAATCTCGCAGAGTGCAATGCAAGACCGATGAATCATCAAAGAGTCCAAATCTGGAAAATCGTTTTTGAAAACATATTTTTTTTTTGAAAGAAGTGCCAAACATGGACTGCTTTGCCAGATACAGAGTCGCCACCTAAATATTTTATTCTGGAAAATTTAGGAAACCTTGACTCGTTGCCTAAGGGCACGTGTCCGTCATCACCAAAGTTGCCTCAGCTCGGGAACTTGGGTACGATTGGGGAAGGTCACTTCGTGAGCACCCCCGCTCGCCCGATCAAAGATCGGCCTCTACTAACCATGATATCTAGTTTTGAAAACATTATGCATTCTTATTCCGGTTATTAGCCTAGATTTACTATGTGATACGCACAGCATACAAGTATAGACCGGATCACCTGAATTGGAACAAAACATCTCATGTTTGTTTTGAAAACGGTTTGCTACTCACAAGTATTCTAAAGTGTGGATTTGCCACCCTCAGGTGGGCTTAGAAAATATGATTTTGTCACTATCTAGTGGGCTTAAAACTCACAGTTGATGAATTGTTCCAATCCAAATAACCCAACCTTCAACCACAGTTATTCAGGCAGTTATATCACATAAGCAAATAGCCTCATGGTAAGCATGCTATCATGGCAGTCACTCACACGCATGCAAGGATGCTAAAGCATAAACACTTACCGAGTACTCCAAGCCAAAACAGAAGCTGATTAGAAATCATGCATGATCCTAAATATACAGAAATGCTTAATGCAACACATGCAAAAATGCAACTATAGTAGGCTCGGCTATTCTAAGTATGGCATGCGAAATGCTACAACTAACAAGTATTCAACTCGGAATTGCAATACAATGCAGTTAGTATGTTGCACCGAGCCGGTGCATGCAATACAGATGAATGATGCAAACATGCAAGCATAAGTATGCTAATTGAAACATTCCCTAATCTAACCATCATAAGCGGTTAAATAAAAGGGAGAAAGAAATGGGGGTTGGAAGACATGCACACACGCACGCACACTTATTACAACATTGCCCTCGCTCGGAGGGTCCGAATAAATAATACAAGCCGCCTTATTAACTAGCTAACAAGCTACTTAATTATTACAAAACCCTATGAATAACTAGTTACAACTAATTATTACACAACTTAATTAATTAACAAATTAATTATTACAAATAACAAATGCTAACTAACTAGTAAGCAGCAAAAGAGAATTGCTCCAACTCTGTTTGAAGAAGAGGAGGGTATGCATGCTCGCTACGGTTCTTTGCCTCGAAACGCCTTCCGGTTGCTCTTTAGAGGCTCTGTTTGCAGGGTGTCTTCCAGCGCTTGCTGCTGGACCTTACCAAAACACTGCAGGGGAAGTCACCAGTGGCCTGCCAGCCATGGAAGGATCACTGTCGGCCAAAGGTGGTCCATTGCCGGCCATGGGTGGCATACTGCCGGCCATCAGTGGCAGGCTGCCGGCCACTGGTGTGCTGTGACACCAAACTACAACGAAGCACAAAATAGAGAAAATAGAGGGTTTCCCAAGGATATGTACGCACCGTGGCACTCCAAATCACCTCAAGACATCAAGGGAGAGGCCTAGTCGGATCCATGACCATCAATCACGCATCCCGATGCATGATGGCCAAAGATCCAACTTGTGCCAATCAATATGAAAATGAATGCACAAATAAAGCAAGTAAAGCCTAGAACTCTATCATGAATCATCAAGAGCTTCGGCGACCGAGAATTGAGACACGTTCCATCACTTGAAGTATGAAACGCTCTTCGTTCCTCGTGCTCGGATTAACGCTTAATCCAAGTAATGCAACACATAAGCATGGCAAACATGCAACATGACCTAAATGTGCAAACATGCAACTAAACCAAGCATGCAACAAGCACATAAGCATGATGTGAGATGATGACCTTGGACAACATGACAAAATGCAACATAAACATGTGAGCATGCAAGGTATGCAAAACTAAACAAGTATGCGACAACATACGAAATGAAACAAGCATGTGACAACATGGTAAGATGGGCTTACACCAAAGATGGAAGGCTCTCAACTAGGTCCAAATCAGTAGCCAAAGCGATGAATTAAGCCATACAACACACTCAAGCATGCGAAATGCGAAAGGTTCATCAAAGGGACCTAAAAGGGCAACTCTCAAAAGTGCCGAAGAAGTGACAAATGTGCAAGCATAACAACAATATATGCGCTGAAATGAGATGATAAACGATGCCAAATCATTTAAATAGCTCAAGGATAGCATGCGCGAATCACCGAAACACGAAGCTTGCAAGGCCAGTTACACTACAACTATACGAAGCATGAAGGATATGGCAAGGGCAACCCAAAATAGTCCTAGTACATACTGATATGAGACTAAAACATGCATGGAAGTAAGCCAAAGCAAGCTCGCATACAATGCTAAAACATAGGACATGAAAGGCTACAAAAGAGGCAATGCACTACACCTATGAGAACCAATCATGGCATGACTTGGGCAACCAAAAACAGAGTTACATCATGGTATATTAGGACCCAAAATGTACTGAAATGATGAGCCAAAGGCTTAGGCTTAAAGGCATGCACAAAAGCTCATTCTTGAGGCATAAAGCACAAGCTATACAAAGCATTCAAGGCATGTCAAATGCGAGTGAGCAACAATATTTCATGGACTGAAATAGTATGTGGAATGAGGGCAAGGCATGCAAACATCACATGTATGGCATGATAGAGGCCTCAAAACCCAAAACTAGCCTAAGTATTTACACTATAGCTATGCAAAGCATGAGTGACATGGCCATGGCAGCCCAAAATAGTCCTAGAACACTTCAAAATAAGCATAAAATCAAGTTTGAGCAAAGCCAAAATATGCTAGTATGATGAGTCAAAACATCATGCACAAAGGGGCTAGTAAACATGATTTGTTCTATACCTATATGGAGCATGCAAAGAATGATTAAACCAACTATGGATAGGGTCATAACATGCCAAATGATGACCAAATACATGCTGAAATGTAAACCAAACAAGCTAAAATGACATGGCATGGCATGGAGCATATGAAGCTAGTTTAGGGGATTTACATTACAAGTGCATCATGCAAGCATGGAGTGACAAAACCAACCCAAAATAGGTTCATGGAATGGTAAAACATCACCAAAAACCCACTGAAATGGACTCAACAAAGACTATGCACACATGCTACTTTGATGAGCTATGGATGGAGTTACACTACACATACTATATGCATGCAAAATATGACCAAACCAGCCTTGGACAGGGCCAAGGCAGGTCCTAAAAGTCACAAAAATAGGCCTGAACCAAGCCTCAAAGATTCATAGAGGGATGGTCCTTTGGAAGGCCAAAAATGTAAGCAAAGAGGAACACAAAGAGAGGGGACTACCCCCTCTGATTTCGGACCTCAAAACCACACCTCTACCACCAAAATCCCATTGGATTTCAGTGGTAGAAAGGCCAAACCAAGGCTAGCTCAGAGGCCTCAAGATATGGCTTAAAACAAAGCCAAACAAAGCATGCAAGGGGGCTACACACCCCAAACAGAAAAATGACCTTAACCAAACTTAAAAAGCACTTAAAAACAAGACTTTTTCCAGTTATAAGTAAAGCCTAAATCAATATGCAAAGAGGGATAAAGCAAGGTGCAAAAAAGTGCAAAAATGAGGGAAATGCTCACCCTTGAAGACCCTCTTCGAAATCAGAAATTTCAGGGGGTGGAAGCTTGCTTTCAAACCTCAAGAAGACCTCCCAAGAAGCTTGGTTCAATGGTGGTGGCGTATATCTAAGGGTTGTAGTGTAAAAGTGCAAGGAAATCCAATTTCAAAGCACAAAACACACACAATATAGAGAGAAAGAGAAGTTTTTGCTCTCCAAAACTCAGAACCTCTGGCAAAGAGGGAGCCCTCTTGTTTATATAGAGGAATGTAAAGCCAAAGCTTCTTCAAGAAGCTTTACAAGGGCTTCCATCCCTCCATACACGTGTATGGAGCGGAGCAAATGAAAATCCAGCTAGCTCAAAAGATCTGGAGGAAAACCAGCTGAGATAGGGGGGTGCCGGCCATCACCAGTGGCCGGAAATGGCTCACTGATGGCCAGCAGGGCTTCACCAGTGGCCGGTAGGAGCAAAGCAATGGCCGGCAGTGCACCAAAAGGGTCACTCTGAAAGGACCTAGCCAAGGTCCAAAAATGGGGCAGAAAGGATACAAGGTCCGGGAAGCTCGAATCGGTGACGTTCCGCCGCGACAATCGAGTACTCGGCGAGTAGTCGAACTAGTTGTTGGGTGTACCTGCAAGCACAACCAAGTCCTGAGGACGGTCAAAAATGGGGTGTCTACACATCCCCTCTCCTTGTGTCTTGGTTGCTTGTGTTGATGGCCTTATGTTTGAGCATGTTTTTCTAGCATGTGTTGGCTTGTTCTCAGCTCATTTTTGGCATTATTTCAGCATGGCATAACTCTGTTTTGGCCTGGTTGTGTCACCTTATGCATGTTTTTCTTTGCACTTGTAGTGTAATCTTGCCATTTATCCTTATATGCTTGCCACTTTGGCTCATCATTCCAACCTATTTTGATTGCACTCCAGCATGTTTTTGCTCATATTTTAGCATGCTTGAACTCTGTTTTGAGTGATTTAAGTCATGAGAGGCTTGCTTTGTATAGCCATAGTGCAATCTTGCTCACTAGCTTTGAGTTTCCAAGTCTCTAGCATGCTTTACTTGAGTTGTTTGCATGCTTTGGCCTCATTTCTCACGTGATTTTAGTGTATGTAGTGTAGTCATACTCTCACATGTTTCACTCTTTCAATGCTTTTGGAGAGTTATGCCTTATGCCTTGATCATGAGTTAATATGTATGCATGCTTGCCTAAGCTTTTGGGCTGCCATCTCAGCACATTTTTGGTTTTATTTTTCCATATTGCAACTCTAATTTTGGTTGGTGGAGTCACCTCTTGCTTGGTTTTGGTACTTGTAGTGTAATCCCGCTCATTGGCCTTGCATGCTTAGTGTTTTGGCTTACCACGCTAGCTTGTTTTGGCTACACTCCATCATATTTCTAGCATTGTTTTGACCTTCCTTGGGACTATTTTGAGTCATCTTGGTCCTTTGGGACTTGCTTGATATGGCTATGGTGCAAGTGCCTTAGCTAGTCTTGAGTTTTGAGCACCATAGTATGCTATACTTGTGATGGTTGCATGTCTTGACGTCATTTAACATGCTATTTCAGAGCATATACATGTGTCATGTTCTCGCTTCTTTCACTCCTTGAGAACATTTGAGAGTTGTGCTTTTGCACCTTATTTGTGAGCTATCAAAGGAGCATGATTTCCTACTCTTCCGAGCATGTTTTTGCTACTGATCTGCCATGTTGTAGCTCTATTTTGGGCTGGTTTGGTTGTTTAAGCTCGATATGGCATGCCTATTGTGTTATATTGTTTGCTTGCTTTAGTGCTTTAGCCTCCAAACATGCCATGCATGCATTGCTTATATGATAGAGCCTCGTGCATGCCATTCTAGCATTGTTAGATAGCATGTTGTTTGCATGTGTGATGCATTGCATGTGTTTGGATCGGGCGTTAATTCGAACACGAGAAATGAGGGACGTTTCATACTTGGAGTGATGAAATGTGCCTTATTTCTTAGTCGCGGTCCCCCTCGATTGTGCATGATAGGGCGGAGGCCTCTCGAGTCTTGTGTGTTACTTGTGCATTCATCAACATTGTGCAAGTTTGACTCTTTGGCCATCATGCATTGAGATGCGTGATTGGTGGCTCGAGAGCCGAGCACTACACTCCTTTGAGCTTGAGACATGATAAGGAGTGTAGTTACACACACATTTCCTTGCAAATACACTGCCATGCCTCTGTTTGTGCTCAGTTGCAGCAAAAAGAGAAATTGCAGGAAGCAGTGGCCGATCGGCCATCAAAGCTAGCAGACCGGCCACCAAGGCTGCTGACCGGCCATCATTACTGGCCGATGGCCACCATCTCTGGCTGATGAGCCCTCAGCATGTTCCTAAGGTGGGTCAGAAGCATTCTGGGAATTGGCATAATCTTCAGAGGTCCAAAAGTGTGCAAACAGAGGCATCTTGAGGCAAGGTGGTGGGTTTTCGGGAGGACACGACCGAGCATGCATGTCCCCCTTGCCCTCGAGGCCATTTATTTACTTGCTTTATTTCAATTTCTTAGCTAACTAGTTCATTAGCTTAGTCTTTTGTAATTAATTAATAAAGTGTTTAATTAATTCATTCGGTTTGTAATACTTTAATTAGCTTAGATTAGATATTTATTCAATTTGTGTTGTAATATTTAATTAGCCAGAATAGTTAATTAGTTTATCTGTAATAAGTAGCTTAGCTTAGCCTATTTATTCGGACCCTCCGTCGAGAGGGCAAATGTTGTAATAAGTGTGCGTGCGTGTGTGAATGTCTTCCAACCCCACGTCTTTCTCCATTTTATTTACCCGCTTTCGGTGGTTAGATTAGGGCATATTTCGATTAGCATACCTTATGTTTGCATGCGCGCATCATTCATTTTGTCATGCATGCACCGGGCTCGGCACATCATTCAAACTGCATTGTATTTCAATACACTTTCCTGAATACGTGTTTCAAAGCATGTTATCAAGTGTTGCATTCATATGCCATTCTAGGTAGTCGAGCCTATTTTAGTTTCATTTTTGCATGTGTTGCATTAGGCATCGTAACATAGCTAGAATCGTGCATGATTTCTAACTAGCTTCTGTTTTGGCTCGGAGTACACTGTGAGTGTTTACGCTTTAGCATCCTTGCATGTGTGTAAGTGATTGCCATGATAGCATGCTTACCATGAGGCTATGTGTTTATGTGTTTAAACTGCATGAATGCCTGTGGGTGAAGGCTTGATTGCCTGAATTGGAATAACTCGATGATTGTGAGTTTTAAGCCCACTTGAAGTGGCAAAATCATGTTTTTCTAAGTCCACTTGAGGGTGGCAAATCCGTGCTTTAGCCTACTTGCGAGTAGCACTTTCAAACTATTTTTGAAAAACAAACATGAGTTATTTTGTTCCAATCCGCGTGATTGAGTCTATACTTGTATGCTGCGCGCATCACATAGTAAGTTAGATTAACAATCGGAATAAGAACACATGTGTTTTCAAAAACAACATATCATGTTAGTAGAGGCTGATCTTTGATCGGGCGAGCGGGGGTGCTCATTTCAGGACCTTCCCCTCTCGTACCCAAGTTCTCGAGCCGAGGCAACTTTGGTGATGACGGACACATGGCCTTAGGCACGAGTCAGGGTTTCTTAAATTTCCCAAAAACAATATATTTAGGTGACGACTCTGAAATCTGGCAAAGCAGTCCATGTTTGGCACTTTTTGATTCAAAATCGATCTTCTAAAACGATTTGCCGGATTTGGACTCTTTAGTGATTTATCAGTCTCACATTGCACTTTGTGAGATTAGATTCAGAACTGTGACAGGAGTCCGAACTGTAGTAGCTAGAACCCAATTCGCGCTCTTGTGCGCGGAGCGAGTTCGGGCGGTCTACAATTATGAAAATAAATTGACTAGTTGGGTTTTGATAACTAAAGAGGAAAATGTGATGATTTATTGCGGTTATTGGGAATTTGGAGAAGAGGGAAAATAAATTTTTAAATCAATATGAGATTTATATACTTTTGTGAAATGAGTAATGAAAATGAGAAGTAAGAAGAGCTGGCGATTTATATATATATATATATATATAAAGCAAGTGAATACTTGTATTTGTGACAAAACTACTAATTATCGAACCAAATTTGAATATTTTGGAAATCGAATAAAAAAGATGAAATGGTAGTGATGGAAGGAAATTTAACTATGAGTTTTGTAAATGGCATGGATTGGAAATTGAATTTGTAGACTTGGTCCTTATTGTTTCAGAGGGTGTGTCCGTGGCCATTGGTAGAGGATGGTAGTGACACTGTTGAATAAATTGTGAAATTTGGAATAACATGCTAATTGTTGAGTTGAACTAGCGCATTGATATGGGTTCCTCTCCCCTCCAAATTTGTGCCAAGTAAAGTTTCGCGCTTTGACATAGGTTTGTCTCCCCTTCGGTCTGCACTTAGTAACGTGTGAACGAGTTCCTCTCTCCACTAGCTCAAGGTTCAGTAAAGTTTGGTGCTTTGAAATAGGTTCCTCTCCCCTTCGTTTGTCACCTAATAAAGTGGGTTGTGGTGGTTATGGCTTGACAAAGCCAGGTTATGTTATGTGATAATTATGTGTGGTTTATCTTCATAACGGTGTTGTGATGAAAAGGGATGCACTATTGGTCTTCCGTGCTTGTGATCGGCAAAATAGAGTAATGCGTGTCGACATGTCTATTGTTACATATATATATATATATATATGTATATATATATTGTTGTGGGTACTCCATATATCCTTGTGCTTAAGGCCATAGAACGTAGTAGCTATTTTTGTGACTTTAGTGCTGTGATGTACGTAGCAGGTTAATTGTTAATTAAATTATGAGACTGTGATAATGTAATTAATGATCGAGACTCATATTGGGAATCATGGTAGGTACGAGAATCCGTTGTACATGTATAAACTTGTATTTGAAAAACAAAGGTTATCGTGAGTTTTCTTGGAATTAAGATGGAAAGAATAGAATGATAAGAATGGTTGTTTTCTTGTCCTGTTAAAGAAGATATTTTGAGAAAAATGTACTTATGTAAGAATATTTTAAAATATAAAATGTTACACTACCTATATATGTGTATATGTGAAGCATTCAAGATCATAGTTATCTATATGTTGTTATTGTTTAGGATCATTGGGATCTTTTTTGGACCTTTGTGTTCATCCCATGTTGCTAATCATTTTTTAGGAATGGAGTGAAGAATTGCTCGAGACTTTAAGTCCATTATTTGTTGGCCATGGGGCCTTTTAATTATAGGCGAAATGCCAATGTGTTGAAAAAAATGTTAATCCCTTTATTTATTTTGTTATTTTGTAATTGATAATGTAAGCCTACGGGCGTGTATTGTATTTCATTGCATGTATACGAGAGGAGACTCTGTAAATTATTCATTCCTTAATACTTTTGCATGTTTGTCATTATCAAAATTGATTGATTAAAATATATGGTAATATGATTTGAGCAATAAAAGTCAGGACGTTATAACTTGATATTAGAAAGAGCCTGGTCTGAATACTTGGGCTTGTGGGAAGTGATTTTCACTAAAATAGGTTTTGTTACGCTTGGTGAGGACATTTGCATGTAGATAAGCTAAGTGTTAGAACTTTATGTGATGCATTTATGTGAGCATAGGGTTAACTCTCATGGATAGTATTTGTTGCCAGTTAACTTGCTTTAAGGTCTCATTAGATATATGCCTGATCAATATGGTTTCTGGTGGAAAATCTCTAAGAGTTCTGGGACAGGTAGCTATCTTTGTGGACATGGCTTGATTATGTATTTAAGTGTTTAACTTGTTTATTGCTTTGTAGTTTATGTGCTAAGTGTGTCTTGTAGCTTAGTAGTGATGAATGAGTGCCTTGAAAGAGGCTATAGTTGTTTACGAATTGGGTTTTGCCTTTGATAGGATGTTTGGAGGAGGAAATAGAGGTTTTGCCTTTGATAGGATGCTTGGACGAGGGAATAGAGGGCGTGTCGGGAGTAGGAGTGCCGATAGAGGTACAACAATTCCAATAGCAACTGTACCGATAGCATTAGCTGTGGGCGAGGAGTTTGCACATGAGATCATAAGGGCAATGAGGGAGGCCCTAACTTACAATGAGAGGGACGATGCTCATACCCTTAACCTTACTAAGGAGTTTTTCTGTTTTAACCCACTCGAGCTTATAGAAGGGCCTAAGCTGTGGAAGACAGATGATTGATTGGAACAAATCACCAAGACTTTTGACATGCTCTGAGTCGAGGATGAGGTATTGAGGATTGCACTAGTGGGTTTCCAGCCGAGAGAAGATACTGGGTATTAGTTGAAGTATGCTAAGACCACTATAGGCACCACTTGGGTTGCTTTCACTGAGGCCTTTTTGGCTAAGTATTTCCTTCCCTTTACATGTGAAAGATTGAGGACACAATTTGTTGAGTTACTCCAAGGCATAACTCCTTTAGTGTAGTTTGAGGCGCAGTTCATTAGTTTGTTTAGATTTTCTCTAGAGTTGGTGGCAACAAAGGAGTGTCGCTATATTGAATTTGAGAGAAGGTTGTGTGATGATATTTGGGGTATGGTTGCTACAAGAATGTATTAGAACTATTGCACCCTTGTGAAGGCAGCGATCTATATGGAGGCCACAGTTTTAGGTGTTGGTCGGCATATAGAGAAGGCCATATCAGCGGTCCTTACTGTTTGAAAGTGCACTACGCTTAGTAAGAGCTGGAGACGAGCAAGATCTCATTCATAAGCACAGTTTCCACCACATGCTACATTTTCTTTTTTGGACTTGTCCTTTAGAAGGTCCAATCAGACCTAGGCTTCTTCGAGTCAATCAAAGAATATTGGGCCACCTACTTGTTCTAGGTGTAATCAGTCAAACCATATTAGGCGTCGTTGTCATCTGCGGGAGTAGAGCCAGTTCAGTAGCCCATGTAGAGACAAGTAAGGGGCACGAGAGAATGGCAAAGTATTTAGCTATTTTGGTGCCTTGGTTAGTGTAACTGATGTGTTGTTGGATGCGGGGCATCATACCTACTAGTTGTTAGAATGTTTGTTTATAAATTCCAATGATTTGGGCATGTAATGAATTATGTATTACTCTTACTTGAGAAACCATTGTTGGAATGGAAAATTTTGGTGTTGTTGTTTAATGGCCTATTGTCTTATGAGCTAAGTATGCATGGGCTTGTGAACCTTCTTTTGATTTAAAGTTGTTTCTTGGGAGTGAGACAAGCTTGAGTGTTTGTGACTGGCTTTGGGGTTTTTTGTGAGTGGTATCATTTTACCTTTGGGTAAGTGTGATTTGGCTGTGGCATGACCCATTCCTCATAAGTGTAAGGGCCTATTGATAAAGCATTGATAGTGTTTTTTGATGAGTGTGATGTTTATTCTAGATACCTAGTATGTTCGGTGCGTGCAAGCTCATTGTTAACCTTGTTGGCCTCCTTATGGGTGATGTGAGATGTTTAATTCCTTGTAAGCATGAGCGTATAATGAGTTAACTTGGGAATGAGAATCGTGTAATGAGTCTTTGGGAGGAAATGTTAGGAGATGGTGTAACAAGCCCGCGAGGGGGACCTCGCTGCTACAGTTCGGACTCGCGATTTTCCGTTGTCGCGGTTCTTAATCTGAACCAAAGAGTCCAAATCTGGCAAATCGTTTTGAGAAACAGATTTTTAAAAAAAGTAGTGCCAAACATGGACTGCTTTGCCAGATACAGAGTCGCCACCTAAATATTTTTTAAATGGGGAAATTTAGGAAACCCTGACTCGGTGCCGAAGGCCACATGTCCGTCATCACCGGAGTTGTCTCGGCTCGGGAGCTTGGGTACGATCGGGGAAGGTCAGCTATGAGCACCCCCTTTCGCCCGGTCCGAAGACCGGCCTCTACTAACCGTGATATCCGTTTTTGAAAACTTTATGTGTTCTTATTCCGTTTATTAGCCTAGAATTACTATGTTATGCGCGCAGTAAACAAGTATAGACTAGATTGCCTAATTTGGAAAGAAACATTGCATATCCGTTCGTTTTGAAAATGCTTTGGAATTTGCTACTCGCAAGTAGGCTAAAACACGGATTTCAATGAGTTTTTCCAACTCAAACAATCCAACCTTCACCCACAGGCATTCAAAACATTTTATCATATAAGCATTTAGCCACATGGCAAACATACTGTCATGGCAACACTTACACGCATGCAGGATGCTAAAGCATAAATACTTACATCGTACTCCGTGCCAAAACAGTAAACTAGTTAGCAAACATGCATGTCCTAGTTCATGTTAAAAATGGCTAATGCATCACATGCAAAAATGCAATCTAGGCAGGCTCGGCTAACCCTAAACATGGCATGTGAAATGCGATCAACTATCACATAGTCAATTTTTGAATTGAAGTACAAATGCAGTTAGCGTGATGTACCGAGCCTAATGCATGTAGTACAAATGCATGGATGCACGCATGCATAGGATAAGGTATGCTAATTTAAACATGCCCTAATCTACCATCGTAAGCAGGTAAATAAAAGGGAAGAAAGAAGTGAGGTTGGAAGACATACACACCACCCACACACACTTATTACAGATTTGCCCTCGCTCGGAGGGACCAAATAAATATTACAGATTAATTAACTACGCAAGCTAATTAATAATTACGAATTAATTAACAAATTAACTAAACTAAAGAAAAACAATAAACCGCCTCGGGGCGGGGGCCAGATGCAACACATGCTCGGGACTGGCTCGGAATCGCACTGCCATGCATAGTTTGCCTCTGTTTTCCCTGCTTTGCTCCTTTGAAAACTGCCAAAGTCTCAGGGATGCCTCTCAGGACACTGGGGGATATCATCGGCTGAGCAGAATTTCCACCGGCAGTAGCATTTAGTCACCGGCACAAAATAGATCCATCGGCCATCGATTGACTGCCGGTCGGCACTAAATACTGCCGGCCAGCAATAAATTCCTGCAGAACCTGCAACTCACAGTAGCAGAGGGCAAGGCAAAGCATGGCAGCACAATTCAAGGCATATATGCACCAACCATGTCCCTTATCATGATAATGACTCAAAGGGGCATGTGCCTCGATTCTCGGACCACCAATCACGCATTTCCATGCATGATGGCCCAAAGAACCAAGTATGCAACTTTGATTTCAAATGCATGCAAACCAAATCAAACCAAAGTCCTAATCCCTATCACCAAATCAAGGGACAAGGAATGCATGCAAAATACAATGCAACCTAAGCATACAAGCTAAGGATGCAACATGGCATGGGGGGGGCAAGCTTATGCAAGCATACAAGCATACATATGGCAATGCAAATAGATGGAAAGATGGACTTATGCATGAATTAGGCAGCTCTAAATAGGCCTAAAACAGTAGCCAAAGTGCTACAATGAGGGACCAAATACACATGCACACATACATATGTTGAAAGGCCAACACTTAGGCATAAATTGAACAACTCTCAAGCACACTTGAAAGGGGGAATCATGGACTAATTAACATGCAATATAAGCATTGAAATCATGCTAAAACATGGTGCCAAACCAAGCAATACATCAAGCCAAATATGCAATAAATAGCCCAAGTGTTCAAAGCAAACCAATGGGGCATTGAACTACACTTAGTAAGACCAAACATGGCATGAAAGGAAGGACCAAAATCAGAGGTTTAGCATGTTAAAACAAAGCTAAAGGACTACTTAGATGGCATCTAAGTGACTCAAAATCAAAGGCATGCATAAACACCAAAACATGGAGCATCGCTACACAAGCTTAAGAGGCATTAAAGATGCATGCGAGGCATTAAAGATGCATGCAAGGCAATCAAACAAGCATGGAAATGGGACTGAAATAACATATAAAGTGACCCCAAATCACCAAATCGATGCAAAGATGTCATGCTACACATGCACATACTCAAGGCCAACAAGCCCAAATACAAAGGAGCTATATCAAGAATGCCAAAATCAACCCAAACAACTTATGGACAGACCTAAAACATGGCAAAATATGCACATAATCTTCACAAGACTAAGCCTAAAACATGCTCCAACAAAGGCTAACAACCTAAGACATGTTAAGGCATAACAAGGCATTACAAGGCAACTATGCTAAGCATGCATGGAGTACCAAAACCAATTTAAAATCATGTTATATTATGGATATATAAGCATGAAAAATAGCCCAAACATGCTCAACACACACTCAAGCATAATGCTCTCGCAAGAGGCCAAAACATGCCCTTTTCAAGGACAACAAGGAGAGGGGGTGGCCCTCTCCTTCTTGGGACTTCAAGGCATCATCTTCACCACTGAAATCCCTCAAGATTTCAGTGGTGAAGAGACCCCAACACCAAAATCCCGGAGCTAGCACAAAATGGCCCAAAATGAGCCTTTCAAGGCTTATGGGGGGTCAACCACCCTCAAACAACAAAACACTCTAAATAAACAATAAAGAGGGCCTAAAAAAAACTTTTTTATGTTATACAATAAGCACAAAAACAGCTCTAAGATAGGTAGAAAATCAATGTAAAATTGGGGAAAAAGGAGACTAGGTTCTCACCCTTGAAAACCCCTTTGCAAATGGTGCTCCAATGGCCTCCTTTAGCTTGAATCCAACACCAAAACTTCAAAATCAGTCCCTTAGAACCTCAGTTCCAAGAGGAAGGTGAAACACTAGGTGTTTGTGTGCAATAGTAAGACACAAAACACCTAGTGCACAAAAGAGAGGGAAAGAGATATAGGGATTGTCTCTAACTCAAACCCTAAAACCAGAGCTTAACAATGGCTGTTTTTGCTCTCAAAATATCTAAACTCTCTAACCTCTCAAGCCAAGAGACCAACCTCTCTCTATATGGCACTTCTTGTCATGTAAAGCTTACAAGACAAGCTTCATAAGAGGGAGATCCCTCCATACACGTGTATGGAGGGGAGCAAAAGTAAGACAACTGTCTTAAAATATCTGCAAAAGCAGATGCACAGTAATCGGCTGGCCAAAAATGCCATCTTGGCCAAAAGGAGTGCCAGCCGGCACTAAAAAGTGTTGACCGGCAACAAATAGTGCCGACCGGCAATATACATTGCCGGTGGCAGCAAAAACCAGCCAGTGGCCTCTAGTCACTGCCGGTGATGGGTGGGGATGGTCCACAAGCCCTACCCTGCCCTTCCAAGGCAAAACACAAGTGTTTGGTGCAAAACCAGACACTAAACGGTCGAGTTCAGAGATCCTGAGGCAAGGCACGCGAGCCGAGGCCTCCGGGAACTCCAAACGAACACAAACATGGATGATCACCGAGTGTTCAAACGGTGAGGTCCAAGTCTTGAGGACGGTCAAAAATGGGGTGTCTACAGATGGCGGCCACAGTGTGCTTTGTTTTGAAGAGTCTAGCTCGGACTAAAAGAAGGTGAGAGAATGTATGTTACGATCCATGTAGAGGTGAGCGGGGTTGGATGAATGTTGGTATTTGATGCCGAGTGTTGAGGATTGTTTAGTTGGTTGGTTGGTTGGTATATGGAATTGATGGGCATGTAGTCATCTCGGGAATTGTTTTAGTTTGAGCAAGAAGTCGTAAGGTTAAAGAGTGCCTTGGGTTACACTTGAGAATGTTGAGTCTCACTTATGTGAATGTGATGTATACTGCGTGTTGTTTTGTTTGTATGAAAATTCCTTGAGTTAGGATAATGTGGTGGAACTAGGATTTTGTGAGCGCACTTGTGCAAATATATGACTGATAAATTACGATGGTGGTTGTAGAGGGATGAGACTCCCAAGATTTCTTTTTCAAGTTGTGTGTGCATTACTTTCTATTAGCACGATTATTAATTATATAATTTATTATTATAGAAATGTTGTCATTGAGTGGTGACATCACCATAGGAGTGATGGGTTCACCAGTCATCGTGTTAAGGAAATGAGTTTTCCTGGTATTATGGCCTTGGAGGTCATGGTTGAGATTGAAAGCATCGTTGTTGTAATCACACTTGTTTTTGAAAAACACTTACAAAACTAATGAATTGAACTTGGAAATGGGGAAAAACTTTTATTGTGCTTGGGTGAGTGAACTCCTTTTTGAGAAAATTTTGTATGAAGGAAAATAAAATTTCAAGGAAAATGAAGATTTTTTTTACAACATAAGACGTGTGATTAATTCCTTAATCTTACTTGGTAATACTGTGTAGAGGACTAAGCTTGAATTATTAGTTTGTAATTGTGCACATTGTTCTTGGATGAGTAATGATGTGAATAAGGATTACTTGTTTCATTATTGCGTATCTATTTCTGGGTCGACTAGTATTATTGAGGCTACAACATTTCGTGGGAGTAGCTTTCTACTTTCGTGAGGATTGACTAAGAGCCTTTTGGTGTGAGTATGAAGTTATTCTTGGGTTTGAGTCAGTGATTGATCGGTAGTCGTTCGATGTCATGGGTAAAGGAGGAAGGATTGTAATTGGATATGCGAGTAGCCGTGATTGAATTTTTCCTCGTAAGACCCGATGAGTTTTGTAGGTTGATGAGACATTCATGACTATGTCTTTTATTTCGTTTGACTAAGCTTCCTTGAAACATAGTAAATGAGTCTGGAACGACTTACCGTATCTTGTTTGTGCTAACCTTTGGAAAAATTGAGATGGGAAATTGGGATTCGGAAAGCTATTCCATGTGTTGGCCGAAAACTCGAGTTGGAACTTGTTGTTCTTTGTTTTCGGTTTTCGTTTTTTGTTTGAATCTTAGAGTGGCCTCACTAATAGTTGAGTTTAACCTTTCTAGCAAGATTGTGGATCTATGGATCTGTTTGCTATTGCTCCATTCTAATTCCTTAGTGTAGACACCCCATTTTTGATGGCCCTCAAGACTTGGATGTCCTCGCATGTGCACTCGATGATGAGTTTGTTTGCTCGCTAAGTGCTTGAAGTCTTCAGTAGAGTGCCATAACTTTGAGCCATTCAAACCCCACACCCTTTTTGTCCAATTTTTGGACCATGCCTTGGTCTTTCCAGCCTGCAACCTCTGATGACTTGCCAGCCATCCCTAGAGGCTATCGACCATCACTTTTAGGTTGCCGGCCACTGATGTGGTTTGCCGGCCACCAGTGATGGCCGGCCAGTCACCAATGTTTTCTGCAGATATTTTATGTCAGTTGTGCCAGCTATTTGCACAGATGCATGCATCTGTCCACATGTGTAGGGTTGGATCTCCTTGAGGGAATTTCATGTTTTCTATATATAGAGACCTTCTCTCTCTTGTAGAAAGGTTAGAAAATTTTAGACTAAAAAATATTCCTTTCTCTCAATAATTCTTTCTCTCTCTAGCATTTCTCTGCACTTTTGCCTACAATTCCTTAACCTTTGCCTATACACCCTTAACCAAATCCTCTCATTTTTGAGCTGAGGTGTTCTTGAGCTTGGTTTCAGCTCTAGAGGGTGTACTTGCTCAGTTTTGCTGCTTGGAATTACTCTTTGCTTCAAGAGGTATAATACTTGCATTTCTAGCTTGCTTTGCATACTTTTTTTTTTTTTAATCTTTTTCCCACTATTTTTAAACTGTTTATTGGCTGTGAAAAACTTTGTTTTTTGTGAATTTTTTGGATTCAATTTTATAAAAATTAAGCTTTTTTTTTTTTAATGATTTTTTTAATATTTTAAGTAAATTTTTTTTTTTACTTTTTAGATACACTTAATATAAATACAATTAAAAAGTATAATATTTGTAAAAAAAATATTTAAAAAATTCTTAAAATACCAAATATATATAAAAAAATAAATTCAGTACATTTTCTTATTCTTATGTATTTATTGATTTTTTTAAAATATTTGTTTACAAATATTTTACGTTTCAAGTACATTTAGGTTAAGTGCTTCTAAAAAATAAAAAATTGTTTAAAATATTAAAAAAATTATTTAAAAAAATACAAAAAAATAAAAAAAAAATTAATTTTCAAAAAAAAATAAAAATAAAAAAATTAGAACCAAACAAGATAATTTTCTTGGTTATCTCACCCACTATTTTGTGACTAAGGTTGGCCTAATAATATATTCTACGATTTTTCTTTAGGATGATCTCTCAACTTGGTGAAATGCAAAGCTTTTAAAATACACATTCTATTAATGTTACTTATCAAAAATATAAAACTAAAAGAGAGATTTAGTGAGAAATCTTATTAAAATAAAATTGCTTGAGGTTAAGTCCATTTTAATTAAGATATTTTATTTTAATATTTGTTAATTTTTGGGGGACAAAATTACAAAAAAGACTTTAAGATTTCGCGTATTTTTTCAAATTAAATCCTAAAATTTTAATTTTATCAATTTAAATCCTGAATTTCATTGTGTCATAATCTACACCTTCCGACCATTTCTATCTATTGAACTAATAGAAAATTCAAATTTTGGTGCTAAATCCATCGGAAGACGACGCGGTTTGCCCCCAGTACCATATATAACCCCCAAGTCTCTATTAAATGTTTAAAATACATTTTTCGCATAAAATTTAATAGCTAAAAATCTATCTTTTCGGTCCATTTTATTAACAAAAATATATAGGTGATTTAAAACTGAAAATAACAAAAAAAAAATTAAGATTTAAATTGATGAAATTAAAATTTATATTGATATAAACGTCAAATCCTATACTATATTTTTTTAATATAACCTTTCTTAATTTTATTTATAAATAATTTTCTTTATTAAATTATCACTACTTTAAGACAAGATAAATCCACTATTGCAATTGAGTGTTTTGGGGTTTAAAACATACATGGAGAAGATTATCCGTTCTTAAAAAAAATGGCGTGGTAAGAGATTGATTGAGGCTGAATTGTACAACATTGAGACCGGTAATTAGGATCTCTTAATCATACTTGCCAATAAAATTGTATATTTTATGTCTGTTTAATGCCAATCAGGTTGGATACGGTTGGAGTACAAAATAAGCAAAAACACAGCATTTTAGCCATAAAAGTACTTCCCGCGCATGTGGAGGACCATTCCCGCACGTGCGGCCCAACCAATGAAGCCAAGCAGATACTGCAAAAATTGTACGTGCGGAGGGTTTTTCCCGCACGTGCGAAACCCTCTCCTCACATGTAGTGGTATTTCCTGCACATGCGGCTGTACCTTGAAAATTGTGCCTGATGTTTTGAACCTGTTTTGGAAAATCTGGAGATATAAAAGGCAGAAGAAAAGGCTGGATTAGGGTTCTGAAATTTTCCAAAGGATAGGAGGGGCTAGGGTTTGAAGAGAAGGGTTTCAAGCTTCAAGAATATCTCTCATGGTGGTTTTCTCTTCCTTTACCTCTTCTCACTCCTCCATGAGTGACTAGTTCTTCTATTTCTAAGGTTTTGATGAAGCCTTAGCCAAATAAATAGGGTTTTCTTTTTGATTTTTGATCATGTAATGGTTTGAACAAGTTGTATGATATTCATGAAGTTTTTAAATATATTTTCCATTATTTCTTCGAGTATTATTGCTATCCTAGTTTAGAGTGAACAACTCGTGCTACTTGAAATGGTTCGTGCCTATACATTGAACGTGATAATTCTCTTGATCAATGCTTCGAACTTGTAGTGCAAAGTATTATTTGGTTCGAACCAAACATAATTGATTTTCAAATTGAGACCTTATTTATATAACTAGTGGTGAATTCATTATCCTAGGTTTTTCCCAAAATTAATAATTCCAATTTTACTTTTAATTGCTAGTTTAATCTCTTAATATTTTAATTATTATTAGATTATGAATCATCATCTTTTTAATCAAAATTAAATTAGGAATTTAAGAATTAAATTAGTTTAATTTCACATTTGTCCCTGTGGATTATGTAACTAGTGGTGAATTCATTACCCTAGGTTTTTTTCCAAAATCAGTAATTCCAATTTTACTTTTAATTACTAGTTTAATCTCTTAATATTTTAATTATTATTAGCTTATGAATCATCATCTTTTTAATAAAAATTAATTTAGCAATTCAACAATTAAATTAGTTTAATTTCACATTTTTCCCTGTGAATCAATACCTGGACTTATCATTATTCTAAGGAATTTGGTACATCTTTGTGTTTATTTTTGGTGTGTAAAACGACCCATCAATTTTGGCCTCGTTGTTGACGACTTCTGGCGAAATTAATTAATTTAAAGTTATATCCTTATTTTAATTTTTAGTTTAGGATTTTATGTTTTTGTCTTGCTAAGTGTGTAGAGTTTTTGCAAGTGGATCTATCACCGAAGTGCAAGTGGAGCGCAACAGAGCTTTAAAAACAACCGCAACGTTAAAGTGTTTTCTTTCTTTCTTTCTTTTTTTTTTAAAAAAGAAAATACTCTAAGCAAAGCACCAAAGTGCTAAAAATAGAGAGCTCAAGTCAAGATTGGAGACAACGATCTATACGTCAAGCACCTGCAAGACGAATAAACCGTTTTCGTTAAACTGCTGTGAGTATTTTCTCCTTTGGTATTTTTCTTTCATAACTTAGTGCACAAGAGTTGGAACTTAGTGCGTGTGTGTGTGTGTGAGTGGTGTATGCACGAGCGCCATTCTTGCCGCCCTGAATTGTGGAGTTTGGACCTTGAATTAGAAAGGACTTTCAGGAACCTTAGAGCGTCTTCCCGTGTTCCTAGGCTTGAATATCCATATCCATACTCAGAGCCATTAGAGATGGCGAACCCGAATTTTTCGAATGGGCCTGATCGGACTCTTAAAGATTACTTCACACTCACAGCATATACATCACCATTATGCATTCAATTACCCGACACCACAACTGCTCATTATGAGATTAAGTCCAGTACCATCCAAATGCTCCCATCATTCCATGGACTAGCTCATGATGACCCTTACAAACATCTACATGAATTTTTAAAAATTTGCTATATAGTGAAGATCCAGAATTTTACTAATGAGGCCTTAATGTTGCGACTGCTCCCATTTTCACTAAAAGACAAAGCCAAACACTGGCTAAACTCCTTACCTGCTAATTCTGTCACAACATGGGACCAATTACAGCAGAAGGTTTTAGAGAAATACTTTTCCATTGGTAAGACTACCAACTCAGGTGAGACATCACCAATTTTGCTCAAATTGATGGTGATCAATTTCATGAAACATGGGAAAGACTTCATGACTTTCTCCAATAGTGTCTCCACCACCAAGTGCCGGATTGGAAACTTGCTCAGACCTTTTACTGTGGCTTAACTGAGCCTCATCGCCAAATGGTGGATTTTTCTTGTGATGGCAGATTTATGTCGAAAAATGTCGCTGAGGCATGGAAATTATTTGAAAACCTAAGTGATAATTCCTTTCACCATGCCTCCGCAGCTCGGCAAGTCCGGTAACCTATAGTTGGAGCCTTGAAAAGAGGGGGCATTTATGAGGTAGGGCATAATCCAGAGTTAGCCTAACAAGTAGAGGCATTGTCCCATAAAATAGACCAATTATTAGCCTCAAGACATGCCCTTACACAGCAAGTTCAGCCTTAATTTCATAACACATGTGTTATTTGTGTGAGCCTTGCTCATGACTTGAGTGAGTGCCCTTCAGCATCACAATTTCAGGAGTTAGTCCAAGAACATTTGAATACGGCTCAAGGATTCTCCAAATCGGGTAATGACCCATATTCCAACACATATAACATTGGATGGAGAAATCACCCTAATTTTTTATGGAGACGTCATTCACAAGGCACTTCTTACAACCCTCCACCACCAAGGCAATTTTAAAAGTTTTGCCAACCAATCTTCTTTCCGCCCACCATAACCTTACCAGTAACCACAACTCCTGCCTGTTCCTCAAGCAACTCAGCCTTTGAGACTCAACTATTGGAAGTTCTTTCAGAGCTTAAGAGGTTAGCACTAGTAGTTCACTTCCACACTCACTCAATTGCCAAGCTAGAGGCCCAATTAGGTCAAATGGCTAATAACATGAATATGAGAGAGGAAGGAAAGTTACCGAGTTAGACTGTGGCCAACCCTAAAGGTCAATATGGGGTAGAGTGGTCAAATGGAAATGGAAAGCACCGTGAACAAGTGCAAACGGTGATTACTTTGAGAAGTGGGAGGGAGTTAGAGCCTCGGCCAATTGCATCTGATACAACTAGAGCTAAGAAGGGTAACTACGTAGTAAACCCATTAAGAGCAAGGGTGAGGGAGAAACATATAAGGGGGATGGCTTAGTCCCTAGTATTTTATATGAGTCTAAGGCACCATATGTGCCTAAGGCACCCTTCCCCTAATGCCTTGATATCCCACTTTTGATAAGAAGGCATCACCCATAGAAGCGATGATGAAGGTATTTAAACATGTTAAAATCAACCTCCCCCTATTAGAGGCGATTAAACAAGTACTTGTAGACACCCCATTTTTGACCGCCCGTAAGACTTGGGCGTCTCAGGTTGATCACTTGATGATAAAAGTTACGCTGTACAAAAGTTCGATTTCTTCCGCAAGAAGAGCTTTAAATCCCAACCTTACACCCCATTTTTGGACCAAAACCATTTTAGACAAACTATTTTAGACCTTAAAATGCTCTTTTCCAAAATATTTTTGAAAATGTTTCTACGATGTTTCGAGGCTCACATTTCGTTAAAAATTGCACTTTTCGGTAAACCGAATAAGGACAAAGTGGAAATAAATGGAAGAGAGGTGAACTCTTTGAAAAATATTTTAAACCTCTTATTTATAGGTTTGGAGTTGAATAAAATTGGAGGAGAGGGAAGAAAACTAGTTAGGGAAAATAGTTGAGCTTGAAACCGTTAAGAGAGAGCTGAGTAGCCTTCACTAAATTAGGCCTATCTCTTTGTGCACTTAGACTTTATATGTGAGGCCACCTCCATTGGAAAGTGTACTTCTAGGGCTTCAATTTAGACTCAAGAATCTCCTAAAGCCGAGTTTGGATGAGGGAGATATGTCTGTTTAAAGTTAGGCATCAATCTGGTTCAGATAGAAATGAGCAACCTTCACTAAAATAGGCATATCTCTTTGCAAACTTATAATTTAGATGTGAGGCCACTCTATTGGAAATTATATTTCTGGGGCTTCAATTTAGACTCAAGAATGACCTAAAGTTGAGTCTAGAAGAAAGAGATATGCCCGTTTGAAATCGGCCTTGAAGCAGATTTTTGTGGTCGTCAACTCACACTTCTGGCCTGTCGGCCACTTGTGAAAAACACAGATATTTTTGGTCAGTTATCTCCCAAAAACTCCAGCTGTTCCTATACAGATATTTTTGACCTGTGAGGCTGTTTTTCTATCTATAGGGAACCTCCCCTCATGGTTTGAGGTTACAAAAAATTTCAAAACCTCAAATTCTAGAAATTCTCTATCCATCTCTATCTTGCAACCTATATACTGTCTCTCTCTACACTTCCTAAACTAATATTAGAGCTCTCCTTGTTGAGATTATTAAGTCCAAATTTCAACCATTGAGAGTGAGAACTTGTTGATTTGTGAACAAAAGTGTTATTCCTCTTCAAAAAGTATAACTACTAGTTCCTTTGCACTATTTCTCTCCCATCTTTTCTTGATATTTTAAAACTATTTTTGGACTATTTTTATGGGTTGAAGCTTGTGGTTTAAGGCTATTAAAAGTAGAGCAGTTAACCACCATTCTTTACACCTTGTCTCCTAAGCCTTTACACTTGTGCTTCCCATCTCTTCCTCAACTTTTTCTGGGCTTTTTACCACCAATTTTCAGAGTTATTTCAGTGGCTAAAATAATGTCTTGAGGTCTAAAAATGAAGGGGGTAGCCTCCCCTCCTTATGCTTTGTTTACTAGCTTACATAGCTCCATGTTTTAGCTTATTGTTCTAGCTATTTTTGTCTTAATTCCAGCATATTTTAGGACTGATTTAGCACTGTTTTAGGACTATTTGAAATTTGAACTGCATGCTTGTAGTGTAATTGTCCTCATAGGTTTGGCAGTCTAGGCTTTAGCCACCATCCTATTTGAGTTGATAGTGTTTATTTATGGCTTTCCATACTTGTGGTCACTCCTAATCACTTACGCAACCTCCCTCATTTCTTGGCTTTTGCTTTTCTTTGAAAGTTGTTTTAAGGCACTTGTTTGTTTAAGCTTGAGATTGAGGTCTTATGCTTAATGGTTTAATCCATTTAGGGGTTCATTACCAATGGCACGATACTTCTCTCATGCCTAAAACAACTCTTGATTTGATGCTTCTTTCCATTAGAGGACTTAAAGCTCACCTTTGGACTTAATTTACTAAGGAATGGTTGGAAATTTAAAATGGAGTAATAAAATTGGGGATTAAAAATGATGCAAGATAATAACTTGGTTAGGTTCAATCGGACGTTAACTAAATCCTTGAGTCTTGAGTCGTTTCATACTCATTAGTAATGAAAACGGTTCAAGGGTCATTGTCAACCATTTCTCTTGATCATTCATGATAGGGAAGAGGTTTGAGAGTCTTTATTTGTTATATTTATTGAACTTGCACCCTTTGGTTCATAGGCCAGCATGCAATGAAATTGCATCCATTGATGGTTTGTGAATCAAATTTACTACTCCTTTGAGCTTTTTGATGATAAGGAGGGATAAGTTGTGCAAATAACCCTTGAGAATACCCTGTGCTTGGTCTATTTGCTCTCTGTTGCAGCAGGAAAAACCAAACATCAGTGGTCAGAATTTCACTTTTTGTGGACGGTAGACCGTCATTTGTGGCCGGCAGGCCACCACTTCTAACCTGCCAGCCACCTTTGCAAAACCAGTAGTGTACTTTTCTAGCAAAACAGAGTTAGTTTTGAGGTGAAAAACAATGCAAGTGTTGTACTGTGCAATAGAGACGTCTGGCAGCTGAATAGTCGCCTTTTTCAGGTGGGAATCCATGCATGTACAAGCATTCCTCGTTTCTCGAGGTAGAGTAATTAGAATAGCTAGCTTAGCACTC
The DNA here is from genome assembly GCF_055761805.1 of Camellia sinensis. Taxonomy (NCBI): domain Eukaryota; kingdom Viridiplantae; phylum Streptophyta; class Magnoliopsida; order Ericales; family Theaceae; genus Camellia; species Camellia sinensis. Next base: position 115,559,094 of record NC_138964.1, on the reverse strand, counting down.
TTTTCATGTTGTATTCATGTAAATAATTAGTTCGTTTTGGTTTGTAATTAATTAACTAGTTAGTTAATTTGTTGTAATATTTAATTAGCTAGCTTAGCTGATTATTTCATTCGTTTTGTAATTCGTAATAATTATCTTAACTAGTTAGTTTATTCGGATCCTCTTGCATGAGGGTGCAAATGTTGTAATAATATGTATGTCTTCCAACCCCACGTCTTTCTCCCTTTTATTTACCTACTTATGATGGTTAGTTTAAAAGCATCATGTTTCATTTAGCATCTCTCATGTTTGCATCCACTTGTATTGCATGCGTTGAGGCTCGTTGCATCATTCTAACTTGCATTGTTAGTTAAACACTTCTTTGAATACGTGCTTAGACCGCATGTTATCAAATTGATTCGTATGCCATAATTAATAGCCGAGCCTAATAATTGCATACCGCATGCGTTGCATTAGTCATATTGCATTCATTAGGATCATGTATTTCTGCTAAATTCTTTTGTTTATTTTGGCTTAGAGTACTAGGTGAGCTTTTACTTGCTTTAGCATATCGCATGAGTATGATTATTTCAATGTCTAGCATGTTCACCATGAGGTTAAGTGCTTAATTGATAAATTGCTTGAATGCCTGTGGAAGAAGGCTAATTGCTTGAATTGGAATAATTTGAGTAATGTTCATATGCAATCACTTTTTTCAGTGGTACATATTCGAAACAATTTTCAAACGAAACATGAATCAAGTGTTCCAATTTTTACAAATTAGTCTATACTTGTGTGCACATCACATAGTAATGCTAGCCTAATAATCGGAACAAGAGCATATAATATAAATAAGATTCACATCATGATTAGTAGAGGCCGATCTTTGATCAGGCGAGTAGGGTGCTCAATTCATGACTTTCCCCTCTTGCACCTGTAGACCCGACTTTCTTCGCGCGTCCCCCTTTCGAAGAAGGCGCGAATTGGTCTTGCTATAGTTCGAACTGAATCTAATCTCACAAAGTGCAATGTGAGACTGATAAACATCAAACAGTCCAAATCTGGAAAATCGTTTTGGAAAATCAATTTTGAATCAAAAAGCACCAAACATGGACTGCTTTGCCAGATTACAGAGTCGCCACCTAAATATTTTATTTTTGGAAAATTTAGAAAACCTTGACTCGTGCTAAAGGCCACGTGTCCATCATCACCAAAGTTACCTCGGCTTGGGAACTTGGGTACGAGGGCGAAAGCTCATGAAATGAGCACTCCCGTTCGCCCGATCAGAAGATCGGCCTCTACTAACCTGATATGTTATTTGATAAACACATGTGTTCTTATTTCGGTTATTAGCTAACTTTACTATGTGATGCGCACAACATACAAGTATAGACTCAATCACGAGAATTGGAACAAGCCAACTCATTTTTGTTTTTGAAAATGGTTTGAAAGTGTTACTCGGAAGTAGGCTAAAGCGCAGATTTGCCACCCTCAAGTGGGCTTAAAACATGATGATTTTGCCACTTCGCAAAGTGGGCTTAAAACTCACATTTGATGAATTGTCCCAATTCAGGAAATCAAGCTTTCACCCACAGACATTCATACAGTTAATCAATTAAGCAAATAGCCTCATGGTAAGCATGCTAACATGGCAACACTCACACTCATGCAAGGATGCTAAAACGCAAACACTTACAGTGTACTCCAAGCCAAAACAAAAGCTAGTTAGAAATCATGCATCATCCTAACTATGTTAACAATGCCTAACGCAACACATGCAATAATGCAATTAAATAGGCTCGGCTATCTAAGATGGCATATGAATGCAACAATTAATAACATGCTTTGAAACACATATTCAAATAAGTATTGAAATTCCGATGCAGTTTGAATGATGCGTTGAGCCCGGTGCATGCAATACAAATGAATGGTGCAAACATGCAAGCATAAGGTATGCTAATTAAAAAATGCCCTAAAACTAACCATCGAAAGCGGTTAAGTAAAAGGGAGAAAGAAGTAGGGTTGGAAGACATGCACACACACACGCACACTTATTACTACATTATGCCCTCTCGAAGGAGGGTTCGAATAAATAAGCTAAGCTAATCTAAGCTACACTACTTGTTACAAACCAAACTAATTAACTATGCTAGCTAATTAAGTATTACATATCAAACGAAATAGCTTATTACACAAACTAGCTAAAATATTACAACATTCGAATAATTAGCTATGCTAACTAATTAAAGCGATAAAGTGGCCTCACGGGCAAGGGAGACATGCATACTCGGTTGGTGTCCGCTCGGAAATCCATTGCTTTGCTGTCAATTGCCTCTATTTGCACGTGCCTTGATTTCTGAACATTGAACCAATCTCCACATTGCTTTTGCCTCAAAATAGAAACATTTCTACATAAAATTGGACTGGTGGCCGGTCGGCCACAAAAAGTGACTGCCGGTCACCTCAACTGGTCGATCGGCTAGTGAAAGTGGCCGGTCGGCTACCTGCTTTTCCAGGCTTTTGGTTTTGTTGCAACAGAGAACAACCGAGGCACATCAATGTATTTGCAAGGAAATGTGTGTACTACCACTCTCCTTATCATGTCTCAAGCTCAAAGGAGAGTGGCACTCGGCTCTGAAGCCACCAACCAAGCATCTCAATGCATGATGGCCCGAAAATCGAGCTTGTACAAGCTTAGTGAATGCACAAACAATACACAAAGTGCCTCTACCCTATCATGCATGATCAAGGGTGTTGGCGACCAGGAAATGTGACACGTTTCATCACTTTGAGTATGAAACGTTCCACATTTCTTGTGTTTGGATTAACGTCCGATCTAAACGCATGCAATGCAACACACATGTTTATCATGTCCATGTTTTACTTAGTCCATTTCTTGTTTACACATTTTAGCTAATCAATTAGTCCTTTAACTGGTTAAGTTCAATGTGAAAAGTCCTCTAATTTGAAAGATGGCCTAAGCTGCGAGTGCCTTGAGCATGAAAGAGGTATCATGCTGTTGGTTAGTAGAAACCCTCAAGGGAGCATTAAAACCATTAAGCATGTGAACCTCAATTCCACATTCAAGCCATCAAGGAGCTCGAGACCACTCTCAAAGTGAATGAAAGATTGAAACAATGGAGTGCAATGACATACATTTTAGCACTGAAATAATATGCTAAGTGACTCAAAATCATGCAAACAACTCATGCAATGCATGTTTAAAGGCTCAACTCATTAAGCTAATGAAAGGGATTACACCATAATCTTACAACACAAGCCTCAAAGGGCCAAACTAACTCAAAACAAAGTTAAAGCATGCCAAAACAAGGGCTAAATCATGCTGAGATTGAAGCTTAAAAGGCAAGAAAATCATGCGCACAAAATGGCTCACAAGCAGGGCATAAGGCACAACTCCCAAAAGCATTTAAAGTGTGATATATGTGAGAGTGTGATAGCAAAAAACGCTCTGAAATCACATGCTAAATGATGCCATATCATACAAATAACTCAAATAAAGCATGCTAAGAGCCTTAAAACATAAAGCAAGTAAGGGCCGGTTACACTATAGCTATACAAAGAGAAGCTCATGTGACCAAGACCACTTGAAATAGAGTTTAAACATGGCAAAACATGAGCAAAAATGTACTGGAGCAGAGCCAACACATGCTAAAATAATAGGCTACAACATCAAGTAAGCTAGGCTAGCAAGCATGATTACACTACAAGTGTAAGAAGCAAGCAAGAGGTGCTCTAACCAGCCCAAAACAGAGTTATAACATGTTAAAATAAGGCCAAAAACATACTGAGAACAAGCCAAGGTAAGCCATAAAAAGATGCTACTTTGTAGTGCTAACAAGGCATGGCATAGAGAGACAAGGAGGGGAGGCCACCCCTCCCATTTTGGGCCTCAAAACAAACTTTCTACCACTGAAATTCCCCTGGAATTCAGTGGTTTAAAGGCCAAAACAAGATTGTTTTAAAAGCTTTAAAAGGTGGCTCAAAAGGCTTCACAAGCCAAAGAGTAAAGGGGAAGAATCACCCCTTAACCAAACAAAGTTCAAACCACAATTTAAAACCTTAAAAAAATAGAGTTTTTAGAGGTCAAAACCAGCCTCAATGTAGTGTAAAAAGATGGCCAAACACTTAGCTAAAATAAAGCTTAAAAGGGGCAAGTTCTTACCCTTGAAGCACAGTTGCAAAACAGGTCCAAATTACAGCTCAAACCCACCTTAGGAGCTCTAAATGATCCTCAAAGAACCTCAACTCTAAGATTAGGATGTTTGATTAAGGGTCTCTTTGCAAAAGTGTAGAGAATTCTAAGCTTAAGGCACAAAACAAAAAGAGAGAGAGGCTTCTAAAGAGAGAGGCTAAGATTTTGCTCATAAAATTTTGTAGAGAGGGAATTTTAGAGAGAGAGCCTCCCAAATTTTCTTAGCTTGCAAAATATGAGATATAGCCTCCATATATATCAATATATGAGCTCAAGGTCGGAATATCTGATTACAAGACAGTTGGAGCTTGTGGAAGACACCTGGAGATAAATATCTACAAAATATCTGAGTTTTGGACATAAGTGGCCGGTCGGCTACCTTTCCTGGCCGGCCGGCCACCTCAAGTGGCCGATCGGCTACTTTTTTGGCCGACAGCAAAAATTTGCTCTGTAGGTCAAACTTCAAATGGACATATCTCCTTCATATGGACTCTTTTTCAGGTCATTCTTGTGTCTAATTTGAAGCCTCAGAAGTAAGCTTTCCAATAGTGGCAACTTCAAATCAAAATTCTAAGTTTTTAAAAATTTATGCCTCTTTTAGTGCAGACTGCTCAGTTTTGGTCCTCATAGATTGATGCCTAACTGCTCCTCAACTAGTTTTCTTCCCTCCTCTCCTCTTTTCTTCAACTTCAAACCCCTAAACAAGGTGTTTTGAAATATTTTTTTCAAGGATTTCACCTCTCTTTCATTTATTTCACTTTGTCCTTGCTCGGTTTACCGAAAAGCGTAACATTTAACGAAATGCGAGCCTCGGAACATTGTAGGAGCCTTTTCAAAAATATTTTGAAAGAGAGGGTTTTAAGGTCTAAAAGCTTTTGGTGAAAATGGTTTTGGTCCACAAATGGGGTGTGAGGTTGGGATTTGAAGCTCCTCTTGCCGAAGAAATTGAACCTTTGCACAGCATAGCCTGCACCATCGAATGATCCAATCAGTGGCGCCCAAGTCTTAAGGGCAGTCAAAAATGGGGTGTCTACAGTTGCCCCTCTTTGACAGAGCTCAGAGTCATGAAATGACGTGAGTGAACGTCAAAGCCCAAAGACGACTCATTTTTGACAAGGTCGAAAACTTGGACAAATAAACAAAATGCAAATGCAGAAACAAATGGTTGCGCCCGCAAGCTGCCTACGTATCCCTTTGCAAGGAATCAAACCAGTGTAGTTCAACGACAGGATGCAAGATGATATACAATTATAATGAAATCATGCAAATGATATACAATGTATTTTAATCATCAAACCACTAGCAGCGCAAAACCACACAAATATCATAAAGAGATGGAGATGCGAAAAAAACTACGTTTAACATAGAAAAGGTGCCAGAACCCTCAAACCATAATTCTCTTAGTGGAATAGGCGTGTGCACATGCAGAACTATGTGTTTCGCAGAAAGAACACAAGGAATTGGGTGGCATGATACAAGTGAGGAATGATATGCAAAGGGAAGATTGTGATCCTACATGCTGAATGCAACAAAACAAAATATGATGCAATGGATGCAATGGATGAAGTGAATAAGGCGCGCGGCCAAACCACATCTTCCCTAGAAAAGACATAGACACAAAACAGACCATGTCTAACACAGAAAAGGTATCGACACCCTTAGACCACAATTCTCTCAGTGGAATAGATGCGTACACATTAACACAGAACCATGCTTCAACGAAGGAAATATATGAGCACATGCCAAACTAAGCTGAACATGAAAAGGATACAGGTAATAAAATGGTATGATGTAATGGATGTAACAGATAGTGCAGTAGATGCAAAAGGGGTAGCATACTCCAACCACACTGGAATTGTGAGAGGAGGAAGAACAAATTCCAAACACGCTGAAATCGTGTGAGGAATGACACACTCTAACCATGCTGAAATCGTGAGAAGAGGTAAACAAATTCCAAACACGCTGAACTCGTGTGAGGAAGGGCACACTGTAATCACGCTGAAATCGTGAGAAGAGGAAAACAAATTCCAAAAACGCTGAAATCGTGTGAGGAAAGGCACACTCTAACCACGCTAAAATCGTGAGAAGAGAAAAACAAATTCCAAACACACTGAAATCATGTGAGGAAGGGCACACTCTAACCACACTGAAATCGTGAGAAGAGAAAAACAAATTTCAAACACGCTGAAATCGTGTGAGGAAGGGCACACTCTAACCATGCTGAAATCGTGAGAAGAGGAAAACAAATTCCAAACACGCTGAAATCGTGTGAGGAAGGGCACACTCTAACCCCGGTAAAATTATGAGAAGAGGAAAACAAATTCCAAACATGCTGAAATCGTGTGAGGAAGGACACATTCTAACCACGCTGAAATTGTGAGAAGAGGAAAAGAAATTTCAAACATGCTGAAATCGTGTGAGGAAGGGCACACTTTAACCATGCTGAAATTGTGAGAAGAGGAAAACAAATTCCAAACATGCTGAAATTGTGTGAGGAAGGGCACACTCTAACAACGCTGAAATCGTGAGAAGAGGTCCAAAAACAAGTAATCAGGAGCGCGCTCGACTCAACCTAAGATAAACTCCAAACACGTTGAAATAGTGTGAGAAATGGGACACTCTAACCACGCTGAAATCATGAGAAGAGGTTCAAAAATAACCAATCAGGAGCGCGCTCGACGTAACCTGAGATAAATTCCAAACACGCTGAAATCATGTGAGGAATGGGACACTCTAACCATGCTGAAATCGTGAGAAGAGGTCTGAAAACAACCAATCAGGAGCGCGCTCGACACAACCTGAGAAAGCCCTGGGGGACAACAATCCTAAACGCTGCTCAGCGTAAAAGGATAAATGATACAAGATTACACAAGATGCAAATAAATACAATAAGTGTGATGATACGATACATGTTACAAGAAATGTAGTGCATGATGCTTAGAGAAATGCAATAAACAAACAAAGCGGCGCTTTAGAAAGCACCTCATGGGGTGAGTGGCCATGAACTGCTCTACTCTGACGGGGATCTCGCCTTGTGTTCTTCGAACTCTTACCTTTAACTCACAGTTCAAAGGTTTTGAAATACTGACAAGGGTTCTTCATGTAGAAGCCATGGATGCCGCTTTTTTTCCTGATCATATTCACAACTTTCCCTATTCTCCAACGGGGTGACAAACTAGGTTGGTTAAGTATCCAAAATTGAGGCGCATACCTGCTACCTCCACTTATGGGGCTTCCATACAGATTTCTAGCCGAGGATACACCCATGGGTATTTAAACCAGACTTTAGTCTCGGAAATTCCAAACCTTTATGTTCTAGGCATCGCCATTCGAACTCTAGTTTCCATCGTTGCAGTTGGTCTCTTATGAACTCATTGCAAACATAGCCAAGATGCCTTTGGCAGGGACATGGTGCTCAGGGAAAGCACTTCTGATTGCCATTATGGCTTGAAGTAAACTTGATCTTGAGCTTGAGGTAGAGATTCACTCATACTTCGGAGCATTGACAAGGCCTGAAGAGGTACATCCGGAATGCAATCTCGGAACTTTCTGAAGTTGAAACAAACTCAGATGCTTCAATTTTCCCTCTTTTTTTTTTTGCTTTGCAGTCTAGAACCCATGTAGCTTCAGATAGGTCCTGGTTTTATTGTTCTCACATGGCTTGGGTTGAACCCTGCAGTTTATGAAAGAAAGAAATCCTGTTTTGCACATATGTTGAGAATGGCACGACACTCTGAGCACAAAACGATTTATTTTTGAAATTGAAAGTGAGAATGAGTTCTCAACCGGGTATTGAGCCTACAACCAACCACAGTCAAAACGACTCAACAAAGGAAAACAAAGGTAAAACAACCTAAACACATCTATTGACACTCAAAATGACTCAAAAACAAGAATCGAGACAAACAAAAACAACAAACACAACACTCAGATGTGTACCACCAGTGGGAGACCTCTCAATTCACGAGGAGCTAGTTTCTCCAGGTATTGTTCCCACCCTTTCTTATTTGTGATTCTCATATCACTCTGGCACTCAATCTCTAGTTTTTTGAAAAAGCACTTTCCTTACTTTTTCTCTCAGCGCACATCTCTCTAATCTTGAATCTCTCTTATTTTTTTATCCCTCCCCTAGGTGGTTGATGGATAAACAGGAAGTTGTAGGCTCTTGCCCCTAGTATTCTACTAGATTCTCCTTCTTCCACTCACAACTAGTGAGCTTTCCCATAGAGGGGTTGTGGCATGACTGGATGTGTGGCAGATCTGCAACTGTCATCGGTGGACGATGCCCTTGGCTTAGCTTGATTGAGATAAGCTACAACATCTGCCACCAGCTAGATATACAATTGATTGGTCTCATAGACATTGCATTTTCTACGTCCCTATTCCGGGTCAGACGCCAATTTGGGTGTGATCAAACCCGTCTAGATGAGGAAGCGGAATATCCTGCTCTATTCCAGTTCGTGCTTCGCACTTGGCTTAATACCTCGCTGCTTAGAGGATGAGAGAGCCTTTTAGCCTTCTGCTGTTAACTTCAGTTGTGCCTTTTCTGGTGAATATGGTGCCCTTTTCGGCAAATATGGTGCCTTTTCTGGCAAGCATGTTGACGACAGGGAAAAGACAGAAAACCTGACTCAACTGTGCCCCTAGTTCATCATTTTGACCATTTTTTGTTTTGGCTTTCTACTAAAACAATTTTGACCAACATGAAAGTTAGATTAACACACTTGTTCGATTTTCTGATTTGAAATCATGCAAGTCAGGTTGTGAGCACTGAAAATTTTCCTTTTTTGGGTCCAAGAAATGGTCTAGTTTTGGAAAAATGGAATAATTTTTTATAGAATTAGTCAACCTCATTAAAAATTCTCAAAACTATTTTTTTCAAGTGGCCATTGCTCGACCAACATAGAACTTACTCTTGAGATGCACAATCTCAGATCTGAACTTTGAATCATCTTACAGCTGAATATTTCTAACAGAATAGGACAACCAATTTTGAATGAAGACGAGCCAATTTGCACATGGATAGGATAGCCGAGTTGAACAAGGATAAACCAATCAACATGGATGAGCCAAGCAGGCTGAAAATGATTGGGGCCGAACTTCAGGATGAAGTTGCCTACGTATCCCAAACATGGAAATCAGGCCTGACGTAGTTCCGGGTTGAGGTTCACTCGAGTATTGACACTCTCCTTTTATGCTCTAACTTTTGCCAAGGCTGCTCTTCTGGGTTTTCAACCTTGCGAGCTCTGTTTTTCATTTCTTTTCATTACTTTCTTTTTTTCTTCTTTCTTTTTTCCTTTTCCTTTTTCCTTTTCTTTTTCCTTTCATCTTTTCTTTTTCTTTTCATTTCTTTTCATTACTTTCTTTTTTCCTTTTCCTTTCTTCTTTTCTTTTTCCTTTCATCTTTTCTTTTTCTTTTCATTTTTTCATTTTCTTCTTTTTCACTGCTCTAACTTTTGCTTAGGTCGCCCTTCCGAGTTTTCGGCCCAGCGAGCCTCTCAAGGATAAAAAAGTCTAACTTGTCCATGTTGACTGGTCGTTGGATCTCGAAGCCATCTGAATCTAGGAGAATGGCTACGGTTCGCTGATGATGTAGGAGCCCATCCAATCATGTTTGAATTTGCCCCTAGTGTTGTGGATAAGAACTCGATTGTCCTTCAACAAAAACTTTCTTCTTCCAGCTACTGGAATTTGGCTTTCTTGCCAGTCTTCATTAGTTTGCGAAATGACCCATATTTTGAATCTTTGAGCACATCTAACATTTTTGCCCCTAGTTCAAGGGCTACTTCTAATCTAGCTTTGCAAGCTTCCTTTGATCACCTCTGATCTTCTTGATCTAACTTTTCTTGCCCCTAGTTCGAGGGCTGCTTCAAATCTAGCCTGACGGGCCTTCTTTGATGTCATACAACCTTATTGCCCCTAGTTTATGGGCTGCTTCAAATCTGGCCATACAAGCCTCACATTTGTAGACACCCCATTTTTGACCGACCTTGAGACTCAGACGTCACCAGTTGAGCGCTTGGTGATATTACATAATGTGCTCGTTCAGAAGTTTCAGAGTCACGGCCACGAGCCCTGCCTCCGGACCCTCCGACGCCCGTTTTTCACACTTCCGGGCTAATGTTGAACACCTTGGGGCCATTTTCTTGAACTTTGAACCACATATTTGTGATGTACACACTTGGGAGGATCCTAAAAGTTGGTGGCCGGCCAGTAATTCCACCTGACCCTTTTGAACCCCTCCTTCCGGGCTAATGTTGAACACCTTGGGGCCATTTTCTTGAACTTTGAACCACATATTTGTGATGTACACACTTGGGAGGATCCTAAAAGTTGGTGGCCGGCCAGTAATTCCACCTGACCCTTTTGAACCCCTCCTTTCGGGCTAATGTTGAACACCCTTGAGCCACTTTCTTGGACTTTTAACCACAGGGTTGTGTTGAGGACACATGGAAGGACACCATCATGTGGTGGCCGGCCACTAAATCAGCTTGACCCTTTTGACCCCTAGCCGGTAGGCTAGGGGGTGTGGCCGGCCAGCCACCTGCAACCAAAATACTTGGCCGGCCGTAATCCTCACACTGTTCACTTTACAGCTGTATAGCTTTATCCCCCGGAAAATATCTGTATCCGGGGGATATTTTGTGGGGGAAAGTTTGCCTCCTTTTTCCCCCACCTTTACACCCTCTTTTGTTCCATATAACCAAGGAAAAACATCATATTTTGGGGTTAGAAAAAATTGTCTTCAAGCCTCAATACACATATCTCCCTCCATCTTTCTCATTTTCCTAAAAATCCCTAAGTCCTACACCTTGTTTTCTTCATCACCACCAAGCTCTACCACCACCACTCCATTTCAGCAGCAAGGGGAAGAATTCCAGCAGCTAAGAGGTAACAAATTTGGTCCAAGAAGCAACAAAAGCTTTGGTCTTCAAGGGTGAGGTGCACTTCACCCTTTTGGGCCCTTTTCTTGTATCTTGTGTAATCCCTCTATGATTTTTGCTTTGAGCTCCGGCCATAACTGAAAGTGTCCTTATTTTGAGCTCATTTTCTTGTCTCATTAAGGGTTCAACCCTGTTTGAGCCCTCCATCTTGCACTTGCTTCATTATCCCTCTAAAATGTCATTTTCTTGCATGATATTTTTAGCTTCTGTGTGAGTTGTTTTGGAGTATGTTGTAAACTGATAATAGGCTTATTTTGATCCCCTCTTCAACATTGAAGAAGGGCTCAACACTGTTTGGAACTTCCATGTTGTACTTGCCTTTATACTCCCTTTTTGGTCCCATTTTTGCATGCTTTGGCAGCCTATTGTGCTTTTATTTTTGGCCATTTTACAGTTCTGAAAATAGTCTTATTTTGGTCCATTCTTCATGTTTCATTTAGGGCCTTTCATGGTTTGGGACCTCCATATGCCACTTCATGTTATATCTCTCTTTTGGTCCCCATTCTTGCATGTTTTGTTAGCCTATCATGCTTTTGTTTTTGGCCATTTTACAGTTCTGAAAATAGTTTTATTTTGGCCCATTATTCATGTTTCATTAAGGGTCTTTGGCCATTTGTGGAATATTTTGTATACTTTGTGTTATAGCCACTTTTGAGCCTCATTTTGCATTGCATTTCTAGCATGTTTGTATACTGTTTTGGAGTTTTTACAGTTCTGAAAATAGTCATATTTTTGGTCCCTCTTCAATGTTGTAGAAGGGAATTTTTCAGTTTGGGCTTTGCATATACCACTTGCCTCTTTGGCCACCTTTTGGCCCTTTTTCTTGCATGAGAGTGCAGCCATACCTGTGTTTGTTTTGGGGGGTTTTTACAGTTCTGAAAAACATCATATTTTGGGCCCCTCTTCAACTTTGTTGAAGGGCCCTAACCTGTTTGAGGACATCAGCTATGAGTTGCTTCTTAATCCTATGTTTAGGGCCATTTGTTGCATGCTAGTTTTGCCCTATCTTGGTTTGCTGTTTGGCCATGATTTGTACTAGTAAAATGCTAACTTTGGGGCTGCCTTGCTTCTGTCTTTACATTCCATGTACCAATTTTGCATGTTTGGTATAGCTATAGGCCATTTCGGGTGCCAAAATTCGTGTTTCGGGACTATTCCGCGCATCGGGTGTGTTTTCGCCTCATTTCGGGGCTGTTTTCCCCCACGTTCCATTGCTGAAAATCCATTAGCATGCTTGTATGCCATTTCCATGCCATTGCATTGCATATGCCATTGCCTCGGTTTGCGTGCCCGTGTGCACGCACTTCAAGGCACTTCATTTTCATCTACCGGCCTCTTGTGTGAGTGTGGCTGAGGCTCTCTCATGTTTTCCCCAGCAGAGTCGCCAGAAACTGTAACAAGCCCGCGGGGGACCTCGCTACAGCTCAGACTCGACTTGTCGTCACGGTTCTAAGTCTGAACCAAAGAGTCCAAATCCGGCAAATCGTTTTGAGAAAACAGATTTTTTTAAAAGAAGTGCCAAACATGGACTGCTTTGCCAGATACAGAGTCGCCACCTAAATGTTTTTTAATGGGAAATTTAGGAAACCCTGACTCGTTGCCAAAGGCTACGTGTCCGTCATCACCAAAGTTGCCTCGGCTCGGGAACTTGGGTACGATTGGGGAAGGTCACTTCGTGAGCACCCCCGCTCGCCCGGTCAAAGACCGGCCTCTACTAACCATGATATCTATTTTTGAAAACATTGTATGTTCTTATTCCGGTTATTAGCCTAGGTTACTATGTGATGCGCACAGCATACAAGTATAGACTGAGTTGCCTGAATTGGAACAAAACATTTCATATTTGTTTTTTTTGAAAGATGGTTTGCTACTCGCAAGTAGGCTTAAAATGCAGATTTTGCCACCCTCAGGTGGGCTTAGTAAAGATGGTTTTGCCACTATCGAGTGGGCTTAAAACAAACAGTTGATGATTTATTCCAATCCAAGTAACCCAACCTTCACCCACAAGCATTCAGGCAGTTTATATCACATAAGCACATAGCCTCATGGTAAGCATGCTGTCATGGCATTCACTCACACGCATGCAAGGATGCTAAAGCATAAAGCTTACCAAGTACTCCAAGCCAAAACAAAAACTGTATTAGAAATCATGCATGATCCTATTTATACCGAAATGCCTAATGCAACACATGCAAAATGCAACTATAGCAGGCTCGGCTATTCTAAACATGGCATATGAAATGCTACAACTATCATGTATTCAATTTGGAATTAAAAGTACAATGCAGTTAGTATGATGCGCCGAGCCCGGTGCATGCAAAACAGATGAATGAATGCAAACATGCTATCATACTGTATGCTAATTGAAATATGCCCTAATCTAACCATCATAAGCAGGTAAATAAAATGGAGAAAGACGTGGGATTGGAAGACATACAACACACACACGCACACTTATTACAGTTGTGCCCTCGTACAGAGGGTCCGAATAAATAATACAGTCCCAAATAAAAGAATATTACAGTCCAAATATTACAGTCCAAATAATATACAAATTCCTAATTAATTAACAAATTAACTAAGAAAATAAATAAAACTGGCATGCAAGCCAGGGACTGCCTTGCTTCTGATGGATGATGCATGTCCGGGTTGTCTTGCGCGGAAATCCACCGGGATGCCCCAATTAGCCTCTGTTTAGCAGTTATTCTTGGAAAGCATGCCAAGCTCCGAAAAGTTGCTGATTCTTCATTTTGCTGCAACAGAGAGCAGGAAAGGGGCATAGCAATGTATTTTCACAGATATATGCATGCCTCGATCCTCGTGCCACCAATCACGCATACCGAGGCATGATGGCCGAGGAGTCGAATTGCACAATTTAATATAGAATGAATACACGTGTAAACACAACAAGAACCTAACTCCATCATGGGTAATCCGGAGTGTCAGTGACTGGGGAATTGAGACACATTCCGTCACTCGGAGTACGAAATGCACCTCGTTTCCCGTGCCCGGACTAACTCCTATCCCGAACATGATGCAATATGCAACTAAGATACAATCCTAACATACACAATGCTATGGAATGACATGCCTCAAAATGTGTGCACACGGGCACGCAAACCGAGGAAATGCATGAATGCGATCTAAGATACAACCTAGTATGCACTATGCTGTAAAAATTAGATGCCTCGAAGTGCGTGCGCATACGGGCACGCAAACTGAGAAAATGCATGAATGCGATCTAAGATACAACCTAGTATGCACTATGCTGTAAAAATGAGATGTCTCGAAGTGCGTGCGCATACGGGCACGCAAACTGAGAAAATGCATGAATGCGATCTAAGACACAACCTAGTATGCACTATGCTGTAAAAATGAGACGCCTCGAAATGCGTGCACACAGGCACGCAAACCGAGGCGATGGCATACGCAATGCAATATGGCTAAAATGGCATGGAAAATGTAACATGGACTTATACTAACATGAGAGAGCCTCAGCCACACTCACATAAGAAGCCGGTAGATGAAAATGAAGTGCCTCGAAGTGCGTGCACACGGGCACGCAAACCGAGGCAATGGCATATGCAATGCAATATGGCAAAAATGGCATATAGAATGCAACATGGACTTATACTAACATGAGAGAGCCTCAGCCACACTCACATAAGAGGCCGGTAAATGAAAATGAAGTGCCTCGAAGTGTGTGCACACGGGCACGCAAACCGAGGCAATGGCATATGCAATGCAATATGGCAAAAATGACGTATAGAATGCAACATGGACTTATACTAACATGAGAGAGCCTCAGCCACACTCACACAAGAGGCCGGTAGATGAAAATGAAGTGCCTCGAAGTGCGTGCACACGGGCACGCAAACCGAGGCAATGGCATATGCAATGCAATGGCATGGAAATGGCATACAAGCATGCTAATGGATTTTCAGCAATGGAACGTGGGGGAAAACAGCCCCGAAATGAGGCGAAAACACACCCGATGCGCGGAATAGTCCCGAAACACGAATTTTGGCACCCGAAATGGCCTATAGCTATACCAAACATGCAAAATTGGTACATGGAATGTAAATACAGAAGCAAGGCAGCCCCAAAGTTAGCATTTTACTAGTACAAATCATGGCCAAACAGCAAACCAAGATAGGGCAAAACTAGCATGCAAGAAATGGCCCTATACATGGGATTAAGAAGCAACTCATAGCTGATGTTCTCAAACAGGTTAGGGCCCTTCAACAAAGTTGAATAGGGGCCCAAAATATGATGTTTTTCAAAACTGTAAAACCCCCAAAAACAAACACAGGTATGGCTGCACTCTCATGCAAGAAAAAGGGCCAAAAGGTGGCCAAAGAGGCAAGTGGTATATGCAAAGTCCAAACTGAAAAATTCCCTTCTAAAACATTGAAGAGGGACCAAAAATATGACTATTTTCAGAACTGTAAAAACTCCAAAACAGTATACAAACATGCTAGAAATGCAATGCAAAATGAGGCTCAAAAGTGGCTATAACACAAAGTATACAAAATATTCCACAAATGGCCAAAGACCCTTAATGAAACATGAATAATGGGCCAAAATAAAACTATTTTCAGAACTGTAAAATGGCCAAAAACAAAAGCATGATAGGCTAACAAAACATGCAAGAATGGGGACCAAAAGAGAGATATAACATGAAGTGGCATATGGAGGTCCTAAACCATGAAAGGCCCTAAATGAAACATGAAGAATGGACCAAAATAAGACTCTTTTCAGAACTGTAAAATGGCCAAAAACCAAAGCACAATAGGCTGCCAAAGCATGCAAAAATGGGACCAAAAAGGGAGTATAAAGGCAAGTACAACATGGAAGTTCGAAAAAGTGTTGAGCCCTTCTTCAATGTTGAAGAGGGGCTCAAAATAGGCCTATTATCAGTTTACAACATACTCCAAAACAACTCACACACAAGCAAAAAATATCATGCAAGAAAATGACATTTTAGAGGGATAATGAAGCAAGTGCAAGATGGAGGGCTCAAACAGGGTTGAGCCCTTAATGAGACATGAAAATGAGCTCAAAAGAATGCCACTTTCAGTTATGGCCGGAGCTCAAAGAAAAAAGCATAGAGGGATTACACAAGATACAAGAAAAGGGCCCAAAAGGGTGAAGTGCAACTCACCCTTGAAGACCAAAGCTTTTGTTGCTTCTTGGACCAAATTTGTTACCTCTTAGCTGCTGGAATTCTTCCCCTTGCTGCTGAAATGGAGTGGTGGTGGTAGAGCATGGTGGTGATGAAGAAAACAAGGTGTAGGACTTAGGGATTTTTAGGAAAATGAGAAAGATGGAGGGAGATATGTGTATTGAGGCTTGAAGACAATTTTTTCTAACCCCAAAATATGATGTTTTTCCTTGGTTATATGGAACAAAAGAGGGTGTAAAGGTGGGGGAAAAAGGAGGTAAACTTTCCCCCACAAAATATCCCCTGGATACAGATATTTTCCGGGGGATAAAGCTATACAGCTGTAAAGTGAACAGTGTGAGGATTACGGCCGGCCAAGTATTTTGGTTGCAGGTGGCCGGCCGGCCACACCCCCTAGCCGGTCGGCTAGGGGTCAAAAGGGTCAAGCTGATTTAGTGGCCGGCCACCACATGATGGTGTCCTCCCATGTGTCCTCAACACAACCCTGTGGTTAAAAGTCCAAGAAAGTGGCTCAAGGGTGTTCAACATTAGCCCAGAAGGAGGGGTTCAAAAGGGTCAGGTGGAATTACTGGCCGGCCACCAACTTTTAGGATCCTCCCAAGTGTGTACATCACAAATATGTGGTTCAAAGTTCAAGAAAATGGCCCCAAGGTGTTCAACATTAGCCCGGAAGGAGGGGTTCAAAAGGGTCAGGTGGAATTACTGGCCGGCCACCAACTTTTAGGATCCTCCCAAGTGTGTACATCACAAATATGTGGTTCAAAGTTCAAGAAAATGGCCCCAAGGTGTTCAACATTAGCCCGGAAGTGTGAAAAACGGGCGTCGGAGGGCGTCGGAGGATATATAACTGGTTGCTGCAACAATTACTGGCCTCCCACCCTTCAGTGACCTTCCTAGTGATAAAACAGAGGTACCTGCCAAAAATGAATGAAAACCGTTGCAAAACGAATGTTCGGGGGCCAAAACGCGCAGTTCGAGGTCCCGAAAATGGGCTGTTAAGCACCGAAAGTGGCATTCGGCCACGAAGTGGGTTTCTCAGACCCTAGTGTCCCTCAAAAGGGAGAAAATAGGAAGTATGCCAAAAATCAGAGCAAATGGAGATGGTTAAGCGGTCCCGAATCGAGGCACATGGCCTACGATTCCGAAAAACCGGAAACCGGACTCCGATATGGGCAAAATGGCCTACGACCACGAAATGTAGCCTACGGACATTGAGAGATGGTCTACGGGACCTCTCCCTTCCCTCAGGAAACGAAACCGAGAAAATCGAGCCTGGTTCGCAAACCGAGGCAAGGTACAAAAGAGGGTTCGGAAGTCCGGAGGCAGGGCTCACGGCCGCAACTCTGAAACTTCTGAACGAGCACATTATGCAACATCACCAAGTGCTCAATCAGTGACGTCTGAGTCTTAAGGTCGGTCAAAAATGGGGTGTCTACAGTTGCCCCTCTTTGACAGAACTCGAAAGTCACAAGTGACGAGAGTGAATGTCAAAGCCCAGAGACGACCCATTTTTGACAAGGCCGAAGACTTACACAAGCGTACAAAGTAAACAGAGATGTGCCCGCAGGCAGGGGGGCAAAATGCAAAGTGATATGCACAGAACCGGAGGTAACTCAATGGTCATGCAAATGCAGCAAGCTGTAATGAAGCAAGTATTCGCAAATAGATGCAACAGTTTTAAGAAAGAATGCAAGGCAACAACTACATTTCATGCAGTTAAGAATGCGGAGGATTATTCAATCCCCGCCACGTCTCACTCGGAGAAGATACGATACCTGCGCGATTCGTCCGGTCACACCAGCCTCAATTGAACCGTACATACAATATCGTGCCTGCAAAAGAGAGAAATTGTAACAAGTACAGTATGCTACCAACATATATTTAATGTGATTCCGAAAGTTTGACACACGCAGTGCCGGTGAGTGAATGCATCGCAATGTAAGAGAGGACATGCGTGACAATGCATGCTCAAACACAGAGGTATGGCAATATTAAGAAATGTGCATAACAATGCAAGTATGCTCATGAAAATGCGAATTATGTGCATGATAGTGCAAAGCGAGCATAAGTCAACGTGCCCGTTTGTTACGAAACAACGAGCAATGGAAACGCGTGTTTCGGCGAAGGCAACTCGATCACGGCCTCCGATCCGCTTCCCGGAATGGCTACAACACATTCAAAAAGGATACACTTCGATTTCGATGAATGATGATGAGACATATGTCAGAACTTGAAGCTGAAGTCCCGGCGGATCATTTCGCGACAGAAAGTGCACTTTTCTTGAACTTTTTCAGGTCCCGGGAACTCCAATCTTCCTCAAAATTTGCAGAGAGCTAGGTGGGCATGTGGGGGACATCACCGGCCGTTTATCTTCCCAAGGGGAGGCCACCGGCCACTTTTGCAAAAAGGAATTGGCTAGCCGGCCGGTTTTCCAAAAAGGAAATGGCTGGCCGGCTAGAAAAGGTGGCCGGCCGGCCATATGCCCAAATCCGAGGGCATTTTGGTCTTTTCACCTCCTTTTTTCATGCTCCTTCATCCCAAGACTTGGAGCCTATATAATGCAGCCGAGATCTTCTCCTCTCTTGCCTCCTACAACACTTTCTTCTCCAGATCTGAGTTCCATACACGTTTTCCAACGCCCCACGCAAGTTGTTTTCGCAAAAATATTCAGTTTTAAACACTTTGAAGCGATTAAATTTCGATTTCGGAGCTTCTTTTCTCATTTTCGCCACTTGAGGTAAGTTTGTCTCAATATTTGGAAGATTTTCTCGGGAGTTGACTTTTGTTGACTTTTTCATTTCCCGAGAGTTCACTTTTGTTGACTTTTTCCAATTTTGGCTCATTTTCGCTCATTTTTGCTCCTTTTGCAGATTCTTTGAAAATGGCGGGTAATTCTCCCCATGGTGGAGGCTTTTCGGGTGCCGGGGACGATTTTGATCCTATGACTTTGCCCCCGAGGGTCCGACCTTTTATTCCCGGGAGGTACAATCCGCCAGCGCATGTCCTTCCGCGTGCCGTTTTCCGTCATTTCACTAATTTTGATGAGCGAGCACCTGGGGATCTGCTTCTCCGAGAGCCAGAGCATCACCTCTCTCATGAGGCCCGAGAGGTATTTACTTCATTTTCTGCATTTTTCGTATATTTCACACCTTTGCTATGCTTGAACACGCAGTTTAGCTTATGACATAGTACTTTGCTTGCATCCTGAACATGTAGTTTAAACACTCGAATTTCTGAACACTAAGCTCATTAATTAATTGCGAACGCACAGTACACATTAGTTAAGAGGTGAACACACGGCTCAAACGCTGATTTGTCAAACACACAGCCCGAATTCGAAAGTGAACACACGACCCACACTTTAAATTTTCTGAACACACAGCCCAGATTAGAATAGTGAACACGCAGCCCACACTGATTGAAATTTGAACACGCAGCCCAAACTTAAATTTTCTGAACACGCAGCCCAGATTAGAATAGTGAACACGTAGCCCACACTAGTTGAAAGTTGAACACGCAGCCCAAATTTTAAATTTTCTGAACACGCAGCCCAGTTGAATAGTGAACACGCAGCCCACACTGATTGAAATTTTGAACACGCAGCCCAAACTTTAAATTTTCTGAACACGCAGCCCAGATTAGAATAGTGAATACGCAGCCCACACTAGTTGAAAGTTGAACACGCAGCCCAAACTTAAATTTTCTGAACACGCAGCCCAGTTGAATAGTGAACACGCAGCCCACACTAGTTGAAATTTTGAACACGCAGCCCAAACTTAAATTTTTTGAACACGCAGCCCAGTTGAATAGTGAACACGTAACCCACACTGATTGAAATTTGAACACGCAGCCCAAACTTAAATTTTCTGAACACGCAGCCCAGTTGAATAGTGAACACGCAGCCCACACTGATTGAAATTTTGAACATGCAGCCCAAACTTTAAATTTTCTGAACACGCAGCCCAGATTAGAATAGTGAACACGCAGCCCACACTAGTTGAAAGTTGAACACACAGCCCACACTTAAATTTTCTGAACACGCAGCCCAGTTGAATAGTGAACACGCAGCCCAAACTTAAATTTTCTGAACACGCAGCCCAGATTAGAATAGTGAACACGCAGCCCACACTGATTGAAATTTGCTTATACTGAACACACAGTTCGTACACTTCACTTCTGAACACACGGCTACTTCATTTTATTTGCATGCAGCTTATTTCACTTCATCGGCACACAGCCCATTTCATTCCATTGGCACGCAGCCCCAGTTCTTTTCATTGGCACGCAGCCCATTTCATTTCATCGGCACACAGCCCATTTCATCTCATTGGCACATAGCCCATTCATTTCATTATTGACACATGCATTCATTCTGAATGCAGGTTGGTTCTCGCAGTGTACGGGGATATGGTTCCACCGCCGCGCGGGACTGGTACGCTGAGCTCATGGAGGGTGTCCAAGATTTAGTAGACTTGGCAGGGTTCGGGGCCTTCTGCGTTGGGTTTTCACGTTGTTCTGCCAGGAGGACTCTGATGGCGGCATTGGTAGAGAGATGGTGGGACACCACCAACTCCTTTCATTTCTCTGCTACCGGGGACATGACTATGACCCCTCTAGACTTCGCTGTGTTGACCGGCCTGGACATAGGGGGTTGGCCCATCCCCTATGATGAGGATATGGGTGAGTGGGAGGCCGCTTGGATGTATCTATTGGGGGCTCGCCCGCCCGTTGATAGGGTTTCTGGGAGAGTCCGATACACTTGGTTCTCTTCCCACTTCCGGCGGGCGGAGATGGTGCCCGAGACTCCTGAGGAGACGGAGCAGTACGCCCGTGGTTTCCTTATGTTCCTCTTCGGGACTACCCTGTTCGCCGATAGAGGGAACACAGTCGGGCTATACCTGCTGAGCGCTCTGGTTGACCTATCACAGGTCAGTCGATATGACTGGGGTGGCGCCGGCCTGGCTACCCTTTACTTTTATATGAGCGCGACCTCCCGCGGGCGGGGAGATTTACTTGGCGGCTACTGGAGAGCCTGGGAGGTACTTTTCTGTCCCCTTGATTTACATTTCTGCTCTTCATTACTTGTACATTGCACTCACAGCACACTTTTACAGTCTGTATTTTGCTCTCAGCACTTTGTACTTACATTCTGCACTGCTTTTCTCAACTATGGGTCTATGTATACTTTCCAGCATTAGCCCCAGAGTTGGAGGTGGCAGGGCCCCCCATGACCCCATATTCATTGGTATTCGAGGGCCCGCACCGGCCGAGACCCCGAGAAACTCTTATTTATCTGCGACAGTATTTTGACACTGTGCGCCCATCGGAGGTACTTCAGAACTTTCAGTTCCTTTCATTTTCATCTTTGCTTTGCTCTGTATATTCCCGATTTCTGATTGGTTTATGCATTTATCATCCGCAGATCTCATGGCAGCCTTGGGCGCCCCTGGGTGATGGTCTCCGACTTCAGTATACCGGAGGGTCGGACACCTCCCAGTATAGGGTCCTGCTCGAAGGGCCGGTTGGCAGGGCATGGTTCTTGGGGGAACGCTTTCTGCGTCAGGTATGGGGGTATCTTTCTCAGGATCCGCCCGCAGTACCCCCAGTCAGTATGCGGACTGCTGACAGGCTCTCTTTCTCGGAGGTAGTCGGCGCTATGCTGGGTAGCGATGCTTTATTATATCTCGAGGAGGGGGATTACGGCACTTACCGCCATACATATTTGATGCCTCCATTGACGGGAGCCCGTACCCCGATGACGAGGCCTGCTGGTATGTCATCCTCGGGCCAGGCCCGGGCTCGGGCTGCAGACGCCCCTCCCACCAGCGGGGCTGGTGTATCTAGAGGTGGGGGTAGACCGGTTCCTCCGGTTCCGTCGACTTATCCTCATCCTGGATGGCCATATATGCCGACTGAGTTGATGGCGTGGCAGTATGGGGCTATCTCTCCGACCCCGATCCCGCTAGAGCCTCCGATGCCCAGTGATCGATACGCCATTGATCCTGACTCACCGCTGGTATGCTCCACTGTTTTTCATTCATCATTCAGATGTTTAGACATTCTTTTGTTCACTGATGATTATGAGCTCATATTTGCAGCCACCGCGAGGGTACATGGAGGAGGTGGTTGGACTGGTGGCCACACTCGAGGGCATGGTCCTGCGGAGGGAGGCACAGTTGTCTATCGCGGGCATTCAGGTACCTTTCAGTTTTCTGGCATTTATCATACTTCTGATGACATGCTGATTTCTACTACATCGATAGACTACTTGTGTAGAGCACATCTGACACACACCCCACTTGTACACTGTATTTACATGCACCCACTTCATGTAGCCTTTGCTTGTATCTGCATCTGATGTATATATTTGGACTGATGTATTTGAATTGAATTCTTTGTTTTCAGATGCCTTCATGGTCCGGTCAGCCGCAGGCCAGGCCACCTGGGCCTCCTTGGGGAGCTGGGCCATCTGGGCCATTTCACGGAGTTGGGTCATCCGGGCCTTTTCAGGGGGCTGGGCCATCCCGGCCTTTCCGAGGAGCCGGGCCATCTAGGCCTTTTCGAGGAGCTCGAGGAGGGCCTGTTCGCAGACGCAGGGCTCACGTTGTAGAGGCGGAGCCTGATGAGGAGGAGGATGATGAAGAGGAGGAGGAGGCTACCGACCGTCAGTCAGAGACATCTGCTGAGGAGGGGGGCTCCGGTCTTGGTTCGGGGAATAGAGGCGAGGCTGAGGGGGATCCTGAGGATGACAGCTCTGACCCAGATGATGATGATGGTGCAGAGGTTGTCCCGCAGAAGAGGATGAGGAGTGCTTCTCATTCCCGCTCCCGAGGACATTGATGCTGCTGTTTCCTGCTTTATTTTTCTTTTTGCTAGTAGTTTGTAGCACTTTGCACATTGTTAGGCAGTTTTATTTTTTGTAAAACTTGTACCTTTGTTTGTTGTAAAGCATGATGGAATGAAACAGCTTTTGAAAAGGTGTTTGTATTTTAAACTTTAGCATCGTATCGCATCATTTTATTTTGCACAAAAATGAAATTGAATGGGAATGCGCATTGTGTGATCACCAAGTCAGGTAGTGAACCGACGCAACAAACTAAGCAACTCAACTTACTAAGATATAACAGAACCTTTAGCAAGTTTACAACTCGATAAACAAAATGCAATAACGTTGACAACGCAAATAAACAAGATTTAAACAAAGATTGCTTAAACAGAGCGCAATGACTCAAAAACACGAAACACGTCCGCTCGACAAACAACTCGATAAGCAAAACAACAACTCGATAATCAAAACAACAACAACAGAGTGTACTTCGGACGATCTGGGCACCGGAACACATCCGAAACAGAGGGAAATGAAGGCCTTTGACTCTCCCGTTGCATGGAGATGCTTGAAACTTTCCCTCGAAGGGTAAAACAGGGCCAAGGGGATACACTGCAGCATTGTCGGCCACCTTTGGGAGCCGGCCGGCCAATTTTGTGGAGAGAGGGAGCCGGCCGGCCAGTTTTGTAAAAAGTAAATGGCCGGCCAGCCAGAAAAGGTGGCCGGCCGGCCACTTATTCCTGCAGCCACCTGGTTTTTGACACGTGTCCCCGTGAATAGTGTTTTTCCCTCTATAAAAGCCTCAACTTCGGGAACATTCATTTCATCTTAGTTTTACACAAAGATGGAGGCGTTTCTCGCGGAAAATCTCACATCTTGGATCTCTTCTCTAGATGGCTCGGAAAAGCTGAACTTCCGGGGTTTCGGCTTGAATGCACTATTCACGCTGAGCCGTACTCCACTACAGCTCCCTTTTCTCCATGCCGTGGCAAGGTTCTGGAACCCAGTGACGCACGTTTTTAGCTTTGGCGGCCAAGAGATGTGTCCTACTTTCGAAGATTTTCAGGTTTTGATGGAGTCTGAATGCTCTGAAGTGATCTTGCCCCAGCTCCGTTTTGGCCATGCTCAGGCTTTAGGGCGGATGTGTGGGCTCACGGCGCATGACGCTCGATCTCTGATCTGCAGTGGGGAGCTGGACATCCTCGGCTTGATCCATCGTTTTTCCGACGCCGGTGACCGCAGCAACCATTATTGGCAGGGTTTCCGGCAACACGCCCTCTGCTTGTGCTTGTTGTCTCACTTTCTGCTTTCCTCGGGCTTCGGCGGGGCTAGCATTCGCCTGATTGAAGTCGCCCAAGGCTTGAGAGAAGGGAAGAGCTGTATTGCCATGACCTTGGCCGAGACACTGATGGGCTTAGATTCTGTCTATCGCCGGGAGGCGGCTAGGTTTGCTGGGAGTCCACTGCCGCTGCAGGTAATGTTTCCCACCCGACCTTACAGATATATTTTGCTCACATCACTCGACCCTCAGGCTCGGTTTTTCTCACAAAACCCTTGTCTTACATTTCCCTCATCGTACATCTCTTTGTTCTTTATTCTCTCATTTTTCATCCCTCCCCCAGGTATGGTTAATGGACAAGTTGCAGGTTGTGGACTCTTGCCCGGCCTATTCAGCTCGAGGCTACTTCTTTCGACAGCGCCTAGTCAATGCTCTTGACGAAAGGTGGTGGTTTGATTGGATGTGCAATTTGTCTGCAGACAGCATTGCTTGGCGTTGTCCTTGGCTCAACCTCTCGGCAATGAGCTATAGTATGTCCCGGCTGATTGGGATCCAATTGATTGGTCTAACCCACTGCGTGTTCTATTTTCCATTCCGGTTCCTGCGCCAGTTCGGTCATGATCAGACCTGCCCACCGGAGGGGATTGAGTACCCAGCTGCTTTCCCGGTCCGGGGTGCACAGCTTGCCCGATATGCCACAGCATGGAGGACTAGAGAGCTCCTGGCCCCTGCTTCCGCTTTCAGTTGCACTTTGTCCGACGAGTGCTTGGATTGGCTCAATGAGGAGGCACAGGTTGGGCCTAGCTTGGCATCAGATGCTTCGTCCAGCTCTGGGAGGGGACGCAGAGATACTTGACTCAACTATGCTCCAAATTTATTGCTTATTTAGCATTTTCAAGTTTTCTTTATGAATGTACTAAAAAGCAACCTCGATTGTAATGCAAGAGCAGGAGAACTCTGTTTTGAAATTAATGAAATTGAAGGTTATGGTACTGAAAATTTTCCGCTTTGGTCCAAAAATGGTCTAAGTCGTAAAAAGATTAATTTGAACAAAGTCGACTTTTATTAAAACTTTTCAAAACTATTTTCGATGCGGATCAGAACTGGACATGCTGAAGATCTGTCACTGAGATGCACAACCCCAGATCCCTGCAACTGAAAAGTTGCCCCTAGTCCGAGGAACAATGCGGCACTGCATGGCAACGGAAAGTTGCCCCTAGTCTGAGTAACTTTGCACCGTCGCGGCAACGGAAAGTTGCCCCTAGTCTGAACAGCACTGTACCGGAGATCACGGTGAATGCTGATGGATAAAGATGACTGAAACGATCAAAATGGACAGAGTTGATCGGGGAAAATTTTATGGCTGAACTTCAAGGTGAAGTTGCCTACGTATCCCAAAGATGGGAATCAAGCCTTACGTAGTTCAAGCTCAGGTTCACTCGAGTATTTTTCACTCTCCTTTTGCGCTCTAACTTTTGCCAAGGCTGCCCTTTGCGGGTTTTCAACCTTGCGAGCTCAGTTTTTATATTTTCTAATTTTTTGTGCTCTGACTTTTGCCTAGGTCGCCCTTTCGAGTTTTCGGCCTAGCGAGCCTCTCAAGGGTAATATTTCTTCAACTTGTCCATATTGATCAGTTGTGAGAACTCCAAGCCATCTAGATCCATCAGAACCACAGCTCCACCTGACCAGATAGCTTTGATGATGTAAGGACCAGTCCAATTGGGTTTGAACTTGCCCCTTGGGGCGTGGATGGGAGCTCGGTTGTCTTTGAGCACCAAATCTCCTTCTTTCAGATTCCTGGACTTAACCTTCTTGTTGAAAGCCCGGGCAATTCTGCGTTGATAGCCTTGGATGTGGTACAGTGCTTTCAGTCTTCTTTCATCAAAGAGCATGAGTTCTTCGAATCTACTTTGCTGCCAATCTGCTTCGGCTAGTTGGCACTCAGCCAATACTCGTAATGACGGAACCTCAATCTCGATGGGTAGAACAGCCTCCATTCCATAGACCAATGAATATGGAGTTGCTCCAGTAGAAGTTCTGATTGAAGTCCTGTAGCCCCACAGAGCAAATGGCAGCTTGTCTGGCCAATCCCGGTAGGTTCCCACCATCTTCTGCAGTATATGCTTGATATTCTTGTTGGCGGTCTCAACCGCTCCATTGGTCTGCGGCCGGTATGTAGATGACTTATGGAAAGCCACATTGTATTTTTCCGACAAGTCTATCACTTCTTTCTTGAAGTGGGAACCATTATCTGAAATTATCTCATTTGGCACCCCGTAGCGACAGATGATGTTGTTTCTGATGAACTTTGCGATGTGCGACGCCTTCAACACCGCGTATGATTGGGCCTCGACCCACTTTGTGAAATAATCTATCGCTACTAGGATAAACTCATGCCCGTTTGACCCCTTCGGGGTAACAGCTCCGATCACATCAATTCCCCAAACCGAAAAAGGCCATGGTGAAGTCATGTTGTACAGCTTTGACGGCGGGATGTTCATGCGGTTTGCATGAATTTGACACTTGTGGCATCGCCGAACAAAACTAATACAATCCTCCTCCATGGTTGACCAGTAGTAGCCCTGTCTGAGGATCTTTCTGGCCAGCATTACTCCATTCATGTGTGCACCGCACTCCCCCCCATGGATGGCTTCCATCAGGTGTTTCGACTCTTCAGCTTCTACACAGAGCTTATGCATTCCCAGATGACCCCTTTTGTACAGCTTACCCCCGCAGATAATGAACTGAGCAGCCATTCTTCTGATGGCCCTCTTATCCTTGGCATTTGCCCCTAGTGGATACGTCTCATTTTCCAAGAAGTTCCAGATGTCGTAATATTAGGGGTTGCCGTCTTGAGCCTCATCTATGGCGGAAATCGACTCATATGCTGGCGCAAACTTTTGATCAATGATGACTGGACGCATCCGGACTCCGGACGGGATGTCTATCATAGAAGATAGAGTTGCTAGTGAATCTGCGAACCTGTTGTTCTCTCTTACGAGGTGGGTGAAATTTAGCTTCTCAAACCGAGGAATTAACAGATCCAAGGTTTGGTGGTAAATTATCATCCTTTCCTCCTTGACTTTCCAATCTCCTTTTGCTTGAGACACAACAAGGTTTGAGTCCCCAATGACGTCCAACCGTCTTGCCCCTAGTTCTAGGGCTGCTTCCAGGCCAGCAATACATGCCTCATACTCTGCTTCATTGTTCGAGACTTTGAACCGAAGCTTGAATGCTAAAGGGATACGGGAATCGTCACGCGCTATCAGCAACACCCCTATCCCATACCCATACTGGTTTGACGCTCTGTCAAAGTACATCGTCCAAGTTTCATCTTCGACATGCAGAATGGCTTCATCTGGGAATAGGTACTCAACCGCTTCATCCCCCTCAACCGGGTGGTCGGCAAGGAACTCCGCTACCGCTCTCCCTTTTACTGACTTGCGCGTTACATACTTCAAATCAAATTCGGAGAGCAACAGCAGCCAACGAGCTAGCCTACCCGTAAGTGCTGGTTTCTCGAAAAGATATTTGATGGGATCCAAACGCGAAACCAACATTACAGAGTGAGCTAACAGGTAGTGCCGCAGCTTCCTGGTAGCCCATACCAAGGCCAAACAAGCCTTCTCCAGCGGTGTATAGCGGGTCTCGTAATCCAGCATCTTTTTGCTCAGATAGTAGATGGCTCTTTCCACTTTGTCTTCTGACTCTTGCGCGAGCATGCAGCCCATGGTAGTCTCAGTTACCGAAAGGTACAATATCAACGGTCTCCCCGGCTCTGGTGGTGACAACACGGGCGGGTTCTGTAGATATTCTTTGATCTGCTCAAAAGCTGCTTGACATCGGCCGTCCCATTGGAATTTCTTTCCTTTCTTCAGGAGACCAAAAAGTGGTTCACAAGTCAAGGTTAATTTAGAAATAAACCGTCTTATGAATTGCACTTTACCCAGAAAGCCTCGCACCTCCTTTTCAGTCCTTGGTGGTGGCATTTCTAAGATGGCCTTGATTTTGGAAGGGTCGACCTCGATGCCCCTTTGTGTAATCAGAAACCCTAGCATCTTCTCTGCTGTAATACCAAACGTGCATTTCTGGGGATTCAATCGCAGCCGAAACTCTCTGATCCTTTGAAAGAATTTTTGTAAGGCGGTGTAGTGGCCCTCTCATTCTTTGGACTTGACAATCATGTCGTCCACATACACCTCGACCTCTTTATGGATCATATCATGCAATATTGTAGTTGCTGCCCGTTGATACGTAGCTCTAGCATTTTTCAACCCGAATGGCATCACTCTATAACAATATGTACCCCACGGGGTAGTGAACGCAGTCTTCTCCCGGTCTTCGGGTGCCATTACTATCTGATTATAGCCTGAGAAACCATCCATAAACGAAAGCAAAGCGTGTCCTGCCGTGAAATCCACCAATTCATCAATGTGTGGCAAGGGAAAGTCGTCCTTCGGACTGGCCCTGTTCAAATCTCTGAAGTCTACACAGACCCGAATTCTGCCGTCCTTCTTTGGCACCGGAACAATGTTGGCCAACCAAGTTGGGTATTCAGATACCAGCAAGAACCCTGCGTCAATTTGCTTGGTGACCTCTTCCTTAATTTTGAGAGCCCAGTCCGGGTGGATCCTTCTGAGTTTCTGTTTGACAGGGCGGGCCTCGGGATCAAGAGGGATCCGGTGCTGTACAATCTCAGGATCGATTCCAGGCATGTCTTCGTAGGACCACGCGAAAACATCTTTGAAATCTTTTAATAAAGCGACTAAGAGCTCGCGCTCCTCCGAAGACAACGTGGACCCGATTTGGACCAGCCGCAGGTCCTTCTCAGTACCAACATTCACAGTAGTGATTTCATCCATTAAAGGTTTAACAAATCTTTCCTGCTCTTGATCAATTAATCGTTGCAAAACTGGAGGAATTTCTTCCTCGTTGTTTTCATCAAAATTTTGAAAATCCTGATTTAAGCAATAAATCAAAGGCACAGAAAAATACTCAGAAACCACATCCACATCATTCTCATTAAATATTTCCAAGCCGTCAGATTCCTCTGTTACAACAGACTCAAAAGAAAATGAAAATGACGACCTAGACAGGACTGTGGCATCCGGGTTATCACCCCCAGGAATACCGGACTCAGACTCAGTCGAGCTGGAATCTGATTTCGAGACACAAGATTCGGTGGAATCAGATTCCGGCTCACTACCTGACCTGGAGCTGCTAGATAAAAAGCCTTCTTCATATTGCCAGATGAGAGAAGGTGCGATAGATGCATCTAAGATCGGCGCTGGAAAGCCCGCAGCTATTTCATCTCCAATCATAGAAACCGAAGAGTTATCCCCCAAGCACTCTTGGTCGATCGGAGGATCTAAAAGTAGACTCGCAAGTGCTACCCCCATTTCAAGCTCTGTGCTCTCAGAATCTACTGCTCTACACTGCTCAACCTCAGTTGGTGGGTCTGTCTGCGCTTCGGCAACGTCATCCCCAGGTAATTGAAAATCGAAGAAGATTTCAAAACCAGGCACGCGCTTCTTCTCCGCGTTCAGCCATGGTTCTGGGAAGCCGCAGAATGGAAAGTCTTCCCCCTCTCGGACGAAGCGTCCGTTTAGGGTACCCCAGATGGGCCTATGCATTAACTCAAATGGCTTCCCAGCCTTCTTTGCTCTGGCCCTTCCGGCCATTTCTTTCCCTTTCCTCACCCAATCCTCTTTGGTGGGCAGATAACCCAGTCCAAAGGTGTGAGGGTTGTGTGGCACTTCGGCCGATACCACGACGCCCTTCCGGCCGCTTCTTCCTAATCCCATTCCGGGGATATGTTGTAGCTTGTCCATGAGGTAGATAGATTGAGCACTGACGTACATACCCTCATTCACAGCCATGACATTCTGCACCACTTGAGCCTCGGCCAAAGTGAACCCCGATAAAAACACATCCTCCGTGCCGTGCTCGATCTCCAAGACAGGTGTGGACACTTCCGGCGGCGAATGGATTGATGAATTCCCAAAAACGATCGCTACCCCTTTCTCGTGAGGGTACTTTAGCATCTGATGTAGAGTCGAAGAGACTGCTTTGACCTGGTGCAACCACGGTTGCCCCAAAAGTAGGTTAAAGGTTGCGGGAACGTCCAAGATATGAAATTCAATGCTGTGTTGTCCTGGACCAACCTTGGTTTGAATTTTAACAGTCCCCATCACTTCTCTGCTGGTATTGTCGTATGCTCTGATTACTTGAGTAGTTGGGACGAAGTCCACGAGCTTCAACCCGATTGCATATGCCGTTTTGGTCGGGCAGACATTAATCGCAGACCCGGTATCAACAAGTATCACCGGTATCCACTTATCTCTACATTCCACAGAAATATAGAGAGGTTTGTTATGATTTGTGCCCTCAGGCGGTAGCTCCTTGTCCGAAAAGGTTAATGCCGGGGAACCTCCTCCCAGAAAAACCAGCCCAACCAGCTATTTAGGCGTGGTGTCTATGGAGAGTTTGGACTTGTCCATAGCAGATAGGACAGCTTCCCTATGTACTCGTGATGCCATTAGCAGTCCCCAGATGGAGATGTCTGCTTGTGTCTTTTTTAATTGTTTCAGCACAGCTTCATCTTCAATCTGCTTCTCCTTCTGTTTCTGCGCTTCTCTATCCTTCCCGGATGCCTCGGGTTGGTCCAGGTGTGGGGGTTTGAAGTACCGCCCACTTCTCGTCATATGGTCAACCTCATCGAGGTACCAAGTGTCATCCGGTTGATTATTTCCCCAGTCTTCATCCGTGTGGGCAAGACATAAGTCATCGTCTTCCCACCACATTCCGTCGGCAGCCAACAGACACCTGTCTGGCTCCGGTTTAGTTGTACTCGTAGTATTCCTTGTCCACATGCTCGCAGCATTCTCCATCTTCGTGTACACAGCACTTTCAGTCCTCTCAGGGCCTTTTGCTTTCCTAATTCTCTCAGCCTCCTCAAACGTTTCTCACTCCAGCTGCATCAGTACAGCTGTTTGTTCAACAATTCCCGTATCCATAATGCCCATGTCCCGAGTGGAATTCTTAGCACCGGCGCTCTCCGGCGATACAACTTGACTTCCGGCCATTCCGACCACAGCTGATACCTCTGCCCCTGCCGGGCTCTGTTCTGGTTGGGCTTCCCCCACTTCATCTGGTTGATCCTCGAGCCATCCAGTGGCCTCCGTTGATCCCTCATGATCGAACCAGTTGATTGACGAATCCCCCGGTTCCTGGTCATCGAAAAATTGCAGGTTGGCAAAGTCCTCCTCTACGGCTGTCAGATCATCTGCCCATAGCCCAGATCCATTCCCTCGGATCATGCATAGCTCTCCTGTCTCCGGCAATTCTATACCTAGCCCAATTCGGCTCGTTGATAGGATATACTTGCTTGGATCATAGGCTACCGTAGCAAAATTCTGTCCAGTCCCAGTTTCAATAACCCCACTTTCTCCTGCAGTTTGCTCTTCCCCATCTCCGATGGCCACCACCGTCAGCTCTGGTTGGGTTTTGGAGATGTCCACCATGCACAAGAAGTCAGTGCAATCGGGGAAGAGTACCTCCGGCTTGGGTAGGTGGGTGGGCGTAATATAGATCCAAGGATCGTAAGATGCGACCCCAGTCTGGATAAAATTGATTCTATTGGGAGGAGGAGCTTGGTTATGTGGTGGGAGAGGGTTGGTCGTGACATTGGGTTTATCAGGAGGCGCGATCACCTGTTTGTCAATAAGATCCTGGATCTCATGACGCAATCTGTAACACCGGTCGGTATCGTGACCGTGTTGTTGGTGATACGCGCAGTACTTTGCTGGGTCATGAGAGGGAGGGAGTGGATTCGGTAGTGGCTTTGGCTCCAGGGGTTTCAAATGCTTTTTCCTGATCAATACCCCTAGAGCTTTGGATAGGGGCATATATAATGGGGTGAAGGTTCTTTGGCCTCGCGGTTGGAATCTGTTGGTTTGTGCTTTGCTTCCGGACGCGCCGGAGAAGGGTGTGGCAGCCATGGGCCTTGGAGGGGGAGGGGGAGTGGTGGTGACCATACTGACTTCCGAGGCTCTTGTATTTGCAGCGCCACTCGGGCCCGCATTGTTGTTACGGTTGAAAGTCCTCCTCAGTTGCTCCCTATCGTGGTCAAGCAGACCTTGTTTCATTGCGTCTTCGATTTGCACCCCCATCTCGTGTAAAACTGCGAAAGTAGGAAAGGGGACTACAATCATTCTCTGCATCAATTTTGTGTGGAGATTGCGCACAATCATCCGGATTTGATCTTTGTCAGTGGGCCTTAAAGTCATCATTGACGCCTTTGCCCTCCATCGGATTACAAAGTCCGAGAAAGTTTCCTTGGGCTCTTGCCTTGTCGTTTCGAGATCACGGGTTGTGATCTCGATCTGAGTGTTGTACGAATATTGCGCGACAAAGGCCTTAGCCATTTCATCCCAATTCCTTTTCACTTCATCTTGTAACTTTGCGTACCGGTGGGCGGCCACACCCGATAGGGTTCGGCCGAATAGTGAAAGCTTCTGTGGTCGTGTTAGGCCCATTGGCCGCAAGATGTCTGCAAACAGTCGGAGATGGACCATGGGGTCGCCGGACCCATCAAAGCGGTCGATTTGTGGCATTTTGAACCTATCGGGGAGTGTTACGGCCTCCTCGGTATATCCGTCTTCGATATCCGGCATAGCCTTGACCCCTTGGGATTTCTTAAAGAGCTTCTCCAGTTTTCTCAATTTCAGAGCTGTATGATCAACCTCGAACTCGAAGGGAGAGTCCGGGTGATTGGGTGTATGGACCTTGGACAGTTGTGGCGGAAGCGGGGGCAGAGCTGGCCCCGTTGGGAGGTTAGTGTCCCCTTGTAGGTTCTGGATAGTTGGCACAGTATTCCGGGTGTTTGGAGGAGCGTTCTGAACAGCAGGTGTCTGCTCAGGTAATGGAGCCCCTGCCGGAGGAGGAATTTGTTGTGAAGCAGACGCTGTATTCTGTTGTTGCAGTCTGGTAATCAGCTCAGCCTGCTGGGTCATAATCTCAGCTTGTTGCTTAGCGAGTTCATCCCGGCGAACGGCATCCTGCTGCATGGCCCGCATGGTTTCTTGCATTTTGGCGCATCATCTCCTCAACTCCTGTTGGTGCCGCCATACTGTTTTGATCTATTAGAACTACTGGCAGATCTGTCTCAATGGGGATCTCAATCCGACTGTCCACTGATGGGGGAAACCACTGTTCTGGTGATCTCTGTTCAGATACATTGCGCTTTTTCTGCTTTCTTCTGGTAACAGGGGGTAGATAATGGAACACTGGCTGTCCGTCGATTAGATCCTTAGATCGATTGAGTCGACGACCTCGTGTCCAAAGTGCTTGGGGAATGCCTGCTGGGTTGGAAGCAATTGTGCTAGAACTGACCTAGCAAAAGATAAATAAAGCGAAAAGGAAATAAATAAACAGATAAATGGACAGCATAACAGCTTAAAATAAAATGCATGACACACAGCCGGGCATAACAACACACAGTCAATAAGCTGAATACACACTGTCCTCAAACACTGATTATTATCCCTGTATCACTGTCCCCTAAAACAGAATCTGATACCCGCAGATAGCTGATTCTCAAATACTGGCTGATGCCCGCAGGCCTGATACCCATAATACTGAACTGATGCTCGCAGGCCTGATGCCCAAACTCATATACTGAACTGATGCCCGCAGGCCTGATGCTGACAATACTGAACTGATGCCCGCAGGCCTGATGCCCAAACTCACATACTGATACATGCATTCCTATAGAGACGCACTCTAAAGCACATAACAGATAAGTGAGAGCCAAAACACCCCTATGTTGGGGTAGGGTTTCCCTGTCCTATTTTGTCAGGAACTAGGGTTTCACTACGCACAGAGCGGTTTCAAACAACCTATAAACGGGTAAGCAACCTGTCCTAGTTTGGAATGGTCACTATGGATCCGAATATGCACTAGGTCGAATGGTCAAAGAGGGTGCCCCGGTAAAACCGGGGTTTCTGTTCCCATACTGGCAGAGCCCACAACCGGTCAGCCTTATGGTCATGCCTTGACAAGACAAGCCTCCGGCAAACCGTTCAGGAATAGCAGATGGCAAACACAGTGTCCTAGGCGCACCAATGCAAATGTAATGCAAAGAAACACACAAGTGTAGTCAAAAACAGATATCATGAGTTCGAGTCAAGTTCTTTAAATCCCCAGCAGAGTCGCCAGAAACTGTAACAAGCCCGCGGGGGACCTCGCTACAGCTCGGACTCGACTTGTCGTCACGGTTCTAAGTCTGAACCAAAGAGTCCAAATCCGGCAAATCGTTTTGAGAAAACAGATTTTTTTAAAAGAAGTGTCAAACATGGACTGCTTTGCCAGATACAGAGTCGCCACCTAAATGTTTTTTAATGGGAAATTTAGGAAACCCTGACTCGTTGCCAAAGGCCACGTGTCCGTCATCACCAAAGTTGCCTCGGCTCGGGAACTTGGGTACGATTGGGGAAGGTCACTTCGTGAGCACCCCCGCTCGCCCGGTCAAAGACCGGCCTCTACTAACCATGATATCTATTTTTGAAAACATTGTATGTTCTTATTCCGGTTATTAGCCTAGGTTACTATGTGATGCGCACAGCATACAAGTATAGACTGAGTTGCCTGAATTGGAACAAAACATTTCATGTTTGTTTTTTTTGAAAGATGGTTTGCTACTCGCAAGTAGGCTTAAAATGCAGATTTTGCCACCCTCAGGTGGGCTTAGTAAAGATGGTTTTGCCACTATCGAGTGGGCTTAAAACAAACAGTTGATGATTTATTCCAATCCAAGTAACCCAACCTTCACCCACAAGCATTCAGGCAGTTTATATCACATAAGCACATTGCCTCATGGTAAGCATGCTGTCATGGCATTCACTCACACGCATGCAAGGATGCTAAAGCATAAAGCTTACCAAGTACTCTAAGCCAAAACAAAAACTGTATTAGAAATCATGCATGATCCTATTTATACCGAAATGCCTAATGCAACACATGCAAAATGCAACTATAGCAGGCTCGGCTATTCTAAACATGGCATATGAAATGCTACAACTATCATGTATTCAATTTGGAATTAAAAGTACAATGCAGTTAGTATGATGCGCCGAGCCCGGTGCATGCAAAACAGATGAATGAATGCAAACATGCTATCATACTGTATGCTAATTCAAATATGCCCTAATCTAACCATCATAAGCAGGTAAATAAAATGGAGAAAGACGTGGGATTGGAAGACATACAACACACACACGCACACTTATTACAGTTGTGCCCTCGTACAGAGGGTCCGAATAAATAATACAGTCCCGAATAAAAGAATATTACAGTCCAAATAATATACAAATTCCTAATTAATTAACAAATCGACTAAGAAAATAAATAAAACTGGCATGCAAGCCAGGGACTGCCTTGCTTCTGATGGATGATGCATGTCCGGGTTGTCTTGCGCGAAAATCCACCGGGATGCCCCAATTAGCCTCTGTTTAGCAGTTATTCTTGGAAAGCATGCCAAGCTCCAAAAAGTTGCTGATTCTTCATTTTGCTGCAACAGAGAGCAGGAAAGGGGCATAGCAATGTATTTTCACAGATATATGCATGCCTCGATCCTCGTGCCACCAATCACGCATACCGAGGCATGATGGCCGAGGAGTCGAATTGCACAATTTAATATAGAATGAATACACGTATAAACACAACAAGAACCTAACTCCATCATGGGTAATTTGGAGTGTCGGTGACTGGGGAATTGAGACACATTCCGTCACTCGGAGTACGAAATGCACCTCGTTTCCCGTGCCCGGACTAACTCCTATCCCGAACACGATGCAATATGCAACTAAGATACAATCCTAACATACACAATGCTATGGAATGACATGCCTCGAAATGTGTGCACACGGGCACGCAAACCGAGGAAATGCATGAATGCGATCTAAGATACAACCTAGTATGCATTATGCTGTAAAAATTAGATGCCTCGAAGTGCGTGCGCATACGGGCACGCAAACTGAGAAAATGCATGGATGCGATCTAAGATACAACCTAGTATGCACTATGCTGTAAAAATGAGATGCCTCGAAATGCGTGCACACAGGCACGCAAACGAGGCGATGGCATACGCAATGCAATATGGCTAAAATGGCATGGAAAATGTAACATGGACTTATACTAACATGAGAGAGCCTCAGCCACACTCACATAAGAAGCCGGTAGATGAAAATGAAGTGCCTCGAAGTGCGTGCACACAGACACGCAAACCGAGGCAATGGCATATGCAATGCAATATGGCAAAAATGGCATATAGAATGCAACATGGACTTATACTAACATGAGAGAGCCTCAGCCACACTCACATAAGAGGCCGGTAAATGAAAATGAAGTGCCTCGAAGTGCGTGCACACGGGCACGCAAACCGAGGCAATGGCATATGCAATGCAATATGGCAAAAATGACGTATAGAATGCAACATGGACTTATACTAACATGAGAGAGCCTCAGCCACACTCACATAAGAGGCCGGTAGATGAAAATGAAGTGCCTCGAAGTGCGTGCACACGGGCACGCAAACCGAGGCAATGGCATATGCAATGCAATGTGGCAAAAATGGCATATAGAATGCAACATGGACTTATACTAACATGAGAGAGCCTCAGCCACACTCACACAAGAGGCCGGTAGATGAAAATGAAGTGCCTCGAAGTGCGTGCACACGGGCACGCAAACCGAGGCAATGGCATATGCAATGCAATGGCATGGAAATGGCATACAAGCATGCTAATGGATTTTCAGCAATGGAACATGGGGGAAAACAGTCCCGAAATGAGGCGAAAACACACCCGATGCGCGGAATAGTCCCGAAACACGAATTTTGGCACCCGAAATGGCCTATAGCTATACCAAACATGCAAAATTGGTACATGGAATGTAAAGACAGAAGCAAGGCAGCCCCAAAGTTAGCATTTTACTAGTACAAATCATGGCCAAACAGCAAACCAAGATAGGGCAAAACTAGCATGCAAGAAATGGCCCTAAACATGGGATTAAGAAGCAACTCATAGCTGATGTCCTCAAACAGGTTAGGGCCCTTCAACAAAGTTGAAGAGGGACCCAAAATATGATGTTTTTCAGAACTGTAAAAACCCCCAAAACAAACACAGGTATGGCTGCACTCTCATGCAAGAAAAAGGGCCAAAAGGTGGCCAAAGAGGCAAGTGGTATATGCAAAGCCCAAACTGAAAAATTCTCTTCTACAACATTGAAGAGGGACCAAAAATATGACTATTTTCAGAACTGTAAAAACTCCAAAACAGTATACAAACATGCTAGAAATGCAATGCAAAATGAGGCTCAAAAGTGGCTATAACACAAAGTATACAAAATATTCCACAAACGGCCAAAGACCCTTAATGAAACATGAATAATGGGCCAAAATAAAACTATTTTCAGAACTATAAAATGGCCAAAAACAAAAGCATGATAGGCTAACAAAACATGCAAGAATGGGGACCAAAAGAGAGATATAACATGAAGTGGCATATGGAGGTCCCAAACCATGAAAGGTCCTAAATGAAACATGAATAATGGACCAAAATAAGACTATTTTAAGAACTGTAAAATGGCCAAAAACCAAAGCACAATAGGCTGCCAAAGCATGCAAAAATGGGACCAAAAAGGGAGTATAAAGGCAAGTACAACATGGAAGTTCCAAACAGTGTTGAGCCCTTCTTCAATGTTGAAGAGGGGATCAAAATAAGCCTATTATCAGTTTACAACATACTCCAAAACAACTCACACACAAGCTAAAAATATCATGCAAGAAAATGACATTTTAGAGGGATAATGAAGCAAGTGTAAGATGGAGGGCTCAAACAGGGTTGAGCCCTTAATGAGACATGAAAATGAGCTCAAAAGAAGGCCACTTTTAGTTATGGCCGGAGCTCAAAGCAAAAAGCATAGAGGGATTACAAAAGATACAAGAAAAGGGCCCAAAAGGGTGAAGTGCAACTCACCCTTGAAGACCAAAGCTTTTGTTGCTTGTTGGACCAAATTTGTTACCTCTTAGCTGCTAGAATTCTTCCCCTTGCTGCTGAAATGGAGTGGTGGTGGTAGAGCTTGGTGGTGATGAAGAAAACAAGGTGTAGGACTTAGGGCTTTTTAGGAAAATGAGAAAGATGGAGGGAGATATGTGTATTGAGGCTTGAAGACAATTTTTTCTAACCCCAAAATATGATGTTTTTCCTTGGTTATATGGAACAAAAGAGGGTGTAAAGGTGGGGAAAAAAGGAGGCAAACTTTCCCCCACAAAATATCCCCCGGATACAGATATTTTCCGGGGGATAAAGCTATACAGCTGTAAAGTGAACAGTGTGAGGATTACGGCCGGCCAAGTATTTTGGTTGCAGGTGGCCGGCCGGCCACACCCCCTAGCCGGCCGGCTGGGGGTCAAAAGGGTCAAGCTGATTTAGTGGCCGGCCACCACATGATGGTGTCCTCCCATGTGTCCTCAACACAACCCTGTGGTTAAAAGTCCAAGAAAGTGGCTCAAGGGTGTTCAACATTAGCCCAGAAGGAGGGGTTCAAAAGGGTCAGGTGGAATTACTGGCCGGCCACCAACTTTTAGGATCCTCCCAAGTGTGTACATCACAAATATGTGGTTCAAAGTTCAAGAAAATGGCCCCAAGGTGTTCAACATTAGCCCGGAAGGAGGGGTTCAAAAGGGTCAGGTGGAATTACTGGCCGGCCACCAACTTTTAGGATCCTCCCAAGTGTGTACATCACAAATATGTGGTTCAAAGTTTAAGAAAATGGCCCCAAGGTGTTCAACATTAGCCCGGAAGTGTGAAAAACGGGCGTCGGAGGGCGTCAGAGGATATATAACTGGTTGCTGCAACAATTACTGGCCTCCCACCCTTCAGTGACCTTCCCAGTGATAAAACAGAGGTACCTGTCAAAAATGAACGAAAACCGTTGCAAAACGAATGTTCGGGGGCCAAAACGCACAGTTCAAGGTCCCGAAAATGGGCTGTTAAGCACCGAAAGTGGCATTCGGCCACGAAGTGGGTTTCTCAGACCCCAGTGTCCCTCAAAAGGGAGTAAAAAGGAAGTATGCCAAAAATCAGAACAAACTGAGATGGTTAAGCGGTCCTGAACCGAGGCACACGGCCTGACGGCTCCGAAAACCGGGAACCGGACTCCGAAATGGGCAAAAGGGCCTACGGCCACCAAATGTAGACCACGGCCATTGAGAGATGGTCTACGGGACCTCTCCCTCCCCTCAGGAAAAGAAACAAAGAAAATCGAGCCTGGTTTGCAAACCGAGGCAAAGCACAAAAGAGGGTTCGGAAGTCCGGAGGCAGGGCTCGTGGCCGTGACTCTGAAACTTCTGAACGAGCACATTATGTAATATCATCAAGCGCTCAATTGGTGACGTCTAAGTCTCAAGGTCGGTCAAAAATGGGGTGTCTACAACATTGTGGTTGAACGTTGAACATTCTGAATTCAAGTTCAATGTTTGAAAGCAAAAAGGGTTGAGTCTTGAGGCTGAGAGCGATCCTATGCTGTACAATCTCAAGATCAATTCCATACATGTCTTCGCAGGACCACGCAAAACATTTTTTGAAATCTTTTAAGAAAGCGACTAATCGCTTGCGTCGAAGACAATGTAGAACCGATCTGGATCAAGCTAGGATCCTTCTTAGTACTCACATTCACAAACATGATCTCATTCATTAAGAGCTTAGCATGCCTCTCTTTCTCTTAATTGGTCAAATTTTTACAAATCCCGAGGAATTCCTTCCTCTTTGTTTTCATCATAGTGTTCAAAAAGTTTTGAAAAACCCAAGTCAATGCAATGATTTCAAGACACAAAAAAAGTAAGTGAAAATGTACTGTCGTTTCATTCAAATCTTCTGGCATAACTGGCTTCATGGCAGAAATAGAAACAAAAGAAAGAGTGCAAAAGACAAACACAAAACAAGCAAGTGATCCCGAGTGTAGACGTCCCCGAACGCCTCGGGAGGATGAGTCCCGTTCCGTTCATATTGGGGTTCACTACAGTTCAGGACTCTCAAATTGTCAGGGTTCTTAATCTGAACCAAAGAGTCCAAATCCGGCAAATCGTTTTGAGAAAACAAATTTTTTGAAAGAAGTGCCAAACATGGACTGTTTTGCCAGATACAAAGTCGCCACCTAAATATTTTATTTTTGGGAAATTTAGGAAACCCTGACTCGTTGCCTAAGGCCACGTGTCCGTCATCACCAAAGTTGCCTCGGCTCGGGAACTTGGGTACGATTGGGGAAGGTCACTTCGTGAGCACCCCCACTCTCCTGATCAAAGATCGGCCTTTACTAACCATGATATCTAGTTTTGAAAACTTTATGCGTTCTTATTCCGGTTATTAGCCTAGATTTACTATGTGATGCGCACAGCATACAAGTATAGACTGGATCGTCTGAATTGGAACAAAACATTTCGGCCTTGTTTGGTTTGTGTTTCCCAAAAATTTTTGGGAAAAATTCTCTACAAATAAGTTTTCAAAAGTAATCAAACCAAACAAATTTTTCTAAATTTTTTTTTCAAAACTTGTTTGGTTTACAAGTTTTTCAAACAAATCTCTCTCTCATACACATCAAATCAATCACTTTTTCCAAAAATCTCTCTCAAAATAATTTTTCAAAATATCTTTTGAAAAAAATAAAACCAAACAACTTTTCGTACTTTTTATCTCTAAAACTCATCTCCCAAACTCAAACCAAACATACCCTTCATGTTTATTTTTTAAAGTGGTTTGATGGTGCTACCCGCAAGTAGGCTAAGACGTGGATTTGCCACCCTCGGGTGAGCTTAGAAAAAAACATGATTTTTCCACTATCTAGGGGGCTTAAAACTCACAATCAATGCATTTATTCCAATTCAAAAAATCCAACCTTCACCCACAGGCATTCAGGCAGTTATATCACATAAGCATATAGCCTCATGGTAAGCATGCTATCATGGCAGTCACTCACACACATGCAAGGATGCTAAAGCGTAAACACTCACCGAGTACTCCAAGCCAAAACAAAAGCTATGTTAGAAATCCATGCATGATCCTAACTATACAGAAATGCCTAATGCAACACATGCAAAATGCAACTAAGATAGGCTCGGCTATTCTAAAGATGGCATGTGAAATGCTACAACTAACATGTATTCAACTTGGAATTGAGATACTAATGCAGTTAGCATGATGCGCCGAGCCGGGTGCATGCAAGACAGATGAATGAATGCAAACATGCTATCATACTGTATGCTAATTGAAACATGCCCTAATCTAACCATCATAAGCGGGTAAATAAAAGGGAAGAAAGATGTGGGGTTGGAAGACATACACATACTCACGCACACTTATTACACAATTGCCCTGGCTCGGAGGGTCCAAATAAATATTACAGTCCGAATAAATAATACTAAATTAATTATTACAGAATTTCTAATTAATTAACAAATTAAACGCAGAATTAAAGTGGCCACAGCCCCCCGCCTCGAGATGCGTGGATGATGCATGCTTGACTCGTCTTGCCCGAAAATCCGTACCATGCCACTGTTGCCTCTATTTACACTGCCTTGCCCCTCTGAGGACTGCCAAAGTCCAAGGGCATGCTCTCTGAATGTTGGGGAATGCCACCGACCAAGTAGAAACACCACCGGCCTAATAGGATGATCACCGGCAGCCTTTTAACCTGTCGGCCACAGATTACTGGCCGGTTGGCACTACATTTAGCCGACCGGCCAAAGCTTCTTGCAGAACATGCAATTGACAGCAGCAGAGGGCAAGCAGAGTATGGCATGGGATTTTCAGGCAAATGTATGCATGGCCTCACCCCCTATCATCCAATAGACTCAAGGGAGCATGGCCCTTGACCCTCGGGCCACCAATTGTGCATTTTGATGCATGATGGCCGAAGAGTCAAGTGTGCATTTCAATGTCAAATGCAATACAAACAAA
This sequence comes from Camellia sinensis, assembly GCF_055761805.1. NCBI lineage: Eukaryota > Viridiplantae > Streptophyta > Magnoliopsida > Ericales > Theaceae > Camellia > Camellia sinensis. Next base: position 115,516,654 of record NC_138964.1, on the reverse strand, counting down.
ACATACAAGGGACCCAACCTCAATCATGGTTGATCAAGAGGCGAGGCAATGCACAACGATGCACATGCGACCTAAGCATGCAAGCAAACATACAAACATGCAATGCAACTATATAGCACACACAATGCTAATAACATACCATGCACAATGCAGGATAGACTTACACTAACATGAATGGACCTCAGCCACACTCACATCAGTAGCCAATAGGTAAAAATGAGACTCTCGAAATGCGTGCACGCATGCACGCAAACCGAAGACCGAACCTAAGGCATAACATGTAACTCTAACAAGACATGGCAAGGGATGTAAGATGGCATGCAAACTCACAAATTCCAGCACTAAAATATGATGCTAAACAGCCCCAAAACATGGAAAATGGCACTCGATGCATGAGCTGAAACCCGAAATTCGAAATTAGGCACATGGAATGACTTATAGCTATACAAAGCATGCATTATTTGATCATGAATCATGAAGACAAAGCCAAGGCAGTCCCAAAACATGAGCACTTCCAGTTCAAAGCATGGCCAAAAGATGCTAGCGTGGTGGACAAAATAGCATGCAATCTTGACTAGCAATCATGGTTTACATGGAAAGTATATGAAGCAAATGTAATCTCACCAAACCAGTAAAAACCAGTGAATAAATCATGTTAAAATAGGTCCAAATAACCACTGATATGCAACCATGGTATGCAAAAATAATGAGTTACTTTGGAGAGCCATGCAAGGAGTTATTAAGCTCATGCAAGGTAGACATTTAGCGTGGCATAAACAACTGTGAAAATCAAATATGGTAGTCTTAAAACTCACCAAATTGACCCTAGAAAGTGACTTCAAAGCATGCAAGGTGGGGTCTCTTTGGAAGGCCAAAAAGGCCACCAAACAAGAGAAGAAGAGAGGGGGTCACCCCCCTCTAATCGTGGCTCTCAAAATAGTGTTCCAGCCACTGAAAATCCACTGGATTTCAGTGGCTAGAAGGCCAAACAAAGCATGCAATTGGGGCTTAGGTGTAAGGCTCAAAGCAAGGGACAATCAAGCATACAAGGAAGCATGTGGCCTCAAATAAAATAATTCCCTTAATAAAACATGAAGATGATGTCAAAACAAGCGTTTTTCCAGTTTATAACAAGTCTCAAAAATGAACAAAAATAGGGCTAATCTATCAAGCAAAAATGGCCCTAAAAGAGAGAATAGAGACAAGGGACAGCAGCTGGCCCCAAACAGTGAAGAGCCCTTCAACAAAGTTGAATAAGGGCTCTAAATGAAGCACTTTACATTTTACATCAAGTCTCTAAAATGAACAAAAGTGAGGCTAAATCAGCATGCAAGAAAAAGGCCTAAAAGAGGGATAAAGAGGCAAGTGGTAGCAGATGACCTCAAACAGAGGAGAGCCCTTCAACAAAGTTGAAGAAAGGCTTAAAGCAAGACATTTCATAATTTATGACCAAGTCCAAAACAGCTCACAAATAAGCCTAAAATATCATGCAAAAATAGGCCTAAAAGAGAGTTTAAACACAAAGAGGGAGGAGGAGACCTCAAATAGTAAGAGGTCCTTGATCAAACATGAAAAGGAGCTCAGAATATGATTATTTACAGTTCAGGTCAGAGCCCAAAAATGTAAGCAACAAAGGCTAAGATTGCATGTAAAATAGAGCAAAAAGAGAGAGAAATGAGGCTCACCCTTGTAGTCCAAACTTCCAGCAGCTTTTGGTCCGAGAAATGGTGTTCCTAAGCTCTGAAAAATAGCCTCAAGTTGCTAGAATGGAGTATGGAGGTTATAGGCTATGAGTGGTAGTGTAAAGGGGGCAAGAACCTTAGGATTTGAAGGGTTTGGAAGAGAGAGATAGGGAGAGAGCTGAGAATTTTTAGAGAGAATTTTTTTTCTTCAAGTTATATCTCCCCTCCTCTCCTCCTCCTCTTTTTTTTGTTTTTTTTTTTGTTTTTGAGAGAGCTTGATTGATATAGATATATCAATCTGCAGCCCCCTCAGAACTCCCACGTCCAGGCATGGGCTGGGGATGGCCTAGAATGACAGCTACCAGCTGTCTACAAAAATATCTGCTGAAAATCACACTTGGCCGGCCGGCCATCAAAGTGGTCGACCGGCAATCAAATTGGCTGGCCGGCCATCACATTTGGCCGATGGCAACAGAACACAGCCGGTGGCCTCAAGCCATGGCCGGTGGAGTGTGGGGATGTCTCAAAAGCCATTCCCTGCCCTCCAAAGCAAAAACACAAGTGTTTGGTGCAAAACCAGACACAAAACGGTCGAGTCGAGAGATCCTGAGGCAAGGCGTGTAGCCGAGGCCTCCGGGAACTCAAGACGAACACAAACATGGATGATCACCGAGTGTTCAAGCGGTGACGTCCAAGTCTTGAGGATGGTCAAAAATGGGGTGTCTACAGTTGCCCCTCTTTGACAGAACTCGAAAGTCATAACATGACGGGAGTGAATGTCAAAGCCCGGAGACGACCCATTTTTGACAAGGCCGAAGACTTAGACAAACATACAAAACAGCAAAGGTATGCGCCCGCAGGCTGGGGTAAAATGCAAAAGATAATGCAAGGAGCCGGACATAACTTATGATCATGCGAAGAAAGCTGTAACAAAGCATAACATGCGACAGTTTTAAGCTAGCATACACCAAACTACACTACAATGCAGAAAGGATGTAAGATGATTATGTAATTCTCGACACGTCTCACTCGGAGAATACAATACCTGCGCGGTTCGTCTGGTTGCACCAGTTTCAAATGAACCGTACATACAATATCGTGCCTGAAAGAGAAAGAAAACTTAACAGGTACAGATATCGTTAGCAATATGCATAACATGCAATCGAAAGTGCGTGACAACGCAAGTTGAGTGGGACGCATAACAATGCTGTGAAGGCACAAACACATGTAAGTAAAGAACACGTGACAACGTGCACAATGTGTATGAAGAAATTTGAACACATGTAGCAAAGCATGCAGTCTACGCAAGCAATGTGTATAGAAAGGAACTTGAAATTGAACACATGTAAGTAAAGCATAATGCAACAATGCATGCAATGTGTATAAAAGGAACTTGAACACATGTAAGTAAAGCATGCGGTCTACGCAAGCAATGTGTAGAGAAAGGAACTTGAAATTGAACACATGTAAGTAAAGCATGCGGTCTACGCAAGCAATGTGTATAAAAAGGAACTTGAACACATGTAAGTAAAGCATGCGGTCTACGCAAGCAATGTGTATAAAAGGAGCTTGAACACATGTAAGTAAAGCATAACGCAACAACGCATGCAATGTGTATAAAAGGAACTTGAACACATGTAAGTAAAGCATAACGCAACAATGCATGCAATGTGTATAAAAGGAACTTGAACACATGTAAGTAAAGCATGTGGTCTACGCAAGCAATGTGTATAAAAGGAACTTGAACACATGTAAGTAAAGCATAACGCAACAACGTATGCAATGTGTATAAAAAGGAACTTGAACACATGTAAGCAAAGCATGCAGTCTACGCAAGCAATGTGTATAAAAAGGAACTTGAAATATGGTAAGGACCAGTTATTCATGATGTATGAAATGCCAAGCACTGTAACATGGTATAATTGAAGCGATTTATGGAATTCACAAGATACAGAAAGGATACGGGAAGGGACGTTCCTTGCGCGTACCGAGCATCGCTCATAGAAGACACGGCTTGAGGTCAACTCGAAGGCCTACTAATGTTCCGAAAGTGTTCTTCTTTGCGCTGTCTCGAGTAATGAACGCACCAAACCACATAGTTGACCCGAACAAGGGCGCGGGAGGTGCATTGACCACAAGGGGAGGTTACCAGTATCAATTCCGATACTTTGCTGCCCCGCTCTTCTTTTTGCTTTACTTTCCTTTTTACTAGTAGTTTAAACACATTGCACTGCCTTAGGCAGGTTTTACCTTTTCAAAAATGTGTATTTTGCAAAACATATGAGGGAAATGAAACAACTATTTTGTTCAAAATGATGTTACATTTGTGCTTCCTATGTATCGCATCGCATGGTATCACATAACAATGTTAATGAAATTGAACTTGGTTTGAAAATTGAGCATTCGCATTGTAATAATCAGGTAGTGAACTGACTTATAACTCGATAAGCAAAGCAAGGAAACTCAATAAGCTAGCCAAGTGCGAGTACAACTCGACAAGCAACAAAGACTTGAAAAGAGTGAAATACAACTCGATAAGCAAATTTACAACACCTCGATAAGCAAATAGGCGTAATGCCGCAAAATCTATCATCGGAGGGCCTTGGAAGTGGTGGCATTCTCCAAATTCTCAGCATGTTTCAACATATAAACAACTTAAGGAGCAAAGAGGAAGACCACCGGCCACAGGAGAAAGCCACTGGCCTCAAATCTTTGATCGATCAACCAAAAGTGGTGGTCGGTCGGCACTATATTTGGCCGGCTGGCCATGAATGAAAGAATCACCAAAATGTTGACACCTGTCCTCCACTCAATCTTATCCCCTACAAAAGGCCTCAGCTTCGTAGTTCTACTCAATTCAACACTGATTTGCTCAAAATGGAGGGATTTCTTGCCCAGAATCTCTCGTCCTGGATTAACAACTTGGATGGCTCGGAAAAGCTGAATTTCCGGGGTTTCGGCATAAATGCACTATTCACTCTGAGTCACACTCCGCTGCACTTTCCATTTCTTCATGCCGCAGCGAGGTTTTGAAACCCGGTGACTCATGTCTTTAGCTTTAGTAGGCAAGAGGTATGCCCTACCTTCGAAGATTTTCAAGCTTTAATGGAATTCGAGCGTGACGAGGAGATCTTACCCCAGCTTAACTTTGGTCATGTTCAGACCTTAGGGCGAATGTGTGGACTCACTATGTATGACGCTCAATCTCTGATTTGTGACGGAATGCTAGATATTCCGAGTTTGATTCATCGGTTTTCGGATACCGGTGACCGCGGCGACCATCATTGGCAAGGCTTCTGACGACATGCCCTCTGTTTGTGCATGCTATCTCATTTTCTATTTTCCTCGGGCTCCGGGAGATCTAGCGTCCAATTGATCGAGGTTGCCTTAGGCTTGAAGGAGGGCAAGAGCTGCATTGCCATGACTCTGGCAGAGACGTTGATGGGCTTAGACGCCTTTTATCATCGAGAGACGACCAGATTTGCGGGGAGTCCACTACTGCTGCAGGTAATGTTTTCCACCCAATCTTACATATGTATTGCTCACATCACTCGACCCTCATGCTCGGTTTTTCTCACAAAATCCCTTTTCTCACTTTTCTCTCATCGTACTTCTCTCTATTCTTTATTCTCTCATTTTTCATCCCTTCCCAGGTGTGGTTGATGGACAAGTTGCATGTTGTGGACTCTTGCCCAGCATATTCAGCTCGCGGCTACTTCTTCAGGCAACGTCTGGTTGATGCCCTTGATGAGGGTTGGTGGTTCGACTG